>NC_135638.1:13840000-14465000 GCF_053574225.1 Canis aureus
CATCCCTGAGGCCTTTATCCTGTGAACTGGTGCATCACGCAGCTGCTCATAAAGTCTCTCCTCCAACTTGTGCTTTTATAATTGAATCTCTTTAAATGTAAATGCAGACAATTACATTTGTCCTAGTTAAATTTCATCTTATTTTGAGCCCAGAGTTCCCGCTTATTGAAATCTTATAGCATCTTGGTTCTGTCGTGGATCTCTGTTATGTGTACTTGTTTTTGTCTGTGACCCAGGTAGAGGAAGCTTGCAGACGGTTCTAGCCTAGCTGGGCTAAATCAAAGCTGGAGGTACGGAGAGGAGACAGCAGCAGTGATTGCCCAGGAATGGAGAAGGCAAGTTGCCTTCTTTCACCAAGTAGCAGTTCCCTGAGGCTTTGGTGGCAGGTCACAATCCAACATCATAAAATACATTGAAAGTCTTGTGTTACTCATTGCATTTACCATACTGGAGTTTATGAAGGACTGATAAATTAGAAGGAATTTGAGGCTGTATCCTCCCCTCCACGGCTCTGCATTCTCTGAGACATTCTTCAACGGGGGAATAGGGGGCAGAACTGAACTAGTGAAAACCTGGCTTTTTCCTGTAGGCTGCAGTCTATACATTAGGTCTGCCCAGCACTACTCAGGACAACGGCCCTCGGTCTATTTTTAAGTCTATAGCATGCCTGAAGGATCGTGTTCCCACGAGTGACACCCTTTCGCAAGTGTGGTTGCACGTTATGGGCTACTGCTTTAGCAGAGGCTGCCAGCATGCTGGGGGTTATTCTAGTGCATCAGATGTTTCCCCTACTCCTCTGTCTCCTGCTGCTTCATGGCATGCCCCTGACTTGAAAAATATCTCAGCTCTAACATTTAAAGCAGTGATTTGCAAACTGCAGCATGTTAAAGCTGGGGTTGGCAAACTATGGCCCGTGGACCAAATCTGGCTCACCACCTGTTTTTGTACATTGTTAAATGGATGAGGGGCAAAAAAGTTTTTTTAAAAAAGAATATTTCCTTACACAAGAAAATTATATGAAATTCAGTCTCATGTAATAAGGTACATAATAAAATTTGATAAAGTTGTACTGGAGTACAGACACTCTCGTTTGTTTATATATTGTCAACAGTTGCTTTTGTGCTACTTTAGCAGATTCAGGTCTTGGGACAGAGATTTTATGGCCACAAAGCCTAAATAGAAATATATCACTTGGCCCTTGACAGAAAAACTTGTCCATTCTGTGTTAAAGGATCACTTGCATCAGACTCACCTGGGATGCTTTCGAAACTAGATTCCTGAGCTCTACCCCATATGAAAGGCATCAGAAGGGGCACCGGGGTGGCTCAGTGGTTGAATGAATATCTGCCTTTGTCTCAGGTCGTGATCCCAGGGTCCTGGGACCAAGCCCCGCATCAGGCTCCCCACAGGGAGCGTGCTTCTCCCTCTGCCTGTGTCTCTGTGTCTCTCATGAATAAATAAATAATTCTTTTTTAAAGAAAGGCATCAGAATTTGAAGATAGGCCCCAAGAATGTGCATTTTCAGCTAGCTCATGTGGTTCACATCTTGACAAATGCTAAGACAAAACTAATGATAATGAGCTGAGTGTGTGGGAAAGGAAAAGAGTCTACCCTGCTTTCTCGGCCCAACCTACTGTCTTTTTATCCCAAGTGATGTAATTTTTCTACAAACTATATAAATTATATTGGTCAATTTCTAAACACTTCTCCAAATCAGCTCTCTGACAAACTTTTCTATTTTGTAGTAAGAATGCTATATTAGGGGGCAGCCTGGGTGGCTCAGAAGTTTAGTGCCTGGCTTCGGCCCAGGGCGTGATCCTGGAGACATGGGATCGAGTCCCACGTCGGGCTCCCTGCATGGAGCCTGCTTCTCCCTCTGCCTGTGTCTCTGCCTCTTTCTGTGTCTCTCATGAATAAATAATAAAATCTTTTTTTAAAAAAGAAAAAGAATGCTATATTATTTTTCTAGAACTATAACAAATTCCCATGAATTGGGTGACTTACCAGAAATTTTGTCTCTCACAGTTCTGGATGCCAGAAGTCTAACATCCAGCAGGGCATTATTCCTCCTGGGAGACCTGAACAAGAGTCCATTCTCTGCCTCTTGTAGTGTCTGGTGACAGCATTCCTTGATTCATGGTCTCATCACTCCAGCCTCTGCCTTCATGGCCACATTGCCTCTTCTTCTTCCCCAAGTCTTCTCTTCTGTCTCAGATCTTCCTCTGCTTTTCTCTTATAAGGACACTTGTCATCAAATTCAGCACCCGCACAAATAATCCAAGATGATCACATCTGAAGAGCCTTAACTTAATTGCATCTACAAAGAACTTTTTTCCAAACAAAGTCACATTTCCAGGTTCCAGGGAGTAGGGTATACGTGTATCCACCCGGCAGAGATGCCACCATTCTCCTCTTGCTCCAGTGACCGTTCGGCTTACAAGTCTTGAAGATCCCTCCCTCTCTCTCCAATCCTACTGGTACCATTTTTATTCCATTCTGTCCACAGGAATCTCTTACTTAGGAACGTATGGTGGGGTCCTGTTCTTTGAAAAATTTAGAACACATTTCTGAGCCTGGAAGTAGGGGCTTTCTAGAGTAATATTGCCAGTGGTATATTCTGTTTCCTTCTCCCTCTCCTTCCTGGTTTGTGTCCCTTACCTTCCAGCCACGCTGTACTATTTGCTATTACTGTTCCTGCTTGTATCTTCTCTCTGAATTCATTCATGCTGTTCCTTCCTTCTGAAAGACTGGATTTTCCTCCATCCACCACTAATCCTGCCCTTGTATTATCTATGACCCAAACATCATTCAAAGCTCACTTGTCCTACCTCCTCAAGAGAGCTTTGCTGTTTCTTCCCTCTGGATGTGAATCTCTGAGACTTTGACACCTGTTATGGCATTGACCTTATTCTACCTCATGTTATAATGTCTGTATTGGCATTGCCATTACTCTACACGTAAACTTCTTCAGGCCAGGGATGGTGAGACAGTATACTGAGTGGTTAAGAGCTGGGGCTCTGCATCAGACTGCCTGGTCAGCTCCAGTCACTTACCAGCCATGGATCCTTAGGTTATTTAAAATCTCCCCATTATAGTCTTCATTGTAAATGGGAGAATAATAACTCCTTCCTGGAGCTGCTGTGAGGATCACATGCAGTGATGCACGTAAAGTGCCTAGAATATTATAAACGTGCAACATTTAGCTTTTTGTTATTGTCTGTCTTCTGTCTCCTGGTGGCTAAGACAAGGACTTCTATAAGTAGGTACGAAATAAATACCTCTAGTGTTTAAATCATGAGATTCGAACCCAAAACCAGAAGCAGGGGACCTGAGTTTCTCTGTTCAGACCTCACGTTTATCAACTCTAGATATGACGTGTCGTTTGCAAGAACCAACATAAATAAACCAACTTTCTATCTTTCGCTGGATGTGAGTATCGTTAGAAATTCTGTGATGGTGTTCTTTTCAATACTGTTTCTTTCCATCAGACAAATAGTTGGTGTTTAACTATGGTTTTAATTTTTTTTTTTAGTGTTTTCTATCATACAACCTAGTTTGTAGCCAGACACTAACTAGCCTGAAGTAACCAAAGCGTAGACACTTCTGTTGTTATGAAGTCCATGGAAAGGAGCAAGCGCCTGGGAAAAGGAAAGCAGCCGTGGGCCTGTGATGCCTGTCAGTAACTGGTACATTTATAGATTTCTCCTCAGACTATGGTGATGCTCATAAGGAAGAGCACCCCCGTGGCAAGTCTCATTAAAAATGGCCCTTGAAGACTGCATTTGCTTCGTGATTCGTGATCTGACACACTGCTGTGGGCATGGGGGCTCTAGGCAGAGAACACTCTGGGTGGCTGCAGGGGTGCCCAGCACTGGCAGGCCTTGAGAGTGGACTGGATTGCAGGTGGCCAGTCTCTCAGCCTCTTAGTCCAGTTGGTGGACATGGTTCTAGAGAGGATTTAAAATATGTTTTTCAAAACGTGAGGTCTGGGTATCATGGTAGGAAGTAGTAAAGGAATGTGGGCAGAGCTCTGGCTTGGAACCAGATTTTGAATAAACTTCAGAGGAGTTGCTGTAATTATAGAACTTGGCAACGCAGTTGGGTTGCAATGCCAGATTAATCTTCCCCAATAGAAAGCCTGCAGTTTTATAAAGTAGGGACCTGATTAATCTGATCTTGTATTCAGGGGTTGGACTTTCTGGTCTCTCTTAAAGAATTTTGCTCTTTGAGACTTCCCTGGGAATGTACTGAGCAATCCCATGCAGAAGCAGCTTTTAGATATTATTAAACTTCTTCCAGACATAAATCCCCCCCCCAAAATGGATTATACTTATTTAGGGGTGTATACTCTGGAATTAAATGTATATTTTTTCCATAGAAACACAGTTACTAGGTTTACTTCAAAGGATAAATTTAAAAAGCAAAGTAAATTTAACCCCTTATGTAGCCAAAATGTAGTATATGGGCAATAATATATATTCTTAAGAATGTACCTTTTGACAGTCTTTGCCCCTTCCCAGCTATCCATACCTGGACGGCATCCTACCCCTCAAAGAACCAGAGAAAAATAGCTGGGTAACAACTTTTTATCTTTCCCTCCAAGTCTCTCCTTGTACAGAGGTTAAAACTGAAGCTCTCTGGATTTGAGGGACAGTATCAGATGGGAGTTCCCTTTGGAAGAGGCCAAGTTTGTGTCCAGGTTTGGCATATGGGATTTTTCATTCAACCCACGTGGGACCTCTGGTGCCTAAAGAATAATAATTATAGTGATTTTAGAAATAACAACTAATGCACACTTACTATACCATGCATGGTTCCAAATGCTTTATATGTGTTAATTCATTTAATCTTTACAAAAGCCTTCTGAGATTGGTTCTCACCATTTTCCACACAAAGCAAACCAAAGCATGACAGAGGTTGAAGAAGATGCTAAGATCAAACGGCTAAGGAAACGAGACCCAAGATGCCAAATCAGGCAGTCTAACCTCAGCGTCAAGCTGTGGATACTGTACGACCACCACCAATTCCTCCCTGTGCAATCTTAGATGCTTTTTTCTAGCATCTAAGATGTATATAACAGTCTTTTATGACCTCAAGGAAATGAGCTGTTCACACATCACCTACCCAGTAAATGTCCCACTGCCCACCACTGCACTATCCAGAACTGCTGTTGGCCTTTGTGTGGCCCTGGCCTGTGTTTAGACTCCATTGGTGATTGTTGATGTGTCTTCAGGCCAGCTTTCCCCATTTGTCCCTCTTCCACTTGCATTTTCCCCTCATCCTGGCCGACGTCATACGGGTGATGGTGTCCACTAACTTTCTGGATAGCTAAAGCTGAAACCAATCTGATACCACTCACTAAAGCAAAGCAAAATGAAAAACCAACACGATGATCTTACTCTTAATGCTGACAGGAAAAGAAAAATGAGTCTAATCAGAGGAATAGGAAGGGTAAGAATGTAGATGGAGATTTGTGACAGTCTACAGGAAACTTAAGGTTTTTCAGTAACGTTAAAGATTCAAGGACCTGAATCTATGTTAAGTCTCATTTCACTTCGTTTCTTATAGTACAGTCTTATCGGCACCTGTCTTGCCTTTCAATTTGCAGATGTAGTGAAGTGAGGAATGATTTTCCTGAGATATCTGAAAAAGAGTGTCAGACTGTGGAAAGAGAGCCCGTGTGAAGGCACCTGTGCCGTGAGCAGCAGTTACCTGTGATGACTGATGAGTTGTGATTGGTGAAAAGAAAAACACAGCTTGTGCATGCTCTTTGTTTGGAGGGAAAATGCTCATGTAGGGAGAGAGGTGAGGTGGTTTCTGTGCGATGATGGGAGGGCATTGCTGACCAGAGAAGCAGGTGGGGGTGGAGTGGGGATGGGGTAAAAAAGGGCAATGTGCAGGGTCGTTGTTAGCATATCATTTTTTAAGTGACTATACCCTGGGCCTTGTCTAGAAGTACACTAATCACATTTCCTCTATAAGTGCATTGTCTATAAGTATTGATCACCTACCTAGAAAAATTAAAATAATGAGACATTTTGAAAAGTAATTCTAGAGTTCAGTGAAGTGACTGCAAGTAAAACCAATAAAAAAAAAGCAGTTGCCTCTAGTTAGAGGCTGATTCCAGTTTATAACCAGTAAGAAAACATAACTTTAAAAAATTCTCAACAGCAGAGTAATATAAGAATACTCTTTTTAAAATTTTTTTTATTTATTCATGAGAGACACACAGAGAGGGGCAGAGACACAGGCAGAGGGAGAAACAGGCTCCCGTGCAGGGAGCCCGACGTGGCACTCGATCCCGGTTCCCCAGGATCACTCCCTGGGCTTCAGGCGGGGGCTAAACCCCTGAGCCACCCAGGGATCCCCTGTAAGAATACTCTTCATGAAAAGTGTATGATCTATACAAAGTTTTTTTTTAAATTTTGCTATACAAAAGATGACTTAAAGAAATATATACTCTTTTATATAATAAAAAGATGGGGGAGCCTGAGTGGCTCAGTCAGTTAAGCAACTGACTCTTGATTTCAGCTCAGGTCATGATCTCAGGGTTGTGGGATACAGCCCCAAGTAAGGCAATCTGCTTAAGATTCTCTCTCCCTCTGCCCCTCCCCACACTGGCATGCATATGCGCGCTCGCTCTCAGATGAGATCTTTTAAAAAAATGTCTATTCTTCATAAATTGATTTTAAGGTTAACTGTAGTTTTTTTTGTAAATGTTACAAATTTTTACTTATATAATTATAGTACTGATCAAAATTCCCATAGGATTTTGGGTTTAGAACTACAAGTGAGGAGAGGAAAAGATGAGACTGGGACTTAAAAGGATTCTAATATCTGTTAAGAATCACACACAAGTGAGGAAATGGTCAGAGAAATCTAAATTAAAAGAATGCTATAGGGGTGCCTGGGCGGCTCAGTTGGTTAAGTGTCTGCCTTTGGCTCAGGTCATGATCCCAGAGTTCTGGGATGGAACCCCTTGTCGGGCTCCCTCTGCACCCCCCACCCCCGCTTGAGCACACACTCTCTCTCAAATGAATAAATAAATAAATAATCTTCAAGAAAAAAAGCATGCTATAAAGCAGCTGGCCTGGACTTTTTTTTTCTTTTAAATGTCATGTCATGAAAGACAAAAAAGGGAGAGAGAGATGGAGAGAGAGAGAAGGAGGAGGAGGATACAGAGGGAAGGAAGGAAGGAAGGAAGGAAGGAAGGAAGGAAGGAAGGAAGGGAGGGAGGGAGGGAGGGAGGGAGGGAGGGATCAAGACAGAAGAAAGACAGGTCAAAGGGCCTAGATTAAAACACATTAAAGAGGGCAGCCCCAGTGGCCCAGCGGTTTAGCACCACCTTCACCCCAGGGTGTGATCTTGGGGACCCGGGATTGAGTCCCACATCGGGCTCCCTGCATGGGGCCCGCTTCTCCCTCTGCCTGTGTTTCTGCCTCTCTCTCTTTCTGTCTGTCATGAATAAATAAATAAAATCTTTAAAAAAAATAAAACACACTAAAGAGACAGGACAACAACTAAATGTAATGGGTGATTCTTGATCAGATCTCTCTTTTTTTAAGCTATAAATTTTGGAAGCATTGAGAAAATTTAAATATTGATTGTGTATTGGACAATAGTTCAAATGCAGTAATGCTATTTTTATAAAGGAGAATGCTCTTGTTCTGAAAAGATATATACTGAAATATTTAGAGATGAGGTGTCATGATGTCTCTGGGTTACTCTCAAATAGTTCAGTAAAGAAAGTACGTGTGTATGTGTTGCATGTATACAAATGCAGAAAAATAAAATGTGACAAAATTATAGTAATTGGTGAATCAAGGTGAAGGCTCTATAGGAGTTCACTGTCTTTCCTTTAGCTTCTCTGTAGATGTGAAATTGTTCCAATTAAAATGTTGGCAGTGGAAGGGGAGGCGGGGTATAACAAACGAGAGAGTATTAAGGAAAATTCTGAAAAATTAGTAACGAGAGCTGCTGGCCCTGCCAGATTCTGTATTCATTAAACAAGCAGTTTTTAAACTGTGTATTATGGTCTGTGTTGCTACAGTAATGGCACAAAGTTAACCAGGAATCAGTGGACTGACCAGACAGCCGAAGGACCTGGCATCACTGAGCATTTCTCACATGGTAAATCAGTGAGGAAGAGCAAGATTATGCATGAAATCATAATGAGACAAATTCTTAGCAATTTTTTAAAAAATCAACTTTGCCCTTCCTTTCAAAACAGACACTGAGCTAAATAATGTTGGATAGAAAGTCAAACTTGTAAATAAATAAACATCAAAAGAAATAGAATGAAGTGAATAACACTCCATGCATAAACAGAACAAGTCACAAAGAAGAATCAGAAATTTTAACTACATAAAAGTTAAAACCTTGGCAGACAGCCTCTCCTCTGCTGTCCTGCCTGCCACTCCTTTAATGTATCCAATAGACTTCTATCTCCTTAAAATAAAAACAAAAAAATAAAAAACCTTGTCACATCAAAAAAAAAAAAAAGTTAAAAAAAACTGATTTGGAAAACAATGTGCAGGTTGACATTTTTAAAAATATTTTATTTATTTATTCATGATAGACATAGAGAGAGAGGCAGAGACACAGGCAGAGGGAGAAGCAGGCTCCATGTAGGGAGCCCAAAGTGGGACTCGATCCCGGGTCTCCAGGATCACGCCCTGGGCCAAAGGCAGGCGCTAAACCGCTGAGCCACCCAGGGATCCCCAGGTTGACATTTTTTATTATTATAAAGAATTCATTCAAATTGATTTTTTTTAAATCCCCCAAACCAAGAAAATAAATGGCAAAGGTCACCCACAGATACTTCATAAAAGAAATGAAACTAGTAAACCACAGCTAACTAAATCATTGTAAATTAAACAATATTTCAGCTCTAAAAATCACTTTTTTGTTAAATAACAGTGACTTGCAGAAGAGGGTGGAGATAAGCTCCTACTTTCATATGTCGTTGTTGGCATTATAAAGCCATACAATTCTGTTGGGAAATAATTTATCAACTCTTATTATGAGGCATAAAAATCATTATACCATTGATTCGATAATTCTATTTCACAAGCTCTAGCTTAAGCAAACTAAAATAGTGGGTACAGTGAAAACTATACACAAAAACTTGTCACTCATATTATTATTTATTCAAATGAAACATTGCAAGTGCATTAAATGTTTAACAATAATGGACTATTTAGTAAATTATGATATAGTACCCAAAGGAATATTGTGCAGCTATTAAAATAATGATTATGGAGATTGCGTGAAAAAATTACTTTGAAATGTGAAGTTTAGAAATGTTGAAAACTTACGTGCATAATACAAATGCCAACTTTATGAGCTACTCTTTATCATTATGATAAGTACTTATTCATCTTACTGAAGTTTTTATCCTTTTTTTTTCTTAAGGATTTTATTTATTCATGAGAGACACAGAGAGAGGCAGAAACACAGGCAGAGGGAGAAGCAGGCTCCATGCAGGGAGCCCGATATGGGGCTCGATCCCGGGACTCCAGCATCACACCCTGAGCCAAAGACAGACGCTCAGCCCCTAAGCCAGCCACCCAGGCGTCCCAAAGTTTTTAATCCTTTATAGTATATCTTTTTTCCCAATCAAGGAAGGAAAATAATTCAGTGAAGTCTCCTGTGCAAGGCAGCAATTTATCTGGGTATTAAAGACAATTTTCTGGAATTTTCCAGAAAGATAGGTATTCAAACAACTATATTTTATTGTTGTTCTTGCTGTATATTTTTTCTGTTTTGCCCACCCTCTCATTTTTACCACACTGAGTAAATCAAGAAAGCAGATTGAGGGAAAATATTCTCAGAGAATGATGTATTTGAGATATGGGTACCCCTGGCTTTCTGAAAGTACACCACTTTGCTTTTACAAAAGACCTACGTTAGTGCCTGGTTTTTCTAACCAAAAGAAATTCAAAGTGGATTTTTGCTTTTACAAAAAAAGACAAAAGTGAAAACAGCATTCCATGTTTGTTTTTGCAGCAAACTGTTATAGAAGCAGTACAAACCCCAACCAGCAAGGGTGGCCCCGCCAAGCTCTTTCCCTGCCATAACTTTGAGCTTCTGTGCTTTATCTCGATTTATTTTGTACTTCGTTAGCAAGATGGGTGCTAAGGTATCAGAAAAGCCTAGAAGAGGTTATTTGGGGAGTTTGGGAGGCACCTGGTTGGCTCAGTGGGTTAAGTGGTTAAGCGTCTGCCTTCGGTTTGGATCATAATCCCAGGGTCCTGGGATTGAGCCCCTCATCAGACTCTGCTCAGGAGGGAACCTGCTTCTCTCTCTCCCTCTGCCTGCTGCTCCCCCTACTTGTGCTCTGTCAAATAGATAAATAAAAAATATTTTTTAAGTTCCTATATAAATTAATGGTAATTGTTTCTTTGTTTTACACCATTTCAGCTCAAAAAAGATTTAATAGGAACATTCTGCTTTCTGATAGCAGGGGAAATCTGTATTTAAATAATGGTTACTATTCTAAAATATTTACCTGCGATAGATTTGCCCCATCTATGTACAGACCACGCAGGTCTACCCACACAGCTGAGTACAGTTTGTATCAATCTACTCAATAAACACTGAAAAATAATTTGTTGAAAACAACTTTGTAATTTATTTTACCTTCAAGCATTTTGTATGTCTTCTCAGGTGCCTCTATTAAAAATACCAAAAAGGCAGACCTATAGAACAATCAATCAATAGCATCCATGCTTTTAATCAAATGTAAGTAGAAAAGTTGATATTCCAACTTAAAAATTATTCCATGTTATATAAATAGAAAATGAAACAAAGATCACAAACCCATTATCTTCTCTACAAACATTATCAGTAAATTCTTTGCAGGTTATCAAAGCACAATTGTGGGTTTTTTTGTTTTTGTTTTTAAAGATTTTATTTATTCATGAGAGAGAGAGGCAGAGACACAGGCAGAGGGAGAAGCAGGCTCCATGCAGGGAGCCCGATAAAGGACTCGATCCCAGGACCCCAGGATCACACCCTAGGCCGAAGCCAGGCGCCAAACCGCTGAGCCACCCAGGGATCCCCACAATTGTGGTTTTATAAGCGAGATATTTGATGCTTCATAATCATGGCAAGAATATCAACTAATTTGTTGAGAATCTAATGGTGTTTTGTTTTGGGGTTTTGTTTTTATCCCTAAGGTAACAAGGTAGTTTTAAAAAAAAATAGCTGGGGGGCACCTGGGTGACTCAGTAGGTTAACTTCTGACTCTTGATTTCAGCTCAGGTCATGACCTTAAGGTTGTGGGATCCAACCCCGTGTTGGGCTCTGTACTCCGTGCAGTCTGCTTGTTCCTCTTCCCCACCCCGTCTCTCTCTATCTCTCTCTCTCTCTCTCTCTCCCTCAAATACATAAAAAAATAAAAGTCTTTCTTAAAAAATAGCTGAGTGGGAGACTGCAACTTTCCAGAAGATTGAGTAAACATACTTTTATCTATTCTTTCCCATAAGAACTAAAAACTCTGGACATTTTATATTAAACAAACATAAAGATGAACAGTGGAGAGAAGTAGGCAGACTAGTTAGAGACCTCAGGACCAGAGGAACAACAGGGTGGTGAATTCCTTGGGTTTTCTTATTGTTTAATATATCCAGAACTTGTTGAAGAAGTTGGCAAACCATGGAGCACCTGGGTGAGTCAGTCAGTTAAGCATCCACCTTCAGCTCAGGTCATGATCCCGGTGTCCTGGGGTCAAGCCCGGAGTCAGGCTCCCTGCTCAGTAGAGAGACTGCTTCTCCCTCTCCTCCTCGCTTGTGCTCTCTTACTATCTTTGTCGCTAGCTCTGTCTCTCTCTCAAATAAATAAATAAAATCTTCAAAAAAAAGAAAAGAAGCAGGCAAACCAGAAATGCCAACTACACAGACAGAAAAAGCTCCAACAACAAAAATGCCTGTTCCCTCCTAACCAAAGATAGGCAAGGGGCAGCCTAGCAAGACAGAAAACTTTTAGACAGTAACCCCTCTCTTTCAGCCAAACATCTCAGAAACAACTATGGATCCAACCCCACCCATACCAGCAAAGGTACAGGGAGGAACCTAGACTTCCACCCTTGTCAAGCTATCAGGAAGGTCCCAACACTCCTGCTGGGGTGGCTTCAGAGAAGACAAAGTAGGAAGCCTAGACTCTCATCCCCACTGGGCAGTAATGACCCCTTCAGTGGAGAGCATGCAGTGAATCGGAACTCCCACCCCCACCCAACAGGATCCCTGTAACCTCAGATGCCAACAGACCCAAGTGGGGAAACTGGACTTCTACCCCCACTTTGCAAGAACAAGACAGGACCTCCCCATTTCCTTTGCCAGAAGCATATCTAAGAAAACCGGTTAGAACAGGTTTAAATGGCATCCAAGGTTTCATCACATACTACACAATGTCCAGGTTCCAGTTGGAAATCACTTCTTATACAAAAAAACTAGGAAGATCTCAAACTGGAATTAAAAAGGCAGTCATTAGAGGCCAACACCAAGCTGACAGAGATGTTAGGATCATCTGACAATTACTTTAAATCAGTTGTGATAAAAATGCTTCAGTGAAAAATTATGAACATGCCTGAAACAAAAGAAAAAATAGAAAATCTCTACCAGAAAATAGAAGATATAAAAAAAGAACTGAATGGAAATTTCAGAACTGAAAATACAATAACCTAAATAAACAGTTCAGTGTATGAACAAAATTGCAGAATGGAGGGGACAGAGGAAAGAATTAGTGAACTGGAAGAGAGAACAACAGATATTACTGAGTCTGAACACAGGGAGGAAATAGGCACCCTTGGGAATATAACAAAAGATCTAGCATTCATGTCACGAGATCCCTGGAAGGAGAGGAGAGAGAGAGGCTAAATAAAGTACTTGAAGAAATAATGGCTGAAAATGTCACAAATTTGGCAAGAGGCTTAGACCTATAAATTCAGGAAACTCATTGAACCTAAACAGAATGAATGTAAAGAAATTCATGCCAAATGTATTAGTCAGGGTTCTTCAGATGTGCGCACGCGCACACGCACACACACACATCTATTGATTTTGTTACCTTGCAGATTTTGGACTTGCCAGTTTCTACAAAATTGTAGGCCAACTTTTTAAAATAAATCTCTCTCTCTCCCTCAGAAAGACAGAACTAATAGGATATATGTGTTATATGTGTGTGTTTGTGTGCGTATATATATAAAACATACATCTAACACATATCTAACATACACATATGTGTGTTATGTATACATATATGCACACACAAACGTATATGTGTATTGTATATGTAACACACATATGCACATATATAAATACATGTTCCTATATGTGTATATATAAAATAAACACATACACATGTATATATGTGCATAGAATACACACACACACACACACACACACATCCTGTTGGTTCTGTCTCTCTGAAAGAGAAAGATTTATCTTAAGGAATTAGCTCTCATGTTCGTGGAGGCTGGCAAGTCCAAAACTGGCAAGGGAGTCCATCCAGTAGGCTGTAGACCTGGAGAAGTGTTGTTGTAGTTCCAAGTCTGAAAGGAGGCTACTGGCAGAGTTTCCTCTTCCCCAGGTGAAGTCCATTTTCTTTTCTCTTAAGGCCTTCAACTTATTGGATGAGGCGCATCCACATTATAGAGGCTAACCTAGTTTCCTCAAAAACTACTGATTTCAATCTCATCCAAATAAAACTTCACAGAAATATCTAGAATCATATTTAACCAAATATCTGGGTAACATGCCCTAGGCAAGTTTACGGATACAATTAATCATCATACCAAGAATTAAACTTCTGAAGGGTTTTATTTTATTTTTTTGCCTGAGACAAAAATCTTGGAAGCACCCAGAGAAAAATGACACCTATAGGGGCGATAAAAACAGCAGATTTTTCATGTACTAAAAGGACTATCAACTCAGCATCCATACTTGGCAAAAATATGCTTCAGTAATGAATTGGGAATCAAGGTATATTCTTGGGTAGAAGAAAAACCTTGAAACATCAGGAAAGAAGAATGAACATGGTAAGCAAAAATATGTATAAATACAATAGACTTTTCTTCTCCTCTTGCAGTTAATATTACCCTGATACCAAAACCAAATACAGTAAAAGAAAGAAACTATAGAGCAATATCTCTCATGAATATAAAGTCAAAAATCCTTAACAAAATATTATCAAATAAAATTTAGCAGTATATACAACAAGTTGTATATTATGGCTAAGTGGGGTTTATTTTAGGGATATAAGGATGATTCAATATTTGAAAATCAGTCCATGTCATCCACAACACTGACAGGCTAAAGAAGAAAAATTATATGATCATATCAATGCAGAAAAAGAATTTGACAAAATTCAATATTCATCATGCTAAAACTCCAAGAAAAATAAGAATTGGACATCCAAAGGCAAAGAAAAAAAAAAGAACCTTGAGCTAAGTCTCATACCTTATACAAAAATTAACTCAAAATGTCTCGTGAATTTAAATGTAAAATGTACAATTATAAAACTCTTAGAAAAAAATAGGAAAAAAATCTTTGGAATGTGGGGCTAAGCAAAGAAATCTCAGGATTGACACCAAAATTATGGTCCATAAACTGTAATTGGACTTATTCAATTGGATAAATTGGACTTTATCAAAATTAAAAACTTTTATTTTGCAAAAGACCCTGTGAAGAGGATATAGAGGTAAGCTACAGAGTGGGAGAAAATATTTGCAAACCACATATCCAACAAAAGACCTAGAATATATAAAATTTCTCGAAACTCAACAGAAAAAAACAAATGATCCAAGTAGAGCATGCACAAAGGACTTGAACAGACATTTCATTGAGGAGGATATACAGGTAGCAAATCAGCACATGGAAAGATGTTCAACATCATTAGCCATCAGGGAAATGCAAATTAAAACTATAATGAGATATTACTATGCATCTATCAAAACAGCTAAAAATTTAAAAATTGTGACAACACTGAACACTGGCAAGGATACAGAGAAACTGGATCACTCATATATTGCCAGTGGAAATGTAAAATGCTGCAGCCACTGTGGAAAAATTTTCTTGAAAATCTGCGTAACTACCATATTACACAACAAATTGCACTCCAGGGCATTTATTGCACAGAAATGAAGACTTATGTTCACACAAAAACCTGTACATGAATGATTTATAGCAGTTTTATTCATAATAGACCCTAAGCTGGAAGCAAGCCAAATGACGTCAGTGAACGAATGATTAAACAAATGGTGGTGCACCCATCCATATAATGGAACTCTAAGCAGTCAATAGGAATTACCAGTGAATTATGCTGGGTGAAAAAAAGGCCAATCCTCTAGTATCATGTACTGTATGATTCCATTTATTTAACATTTTTGAGAGGACAAAACTATAGAAGTAGTAAACAGATGAATGGTTACTGAAGGTCAAGGAGAGTGTCAGCGTAGGAGGTGAGTGAGTGTGGCTGTAAAGGGATAACATGAGGGATCCTTGAGGTGATGGAAATGTTCTCTATCTTGACTATACTCATGGCAATATCCTCGTTGTGATATTGTGCTGTAGTTTCGCCAAGACTATGAAGTGGTAAAGGGAAGTGGTCTCTATCATTTCTTATAACTTCATGTGAATATGTAACTATCTCAAAATAAAAAGTTTAATTAAATATAGCTGAGTAAGTGGGTCCCTGCAGAATCACCAAATCAAGTATTTCAACAATAAGTCTTTATTCTCTAAAAAAAGGGGGGGAGTGCAGTTTTCTTAAGGTTCCATGTCATTCATTGTCTAATAGAATTTTTTAGGATCTCTCAAAATGCTCGCACCATCATGGACCATCTGATTCAACTGGGAAGGATGGTCATATATTAGGACTTTAACTGGTTCATACATTTTATTACACTAAACTGTGAGCTGCTTAATGGCACAGACTATAGGCTTGTCTTTGTACCCTCAATATTTACAGGGTCTAGCTAGCACACATTAGATTTCAATAAACATTTGTTAGATGGTTGGATGAATGGATGAAAACAGTGTTTCCCTGGTGAATGTTTAACACTTAGCTCTCCGGGGGGGGAAAAAAAAAAGAAGCTCTGATTTGTATCATTTCTGGATTTCTCTGGTATAAATACTCCTATTTAGCCAATTTCAACCACAGTGATGCTCTAAATGCTCAGGAAGAGATATTAGCAGTCGCCCTTCATGAGCCAGCATGAGCTGATACCAGCACACCACTGGCTGGAAGCGAGTTGGGTAGTGTTAGTGTGTGATGCTGAGTGCCCTTATTTTCTGATGCCAGCCTTACATACTCCAATTAAAATTATAAAGGAAACCAGGCCTCTTTCACATGTACTGTTAAGATGTCATATATTGGTTTAAGAGATCCATCGAAAATCAAGTAATTATTTCAAAGCAACTCATGATCTCCCCCTAGAAATGAAAAATAAAAAGGAACTTGGCTTATTGTTAGTGAATACAAACATTTTTTGTGATGAATAGGACATTCATGTAGGGAGCTAGGAAAGGTGTGAATTACAGTGATTCGGGGTCCAGCTCGTGATGGAAGCAGGCTAATTTTTCCTGATTAGCCTTTTTATTTCTTCCTGAGGGTAATTACTTATAGGAGATGTACTTAAAAGGACATACAAAATAAAGCTTTATTTTTTTAAGGGGTCTGAAAGGAGAAATCTCCACTTGGCTTTGTGAAATGGGCTTGTTTTTGGGATTAGAGCCTCGTTTCTAACATCTGAGTAATCACACATACCCTCAGCTTGTTTTCAGTCTTGTTGAATATTTCTGAAAACTGTCTCAAAGACAATATTTTCTCCTCACTCTATCCTGCAGCTGCTACATAATCTACACTCAAAGTTTGTGTTGCAACACACATGCCCTTGGGCCATAATCTCTGCTTGCTTTGGCATGGTTTATTTGTTCCAAAGATATCAGTGCATTTGGGTTGCTATAGAGATTTCAAGTGAGCTAAACTGTCCGAGAAAACCTCAGAGAAGCCAGTTTAGTATCCTCTGAAGCTCCCAGTAATTAGTAAGACCCAAATATTTTTAAAATTTGTGCTGTAAGCAAAGGAACCCCCGGGGAAGATGGTTTGATGCCCCTGGCTTGAGGGAGTAATTTTGAAAGCAGCAAAAAAGGCTGAATAGCAAGAAGTGGGAGAATTTCTTTGTAAACATGGTTATAAGAGAACACCTAGGGTATTGATTAACATATTAAGGTCTATTTCTTTGGGACATTGAATGTTAGCTGTTCAGTATTAAGGTTTATACAAACTAGCCTAAGAATTACGTGATTCAAGGTCATTGCTTAGACCAATTTCAGACCTAAGACATGAGTGTTTTCTTTCTGCTTTTCTATATTTCCATATTTTCTTTAGTATGCAGTATTTTATTATTAAAAAGTATACGTTATTAGAAAATGAAGCAATATCAGTATTATTGCTAATTATATATGTAGCAAATATTACACAGTCTAGAAGTGAAATAGTTAAACTGAGCCAGAGTTAGATTAGTAAACAGAGTTCCTTTTATTAAAATAATTTGAACACTGGTGACCATGTGTTTCTCCATGTGGTTAGAATCAGAAATGAACACTTCTATGGGTGAAATTAAATAAACTGTTTTTAATTTTTGTAAGTTTTTTATTAATTAACCAAGCTAATTTCAAGTCTTTGAAAGATGACAGATTTGTGAGAGATCTCTATAACAAAGCTCAAACTCTTTAAATTAAGCCTCTATAAATTCCTTGGAGTAATGCCAGAGGATAAATAGCACTCACTGAAATGGGTGTAGAACGTCACGTTTCAGGAAATTCTGGCATGGACTAATTTTTATATTGGAAAGTAGATTCACCTCCCTATGGTGTAGTTTTCTCACTTATAAATGAGAATCAGATTGGATACTTCCTAATGTCTCTCTCTCTCACTTTTACATTCTATGGCACAGCAATCAGCTGGATGTGTTGTGATTTAGTAATAGAACAATCATTTATAAGCAAATACAAGGGACCTGGATATTTCAAGACATCAATAACATAAATCGGGAAAGGGCAATTCAGAATAGTGAAAAATCTTGATCCATGTATCAGCTAAGTCTCTTTCAATAGGGATGAGTGAATCTCAACTTAAATTTGCTGGGATCTCAAAGTAAGTTTCTGGCTAGGCCTCTGTGACCCAAAGAAAGAACAGGGGTGTGATTGGACTTTGGGAACTACAGCAGCAAGGACTGGAAGGAACCAGGCTCTCCCTGTCTGTCTCTGCTTCTTCCGGAGTGTCCATGCCATTCTCTCCTCCTACAGAATGTCTTCCTGCATACAGCAGGGAGCATGGCTATGGAGCATCCATGTTTGATTCTGACAAATATATAACTCAGGGACTCTTCATTAGTCTCTCCTGCCCCACATTAAAACAAAATTCTGGAGAAAAGTACTCGTTGGCCCAACTGAGACGAGGTGCCCAACCTTGGATAAGCTGCTGTGAGCAGGGAAGTGAGTCGTATAATATAAAGAACAACTAGAATAGAGACTAGAATAATACAACTGAGATTAGGAGAGGTAGCATTTTCTAGAATGGAAGTTTACATTTACCAATAGAAGGGAAGAGGTAGAAACTGGGCAATAAGATGGTAAAGTCCACTACCTTTTTTCAAAAATTGTTAAATGAAATGAATATTTAATACTTCTTGTATATGTTGTAACTACACTAGTGAACTATTATTGCTTAGTAAATGTGCCCACAGTTTCAATGATACTATACTAGAATTTACCTAGCCCCAGCGGGTGCTAAATAGATACCTATTATTTTTATGACCTAACCAAGAGATTAAAATCACAATTAGAAATTGTGATATCAACTCTTTGAAAGTAGCATAAAGATCCACAACACAAAGAAACTTACCTTTTAACCAAATGTAGTAGTTATGTATCACCGCATAACAAATTACTACAAATCGGCAGTATAAGACAACACAGATTTATTATCTCATAGTTTCTATGGGTCAGAAATCTGGGCACAGCATAGCTAGTCAACCTGGGTTGACTACCCAGGTTCTCTCTCCCGAGGCTCTATGTAAGGTGTCAGCCAGGGATGAGGTCTCATCCCGAAGCTTAATTGGGTAGGGATCCTCTCTCCAGCTCACTTTTGAAGTTGTCGGCAGGAGTCACCTCCTTTTGGGTTGTTAGACTGAGGGCCTCAATTCCTAGCTGGCTGTTGGCCCAAAGCAGCCCTCAATTTCTTGCCATGTGGACCTTCCCAAAATGATGACTTGCTTCATCAAAGGAAGTGAGATGGGGAGTCTGCTAGCAAGATGGAAGTCATAATCTTATGTAGCCTAATCATGAAAGTGACATCCCATCAACTTTGCCATATTTTATTGGTTACAAGCAAGTCACTGTTGCCACCCACTCGTGGGAAGGGCATTACACAAGAGTGTGAATAGTATCTTAGGGCCTGTCTATCACACCAAAATATTGATTTAAATAGTATTCACCCAGTGTAAGGCTGATGTGTAGGAGTGAGATATTTAGCTAGTGAAAAAGCAGCTTTTAGAAAAAAAAAAAAAATAAAGAAAAGTCCTGTAAAGAAAGCCCAGCCTTAGATCTGGTGTTACTCTAGAGTCCAAAAAAAGTATATAAAAAGCTAAGAACATTCTAGTTAACTGCTCAGATACCCATAGTCTCTAATTAGTTGTATGAAAAACTCTTTTATTCATATTTTACCACCAGAATTCCCAGCTTGGTAGCTAACTCATAATAGATGCTAAGTGCTGAATGATGAATGTTTTTTTTAAAACCTACCATTTCCATATGGTAGGAAGCCATATAGTGTACCAGTTCAGAACATGGACTTTGAAGCAAAAAAAAAAAAAAAACCTGGGATTACATCCTTTTCTCTGCTAAGTAGAAGTAAATTGCCATGTGACCTTGGGCAAGTTACTGAAATTCTCCAAGCCTCAGTTTTCTTCATGTGTGAAATGGGGATAATAAGGCCATATTGAATAGCATCTGAGGCACCATGGGTTTTAGGATGCATCATTATTTTATGTGTAATTCATAAAGAAAAATGGCTGCCAATTAAACCATGATATGATTTGATTGGTTATAAGGTGTACTCTGATTTCAAACATACTGGAATGTGGGAAAAAAGTGTGTAACTTTAAAATTGTTGTATCATGCCAGGGCCTACCTTTTTAAATAAGCTTTCAATGAGATGCATAAGACAGTACTTTTCATATTGTAAGAGCTTAGATCAGCTATTTAATCATCATGAACAATTGGTCATCTTACAAACCCTAAAACAAATAATTATATTTGTTTTTATATATAAAAATTATATATATAATTATATATAATTATATATAATTATATTATATTTTGCTTTCTTCTTTAATACCTGAAATCGGGTTGCAGAACAGAACTACACAGCCAGTGTTGACTTCTGCACAGAAGGAGTGAGGTATTAGCAAAATGACTGTCTCCGACCTGTAGTTCTGTCCAAAAAGCTTAGTAAGTGTGGCACTTCACGAAAGCCTTTTGGTGGAGAGAGCACTTGCCACATTTCATCTCTTAAATGAAGGTAGAATAAAGGTCCAAATTATACTTAGTAATTCAACAGGTCGAAAGCCAGTTTTTAAAGCAGCTCTGCTCTGCTTGCCTGTTCCTGTGATAGATGATAATTTGGTGACTAGCTGAGCAATTGCTCCACAGTGAACTGAAGGAAGGCCTTTATGCATGAAGCCAGCAGTACTTCAAAATGACAATGAAGGTCTGTTTGAAGCAACATGATATTGATAGCAGTTGCTCTAAAGGAACAGCTAGAAGACAGCACCAGAGAAGGACAGAGTCTAGACAGAGAAGGTATCTGTTAAATTGGCTACACGTCTAAGAAGGAAAATCCAACGCATTTCAAGTATATAGAAGAAGAGCTGACCACTGTTTGTCTCCTTGGACACCTTGAAAGACTTCTTAATACTTGTCTCATCATCACCCTTAGCACACTACTCTTGCTATTTAATTGCCTGTGTGCCAGGCTGAACTATAAGCTCTGAGGGGATGGTGAGTGTGTCTATCCTGCTTCCCACTATATCTGCAGAAACTGGCACTCAGAAGGTTCTAAAATCTTCACTGGACAATTTTGTGGATACTGTGTAATCTTAGGCACAGAAGTGGTTTATGTATAATGATGCCAAACTTTAGCAAAATTTAAATAAAATAAATACATTTGAATTTGAGTAGGAATGGTTATTCAATATGTATTTGTCAGAATTCTGCTTTATGGTCTCCCATTAATAAGACATGTTATTTCGATTAAACCAAGTTCCCAAGAAATAGGTAATATGACAGCTAGAAGAGCAATAGAGAAACTGCTATAAACCACCCCTCTCTCAGTTTTACTCCAAATTATAGGGCAGTATGGAACCCCCTTATTCTTCGGTCATGTTCAAAGCCATGTGACAGTGGGCAGGTCACTTGTACTTGTAGACTCAATTGCCTAGCCTATAACATGGAAATGATTATACCTCCTCATGGGGTTGATATGAGGATAAGAGGAAACTGTATCATTAAAATACCTAATACTATTCCTGATGCATTGTAAGTAGTGAAGGAATGGTAAACAACATATGGTCATCATGGTGGAAACCCTTGTGTTCATTATATCTGGGTGCAAAGAGACTATGGAGCTCTTAGGGGAAATGAGCTTATAGAGTGTTCTTGAATATTTCCCTGCTGGCATCCAAAAACCTTGGGTTTCTGATGCAGCAAAACATGTTCTTTGAGGGACCCCAATGATACCATAGCTCTTCAACTACATTTTCTCTGCTAACAGACTCCATATGTCTATAATGTTCTGTAGGTCCAGTTGACTTACTACCCTGAGCCTGAATTCACACTGACTTCATGTTCAGAGTCCTATAGGACAGCTGACTCTCTGACTATTGGGCTGACAAGTACTAAAGTGTGGGTAGTAGAGCTATGGCTTCCGGTTACTCCAGGGATAGGATACTAAGAGTGTGAGATGACCAACAAATATAACTGGGAACATGTTCTGCTGGACCAGAGGAAAATCAGCAACCTCTGTACCTGAGGACACTCATTTCATGTAACATGAACATGCTACTTGCAGGTGCTATTATTTGTAGATTTCACTTTTTTCCATAATATTTAATGTCCCAGGATTGAGTTTTGGAAAATAGAAGCATCCAGTAATGCGAAGTCATGGTTCTCAAGGCTCGGTGCACACTAAAATCATGAGGGTGGTGGAGGGCAGGGAGGGGGTGCTTAGGGAGGACTGGGAAGCAGTTCAGATCCCTGGATCCACCTGGAACCAAGTAAATCTGAATCTTTGGGGCTGAGCTCAGATGACCACTCCATATTAAGAACCACACATATAGAGATTCTGGAAGTCACTTTGTTTCTCAGCAGTCGTATCTGCTTTCCTTAGCTGGATCCATTCTGTCTTTCTTTTTCTTTTTCTTAAGTTTTTTTTTTTTTTTTTTTTTTACTTTTGGTTTCAATAGAGCTACCAGAAGATGTCACAGGAGTTGACAAGATATGAATCTTAAGCTGTGATGGGATCAGATCACTAAGTAAGGATCAATCTGAGTGCCTTGTGGTTACCAAGACTTGTGAGGGACTTTCACACAATGATTTTCTGATAATCATTATTAATTGTTGACTAATTTTCTTATGAGTCACATTAGGCTCAGTTTGCTTTAGTAACAAGCAATTCCCAAATCTCACTGGATTTAAACATTGCAACAGCAAAGGTTTGTTTCTGACTTGTGCTTCATCTAGGATTCAGGGACATGTGATGAGGAAGAGAGCAGAGGCCTGGGCCCCAAGCATCAGGAAGGTGATGCGTGTCACTTCCTCTCACATTTTACCAACCTTCAAGGGAGCAGAGCCCGCAGTTCCACCATAGGCCTGGAAGGAGGAGAACAAGGAATAGTCCCAAAGACCCAAACACTAAAAATTTTTTTGTTGTTGTTTAGTATCAAGTCAGTTTCCTTTGCACTTATCCATTCATGAAATCCCAAACAACTCTACAACTTTCGGAAGTGTTTGTATCTCACATCCAGTGAAATTACTTTATGGCCCATATCATTTTGGTATTTTTAAGAAATCTTGTGGAGCTTTTTTAAATTTAATACTTGTTTTAATTTTTGTTGTATTAATGACAGCATGGGAAAATAGCTGCTTGGCCGCAGATATTTTTTATTGTTTTGTTTTATGTATTTGTTATACTAGTTAGACGTGGCTACATGTGCGAGCGTGGAAGAAATATTCATCCAAACCACTAAATGGCTGTCCGGCTTGGTGACGCATTGATGAGAGGTCTTGCTGTCTTGGCCACTACATGTCCAAGCAGTCAGTGCCGTGATAGAATATTGAGCCAAAAGAAATGTTGAAATTAATTCAGAAAATATGATTGTAAGAAAAAATACCCTGGAAGCAAAGAGTAGGGAAGAGCTGTTTAGGCTTGGGAGCAGACAGGAGAGAGTTTTGTTTTGCTCAGTTCTAATATGGCATGACATTCCGTGGTTTGGAACTCATGTGAGTAAGACCTGCAGCCACTTGCTCTGGGTGTCTGTGTCAAGGTCTCTGCCCATGCCACTTCTTCTCCACCTGATATTCCCAATGCCAGGTGTTCTTGGGACAAAATAGCAAAAATGCTAGGAAGTGTTTTTCAGTGGGTCAGAGAGTTTTGGCAACTCCACACCACGTATTCTTCCTCCATCGCTTCTGCAGTTTGCTTTGGGATTTAACTGTTCTCAAGGGCTGCCACATGTTGGGGAAAGTCGACAGCTCCAGCGTGGATGATATTACTTCAAAAATTTCAAAACATGCTGTCCTCTTCATAGAAGTTTGCTTCACTGCTTTCTGCTTTACAGAATATATCCCCTCAGAGAGGAGGACACATTTTACTCGTTAGAATTAGGAGAAAAAAAGCATTCCTCAGAGCCACAGCCAGTGCTTACTGCTTTTGAAGAAGGAGTGATATTTGACACAGAAATGCATCAATGAGAAAGGCCACATTTAATGTTTGTTGTTTGGGTTCAGGACTGGAACCAAACCAGTTTTTCTTGTCCCTTTTTTTTTTTTTTTTTGGTCTGAGTGGCAGAAAGCCCAGAAATATAAGTTTGCATGCCAAGAGATGGCTCTAAATATAGTGCTGGGTGGGCAGGAAGATTGTTTCCTCATGAATGCAACTGGTGTGTGCTGAGTACTTCTCGCCGTCCTCCACGGGAAGGGGCGAGTTTGGCTCTGCTAACCCTCAAACCGCAGGCTCTCCTTCTGACGGGAAAACTATAGAAACATGAGCCTGGACAGGTTTGCTTTGCACTCACATCTCCAGCCAAGGTATGTAGATCAAACAATCACTACCTGCTGGCTGGTTTTACTCTTTCGGATTTAAAAGTGCAATTAAACACATAACAATGGTCAGCTTTTAGAGACTGGGAAGCAGGCATTGTGTGTGTCTTGTTTAAACACAGATTGTTTATAAGAGGTAGAAAAAAAAAAAAAACTTTGCTTTGCCCCTGTTTGCTTGGAAACCAGGAGGATGTTGCTGGCTACTGTCTACCAGCCAGCTTTGAAAGTTGACCACTTTTTGCTTGTTCACCAGGGCGGTTTTTTGCTCCTTCCTACCTGTTTACTCTTGCTGCAATTGAAAGGAAATAGAGCTAGTAGGATTAGTAGACCTGCTTGAAAGCACTAACTTAAACATTGTTTTTTCATTTTCCCAAAAGCAAAGCAGGCCGCCACCCTAAAGGAGCTTAGCTCAAAAATGCCTACTCTTCTCTTGCCCTCAGCAATTAAATAAAATATACTTGGAAACTGCAGCTTACAAATCAGATTGCTCTGAGGGGTTGGAGAGAGCCGGTTTGATGATTATTTGAGTCCAGTTTCTTGATAAGGGTTTACTTTATCTCACTTTCTTTTTTTTTTTTTTCTTTTTTCTTGGCAGTGGCCATAAAATGACAGCTTTGCAGATTAACATTGATTTGGATTTTATGGTAAAAGCTTGTTATGCCTAAGGAAATACTGGAAAGTAGCCAGTGCATGTTATGTAATGAAATCATCTATGTCGAATGTATTAACATGGAGCAATTAAACTGAGCACTCGGTTGGTTCTAAAACCCAGTGTTTCTTCACCAGAGACCATTAACTCAATAAACAAAGAAGCAGGAGGAGGATCTCCTCTCAGGGGGATCCTGACTGACAGAGTGCCCTACCACTCACAGAAGACAGATTCCACTGATTGGGAAAATGCAAGGCAGAGATAAGGTTTTGCTATGAATTTGTATTTTATTCATTATAGTATCTCCTATGGACATTTGGAAAATAGTACAACTGTATGGTAGACAATTTGAAGCCCCTGAAACAGTGTTTGCCCCATAATCAGCAGCCAGTAAATAGTTTCAACGGAGAATTAAACATTATTTGGTGGATTGTTCATGTCCAAAAGACCCGTCATTTGGAAACCAAAATGCAGTCTGTTTCTGTGCCTCTTTATAGGACTCTTGTCTTGCCCCTGTTAACGAAGACCAGGAAAGAAGCAGCGGGGTGACCAAGGTGTCATTCATGGGTCACAGCAGAGCGCCCCAGTGGTGAAAAGCACCTTACTGCCCACTTCATGTCACACTGTGATCATTAATGTGATTACCCACTGGAAGTTTAAAGATTTTTATTTGTTTATTTGAGAGAACGAGAAAGTGCACAAGCAGAAGGGAGGAGTAGAGGGAGAAACAGGCTCCCCACGGAGCAGGGAGCCCCGTGCAGGACTCGATCCCAGGACCCTGGCATCATGATCCCAGCCAAAGGCAGGCACTTAAGCAACTGAGCCACCCAGACACCACAGCTAGCTGCAAGTTGAAAGACTTCCTCAGCTTTGCCACTTCTCGGTGTGTCCAGATATTAAGATTGCGAAAAAGAAGCAAAACTTTTCTCATTAACATTCTTCTGTTAAAACAAAGTTAGTAGGTGAGATGAGTACTGGGTGTTATACTATATATTGGCAAATTGAATTTAAATAAAATATATGTATAAAAAAGCAAAGTTAGTAGTCTACACTGCAAGAATAAACATTTTACCACACAGAACTTATTAGATCTACTATCTTATAGACATTTTTAATTTTTCCTTAACTGATCTCTATGCAAAAAGATGTGTCTTGGAACAACCACCCCAAGATGTCCTCATAGATTTCACTAAACTCCTTAGATCTGTGCTGTCCAGTATAGCCTCCCTGTGGCTGCTCAGCCTTTGAGATGTGGCCAGTCAGAAGTGAGGTGTGTTCTAAGTTTAAAATATACAGTGGGTTTTAAAGACCTTGTATGGGGAAAAGGATGTAAAATAGCTCCTTAATAATTTTTCATATTGATTATATTTTTAAACGATAATATTTGTATATGTCGTACTAAATAAAATACGTTGTTAAAATTAATTTCTACTCTCTCTTTTTTTTTTTCATGTGGCCACTAGAAAATTCAAATTGATGCATGGGGCTTGCACTATAATTCTGTTAAGAAGCGCTTCTCCTGAGACTATGAGAAGATCCCATTCCTCTGAGTCAGTGAATGAGAAATAATACAGGCCCTGAACCCCACACCAGTTGGTACTCACTGCCCCTTCTAGGAGTAGATTAGATTGATCTGAGTGGCCTTGAGGCCAACCCTGACTCGTCTTGCGGCTGCCTGAGGGATATGTACTGAGAAGGAACAGAGGCCATCCCCTGGCTGAGTGGAAAGCAGTGCCCAGAACTCATGGTCTGAACTTTGTTGGTCCACCCAGGAGGAATTCTTGATTCAGTTACAGGACAGTGGAGCAGACGCTTCTAAGGCACCAGACTAAGTTTAAGCCAAAGTTAAGGTGCTTGCTTGTGTTAGAAGTTGAAGGAGCTGACATGGGGCTGGGAAGGGAAAGTCTGAATACCTGGGATGATCCAGGCTGGTTGACCACCTTTGGTAAAGAGGGAAGAAAGCGTGGAGTGGGGAAGGGAGGGCCCATCCCCTGCCCAGTCACTGACGCCACAGGGGTAGGGTCACAGGTGCCCATTTCCCCGATCAGCCACAGATGCCACAGGGGTGGGGTCACAGGTGCCCATTCGTTGCTATGCTTCACAAGGACAGTGTTCCCCAGCAGTAGTTACTGAATGTTGGCCACAGTTGGCCCTTAAACAACACTGCACTGAACGGCATGGGTCCACTTCTATGCGGATTTTTTTCATTCATTTCATATTTCATAAATACAGTATAGTGCTGTAAATGTATTTTCATTTCCTCATGAGTTCCTTAATAATATTTTCTTTTCTCTAGCTTACTTTATTGGAAAAAATACAGTATACACAATGTATAACATATAAAATATGTGTCAATCGACTGTTTATGTTCTCAGTGAGGCTTCCTGTCAACAGTAGACTATTAGTAGGTAAGTTGTGAGGGCGGCAAAGCTAGACACCAGATTTTCAACCGTGTAAGGGGCATCAGTCCCCTAATTGCCACGTTGTTCAAAAGTCAACTGTACCCATTTATTAAATGGTAACTACAGGCTAGAAACTAGGTTTCTTTCTGGGCATTATATGCTGAAATAAAAAAATACGATACAGTCTTTGACCTCAAAGGGATTATAATGTCATCGGCAGGTAAAGGCCATTTGTCATTTGAAGATTGTAAGGTATACTCCATAGAAGTAGCTAGGGACATTTTTCTGTCCCTGGGCAAAGGGGCTGAATGCACACCTCACTTGTTGGGCAATGGCCCTAGATATCTGGCTGCTTTAGACCTTCCCACAGAATCGGAGTTCCATGAGAGCAAGGATTTTTCTTTCTGTTTGTTGACTGCTGAATCTCCAGCACCAAAAACAATGATTGGAACTGCTAAGTGCTGAATAAATATTTGTTAAATGAACCAGGGTTTGGATGAAATTCCTGCACACTCCGTTTCTCTCCAAAAAATAGGCCCAATATGGTTCTTGAAGCCCTAGAAGTGGGGAAGACATCTTTAAACTAGTTGCCTCTCTCCTTCCCTCCCTTTTTTTTTTTTTTTTTCTTTTCCTTTCCTTCCTAAACTTTCTTCTAAGATTTAATGTCTTTCCTGATTCTAGGCCAAGTTGCTCTGGCCTCAATCAGTCTTTCTCTTTCCAGAACTTTTTCCTACCCCTCTCTTCTTCCCACCCAAAAACAAGTTGCTTTTTCTCTTGCTGTTTCCCATGGTCATTGCCAAATCTAAGATGTGGATTTTATACTGTGATTTGAGCCCAAAGGCAATGAGAGGATCCCGTGAGATCTTCCCAGGGTAGAGATAGGCGTCTAAGCTCAGAAATCTGATTGTCTACAAATATAAGGCATTGATGCCAGGGCTGGGAGGCTCAATGATGGCCTTAACCCAGATATGTAGGCACAATCTATTGTTGGTAAGCTTGTCCTTTCCAAAGACATAAAGACACCTCTGGTTCTTATTTCATCATACACACTTTCCCTGTTCACAGGGGAGGACTCTTGAGTGTACCCAGGGTGGGGAGAGGGCTCCATTACACTTTGCATGGGGCTGCCTTTTGTTAGACATACCAGTGATTTTGTGTCTGGGTAAATCTGTTTCTGAAGATGGAGTATAACGTTCACGTACACCCTTGCCATAGTAGGAGCATTGCTCTGTGTAACAGCTTTTGCAGACTCCCAGAGGAAAATGTAGTACTTTAAACACTTTTTTTTCAAAATCTATGTAAATAGGCTAAAATTCATGGGGCCAGAGTGACTCATCGTAATTACTGATGCAATCGTAAAGGCCTTCAGTCAGCCTAAGTTCACGCCATGGAATGAAGATAGCTGAATATAGTCTGTATTTCTCTAATGACATTCTTAATATCTTTTTTTTTTAAAGATTTTTATTTACTCATTCATGAGAGACACACACAGAGAGAGAGAGAGAGGCAGAGACACAGGCAGAGGGAGAAGCAGTCTCCACGCAGGGAGCCCAACGTGGGACTTGATCCCGGGACTCTAGGATCACACCCTGGGCCGAAGGCAGGCGCCAAACCGCTGAGCCACCCAGGGATCCCCATCTAATGACATTCTTTATCCAAGTTCATTTTGATGCCACAGTTTTTGGAAAGAATCATTTTCTGAGCCCCCTTCCCCAGTCCCACTTCCTACTCAGATTTTTATTCAGAGGCTTATGTAGCACATGCAACAAAGCAGCAAGTGAAGATCAGAAGTTTTGCAGCAGAGTTAGTGTTTTCTGTACACCTTTATAGTTCTGCTTATTTATGGTGTAAACTGTATTTAAGGGGCACCTGGGTGGCTGAATAGTTGAACATCTGCCTTCAACTCAGGTCGTGGTTCTGGGGTCCTGGGATGAGCCCTGCATCAGGGTCCCATCGGGGAGCCTGCTTCTCCCTCTGCCTGTGTTTCTGCCCCCCGCCCCTGTATCTCTCAGGAATAAATAAATAAAATCTTTAAAAAAATAAACTGTATTCAAGTCCCATAAACAGAACCTTTCAATTAAATTGAAAAAAAATTATTAAGTGCTCAATGGGTTCCAGAAGAGCAAAAATCTTAGTTGTTTCGAAAACCTATTTCATGCTTAGAGGCCAGTACAGCCTACCACCGAACCACACCACAGACTGCAAATTTAACAAACCCAGAAACTTAACTGGAAGTCAGAATTGGCCCCGTATGATTAAAAGCAATTTATTCAATTACTTGATTCCTTCAGGCAGAAAGCTAGAAGTGCTGGGATCTAGGAAACAGATGTGGAAAGCCCAGATTAACCACGTGCATTAGGACAACAACATATTGTCAAAGAGACAATAAACTGGATTCAGGACCACCCAACGGATTTTCTATTTTAACACTATTGCCCTTAAAATGGAAATAGTACTGCTTTATATGATAAAGGACTTAGGGAATGATTAGTGCCTTCACAACTATGTTTTCATTTCATCTTCCTAATAATATGATGAACGTGTGTGTACATGGTAGCTGGTTTACTCTGCAAATTCCTCCAGGAAGCCTTCTGTGGCCTATTCCCGCAACCAATATCAGTATCACCAAGGGCCAGGTTCCACATACTCCCCAGCACTGAGTCCTTACCCCCCTCAGCACCTCCCTACTCTCCACTGATTTTACCTCCACCATCTGCTGCCCCACATTAGACCTGTAAAGTACTGGAGAGCATGGTCCTGTCTATGTAGTTCTATCTAGTTGATTTTTGTGCTCCATAACCTAGTACAACACCCAGCATGCTGAATGCACTGAATTGAATTACAGAGGTGGAAACTAAAACTCGGAAAACTTAAACATCTCTCCCGAGGCCCTAGAATGTGAAGGCCATAAGAGTAAAGACTTGGACCATCACATTCAATACAATATCCCTAACATCTAGAAAGAGTGCTTGGTGGGCACTCAAAAATGTTGAATGAATGAAGGTAATAGGTGACTAGTTGAGCAAGGACATAAACACAAGTCTACACTATTGAAACCCTATACTCTTCCTAACATCTCCAAAAACATGAAAGGAGATCAAAAATATTATTATTAAATAATAGAAGCTCCTACCATGCACACAGCTCTGTGCTGTGACTTACATGATCTCATTTAATCTTCATGACAGGCCTGGGGTTACGTTGGTGTGAGGTTACATTTCTCTTGAAGAAATACCCAGAAGAACAGAAGAGATGCTTGTTTCACTTTGTAAGAACCCGTCAAACAGTTCTCCAAAGTGATTCCATCATTTTTGCTGTCCTGAGAAAGTGTGTGTTATACTGGGAAATTAAATATACCCTCCCTTGACAGAAATATATTTAATCAGCTAAGAGTACTTGAGACAATGCTGATGTTTTTCTTATCTTTCCAAAGGGCCACTTGTTTCTGTATTGTCTTTAGACTCGCTGGCTCTGAGCTCATGTTCCACATCATTTCAAAATGCTCTGATTTTTCAGCTGTAATCTGATACGTGGAATGTGGCCTTGCTTCTGTACATTTACTGGTGTTCTGCGATGTGAAAACACTTCCAAAATTACAGAAAGAAGAGTTGCAAAGCTTTTTTGTTTTTTTAATGAACACACTCATGCATAGGGATACCTCCTGTTGTGATATATATGTTTTATGGCAATGTTGCAAATTTTCTAGAGTATTCTATTTATTAAAATGGTAAGGGATCTCCCATATTTTTAAAACTTTGGTTGAGGTAGGTGGCCAGTCTATTAGGACGCTGAACATTATCAACATAAGGGTTTATTTCTCCTGGGAGAAATCATTCCTGCTTATGGTAAAATTACCCTTGAGAGCATTTTTCTAGTGCTAGAATTTAGCTGCATAATTGCCACAGCCCGAGCAACCAAAGCTAAGGAATTTCCCTCTGTGCTTGGGGAATTCCTTGAATTGAAATTTCTCTTTTTCTTTTGACTATCTTTTAAACTTAACAGTGGATAATAACATGACAGAAGTAGGGGCTGCCATCAAAAATATAATATGACTCTAAAGCAAAATTCCAAGGGGACTGAAAAAGAAGTAAAATTACTTAGTTTCATAATTATGAGCTTGGGAATTTCAAAATTTTTATATCAAGTATATTGAGCTGATGATACCTATACTTAAACTATAGAAAATTTTAGGAAAAAACAGAAATGGAATGCTACACAATGTTGTAGAAAGATATGGGTCTTCTCGTTAAAAAATTTTTTTTTCATTCTAAACTTATACATTAAAGAAGTTGATTGTCTGAATTGTAAATATTTTTTTCTAAATAACTGACCATAGATTTTTTTTAAAAGTAGAATCCATCAATCCAAGTTTTGTCTGTTTTGTATTGTTGTGATTTCCTTTTATAGCAATTTACTACTACAAGGGAATAAGTTAAAAGTTTAGGAGCCAGTGAGCTTTGAGGAACAATCAAAAATGAAAATACATCTGTTTATCCTCTAGTTTAAATAAACCATGTAATTATCTAATTGAATATTTAATATTCCTAAGTTTGTGTCTGTTTTTCCATTTCCTCTGGCCTTTCCAACAGTAAAGGGGGCATTCCATTAGTTAAGCACATTAGTTTAAACAAAGACCACCCTTTCCTTGGCTCTGTGCATAAATAAGTATATTTGTGCCAGTTGAGTGCATTTGTGGATTGTGATAAAACTGTCATGCACTAAATTGCAGCCAGATTAGATCATGACAAATGTAGCAGGGATGACAAGAAGATTTCTTGAATGGATATTTGAAATTTTCCATGATTTGAAAGTCCCTGAGCTCTTTGCTCTCATAAGTGATTACATTCTACAACGGAGGAGACAATATTTAATGATGTGATTAGCAGTTTGTGACATATTTGGCTTCATTTTTCCCTTGTGATTGAGTTACTTTCAAGCAGTGCCTTGGGGAGATGAATTAACTCTTTCATGGCCCTAGGATGCAATTCAGTGGAGTACTTCTCTCAGTGCTACTTCGGTGTTTTAGCACGGTCCAAAAAGATAAATTGCAAGACACGTGTAGTTTTATGTTTTCTAGTAGCCACATTTTAAAAAGTGAAAGGAAGCAGTTGAAACTAACTTTAATAATGTATTTTATTTCACCCAGCGTGTCCAAAATGGCATTTCAGCATGTAATCACTATTTTTTATTATTGATGAGATATTGTAGATTCTTTTTAAAAATAATTCTTCAAAATCTGGTGTTTATTTTATACCTACAACACAGCTCAATTCAGACTAGCCACATTTCAAGTCTAGAAAGAGCTTCTTATCTTGCAGCCTGGAAGCCACTCACTTGGTTGAATCATGAAAATTCCTAACATGTTTTTCTTCATTTAGAGCCACATTTCACTCTCAGTCTTTTTTTTTTTTTTAAGATTTTATTTATTTATTCATGAGAGACAGAAAGAGAGAGAGAAAGGCAGAGACGAGACACAGACAGAGGGAGAAGCAGGCTCCATGAAGGGAGCCTGATGTGTCACTCAATTCTGGAACTCTGGGATCACGCTCTGAGCCAAAGGCAGACGCTCAACCGCTGAGCCACTCAGGCGTCCCATTCTCCTTTAGTTTTAAGATCATTAGAAAAGGAAGTTTTTTATTTTCATTGTTTATAAATATAAACACAGCCACACTCATGTGTCTACATAATGTCAGTAGTTGAGTGGAAAGGGAAGTTTGGATAATTGTGAAAGCCAGCACTTACTGAACCATCCACGGTGCTAATAAGCCAAGTCACACTAATTCATTTTCTCATTTAATTCTCACATGACCCTAGGCAGTTAGGCATCAATATCTTCGTGTTACACTTGAGGAGCAGAGAGATTGATCCACCCATTTAAAGTCACGTGGGTAGTAGGTGGCAGAGTGAAGATTTGGATCCCAGTTTGCAGACCCACCGCCCCTAGCTAACTGTGCTGACCACAGTGGTCTGAAGCTCACGGCTGACTGGGCTGCCAGGAGCCCTCAGAGATGAGCCAGAATGGAGATGGTGCAGAATGGCAGTGGCAGCTGAGAAAGCTGCTAGATCAGCTCTGAAACCTACCTGCTTTCCTGAACATCCTCAGGTGCTTCTCTCTTCTCAGACCACACTTTAGCTCATATTTATTTACGGGACACATGAGGATATTTACCTACTAACATCATAGAGACATATCTTTAAGTGTATTTATAAATTCTGCTGAGTCCTTATACCCTGTATTATTTGGTGAGGAAGAGGCTTTTTCTTTTTCCCTGGAATCTCGATCTGGACCTGGTTGTCTCCTAACTGTGAATATAGGTGAGGAAGCAACCTACCCTTCCTTCTCTGCTGCTCCAGCAAATAAACAATGCTTCAAATGGAGAAGAAGGAAAGCAGATGTGGCTTCTGAAGATATTTTCTAGCTAAAAGGCTGAAGAGAAGGAAAATGTTTTGCAGTGTAGTTGATCTGATGAGCTATCATCTTCCTATGGAGGGCTTTGCCAAGCCCTAAGTTGTTAGCATTTTGACCATTTGACCAAAGCTGGCCTTTCCTTTGGATCACATCCATGTGTCCATCTACACAGCAAATAGGACAAGGTCAGGAAGGATGGGGAGAGAGGATTGGAGGTTTGCTGCCTTTTTCTCCATAGTTTTGCCCTTGTATCTCAGAGAGACAGCATTTCAATTAAACCAACATGTGGGCCATCTACCTGAGCCATCTGGGTATCTAGAGGAAAGGATCGGCTGAAACATTGTTTGTTTTCCTGGAATCTAGAGTTCCAAATAAAGATTTGGAGAAAATTAGTTATTAGATATGACCCAAAAATATGATTTTTAATTTTTGATGGGATGAAAACAACCCACTACCTTAGAAAGCCAAAAATTACACTCATTTTGCTTGAGTGGATTTCTGGGCTGAATATTTGCTAGGCTACCCGAATTGGCATCTGTCTTTAGTCATAATTGTCCATCAAAGTAGGAGCAAGGAAAAAGTAAACTAACCTCTCCTATTTACCCTATAGTTCTAGCCTGATCCTCAGGTTCTTTTCAGTCATTCTGGTCTGAGCCCTATTGTTTCTCAACTCTTAATCTGAGGATTAAGAGATCAACCATTACAAGTTCTGGTATCCCATGGCAGACATTCAGGACATTGTGGGACACTGTGAAGAAGAATCTTTGTCTTTCCAGCCAGTAATTATTCACTGAATACTAGGTGCTCAGAGGAGACAAAGTATATAATATTATGTTACTGCTTTCAAAGTCAGATTAGAGAAGTAGGTATGCATCTGGGAAACAATATGCAACAAGACATAAGCAAGCCTTGCATTGCCCTTTTTAACAATGGAATTTTGTATAATATTAAAAATATATTTGAATGGGACTAAAAACAAGTTCTTATTATTGCAAAGTCTTGGGGGCTCAGTGACAAGAATATAGACTCTGGAATCAAACCAACCTTGTGTCAAATGCAAGACCTTACTAGCTGTGTCACATGAAGGAATAGCAATAGTCCTTAGAGGATTGTTATAAAAACTGGGCAGCCCAGGTGGCTCAGCAGTTGAGTGTCTGCCTTCAGCCCAGGGCGTGATCCTGGAGACCCAGGATCGAGTCCCGCATCTGACTCCCTGCATGGAGCCTACTTCTCCCTCTGCCTGTATCTCTGCCTCATTCATTCTCTCTCTCTTTCTCTCTCTCTCTCTCTCTCTCATGAATAAATAAAATCTTTTTTAAAAACTAAAAGAGAGGATATATGTGTGCAGCTTTAAAACATGTCCAAATATGGTGCCTGGGTGGCTCAGTCGGTTAAGCATCAGCTTAGGTTCAGCTCAGGTTATGATCCCCGGGTCCTGGGATGGACCCCCACATCGGGCTCCCTGATCAGTGGGGGGATCTTCTCCTTCTGCCTCTGCACCTCCTCCCCACTTGTGTTCTCTCTCAAATAAATAAATAAAATCTTTAAAAAGAAATAAAACATGTCCAAATAAATCTTACAAAAGAAGCCCAGATAATTTAAGTAGATACTCCTCCAATAGGTAAAGGTTATCTCCTTCACCTTGAGTATGGGCTAGATTTGTGACTCACTTCCAAAGAAGAGAGCGTCCAAAGGAAGAAAATACTAAATGTATGGAGAAACCTGGTGGATACCCCTTTAACCAAATGATCAAGGTTAACATGATGAGAGAGAAGTCATGTTAATGTGATGCATCTCCTGAAGTGTTCTCAGGAGAAGAGCACTTCGCTTCTGTGGTAATCTTTCTAAAAACTCACAACCGCAGTCTAATTAGAGAAAATATATCACACAAACCCAAATTGAGGGAAATTTTGAAAAATAAATGACCAATGCTCCTTAAAACTGTCAAGGTCATGAAAAGTATGGAAAAATTAAGAAATTGTTACAGACCACAGTGGACACGGTAGCCAAATGCAATATAGTATCTTGGATGGACCTTAGAAGAGAAAAAAGGACATTAGTAAAGGAAAGCAGTGCTATCTAAAGGAAGCCTGGAATTTCATTAATAGGGAACATACTAACATCAGTTTCCTTAGCTTTGACAAATGTACCAAAGTATCATGAGATAGTGACATTAGAGGACAGTGAAACTCATTGTGGGGTATATAGGAAATAACTGTATTATTTTTGTAATTTTTCTGATTACAATTTTGAAACCTATTCAAAAAAATTCTTCCAAACAAAAAGCTCATTCTGAAATGCGTCAAATTCTTTGATACTCCTACCTTCAAAAGATGGAGCTTGATTGCCCTTCCCTTGAGTGGACTGTATTTTGTGATTCACTTCTAATGATAAAATGTGGTATAAATGATGACATGTAATTTCAAGACCAGGTCACAAAAGGCAAGTGACTTTCTCCTTATTTTCTATGGGATCATTTGTTCTAGGGGAAGCTTACTGCCATATCATGAAGTTCCTCAAGTAGCTCTAAGTGGAGGCCTCACGTGCTAAGAAACTGGTGACTTCTACCAATAGCCAATAAGAAACTAAGTTTTTCTGCCAACAGCCTTGCCACTGAGCTTTTTTATAAAAGGACCATCAAGCCCCAATCAAGCCTTCAGAGGACTGCAGCCCTGCCTGGTATCTTGCCTACAGTGTCAAGAGGAACCTTGAACCAGAATACTGAAGGAAGTGGCTCCCAAATTCCTGACCACAAAAACTATGTTGTTTTAAGCCACTAAGCTTTAGGGTAATTTGTTATGCAGCAATAGATAACAAATACAGTATGAAACATGGTTAGCATACTGGCTATTATATATAAGTATTCAATAAATTATAGTTTCTATTATTGTTGTTCAGAAACAATTATTTTTTTTCCTGTATTATTTTAGACCTCCCATTTCCTGTCCACTTGAAACAGTGATTCTTAACTGTAACTACACATCAAAATCAGCTAGTGAGCTTTTATAAAAATGCTAGGGCCCAAAGCCTTAGACTAGATTAATTAAATAAAAAACTCTAGGATGCGCCCCATCAATATTGTTTTAAAATTTCCTTAGTAATTTTCATACCAACCCAGGGTAAAGGACATGCCTATAGAAACAGCAGCATTTAAATAGGAGCCACCAGATTTCTAAGACTTCTGAAGCTAGGTGCATAAAGTTGTATTTCTTGTTAGTACATCAAAATAGGCTTTATGCATTGGGAAAAATGTGTTACCAAAAAAAAAAAAAATTCAGAAACTGTCCACTGAAATAGCATGTGATTATATAGCTTCCCTTGAAAGGACTGAAACAATCTTTAACTAAAGGAGTTTATCAACTAGGCAGAGAAACCACAGGATAATTCTATTGACCTTACAGCAGCAAAACAAGATTATTTGTGAACTGTATTCCAAAGGACAGTTAATGTTTTCCTTGGTTAATGTACTGAACTGGAATTCCTTCTTTCTTGTTTACATTTTCTTTCTGTCAAGCATAACTACGAAAGCAACATTTGCTGTTTATGAGTCTAAGAGAATTATCTGTGTAAGGCATTTAGGAAAAAATAAATTACCAATTTGTTTAAATACTCTTTATTTGATCCCCCTTTAAAAAAGGCTTCATATTTGTTTTTTAATTAAGTTTTTAATTTTAATTCCAACATAGTTAATATGCAGTATTATATTAGTTTCGGGGGTACAATATAGTGATTCAATAATTCTATACATTATTTAGTGCTCATCATGTTAAGTGTACTCTTTAATCCCTATCACCTATTTCACCCACCCCCCTGCCCACTTCCCTCTAATAATCATTAGTTTGTTCTCTACAGTTAAGACTGTTTCTTGGTTTGTCTTTCTCTCTCTTTTATTTTTCTTTGCTCTTTTGTTTCTTAAATTCCACATATGAATTAAATCATATGGTACTTGTCTTTCTCCAAATGAAGTCTTCATATTTTATACTGAAAACATGAAGCCATGAAACAGAGAACATATAATTAATGTAGACGAGTTTGTCATTTCATCCTCTTGTATAACCCAAGGAAGAAAATAATCTACCAGGAATGAGATCTCTATCAAAATGAGTTTTGACCTTTCTATTTTGTCATCTGGATAGCTCATTGGTAAAGGAATGAAGAAAATGGTAATTTTGGGGATAAGCAGACCCATTATGGTCCAGTGAAACTTTGTTATTTAGGTTTGGACACTAGGTTAAATATATTTTAAAGGCATTTGTTTAGCATAGATTTTGTGAGTGGCATTTCAGAAGATTACAGAGATTCCACCCCTGACTCAGTAAGTTTGTAACACCATTGATAAAATGAAAGCTATTATAGAAGGTACTCCAACTTTTTGTACTTTAAACCATGAATAAAATATAATTTCAAAAAGAATGACAGTGGAGCACCTGTGTGGCTCAGTCAGTTAAGTGTCTGCCTTCGGCTCAGGTCATGATCTCCAGGTCCTGGGATAGAGACACATGTTGGGCTCCCTGCTCAACAGGGAGTTTGTTTCTTCCTCTCCCTCTGCTCTTCTCTCCCCACCTCCCTGCCTGCACTCTCTGCTCTTGTGCTCTCTCTCTCAAATAAATATACAAAAGATCTTTAAAAAAAAAAAGAATGACAACCATAAATCAGTTTTGACAGAGAAGATATGTAGGAAAAGGTAGTATTTGGTCCTTATAAAAAGAGGTCTAGGTCCTTGATATTTGGGTATCATTTGGACAAACAGGGAGAAAGGAGAGCACCTAAACTGGAAGAGAATCACAAAAGCAAAAATACGCATCATGTAGGGAATAGTGAAACAATTGACTTACATAAAGTGGAGGTTTATTTGAAAAGTAATGGGCAATTATTTTGAATAGGTAGACCAAGAGCAGAAGATGTTGAAGCCTTGAAGGTCAGACTGAGTACCCAAAAATCATTGAAGATTCTTGAGCTCACTGAAATTGTATGGATGGTTATGTACCAAAGAGAGGGAAGAAGTCAGCAATTCAGGATAATTTGAAAAGAGTAGGAAATAAGAGAGATAGACAAATCCAAGACATGGTAGAGATGAATTGAAAAACTTGAACTTGATTTATTAGATTCATATTCTCCTTTTAGCAAATATGTCTTGGGCTGAGGACCAGCTTTAGGTGGCAGATAGCCATCAATAGATAGTGATGGTGGTAGCCATATAATCAACAAATAACCTACTTTGAATATTTGAACCCCAAATCTATAAATCAAGAGTGTGATTCTATAATTCCTGTAAAATTTGAACACATGGTAAAACTTGCAAAGGTATTTTTTTAAATGTTCATCTTTCTATTTTAGGTAAACTAAAACAGCATTTCTGTAGAAAATAAAGTTTTGTCTGTAATATATACTTAACATGTTTCTTTTAAAATGAAATTTTTACATCTAGGAATTTGTTTTCTCCATTTCTGATCAGTAGTACCTAACATTTTAAGTTGTAGTATATCATGTTCAAGCATGTGCTAGATATCTAATTCCTGTTACTAATAATCATATCACTTCAAAAATAAGATTTCCTTATGTATTTGAAACATTTCTAACTGTCTTTTGTTCAGTAACTATCTTCAAGGTAAGCTTTCTAAAATAATGATGATATCAAACAATCCAGAAAACAGTGGGGATTATTCTCAGTGGGTAGGCCTCTCCACAGTGCTGATTAAGTGTCCTTACAACATGGCTACTAGTTCTCTAGAACTATAGCCTGCACCCTTTTCTGAAGGCTAAATGTGAAGAGAAATGGCCTGCTTGTTTAGTGATTTGGCCTTGGAAGAATTTGCTTGACATTCCCTAAAAACTATTTATTTCTATCAATAGGGTTTCTTCACATTCTGCTATGACTAGCTGACTTGTCACAAATGAGTGGATTGGCAGTTGTTCACAACTTAATTTAAAGAATACTGGTTCCTATAGTATGAGAGGAGTTTGAAGAAGTGATGCTGTTAGACCCTTAGCCAAATAAATTAAAATAATGTATATATATTTATATGATTATATATATTGTATAGTTTTTGTTTTCTGAGGTAGCTGTAATTCTAGATTCAATAATAAAATCATGCAAGGACTTCAATTTCTGTAAAGGTCAAAATTTAGGCCAGATCACCTACTGAGAATAATAAAATCTAGACAAAATATGCTACAAGGAATCACTTGGAGGCACCGGAGACCTAACAAGTCACAATTATTGGAAAGATGGGGAAATGAAGAAATTCTAGAGAGATGAGTCTACCATGAGAAGTCAGTTTTCCACTCAGATATATGTTGGTCCTGGAAGATATAACTGAGAGGCTGAGAAATTGAACAGGGCTTCTGACAGCCCTGTAAACAGAAGAATAAAACTTGGAATCTAGAACCCACAGAAGTTGGAAGTGAGGCTTGTAAATACCTTAGGCTCTCAATTAAATCACTGAATGTCTCCTACTAGGAATAAGAATGAAATGTAAATAGACTGTCCTCTCCAGCCTGAAGTTCAACTTCAAGTGATTTTTAATCCTTGAAATTGAATCAAGATGATCCCAGATTGCTGGGTTTTAAACCTGCCAATAGCAAAGGAAAGCATCTTTCAAGGAAGAGAACGTCATCAAGTCTCAAATTATTTCTACAGATTTTCACATACTGTGTCTACTACTCAACTAATAATAATCAGATGCATGAGGAGATAAAACAGTATGGATGAGGAAAAAAAACAAGAAAAACAACAGGTGATGGACACATGGGACTCTACATAATAAATTTAGCACACACGGGGACTTAAAAATGTCTTTTTAAGTTTTTATTTAAATCCCAATCAATTAACATACAGTGTAATGAGTTTCTGGTGTATAGTATAGTGATTCAACATTTCCATACAACACCTTGTCCTCATCACAAGTGTACTCCTTAATCCCCATCTCCTATTTAACCTCGTCCCCCCACACACACCACCCTTCTAGTAGCCATCAGTTTGTTCTTTATAGTTTAGAGTTGGATTCCTTGTTTGCCTCTCTCATTTCTCTTTGCTTATTTGTTTTGTTTCTTAAATTCCACATGTGAGTGAAATCATAGGGTATTTATCTTTCTCCAACTGACTTAGTTCACTTAGCATAATACTCTCTAGCTCCATCCATGTCATTGCAAATGGCAAGATGCCATTCTTTTCCATGGCTGAATAATATTCCACTGAATATATATACCACATCTTCTTTATCCTTTCACCAATTGATGAACACTTGGGCTGCTTCCTTAATGTGGCTGTTGTAAATGATGCCACAGTAAACATAGGGATGCCTGTATCCCTTTGAATTAGTAATTTTGTATTCCCTGGGTACAATTGCTGAACCATAGGGGAGTTCTATTTTTAACTTTTTGAAGAACTTCCATACTGTTTTCCACAGTGGATACAACAGTTTGCATTTGTTACTAACAGTGCAGGAGGTCCCCCTTTCTTCACATCCTCACTAACACCTGTTGTTTCTTGTATTGTTGATTTTAGCCATTTTGATAGGCATGAGGTGATATGTCATTGTGGTTTTGTTTTGCATTTCCCTGATGCTGAGTGATGTCAAGCATCTTTTCATGTGTCTGTTGGCCATCTATATGTGTATTTTTTTTTTTTGGAAAAATGTCTGTTCATGCCTTCTGCCCATTTTTAATTAGATTATTCATTTTTAATTGTGCAGTTGTATTAGTTCTTTATATATTTTGGATACTAATCCTTTATCGGATATGTCATTTGAGATATCTTCTTCCATTCCATAGGTTGTCTTTTAGTTTTGTTGATAATTTCCACCATTGTGCAGAAGCTTTTTATTTTTGCTGTAATCCTGAAAGTGCATTTTTGTTTTTTTTTTTTTTTCCTTGCCTCAGGAGACCTATCTAGAAAAAAGTTTCCACAACCAATGTCAGGAAAAATAACAGTCTGTATTTCCTTCAAGGACTTTTATGGTTTCAGGTCACATTTAGGTCTTTAACCCATTTTGAGTTTATTTTTGGGTGTGATACAAGAAAGTGGTCCAGTTTTCCCAGCATCATTTGTTGAAAAGACAGTCTTTTTCCCATTGGATATTCTTTCCTGTTTTGTCAAAGATTAATCGACCATATAATTGTGGGTTCATTTGAGTTTTCTATTCTGTTCCATTGATCTATGTGTCTATGTTTATGCCAGTACCATACTCTTTTGATCACTATAACTTTGTAATATAACTTGAAGTCCAGAATTGTGATGCCTCCAGCATTGCTTTGTTTTTTCAAGCACTTGCTTTGTCTATTCAGGATCTTTGTGGTTCTATACAAATTTTAGGATTATTCTAGTTCTGTGAAAAATCCTGTTAATATTTTGATAGGAATGCATTAGATATATAGTTTGCTTTGGGTAGTATAGACATTTTAACAATATTTGTTCTTCCATTCCATGAGCATGGAGTGTCTTTTCATTTCTTTGTGTCATCTTCAGTGTCTTTCATCAGAGAGTACAGGTCTCTCACCTCTTTGGTTAAGTTTATTCCTAGCTATCTTATTATTTTTGGTGCAATTATAAATGGGATTGATTCCCTAATTTCTCTTTATGCTGCTTTATTATTAGTGTGTAGAAATGCAACAGATTTCGGGATCCCTGGGTGTCTCAGCAGTTTAGCACCTGCCTTCGGCCCAGGGCATGATCCTGGAGTCCCAGGATTGAGTCCCACATCAGGCTCCCTGCATGAAACCTGCTTCTCCCTCTGCCTGTGTCTCTGCCTCTCTCTCTCTCTCTCTCTGTCTCTCATGAATAAATAAATAAAATCTTTTTTAAAAAAAAGAAATGCAACAGATTTCTTTACATTCATTTTGTATCCTGTAACTTTACTGAATTATTTATCAATTCTAGCAGTTTTTGGTGGAGTATTTCAGGTTTTCTATATACAGTATTTTGAATATGTTCAGTGAGTTTTTTTAATGGCTGGAAATTTTATTTTTTAAGGATTTTATTTATTTATTTGAGAGAGAAAGCAGAGCATGAGGGAGGGGCAGAGAGAAAGAAGCAGACTAGGGAGCCTAATGCAGGCCTTGATCCCAAGACCTTGGGAGCATGACCTGAACCAAAGGTAGACACTTAACTGACTGAACCACCTAGGTACCCCAAGGCTGGAAGTTTTAGAAGAGAATTGGAAATTATAAAAATAAACTAACTGAAAAAGTCCAAGAGCTGAAATTAAAAGTTTTACAGGTAGGTGAATTAGCAATTTATTGCTATGTAACAAATCATCCTAAGACTTAATGACTTAAAGCAACAATAATTATTTAATCTTTTTCATAGTTCCTATGAGTCAGGAATTCAGGAGTAGTTAATTTGGCTGGTTCTTGCTTGAGGTCTATCATGAGTTTGCCATCAGATACTGACTGGGGGCAATCTAAAGACTTAACTGGGACTGATGCCATCTGAACAGAACTTATTCATATGGATGGGAATTCGATTCCTTTCAATATGGGCTTCTCCAGGGAGCTGCTTGAGTGTGTTCATGACATAATGGCTGGTTTTCCTCAGAACTAGAAATCCAAGAGAGCAAGGCAGAAGCTATAATGCTTTTGATGACCTAGCCTCAAAAGTCACACACACCCCTACTATCATACTCTTTTCATCATATGGATAAGCCCTGATCTAACGTAAGAGGAAACTACCTAAGGATGTGAATATTAGGTGAGAATTATTGGTGAAGGAGGTAGGGAGCTACTTGATAGCTGGGTACCACAAGTAGGCACAGCAGAAGAATTAATAGGAAAAGGAAATTGGCAAACACAATAGAACACAACGAGACAAAGGGATGGAAAATGCAGAAAAGGGGGTGTGGATATAATATGTAATTAAATTTTCAGAGACCAGAAGAGAGAAATTAAGGCAGAAGCAGTATTTGAAGAGATAACAACTGTGAGTCTTCCAAACCCAATGAAAGATACAAAGGCACAAATTCAATAAGCACTATGAATTCCAAACAGGATAAAAAGTGCAAAACTGTAGACTCTCCCACGTTGTATGCACATATAATTGATCTTTACTTAATATTTTTAGCCTGTGTTTGAAGACATAATTGCTTGTTTGAATGAAGTTATTCATTTTTGTAATTTTGGAGAATTCCTGCCTTAATGTGACAGGAGATTTTGCTACTGTTTGTGTTTTATTCTTAATTGTTTCTAGTCCCTGGTTGCTAGCTTTTGGGCAAGCCTGAAGCACTATACAAAGGGAAAATGTGCTTTGTGGGAGAAAACACAACTCCTATAAACTTGATGTTATCCAACTGTCTAGCATTCAACTATTCCTAACTTTCTTACATACTTCACACTTACATACATCTAAAAAGCAATGATAGTTCAAATTTGTAGAAATGATTCTGAAGTTTGAAATCCATCAGAATCTTTCTTTCAATGTCCAGTATCTACTGTATTTGGGGGTTAAGTATGTCATTATATAATCCAGTTCTTTAAAAATTGACCTTGTGCATAAAGCATTGTTAATTGAGTCTCTGAATAACCACACACACCATTTATTGACCATGCTATATTAGCAGGAGTTAATTTGACAATACCTGAATCTTGTTTAGAAAAACCACCATTTTTATTTCTACTAGTTGTTTTTAAATGGCAAGCATTTTAAGTAACGGCAAGCATTTAATAAGAGAAATGTTTATTGACATTAAGCTCCCAAAATGTTGGTATGGATTGTGAAACAGTGAATTCTGTCCATCTAGAGATGGAATCTGTTCACAACAGGTGGGGACAGATGGCCATTCCAGCTTCAAATAGAGATTTGTTAGCTGTCATAAGGAAACAACTGCCTTAAAGCAGATTGGGTTTAACCCACTATCTCTCAGATTGGCTTCTTTCATTTAAAAAATACTCAAATGAAATTGTTTTTCTCCAAATGTAAGCATTCAAAATCAGGGTCCAGTTATCAAATTATATGATTTGATTCTATTCATTTCTTCAAAGTTTAACACAAACTTGAGGGAGTCCAAGATGGTAGCATAGGAAGAACCTAAACTTACCTCCTCACATGAACATACCAAATCTATATCTACATGTGGAACAATTGAAAAAAGACCTGAAAATTAGCTGAGTAGCAAATGATAAAAGGGCCATATCAAGACAGGTAGGAAAGGCAGAGATGTGATCTCACCAGAAACTCTACCTCTGGCATCACAACCCACAATCAGGATGAAGCTCACAAATCCAGAGCTTCGCCCTGAGGAGCAAGAGGTTTTGCCTCAGGTACCCCAACACTTGGAGCTTGCATCAGGGAGACAAGACCTCACAATGTTTTTCTTTGAAAATCAAAGGTCTGGGGCACCTGGGTGACTCAGTGGTTGAGCATCTGCGTTTAGTTCAGGTCGTGATCCTGGGGCCCTGGGATCAAGGCCCACATTGGGCTCCCTACAGGGAGCCTGCTTCTCCCTCTGCCTGTGTCTCTGCCTCTCTCTGTGTGTCTCTCATGAATGAATAAGTATCTTTTAAAAAAAGAAAAGAAAAAGAAAAACAAAGGCTGTAGGGAACCAAGATGCTGCTATGAAAGGACTCACACACAAGCTCACTTGTCTGAGGACCCAACACAAAAGTAGCAGTGCCTAGACTTTATGTGAAGGAGATTCAATTGTTAGATTTAAGCATCTGCTAGAGGAGCTGGGCCCTATTGAGACTCTCCAGGGATGGAGCACTGGCAAGCATCATTTTTGCATTCTCCCTCTACTTGCTGTCCCTAGAAGTCATGCCCAGCCCCTGCACTCTCACTGCCATCCTAAAGCCAGTGAGCATGCCCCAGAACTCTCCCACTGTCTTGCTGAAACTGGTGGTGTACTCTGGCCTCTAATTCTTTGGCTCAGGCATGCACAGTCTACATAGGGGACACTCCTTTATCACCTGGCTCTGGTGGCTAGGGGCTCTTGCATCCCTGGGTCCCATGTGACTATAACAACTGGAGAGACAGTTCTTGGCAGGCTACCACCCCAAGGCACTGCACAGACAGCAGACTGAAACACATCTCCCATTTTGCTATTTTTTTTAAAAAAAGTGAATTTACTTCTCCTGTAGCTTTAGCCTAAAGGGCAGACTTCATGTTTTTTACACATTTAGAGGCTACTGAGGTGCTGTCTGGGAAAGTAACCCATGGGACATCATCTTTGTGTTCTTCCCCAGCCTCAACATGACTCTCTGGTATCTTTCAGAAGGGAGTGTATCCACTCATCTGGAGCAACTGTCACCCAGAAGACACCTCCAGATCACTTGGTCTCCAGACCAGGGTTTGTGACTGCATACTTTAAAAGCTGCTGCCTGAGGGTCCGGCTTCCAACCAGCCTAAAACTAGGTGCTGGCTGAGATTCCTTTTTTTTTTGGAACATTGTCAGGTTTTGACAAACTGTCAATCTGAGAATAAATCTGGCTGTTCAGACAATCACAAAGGTTTAAGAGATGACCAAGAGCTAGGGCAAGATTAAATTATATGTCCCACTTCCTACACAAAACCACTCCTTTAATACTGAGAGAAGTGGGATCCCTGGGTGGCTCAGCGGTTTAGCGCCTGCCTTTAGCCCAGGGGCTTGATCCTGGAGTCCCAGGATTGAGTCCCATGTCAGGCTCCCTGCATGGAGTCTGCTTCTCCCTCTGCCTTGTCTTTGCCCCTCTCTCTCTGTGTCTCTAATGAATAAATAAATAAAACCTTTTAAAAATAATACTGAGAGAAGTAACTATCAAGTAAGACTATCAAGTACTATCAAGTAACTATCAGTAAGAATCAAGCAAAACTAGGAAACAGAGGAATATATTCCAAGTGAAAGAATGAGATAAAATCTCAGGGAAAAAAAAAAACCTTAATGAGATAGACAAGTATTTTATGTGATAAAGAATTTAAAGCAAGATTCATAAATATGTCACTGAACTTAAGAGGGTAATGGATGAATACAGTGATAACTTCAACAGAGCAAAAGAAAATATAAGAAAGTATCAAAGAGAAGTCACAGCTGAAGAATACAATAACTGAACTGAAAATACAGTAGAAGGGTTCAAAAACAGACTAGATGAAGTAGAAGAAAGGATCTATAACCTAGAAGACAGGGCAGTCTTCTCAAATAGAGCAGCAAAAAGAAAAAAGAATTTTTAACAAGTGAATATAGTTTGAGGGACCTATGGGACAACATCAAAAGGAATAACATTCACATTATAGGAGTCCCAGAAGTAAAAGAGAGAAAGAAAGGAGAAGAAAACTTATTTGAAGAAATAATGACTGAAAAATTGCCCACCCTTGGAAATAGACATCATTATCCAGGAACCCACTGAATTCTAAATAAGATGAGGCCAATGATATCCACCCAAGACACATTGTATTTAGATGTCAGAAGTTAAACATAAAGAGAGAATCTTTAAAGCAGCAAGAGAACCTCCATCAACCTATCAGCCAATTTCTCAGCTAAAACATTGCAAGCCAGAAGGGAGTGGTATGATATATTAAAAGTTTTGAAGGGAAAAAAACTTCCTACAAAGAATACTTACCTGACAAGGTTATCATTCAGAATTGAAAGACAGATAAGTTTTGCAAACCAGGCTTACAAGAAATGTCAAAAGGCCTTCTTTAAACTGAAAAGAAAAGGCACTAATTACAAGAACACATATGAAAGTATAAATCTCACTAGTACAGGTAGTGGATTAGCACTTATAAAGTTAGTATGGAGATTAAAAGACAGAAGTAGTAAATTAACTATTACCATAATAATTAATTAAAGATTCACTAAATAGGGACGCCTGGGTGGCTCAGCAGTTGAGCGCCTGCCTTTGGCCCAGGGCATGATCCTAGAGTCCTGGAATCGAGTCCCACATAGCGCTCCCTGCATGGAGCCTGCTTCTCTCTCTGCCTGTGTCTCTGCCTCTGTGTGTGTGTGTGTGTGTGTGTGTCTCATGAATAAATAAATTAAATCTTTTTTAAAAATAAATAAAAGATTCACTAAATAAAAATAGGTAAAATATGATATCAGAAACAAAATACAGAGAAGGTAGTAAAAATGTAGCGTTTTAGAATGCATTCAAACTTAACTTGCTATCTCTATGCAATAGACTATAATACACATAGGTTGTTGTATTTGAGCCTCATGGTAACCTCATAGCAGAAAAACCTAGAGTAGATACACGAAAGATAATGAGAAAGGAATTATACTATAGGAAGTTATGACTTTTATTTAAAAGTGTTGAAAATCATAGCCAGAGCAATTAGGCAAGAAAAGAAAGAAAAGGCATCCAATTTGGAAAGGAAGAAGTCAACCTGTTACTATTTGCAGACAACATGATTTTATATATAGAAAGCCCTAACAAAAAAGAAAGCCCTAAAGACTCCACCAACAAGCTATTAGAACTGATAAACAAATCCTGTAAAGCTGCAGGATAAAAAATCATTACGCAAAAATCTATTGCATTTTTATACAATAATAATGAACTATCAGCAAAAGAAATTAAGAAAATAATTTCATTTACAGCCTTATTAAAAAGAATGAAATACCTTCATAAAGTGAAAGTCCTGTACACTGAAAAATTGAGACATTGGTGAAAGAAATGGGTGAAAACATAAATAAATGGAAAAATAGTCCATGCTCATGGATTAGAAGAATTAACATTGTTAAAGTATCCATACTACCCAAAGGAGTTACATATTCAATGTAATCCCTATCAAAATTCCAATGGCATTTTTTCACAGAAATAGAGCAATCCTAAATTTTGTATAGAACTACAAAGGACCCCACATAGCCAAGCCAATCTTGAGAAAGAAGAACAAACCTGCAGGCATCACAATCCCTGATTTCAAACTATATTATAAAGCTATAGAAATCAAAACAGAGGGCAGCCCGGGTGGCTCAGTCGTTTAGCGCCGCCTTCAGCCCAGGGCGTGATCCTGGAGACCCAGGATTGAATCCCACGTCAGGCTCCCTGCATGGAGCCTGCTTCTCCCTCTGCCTGTGTCTCTGCCTCTCTCTCTCTCTCTCTCTCTCTCTCTCTCTCTCTCTTTGTCTGTCTCTCATGAATAAATAAATAAAATCTTTTAAAAAAAAAAAGAAATCAAAACAGAAAAAAAACAGTATGATATTGACATAAAAACAGATACATAAGTCAATAGAATAAAATACCCCAAAAATAAACCCATGTATATATGATCAATTAATTTATTTCAAAGGAGGCAAGAATAGTCAATGAAGAAAGGACTGTCTCTTCAATAAATGGTGTTAGGAAAACTGGACACTCACATGCAAAAGAATGAAACTAGACTGCTGTGTCCACCATATACAAAAATTAACTCAAAATGGACTAAGGACTTGAATGTAAGACCCAAAATTACAAAACTCCTAGAAGAAAACACAGGCAGTAAGCTCCTCCAATAGGTCTTGGTAATGATTTCTTGGCTCTGCCTCCGAAAGCCAAGGCAACAAAAGCAAAAAATAAACAAACAGGGCTGCTTCAAACTGAAAAGCTTCTTTCTACCCAGAGAAGGAAACCATCAACAAAATGAAAAAACAACTTTCTGAATGGGAGAAAATATTTGCAAGCATATATCCAATAAAGAGTTAAATCTACAATATTTAAGGAACTTACACAACTCAAGAGCAAAACAAAACAAAACAAAACCAAAAAACACCCAATCTGAATTAAAAATTGGGAGAGGATCTGCAAAGACATATTCCCACAGAAGACACAGTTGGCCAACAGGTACATGAAAAGATGTTCAACGTCACTAATCATCAGGGAAATGCAAATTGAAACCACAATGAGATACCACCTCATCCCTGTTAGAATGGCTCTTACCAAAAAGAGAAGAAACAAGTGTTAGTGAAGATGTGGAGAAAAGGGAACCCTCATGCCTGTCAGAGGGAATGGAAATTGGCATAGCCACTATGGAAAACAGTATGGAAGTTCCTTAAAAAATTAAAAATAGAAGAACCATACGATCCAGCAATTCCACTTCTGGGCATTTACCAGAAGAAAACAAAAGCACTAGTCAGAAAGATATATGCACCCCTGTGTTTATTGCAGCATTATTTACAATAGCCAAAATATGGAAACAGCTTAAATGTCTCACACACACACACACACACACCACATACACACACACAACACACACAACACACACACACACACACAACACATGCCATGGAATATTACTTCACCATAAAAAAAGACATTTGTGACAAGATGGGTAGACCTAGAGGGTATCATGCTAAGTGAAATAAAACAGAGAAAGACAAATGCCATACGATGTCACTCATATGTAGAATCTGAAAAATAAAACAAATGAACAAAAAAAACAAAACTCAAATACAGAGAACAGAATGGTGGTTTGCTGGAGGGGAGGAGGGATAGAGGACTAGATGAAATAGGTGAAGGGGATCTAGAGCTACAAACTTACAGTTATAAAGTAAATAAGTCATGGGATGTAATGCGTAGCATGGTGACTATAGTCAATAATATTGTAGTGCATAGTTGAAAGTTGATAAGAAAATAAATCTTAAAAATTCTCATCACAAGAAAAAAAAAGTTTGTGTAACTTTGTATGGAAATTATGGTAACTAGACTTACTGTGATGATCATTCCCCAGTGTATACAAATATCAAATCATTATGTTGTATGCCTGAAACTAATATACTGTTATATGTCAAGTATACCTCAATTAAAAAATCAAAATTTGAGCTCGCTTCACCAGTACATATAATAAAAAATCAAAACTTGGGCCTATGAGGCATTCATATGATACCTTTTTACCAATTTGTAATAAATTCAACTTGTATTGTTCAAGTGGTTTTCTATTTCATTACAGAGATTAATTTCCTGGTATAAACCACCCACCTTACTGTGCCAGGGGGAAGTTCAAGTAATATTATTTGCAAACATCCAGTTTGAAAAGGTGGTAAACTAGATGCTCCCACAGAGGAAAAAAAAAATCTAACTTCTTTCTTAGAAATTAAAAATATTGGGATCCCTGGGTGGTGCAGCGGTTTGGCGCCTGCCTTTGGCCCAGGGCACAATCCTGGAAACCTAGGATCGAATCCCACGTCGGGCTCCTGGTGCATGGAGCCTGCTTCTCCCTCTGCCTGTCTCTCTGCCTCTCTCTCTCTGTGTGACTATCATAAATAAATAAAAATTTAAAAAAATATATTTTTTACTGTTGGTAATTGCTATACTCTATCACCTGGAACCACAATTAGCTAAATCTACAACTGTCGTTAAAGGATTGCTACACTAATACAGCATGGTTTCAGACATAGTCATGAAGTGTACAAACAGTATTTTCTGATAGCATATGTATTTCCTCTTTGAAATGTAAGAGAAGAAATGCTTTCATAGGAATTATATTTTTTAAGGGTACTTCCTTGCCAAGTTCCTTTCTTAGTGCCAGTATGACATCTCCCCAGAAGCTTCTGTTTCTGGCATCCTATGGCACAGATTTTGGTGCTGGTAAATCAGACTATGTAATTTGTTTACGTATGTACGTCAGAATTGGACATGTAGTTTTATGGATAGCTATCTTAGGCACGGATAAGCCACCATCCAGGTGATTCTCTGCAGTAAGATCTATCAGAAGTTTGATCTTGGTGGGGGGATGGTGCTCCAGTAGTAATCAAAATCAATTCTCCGTGGATGAGATTTCATTATACCTAATCTTCCTAGATTCAAAGAAATCTCATATGTAGAGGATAAATTCTGTCTTCAATGGGAATCCCCCAGAGCCATGATTGCATTTGCCATCAAAGATCAGTGCTACAGCTGAGCTGAAGTGCTCAGTTACCTGCCAACCAGATGGTGCTTCCCCAGTTTGCAACCAGTGTTGGAACGAAAATGCCTGAGAGGGGGTGGACTGTAAATGAAAAGGGTTTCAGTAGAAAATCCTCCCCCACCAAATTCACAGAGAAGTGATAGGCTCCTACTTAATCCAGTGAGGGTGACCCAAGAGGATGTCAGGTTTCAAGTATTATGGGGGGAGAGGGGGCGGAATTGGTGGATTCTAGGTCCCTATCCTTAGTTATCACGCCCTACCCTTCATTGAGCTCTTATTGCATGCCAGGAACTGGGTTCAGAAGTGTACACTACCTTATTTGAGCCTGACAATGACTCTATGATAGGTTTATTATCACCTCATTTTATAGATGGGAAAACTGAGGCTCAAAGCCTTTATATCTATTGTACAAGGCCACATAGCCTTTATAATAGAGTTTGTACCCAAATCTAAATCCTTAAGACCCTAGAGCCTCCCTCCCACAACCACTGTGCTACATTTCCTTTCCTTTTAGTGGTCTTCATCCCACCTTCTCTTCTCCATCGGCATCCAAAGCCCCACAACACTGCCCCCCCCCACTTCAAATACCAATCATAAATCTAGGTTCTTGCCTATCCTTCTGACCGATTAGCTGTAAATTGGAGGTTCCCACAGCCCTCTCCTCAGGTTTGATTAACTTGCTAAAACAGTTCACAGAACTTGAGAAAACAGTTTGCTTACTGTTTAGCAGGTTATTATAAAGGGCACAGATGGAAGAGATGGGTAGCAACAAGGTATATGGACAGGGGCAAGAAGATTCCATGACCTTTCAGGATGCACCATTCTCCCAGCATTGCCATGTGTTCACGAACCTGGAAACTCTCTGAACCCCATACTCTGGGGATGTTTATGGCGGTTTAATCACATAGGAATGATCACTGGTTAACTCCATTTCTGACCCCTCTCCCCTCTCTGAAGACTGGGGGGTGGGACTAAATATTTCAAGCTTCTTATCATTGCTTAGTCTTTCTGGTGACCAGCCCCCATCCAGAAGCCCATCAGTAGTCACCTCACTAGAACAAAAAAACATTCCTATCATCCAGGAAATTCCAGGGGGGTTTAGGAGCTCTGTGTCAGGAACCAGGATCAAGGACCAGTGAGAACAAAAGATGCTCCTAGTGCTTAGGAGATTGCAATTTTATGAGCTCTGTGCTAGGAACCAGAGGCAAAGACCAATACTTAATTTTTTTTTATTTCATAATATGTTCCTAATAAATATTACTCTCCCTGCATTTTCCCTTTACAAGTTGGGTATCTAATGTGTCTTCTGAAATGAGAAATGCCAGGCATAGAAGATATCCCAGCTTTAGTCATCTATGATTTCTTGGTAGAAACAATACTTTCTTCTATACGTTTTTAACTTGTTATTATTAAACATCACCATGCATCCAGCAGAGCCATGCTGTGACCTACAGAGCAATGTAGCACAGTGCAGGGCTTTGGACCGGGAGTCCTCAATCAGCTTTGCCAGTTGCTGCTGGCAACTCGGTAAATTATCTACTTCTCTGCCTCTGTTTCCGTGTGTGTGTGTGTGTGTGTGTGTGTGTGTGTGTGTGGTGGGGATAGAGGGTTATGCCTACTTAGTAAGGTTGTAATTGGAATTAAATGAGATAGTACGTGTAACACATTTAGCATAGTTCCCAGCATACAACAAGAGCTAAATAAGTGATGATGGTGATGATCATTACAATTATTTAATATTGTTGCCGCAGTTTTTTGTATACTCTTGGGCTAAACACCTTAAAGATCCAATTGCAATCTCTCACATTGCAATTTGACCCTGTTTTTGAAGAATGCTGGTTACCTTCAGGAGTCTGAGAAGTGCAGTAATTAATGACTTATTTACTGATAAGCTCTGTTTTCCTTTGATGCAGGAGCTGATACTAATGCAGGCGATGTGTTATGTTTCCCACGACACCTTTGAATAAAATGCCATTTCCTCAGGAACAGCTAGAAATACCGATGCTAATTTTTCCCCGAGCTCAGGAAAAGCAAGAGCGCTCCCGCTGCAGTGGGCTGGATGGAGCTCTCCAGAAACATTATGTCATCCTCATTTGCGCTGCCAGGGGATGAGCTCATGGGGCGGGGTCTCACAGGGCTGCAGCTGTGCCAGGTCCTCACTTGTGGGATGTGCGTCGTCCTAGCGCGCCTCTCCCTGCTACCCCCTCAACCCACCCCTGCTGCTGCGCCAAACAGGAGGCACTGCGTAGTGGATGATTGAAAACCGAGATGAAGTCCTGCAAAATAGAATCAGGCATCAGAAGGCACAAAAAAAAGGGCAAATTGTGCATTTTAGTTGTTTTGTGTGCCAAAAAACAAAAACAAAAACAAAAAACAAAACAGTTGCAAAACTGCTGTTGTCAATGAGAGGAGACTTCTGTTGGTTCTCTTTGCTTCTCCTCCTTTGTCTGAGAGCAGCATCTTTCCCTTTTTCTATTTCAAACAGCAGCTTGATCTATGACCAAACCCTGTGCAGGAAAGGAGCTGATAACGGCTGGCCCCAGGCCACCTGACTGCTCAAGGAAGAAACATGTGGGTGATTTCCCACATTCTTCTCATTATAATACGTATGGTGGGTCTTGTATATACGCCTTCTAGTCTACCTGGCAGCACAGGTAATGGTTAAACACACAGACTTTTAGAGCTGCCAGGCTGACTCCAGATCCCAGCACAGACACAGGTGACAATTGTGTCACCGCCTCAAGTCTCGGTTTCTCTACCTGCAAAATGGGGGTAATAATCAAGCCTAGATCAAAAGATTGTTGCAAACATTAAATGAATATTGTGTGGTAATCACTGAGCACAATGCCTGGCCCATGGAATATACTCAGTAAATGTGAGTGATCATTAATAAGATATACATGCTCAACTGCCTTATTAACCAGCCACAGCAAGAGAATATATATAATATATAAATATATTTTTAAATATGAATAGGAAGGTTATAAAAATATATATACTTTCAAGGAAATTATTCACTCATAAAAAAATACCTGTTTTGGGTTTTATCTTTTATTATGGAAATTTTCAAACATACACAGAAACAGAATCATATACTGAGCCCCCCATGCACCCATCACCCCACTTCAGCAATCATCAAGCATTTTAGGAGGTTTGTTTCATCTGCTCCCCATGCTTTTTTTTTTAAGGTGGGGTATTTTAAGGGCAAATCTCTGACATTGAGTCATTGCACCCACAATACTTGAGTATGTGCCTCTAACAGAAAAGGATTTTTTTTAACTTAACCACAACAATAAAATCATTCCTTGTTATCATCTAATAATGTCCAGTCCATATTTAAATTTCCCTAATTGCTCAAAAATGGCTTTTAACACCTTTTATTTAAAAATTGCAGAAAATATGTCTCAATGCTTAGATTTTTTAAAATGATTTCTAAATATGGTATATGAATTCTTTTTCAGAGCTAAATTGCAAACATTGAAAAATGCAAATATTGATATCTATACAATAGAAAAGACAAATTACTAATTTACTAATTGTTAATCTGAATGATTTGTTTTAAAATAAGATGTTCTGTACTGGTTAGGGTACCTAATAATAAATATGTTAATTTTTTAATCATTAATTTTATGTGATTTACAGGGCCAATATTCTGATGTGCTCATTTTCTAAACACATGATTTAAAAATCTTACTTAAACCAATACTTAATGTATGAACAAGATCATAATTTATTGATTCTTTCCCTGCTTGTTTCATCTTAATTTAATGTCTATAAATCACTATCTACACTAGAAATTTGTTTAGAAAAACATTTAATGTTCAGTATTGCCAATAGCTGTTCTCAGTTACATGTAAACATTTAATTTAACTTCCCCAAAATATATCTCTTTCCATTCAAAGGCAAGCTCTGTATGACTCCCAATGTGTTTAGAATTCATATAATCAGTGTTAACAGTGAGTCCCCACGGAGGCATGAGTTATGTGCATAAAAATTTATGTGTACACTCTATTTTTCATAAAGGATAGTTTCTGTTTCATTGCTGAACATAAGTTCCCAGAATGACATCATATTTTTCTTTGACAAATCAAGGTCATTCAAAAGGCTTTGTGATCTGGCTCCATTACTTCCCTGGCACTATCTCTCGTAACTTCCTCTTTTCTCTGTCCTCCATACACACGAGGCTGCAACTGTGTTGGCCGACTAGCCATTCTCTTTGTGCTTTTCTGTCCCTACCCTTCTTGTTCTCAAGCTATTCCATATACCTGAGGGGGAGTTGCCAAATTTAGTAAATAAAAATCCAGGAGGCCCAGTTAAATTTGAATTTTGGATTAACAATGAAGACGTTTTCAGTGTAAGTATATTCCAAATATCACATAGGACATGCTTAAACAAAATTTATATTTGTTTTTCTATCTGAAATTCAAATTTAACTGGCAGGCCTGTGTTTTATCTGGCAATGTTCACCTAAGGAAACACTTCAAGGGCTGGCTTTTCTTCCAGGAAGCCTTCCCAAGTACCCTCCTATCCTGCTACCACAGCATTTTGCTGGAACCTCTCATTAAATACATAAGTACATTAACATTTTAAAAGCAGTCATATGTATATGTGTCTCCCTCCCACTTTTCAATACAAACAACATTCCTTATTCCTAGAGTTCTGGATTTAACACTTTTACCCACTCTCCCTTTCTACTCCAGGGATTAGATAACACTAACCCATCACAAAATCTTTCCTGGTGAATTGTTTTTTGGGTTTTTTTCATGTAAATCTGTATGGCCTATATCCACTATTATTGGTTGCTTAACAGTATACCAGGCACTATGATAAGCAGTGGAGGTAAAGAGGGGAATTAGATAAGTTTCTGTCCATTAGGAACTCACAGATTGTGATCTCAGAACAGAAACACATAACTGGGCAGGGGTTTTGGTAGGTATGATTTATTTAATAAATACTCATTAAAAGCTCTCTATATGTCAGGCCCTGTCCTAGGCAGTGAGTGTGTGGCTATACACAAGGAAAGCCCATGCCCTCCTAGAGTTCATTTCCCGAAGAAGGAATATCCGACTGGTAGATATGAGTGAGAGTCCAGGTAACCTTCCAAGATACTTAATGAATAGGTTAGGTACTGAAGTAGAATAGGATTTGCTAGACAGATGAGGGGTGGGAAATTGGCCCTCCAGAAAGAAAACTGGACCATGCAAAGGAACAGACTATGAAAAAGCCCAGAATATAACCTCTATAAGGGCAGAGACTTGGTCATCTGCTGCTGGAAATCCCATGCATTAACTAGTGTCTGGCACAGAGGAAGCACTTGGTAAATAGTTGAATGGGTAAGTGAAAGCAAGCATGAGGTAGTCAGAGAAAGGCAAGAGGATTGGAAGGGCCAGGAAGAAGGGCAGGAGGCATTGCTCTAAAAGTAGACAGAGGGCAAAATCAGGAAGGGTTTTATAAACCACACTTAGAAATGTGAATTTGTTTTTTTTAAAGATTTCATTTAGGGCAGCCCGGGTGGCTCAGCGGTTTAGCGCTGCCTTCAGCCCAGGGCGTGATCCTGGAGACCCAGGATCGAGTCCCACGTCGGGCTCCCTGCACGGAGCCTGCTTCTGCGTGTCTCTCTCTCTCTCTCTCTCTCTCTCTCTCTGTGTATTCTCATGAATAAATAAATAAAATATTTTTTTAAAAAAAGATTTCATTTATTTATTTATTTGAGAGAGAGAGAGAGAATGAGTAAGAGAAAGAAGGAACAGGGAGAGGGACTGAGGGAGCTGGAGAAGCAGACTCCCCACTGACTGAGGAGTCTGATCTGGGGCTCAATCCCAGGACTCCAGGATCATGACCTGAGCCAAAGGCAGATGCTTAACTGACTGAGCCACCCAGGTGTCCCAGAAATGCGAATTTAAATTATAAACAATGGAGAGCCACTGAAAAGTTTTCAGGCCTGGAATGACATGATTTCAACTAACTTCTGAAGACACTGCTTGAGTGGTGTTGTAGAGAATGGATTAAATAGAGTGGAGATTAGGGCAGGGATATTGGGTAAATGGCTATTGTTTTAAGAGGGTGAACCCAGCAGAGAGGAAATAAGTGTCTGTCTACATTAGGCAGTGGTGGCACAAAATCAGAATGGGAGAAGGATTTTAGGTTATTTCTGAAGTAAGACCCATACTATTTTGAATCAGTTGGGTAAAGGGGTCAAAAAGAGGAATAAGCCCTGGACAACTCCCAGTTTTCTGGCTTTCACAACATTTGGACAAAGATTCCAGTGTGGCACACAGGAAGCCAGTTGTAGAAGGACTGGACAGGAGGGATATTTGGAGGAATCATTGGTAGTATTGAGAGACAGAGCCATGATGATAGATGAAGCCACTCAGGGAGAGTGTATAAAATTAAATTTGAGGGAGGCCTGGGAAATGCCATTTTGCAGATATGTGTTTATATTTGTCATTTTGCAGATACATGTTTGTCATGTACATATACACATGCACGTGGTTGAATGAACCCAAATCCAGCATCAGCTTGGAAAACGAATAGTGCGTCATTAATATGGCTTTGCTATTCTACATATAGAATATTTTTATATAAAAAAAAGAATATTTTTATAAATTAGAAAACTCATCAATTTTATTTGATATATTATTGACACTATCCGTGACTCTCCAAAGAAATATCACTTGGAACGCCTGGGCGGCTTGTTGGTTAAGCATCTGACTTTAGCTCAGGTCCTGATCTCAGGGTTGTTGGATCAAATCCTTCCTGTTCAACGGAGACTACTCAAAGCCGACAGGCTACTTTCTTGATAAGCGACTTCAAAACTTTTTATTCATGAATTCTCTACAAGAATTTTGAAACTTATGCACCCTTTCACACATGTAAAGGTTGGTATCTTCAATTTTACATTATAGGTTTAAATAGCAATACTGTATTTAGATAATTTAAATAATAATATTGATATTTTAATAAAAATCATAGCATCACTTTTAAAGTACCAGTGGAATCTAAATACCATAGAGATTTGATAGTCACCATCATATATTTATACATTTTTTAAGTACACAAATAGAATTTTTTTTAACTGGCAGAAATTTAATTATTCCTTTTCTTTTTAACTCCGTTTCCACTCCACTTTCTCTACAGAACTTTATCCTAATGAAATATATTTATGTTTTATTTTATTTTATTTATTTTTTTTTTATTTATGATAGTCACACAGAGAGAAAGAGAGAGAGGCAGAGACACAGGCAGAGGGAGAAGCAGGCTCCATGCACCGGGAGCCCGATGTGGGATTCGATCCCGGGTCTCCAGGATCGCGCCCTGGGCCAAAGGCAGGCGCCAAACCGCTGCGCCACCCAGGGATCCCTATATTTATGTTTTAAAGGCTTTATTGATCACCCTACCATATTTCCCTACAACAAAAATACACTTATAAATTTCATTTAAAATATTTTGTTTCCTGTGGCCATACTTTTTTACTAGTAGGTATAAGTTATACTTACTAGTAGTCAGCATTGGACTAACATACGTGTTTCCATTAAAAATTTGATATGCAAGTGAATATAAAAATATTAAGTATTGAAGCCACATCTCTTTATTGGTGTATAAAAATGCAACAGATTTCTGTACATTGATTTTGTATTTTGTGACTTTACTGAATTTGTGTATCAGTTCTAGTAATTTTTTGGTGGAGTCTTTTGGATTTTCTACATAGAGTACCATGTCATCTGCAAATAGGGAAAGTGCAACTTCTTCCTTGCCTATTTGGATGCCTTTTATTTCTTTTTGTGGTCTGATTGCTGAAGCTAGGACTTCCAGTATTATGTTAAATAATAGTGGTAAGAGTGGACATCCCTGTCTTCTTCCTGACTGGAAAGGAAAAGCTCTCAGTTTTTCCCCATTGAGGATTATATTAGCTGTGGGTCTTAGGTATATGGCCTTTATGATGTTTAATTATGTTTCCTCTATCCCTACTTTACTGAGGGTTTTTATCATGAATGGATGCTCTACTTTGTCAAATGCTTTTTCTGCATATATTGAGAAGGTCATACGAGTCTTATCCTTTCTTTCATTAATACACTCTAACTCTATGTAGAAAGCCCAAAGACTCCATTCCAAAATTGCTAGAACTTATATGTGAATTCAGTAAAGTCACAGGATACAAAATCCACATACAGAAGTGTGTTACATTTCTATACACCAATAATGAAGCAGCAGAAAGAGAAATCAAGGAATCGATCCACGTACAAGTACCCCAAAAGCCATAAGCTACCTAGGAATAAACCTAACAGAAGAGGTGAAAGATCAGTATTCTGAAAACTACAGGACACTTATGAAAGAAATTGAAGATGACACAAAGAAATGGATAGACAGTCCATGCTCATGAATTGAAAGAATAAATATTGTTAAAATGTCTATCCTACCCAAAACAACCTATACATGTAATGTAATCCCTATCAATATACCACCAGCATTTTTACAAAGGTAAAACAAACAATCCTAGAATCTGTATGGAACCACAAAAGACCCCAAATAGCCAAAGCAATCTTGAAAAAGAAAAGCAAACCTGGAGGCATCACAATTCCAGACTTCAAGCTATATTACAAAACTGGAGTCATCAAGACAGTATGGTACTGGCACAAAAACAGACACATAGGTCAACAGAACAAAATAGAAAACCCAAAATTGGACCCACAACTATATGGTCAACTAATCTTCAACAAAGCAGGAAAGAACATCCAGTGGGAAAAAAAGACAGTCTCTTCAAAACTTGGTGTTGGGAAAACTGGACAACAACATGCAGAAGGATGAAACTGGACCACTTTCTTACACCATACACAAAAAATATATTCAAAAGGGATGAAAGACCTAAATGCGAGACAAGAAACCATTAAAATCCTAGAGAACACGGGTAGCAAACTCTTTGACATCAGCCTTAGCAGCATCCTACTCAACAAGTCTCCAGAGTCAAGGGAAACAGAAGCAAAAATGAACTATTGGGACTTCATCAAAATAAAAAGCTTCTGCACAGAGAAGGAAACAATCAACAAAACTAAAAGGCAACCTTCAAATGAGATATTTGCAAATGACATGTCTGATAAAGGGTTAGTATCCAAAATCTATAAATAACTTATCAAAGTCAACCAATCTCAAGCTCAAACCAAACTCAAAAACCAAATAATCCAGTTAAGAAATGGGCAGAATACATGAATAGATATTTACCCAAAGAAGACATCCAGATGGGGCAGCCCGGGTGGCTCAGCAGTTTAGTGCTGCCTTTGGCCCAGAGTGTGATCCTGGAGTCCTGGGATCAAGTCCCACGTCAGGCTTCCTACATGGAGCCTACTTCTCCCTCTACCTGTGTCTCTGTCTCTCTCTCTGTCTCTCTCTGTGTCTCTCGTGAATAAATAAATAAAACCTTAAAAAAAAAAAAAAGACATCCAGATGGCTAACAGACACGTGAAAAGATGCTCAACATCACTCATCATCAGGGAAATACAAATCAAAATTACAATGAGATATCATCTGACACCAGTCAGAATAGCCAAAATTAACAACATAGGAAACAACGGATGTTGGTGAGGATGTGGAGAAAGGAAAACCATGTTGCACTGTTGTCGGGAATACAAACTGGTGTGGTCATTCTGAAAAATAGCATGGAGGTTCCTCAAAACGTTAAAAGTAGAACTACCATACAATCCAGTATTTGCACTAGTCGATAGTTACCCAAAGGATACAAAAATATTGATTCAAAGGGGCACATGCCCCTTGATGTTTGTAGCAACATTATCAACAATAGTTAAATTATGGAAAGAGCCAAGTGTCCATTCATCGACTGATGAATGGATAAAGAAAATATGGTGTATATATACACTATGGAATATTACTTTTCCATCAAAAAGAATAAAATATTGCCATTTGCAATGATGTGGATGGAGCTAGGGTGTATAAGGGTAAGCTAAGTAGGTCGTTAGAGGAAGACAAATACCAATACCATATGGTTTCACTCATTTGTGGAATTAAGAAACAAAGCAGAGATCATAGGGGAAGGGAAGGAAAATAAAATAAGATAAAACCAGAGAGGGAGGCAAATCACAAGAGACTCTTCAACTATAGAGAACAAACTGAGGGTTGCTGGAGGGGAAGTGGGCAGGGGATGGATTAAAGGGGTGATGAGTATTAAAGAGGGCACTTGTGCTGAGCCCTTGATGTTATATGTAAGTGATGAATTACTAAATTCTTCTCCTGAGACTAATATTCTACTATCTGCTAATTAACTAGAATTTAGGGATCCCTGGGTGGCGCAGCGGTTTGGCGCCTGCCTTTGGCCCAGGGCGCGATCCTGGAGACCCGGGATCGAATCCCACGTCGGGCTCCCGGTGCATGGAGCCTGCTTCTCCCTCTGCCTGTGTCTCTGCCTCTCTCTCTCTCTCTCTCTCTCTCATGAATAAATAAAATATTAAAAAAAAATAACTAGAATTTAAATTAACACTTAGAACATTAAAAAAAATAATACATTACATTTAAAAAGACACATCTCTTAATGGCACGGAGGGTTTACTGTTTTTTCTTTTTAATTCTCAATTTTATTTTTTCTTTTTTAAATTTTTTTTAATTTAAATTTCAGTTGCCAACATACAGTATAACAGCCAGTGCTCATCCAATCAAGTGCCCTCCTCAGTGCCCATCACCCAGTCACTCCATCACCCCACCCATATCTTTTTCTGCAACCCTTTGTTTGTTTCCCAGAGTTAGGAGTCTCTCATGGTTTGCCTCCCTCTCTAATTTTTCCCACTCAGTTCCTCTCCTTTCCCTTATAGTCCCTTTCACTATTTCTTATATTCCACATATGAGTGAAACCATATGATGGTCTTTTTCTGATTGACTTATCTCACTTAGCATAATCCCCCCCAGTTAGGATGGAGGGTTTTTTAAAATGTATTTATCTGTGGATGAAGATTCATATTACTAGAATGAGACACTATTAATTATTAATGTTATTCCTATTTTTCATTTTTAATGTGAGCACTGAAAAGAAGTTATAAGTTATACATACGGACAGGTAAATGGGAATGGAAAGAACTGTATAATATCAGCGTCACTCAGTTATTTGAACCATTTTCAAGAGTGAGAAATTCCAAATATATCATAGTACCATATCATCAAAAACTATTTTTAATGATCTAATCTGCCTTCAGTTTTCTTAAACCAAAGAATTAGAAATCACTTGAATGTCAAAAGAAATTTTTTTTTAAATCCAATACTCAGGGTCATTCACTTTTTTTTTCTTTAGTTACACAAATACTAATTTTTCTAATTGACTCCTCAGTTGCCATCCTGGAGCTTTTGCCAGACTGGGGCAATTTATAGAAACATGGATGAAATGTTGCCCTTTTCATAAAGTGGGAGAGGGTAGTTTGGGGATGTGGACAAAAAGGATCCACTCTTCCCAACAGCAAATATATTCCCAGATCAGTTGTAGAAGAGAGAACACTGTACGAAGTGTACATACAAGTTGAAAAGTCATAATGAATTATTTTCATAAAAAATTGCTTTGAAAAAGGCAATTTGCTTTAACAATTAATGACACACTAGGTGCTACAAAACATTATAAAAAGCTGGAAAAATCTTTAAATTGTGCACTCCTCTTGCTTGGTAAGTGTCTTTAAGTTCTTGTTTCACTTTAAATCACAACTAAATATTTTATACAGTTCATGGCTTATGCAACAAAAATGAACGCTTAATAAAAAGTCACCATGTGTCAGGACTGTCCTAATTTGTTTTTAATTTGTTTTCATTTGCTAGCTAACCCTAACCACAGCCCCGAAAAGTACATCTTTTCGTTCCCATTTTACAGATGAGGAAGTTCAGTTGGAGAGAAAGTAACATGCTTGAGATCACACAGCTAATAAGTGACACACCAGCCAGTTTGTCTCCAGAATCTATGTTCCTAATAAGTAAGCCTGTACTCTAAGATCTTGATTTTGTTTTTTGTTTGTTTTTTTAAAGATTTATTTATTTATTTATGATAGATACTCACAGAGAGACAGAGAGAGAGAGAGAGAAGCAGAGACGCAGGCAGAGGGAGAAGCAGGCTCCATGCACCGGGAGCCCGATTCGGGATTGGATCCTGGGTCTCCAGGATCGCGCCCTGGGCCAAAGGCAGGCGTGAAACCGCTGAGCCACCCAGGGATCCCCTAAGATCTTGATTTCGGATTGAAAACAAAACATGTAAAGGGGCACTGGGTGGCTCAGTCAGTGAAGCGTCTGACTCTTGATATCAGCTCAGGTCGTGATCTCAAGGTCGTAAGATGAAGCCCCACATTGAGCTCTGGGCTCAGGGCAGAGTCAGCTTGAGAATCTCTCTCTCCCTCTCCCTACTCCCCTCACACTCGCTCTCTCTCAAATAAATAAATAAATCTTTAAAAAATAAAATAAAAATAAAACAAGTAAGGTCCATATTTAGCCTTCTTATGATTTTGCTCTTGGTTAAGCCTTTCTGATTAACTGATCAAGCAAGCATGTTAAGGGGTCTTCCACTGGAGTGTAAATGCTAAATAATAGTGATAATTTTAGAAACTCTAAGTCAGGAATGATGCAGGGCATCCTCTAGTGTCCAAAACCTGCTTAGTCAGTTTGCTTACAAAAACAAAACAAAACAAAAAATCATTATACACATAGTAAAAATGGATATTAAGAAGTTAGAAGCAATTTTAAACAAGTTCTCCTAATTTTTAACCCATACCTACTATGTCTCTCCTTTTAGTAGGTCTTTGGAGAAAAATTGTCATTATACCTTTAGGTACATCATGGAATATGGTTAACAGTGTAAATACCCATATATTTTAATTAAACAGACAATTAAACCCCTGTGCAACTTCTGTTATGAAGCACCCGTGACCACTTCTATCCCTCCCTTTCTACCCAATCCTCCATGCCTTCCCCCACTCCCTACTTTCATTTCGCATGTCTAAGATATTCAGACTGTGACATCCTCATTTTCCTTCCTTTTGATACAAAGGAATCTCAAGCTTCTTCCTCCTTCCATTTCTTCAAAGTTAGCACAGCGTTCCAAAATGAAAATTCCTTTTCTCAAGATTTGACACTTAATTTGCAAATCTCGGTTTAAGCATTACTTCAGGCCAGACTCTGCGTTAGGCTCTGGATATAAAGCAAGGAGCAGAAGAGAAAGTGCTTCCTCCCCCACGGAGCCTGCAGTCTAGAAGAGGGGTGAGCAGTTGAGCCGCAATCACAATAACAGCGTGATCAGTGTAGAAGAGGGATGGTGGGCCTACTATGTGAATGGTGCCCAGGCAGGGCCGAGCACAGGAGCCGTTGGCAATCTGCCTTTGTGTTGTCAGTGCTTGACCTCCACCTGCCTGTTTGGCTGACTGATGACCCACTCCCTTGGTGACTGGCTGCATGACTGAGATTGATGAGAAAACCAAAGGGCAGTTGCTGGTTAACCTTTTCGGTGGCTAAGGGCAGGGCTTTGGTCCCAGCTTTTCAGTTTTCCCTTGTAGATGAGAAGGGGGGGCGCTGGAAACAGTTCTTCCTGCTATTTCTACTTTACCACTGAGGGGAATGAAAGGAGTTTTTTCTTGGTCTCCCACACCTCCCTCTGGCTTGGGCAGCTCTTACTGCCCCGGCTACAATTAAGGAGGAAAGACCATGGGCAGCAGGAGAATACACCCCCTTCCTTACCCAGGTACTTAGCCTCCTCCATGCGGAGTTCCAGAAATGGGCCATTCTGGGCTAGTGCAGAAAGAAGTTCACTTTGGAAGTTTTTGTGGCTACGATGCAGAGACTGCTCCCTAAAACAGTCTTGAAAATTCACTTCGTCTTTAGCATTTCCTATGTGCAAACATAAAAAGAATGTTTGGAAGTTCTCTTATAACCTGCGTGGCCTAGGCTGTAAAACTTGGAGAACAAGAAGGAGGAAAGAGGATGAAAATCAGAAGTGCCTTGGCAGATGGGGCTAAAGGGCTGTCTTAAAATGGAGGCGTGGGACACAGAAATATAAATCTCCTTGTCCAGGGGGCTGGTCAACCGTGGGATACAACTGATCTTCAAGGAGTGGCATCTGGGTAATGGGGAAAAGCTGCCAGAGTCATCAATAGGAGGCACTGGTGTCCTAGGAGAAGCATGGATTTTAGATGAATCCAAACCCAGGCTTTGCCATTTAATAGCTGTGTGACCTTGGACAAATCAACACCTTTAAATCTCCTCACTTTCCCCAGAGTATTGGCCTTAGGATGAACTGAGACCATGTGGATAGGCTGACAACATCCCATCAATATCAGTTCCTTGTCAAGTAGGCCAATTGATTTCCTGAGGTCACACAATTGGTTAAGTGGAAGCCAGTCTGGGCTGGATGGCGGGCCCACTTCTCAATATGGAGCCTGCTCATTTCTCATGTGCTCGGTAACCTACTTCTGCGAGCTGCAACCGTGACCTGCTTTCTCCCAGTCCTCAGCTTCTAACGCGTTGCCTAAAGAATAGACTGATAAACAAACCTCCGGTAAGTCAAACAGCCTTGAACTAGCCAAAATCCTCGGTGAAAAGGAAAAAAAAATGCCTCCAAAGAAGATTTGCAGAAGCAAGAAACCTTTTGAGTGGATGTCAGAGATCCCCAAATCTGCCACTTATACGTAGGAGCTCCTTTGTCCTAGTCCCTTAAAGCTTTGTGATAATTGACCTGTGTCACATTTTGAAAAGAGTCCCCCTGCCATTACTGGCCTAGCAACTAACAGTTCTTTGTATACGAATCAGTAGTTACTGTTACTCTGATCTTTCCTGGAAGCATGCCCTGGAGGCCGGTCAGATTGTTTCCGTACAGCCACAGGGGGCACAGTAGGTAGTCTTTGATGATAATCAAGACATCACTAACTAAGGGCTCCCTCTGTTGATTGTTAACCTTGGTAAATTGTTTGTTACCCAGTTGGAACCAATACAAACATACAGAGTGCCTACTCCTGCAAAAAATGGACCTGGACGCCTGGGTGGCACAGTGGTTGAGCCTTTGGCTCAGGGCATGATCCCAAGGTCTAGGATCGAATCCCACATAGGGCTCCCCGTGGGGAGCCTGCTTCTCCCTCTGCCTGTGCCTCTGCCTCTCTCTCTCTCTCTCTCTCTCTCTTTCTCTCTCATGAATAAATAAATTAAAAACCTTTAAAAAAAAAAAAACAAAAAGAAATGGACTAAATCACTAAAGGACACAAGGACCGAGACAGTGTGGCTGCTGGCCACTGGAAGGAACAGACCTGTGTATATGGAAAACTACAAGACAAAACCACACAGAAACGGTTAGTTTGCTTGGCACACCAAGGCTGAGTAGCAAACCATTCCAATGTCAAGGGCTTAAACAACATTTACATATTCTCACTCATTCACATGCAGGCTGGCTGGCTAGCTTTGGCAGGGCTGCGCTCCAAACTGCTTAAGTTCAGGTTTGCTCCACGTGACTTTCATCCTCCTTCACTTGGTGAAGGGCCCGGTTACAGGGAGGAATGGGGTTCAGTTACAGAGGCCGCCGAGCCTCTTTTTCATTTCGATCATCCTCCCGCTAACGTCGACGTCTCATGAGTTCAGCTCTCTGGTTTTCTGTTGTGTCCTCGGTGCCTGGCACAGAGCTGCACATAGTAGGAACCAATGAATATTTGCCCAAGAAATAATGCAATGAGTAAGTGGTGCTGTGTTCATGAACAGTGCTGTGACAGAGCAATGGGATGCTTGAGCGTCTTCTCACAGTAGCCCTGAGTAGGGCACCTGGGTGGCTCAGTCAGTTGGGTATCTGCCTTTGGCCCTGAGGTCCTGATCATCGGGCTCCCCTGCTCAATGGGGAGCCTGCGTCTCCCGCTCCCTCTGCTGCTGCCCCTGTTTGTGCTCTCTCATTCTCTCGCTCCCTGTCAAGTAAATAAATAAAACCTTTTTAAAAAATAGCCCTGAGTAATAGCCTTGCTGTTAATCCAAGATTTATGGAATGATGGGAAAACCATGGTTGGACTTAAGACATTTCACACACATATTTTTCTATTTAAACCTTTCCCTGTCGAGAAGGCTTTTACATTAGCTAAAAGTGTGCAGAGAGGCTTTAACTGCTGGAGTTATTTAAAGAGTATGGAATGCCTTTGCAACTTAAAAATGGAAGTGTGATGAAGTTTAAGCAGTATTCTAATTGGCCTTTCTTCATTTTCCCTGAGGCGGATAAACCAAACCCACAGAGGAAGCTGACAGTGAGTAACAGCAAGTAACAAATCTTGCTGATCTGGCACTTAGGTATTGTTCCTGACGGCACATGCCTTCCATGTAGAATCTAATATAAAGCTCCTTTCGTAGATAAAACTGATGCATATTATAATCCCACTTTGAATAGATTCTTGAGTTCTTGTGTTCAGATTTTAGGAACAGACATGCAATCTCAAGGATACAGAACAGAGACCCATGCCAAAAATGTAACTATTTTGCTTGAAATAGCTTTATTATGAACAAAAACAATTTAAATGACTCAAAATGAATTAGTGGAAGTTTTCTGGACATGCAATTAGACATCTGTCCAAAAACTCCTTCTGTGGATGAGGTCCTGACATAATAAGTTTCCTGTGAGCAATCAGTATCAGTTACACTGTTTAAGAATGGCAAATGTCGTCTTGAATGCTTGGGCTCCAGATGCTAGAAGACTAAGGGAAGATGTCTTTGGGTGATTCAAGGATAGAGGGTCTCAGATGAACTAAGTCCTTCTGTGAATTGTTGATTTCTTTTTAGGCAATCTGATTTCCTTTCACACTACAAAGGGAAAGAAATATTTTAGAAAATAGGCTGGGCAGAAGGATATGGATCTTTTGGGGTACCTGGGTGGCTCAGTTGGTTAAGCATCTGACTCTTGATTTCGGCTCATATCATGATCTCAGAGTCATGAGATCAAGCCCCTCATTGGGCTCTGCACTCAGTATGGACTCTGCCTCAGATTCTTTCTCCCTCCCCTACTACTTCTCCCCCTACTCATGCTCGCTCTCTCTCTCTCTAAAATAAGTAAAATCTTTTTTTCTAAAGCATGTAGGTCTTTTAAGTGTTGGAGAGAATTCTGAAGCTACTTGACCTATTTGCACCATGGCCTTTGAAATTAAACTCCCATAATTCCAATATGTCATGTGACTTGGTTTAATGCCCCTATTCCTAGTGTTTATAATGAAATTTAAAAGAAAGTAAATGATACCAAAAGAGACCCTCTGAAAGGCATCAGTAGACGCCCCAGTCTCTTGTCATGAGGACTTTCTCGTCTGTCAACCTCTGAAACAGCCTCAGTAGTTCTTAACCCAGACCATTTATTATTAGACTCTCCTGGGAAGTTTTAAAAATATCATTGCCCCAGGCCCACCCCCCAGAGATTCTGATTTAATTAGTCTGGAGTGGAGCTGGACATCTATATTACTTTTTAAAATTCTCCAAGGGAGCCCAGTGTGCAGGAAGATTTGAGGAATGCAGGGCTAGACCAATCTTACCAAGTCTCTGGAAGGTGAGAGTGGAGGCATCTCTGGCCTCACTCTCTCATTTGAGCCTCCTGTTCCTCCATAACCCCAGATCCCCAAAACAGAAATTGGAAGCCACAGAACAGAGGGTCTTGGAGTTGCCACTCTAGTCCACATGGCAAAAGCACTGTCATAAATGAGTTGCTGCCAGTGGATGTTGTCCCAAAGTACTGTGCTCTCTGGAACCTGTTCTGAGGCTTGTAGGGCCCTCCACTTGGATCTCAGTGCCCCTTTTACAAGAGAAGGAATGCTTACTTTTTAAGCATTTTAAACATAAAAACATGCATCTCAGTGGTCTTACTGAAGATAAATGGCAAGGGCCACTTAATTCACATCTTGTTCGGGCTTAATAAATTAACAGTGATCCTAGAAATACACCCTATATTTCTGCACATTAGAACAGGGGAGTAAATTATTCTTTTGCAATATTTTCTCATTCCTTTTCCATCTGATAGACATCAGTACCTGAATGCAGAGTATACGTATTTGGCCTGTAATTTAATGAGCAATTTCATTTGATGAGTCAGAATTTGGGATTTGGCAGCCAAGAAATATGATCAGCATGCATCCATAATTCTTTTTCATCATAGAAATCACTATTGTTTCCATGGAATCAGTTGAAATGATGAATATTAACTCTGACTTCTCCTTGTGTGCATGGAAGCAAAATGGCAGACAAGAAAGATCAGTGGCAATAGAGATTTTGTGTTAAACAAAATATTTATACTGAAATATCACAGTCCAGCCTTATCAGCTTCCTGCTACCACCCCCCTTATATGACCTATAACAGGACCTGTATGTTACTCACATTTGCACTTACGAGATGACTTATCAATCAAATGGAAACCAGTGGTTGGAGCTCTTTTTTCTTGAAGAACACTGCTAAAAAAAAAAAAAAAAAAAAAAAAAAAAAAAAAACACTGCTGATGTAAATATGTAAGCCAGGAAGAAAAGATCAAAGGCATGCAGAGGAGATTGATCAGAGGAGATCGTTAGTTGTGTCCAGTGATCTTATGGAATGAGATTGTCTACCAGAAGCTTCCAGGCAGTCACTAATACCTCCTCAGGGCCTTAGGAGCAGTCAATGGTTCATTGACCAAGAAGGAATTAAAAAACAAAACTTAGCAATAACAACAAAAACCCAGAAAGTTTGAGACATGCCGATGAACATTTTAAGTCTCATGGACAGAAGAACCTACAGAAGAGGCCAAGGTTTTGAACCAGGCAGAATTTTTCCTTGATTCACTCATTCATTCAACAAATAAGTATAAGCCATGTCAGGGATTGTTTTTAGCACTGGGGATAAGGCTGCTTTTCATCAATATTGATAGAACTTCACCTCAAAGGTGATAGAGGTTCAGGAAAAGGTTTTCCCTGTGGTACATTTAATTTTCATTAGCTTCAGTAAAACTTACTCCTAAGTGAAATATTGTTTTTCTTTGACTCTCAAACTTCCTGCAAGATGGCAGTTTTCATCAAGAGGAAGAACATGCATATTATGCTGTGGCTGCTGGTGAAAGAATTTGGGACCAAAACTTTGCTCAGACAGCTGGTATTTATCTAGAAAAAAAAGTGGCAGCAGTGTTAGCAGACCCTCTCAAATATAACAAGTTGAAGGAGTCGTTTTAGGATTGCAGTGCATTCTTCCAGAACCCAAAGTAAGACTGTATTGGGTGAAGCATGAGTCCCAGCTGTCCCTGTGTACACTCCTTTGGTACCAAAGAGGGTATTCTCTTCGACGTCAGCATCAGATACAAAGAGGGCACATCTCAAAGTACAGCACTCACTGAAATAAATCTTAAGCAATGACATTGAAACACGACTGGCTTCTAAGATGACAGTGAAGACATAATTGCAATTAAAAGAAATTATAGATTAAAGGGACTCTCCTAAAAGACTATTGAAGAACATCACTATTTGAAATTATTTTATTAGCTTACTTATGTAATATCTGTCTTCTCTATGCCTGCTCCAAAAAGACAGGTCTTCATCTTATTCACCAATACCTAGACCAGTTGCCTTATATGAAGTTTATTAAATATCCCATGACCTGAAAAATTGATGTAGATGATACAAACCTGGAAGGGACATCAGACTCTACATCCTAAAGCTCTCAATTTCGTGGAATGGCCAACTGAACTGAAAAGGTGGCATTAGAGCAATAAAGATGAAATCTATTATCTGGTTCACAATTAACATCTACACAGGGGCAGGACTGAGGAGATTTGGCTTCATGGCAACACATATGAAACACTTAGATGGTTTGGTTGACCATAAAGTCAGTATGAGTCAACAGTCTGAAGAGCAAATGTCCAGTATCATTACTAGAAGTGAGTCCCCATTATAGTCAATTGATTTTCAACAAAGGGGCCAAGATAATTCAAGAATTGTCTTTTCAACACATGGTACTCAGACAATTGGATATTCAAATACACAAAAATGAAGTTAGACCCCTAAGTCAATAATACAAAAAGTGGATCAGGGACCTAAATGTCAGCGGTAAAACTATAAAAAACAATTCTTAGAAGAAAAAATAAGCATAAAGTTCATGACCTTGGATTAGGTAACTATTTCTTAGATGACACCAAAAGCACAAAAGACAGAAGAAAAAAGATAAATTGGGCTTCATCAAAGTAAAAAATTTTAGTGCTGCAAAGAGCACTATCAAGAAAGTAAGGACAGCTCACAGAATGGGAGAAATATTTGCAAATCCGGTATCTGATAAGGGTCCAGTATCCAGAATCTTTAAAAATGCTTACACACAATAATGAAAAAAAAAATAATTAAAAAGGACAATGGATTTGAATAGACGTTTTTTGAAAGAAGATTGCAAATGGAAAACAAGCATATAAAATGCTCAACATCATTAGTCTGTAGGACAGTGCAAATCAAAGTGATTCCACACACACTATCATGATGATTATCAAAAAGATGGATGTTACCGAAACACTAAGTATTGGAGTGGACGTGAAAGAATTGGAACCTTTATACCTAACTGGTAGAATTGTAAAATGGTGCAGACTCAGCGGGAAACAGTTCTCAGTTCCTCAGAAAGGTTAAAAACATGGAGTTTCCATATGACCCAGCAATTCCTCTCCCAAGTATTTGTCCAAGAGAAATTAAAACACAAGACAACACAAAACTTGTGCATGAATATTCATAAAAACATGATTCACAGTAGCCCAAAAAAGTGGAAACAACCCAAATGTCCATCAGCTGATAAACAAAATGTGATGTACCCATATTGTGGGATATTATTCATCAATCAATAAAGAGAAATGAAGTTCTGAGACATGCTACAACATTTAACAAACCTTGAAAACATTATGTCAAGTGAAAGAAAACAGTCACAAAAGGTCACATTTATATGAAATGTCCAGAATAGGCAAATTCTTAGAGATGGAAAGATTAGTGGTTGCCAGAAGATCAGGAAAAGGTAGTGACTGCTAATGGCTACAGAATTTCTTTGGGGGATGATGCAAATGTTCCAGAAGCGGTAGTGGTTGTACAACTATGTAGATAAACTAAAACACACTGAATCATACCCTTTCACAGCATAAATGTTATGGTATATAAATTATACCTAAATAAGGCTGTTACCAAAAAAAGGAGTCCCCCAGAACCAGGTTCCCTCTCATAGAGCCCTGATCATCTCATACGTGAAGTACTAAATTCAGTCCTAGGCATAGGACAGAAGCAAATCCGAGCTTAGCTCCAGTAGAAAAGCAGCTGGGATAATTAGGACATTTAGATTGTTCTGGACAACATATAGAAGACATGTGGAAGTTTAACCTGATTTAAAAAAGAAAAAGATTTACAGGGAGCATTCTAGTCCTTCAAATCTGAGTGACATTTGTACGGAAGAGGGATGAGAAGTGCCCTCTGTCATCGTGGAACACTCAAGTATCTAAGAAAAAGGAGAGCACAGAGGAGAGCTTTCTAAACATTGAATATTGTCTGAAAAAGAAGGAGCTCCCTTTAGGAATGATGCGTTCCTCGCCATGAAGCAAAGCCTCAGTGTCCATGTGCTAAGGAGGCAATGAAAGCCACCAGTGGCTTCAGATGACAGGTTGGACTAGCTGACCCTGAGATAGTTTTCCTATTACCGGATTCTATCACTTAATCCCAGGAAGCTCTTCTGGGTTGTAACTGATCACACAGATCTCATGTGCCTGAAAGTCTCTGATAGTTTTTTCCCTTAATGTATTTCTTACTTTGCACTTGCTCACATTAAAATGCACCAATATTTTTGTCTATTTAATCCACTCTTAAAATATCTTCTGAAATCCATCCTTCTCCACTAGAAATCAGGATCATCCGCCAGCCCAGAAGTTTTTCTGTACCCTTGTCCAGATCACTGTAAACTGGTCCTAAGTGACAGTTTTATGGAAACTCAATACCCATTCGTTTCTACCTTTTTTTTTTCCTGTCTCTAAACTGGTTCTTTATTTATGACAAATCTCCCTCGATTCCATGATAGCGTCATTGTAAACAAATAGTACATAAGAAAGAAACCTTATTACAGGTGTTTTTTGAGGACAGGGATCGCCTTCGGTATACTTTTTGCCACAATTTGAATTGGTTTGGGAGGCATGCGTGGTCTAACCTGCTAGGGGCTATAGGTAAACACCAGTAGAGATGGAGGCCAGTGAGCCATTCCATGCACTGCTTCCCCCTCAGCCACATGCATATTTATCTCCTCAAAGAATAGTAATAGACGATTCAGGCATAATTTGCTTTTGCAGAAGTTATGTCATGGGCTTAGTGTTCTGTGGCCCCACCTTTTTAATTTCACCAGCATGAAAGATAAAAAAAAAAAAAAGTCCATGCCTCAATAGTTTATGGTTTCCACTATCCCCTGGGAACCCTTCTTCTAAAACGATTATACAAGGCCATTTAAAGATAGATTGTTTATTTTAAGCTCCATGGGTCTTTCCTGAAGTTTCTTTAATACAGTGAGTTTTTAACCTACTGGAGGTTATAGGTCAACTTCAAGGAATCCATTAACCTACTGAAATAATATACAAAATCTTGTATGCATGTGTATGGACATTTTTTTCTTTCCTGACACGGATTTTACACCTGACCTGCCGCTCCATCCTCTGGTACGTGATCCAAACATCATTAGCCCCAATGTCCATGAGACTGTTGCTGCTGCTGTTCACGACTATTCACTCCCATCGCCTCTGTGTGACCTGTCATCAGGGTCGCTGTCAGTTCCCACCTTCCCACCTGCAGCTTTGTCATAGTCTCTGATGTCTGCCACTTGCAGGCCAGACCACACGCAGCTCTCAGAGCAGTTCTGATTGCCACCAGAAGTGCGCTAGGAGCCACCAGCTATCAGGAAGAGCTGGGTGGGCCTGGGCCTGGGTGCCTGCCTCCCTGGCGGGGCTGCAGTACACCCACGAGGTGAGCCCTTGCCCCTCTGCTGCTGAGCCAGCCCACTTGGACAGTGGCTGCCTCCCTGGTCTCTGGCCCGTGGCAAACTGCACTCATGTGTCTGGCCCCCGATTTGTTTCCCTAACCTTGCCAACCTCTTTCCCTGGCATTCTGGGCAAAAATCACTGTTTTGGTCCGCTCGGACTGCTTTAACAAAATACCATAGACTGGGTGACTTAAACAACACACATTTACTTCTCAGGGTTCTGGAGGCTGGGAAATCCAAAATCAAGAAACCAACCATTCGGTTCTTGGTGAGGGCCCTCTTCCTGGCTTGCAGATGGCTCCCTTCTTACTCTTCCTCTTCTTGAAAGGCTGCCTCTTCTCCTTCTCTTCTTATAGGGACACTGATCCCATCGTCCGGGCTCCACCTCATGACCTCATCTAAACCATTACTTCCCTAAAGCTGTTCCTCTCAATGCCATCACCCTGCGGTTAGAAGTTCAACATAGCAGTTTTGAAAGGACACGAACATTCAGTCCATAGCAAATGCATACTGTGGCATTCAGCCGCCTACAGCTCCACCAGCCTTACGTCTCTGTGTCTCAGGTACATCACCCCCCAAAATGGTGATAATAATAGTCTTGGCCCCATAGACTTGTTAATGAGGATTCACTGAGTTCACGAAAATAAAGGCCAGAGCAGCGGCTGATACAGCACAGATGCTGCATAAAGGTTAGCTGTTAGGATTTATTTAAGGAGATAGATTACACCGTGGGCTTGACCCAGGAAAGACCATAATCCAGAGGAGTTATCATAAAGGCAACTCTTGGGCAAATACTTTGAAAACTTCTGGTGACAAGAAGGCCTCCCTGATGTTTTATTTAACTCAACCATCTTGTTCCTCTGTACCATGACAGCAAGCATCACCCCTGCCAGGTCAGGAAAAATTCGTGTCCAGCAGCTGGTCCTTAAGGAATGTCTCTCAGAGGGGCTGGTGAAGGTGTCCAGCAGGGTGGTGGGGGCGGGGGTGAGCTTTGAAAGAAACAACATCCCCTTATTAAATTGCATAATCATCAAAAAGAAACAGCCCTTGTTGAGGGGACATGGAAGCGTACCAGTCAGATGTTTCTAGAGAAGCGGAACCTCCTGCTGCTGCTCTTTTGGATGCCCTGCAGCCACCAAGAACACGCTTCCCTGGGCCAACCCAGCACACAGCCGGGCTGCTAGAGCCAGGCCATCCTGACACAGGCCACCCTTGCTCAGATGCCTCATCAGCTAGAGTTGAGACTTCCTTAAAACTGCTCTGAAGTACTTGGTAGCTACCCAATCTTCCTGTTCCTGGCTTCTTTCTCACAGGGGTCAGCCCTGCCTGGGGGCCTGAGGCCTTCTCGTGCCCCACCCACCCGATCCACCAAACGCTTCTCCCCCAGGAAGTTGCTTACAGAACTCATCCTGTCTTGGGGACAGCAGACTCACATTGACTTTACGACTGCTCCCTCTCTGAACTTCTTCTAGAAGTTTACCTGCCTACAAATGAAAGCAGGTGCTTATTTCTGTCTATGCTGGATGAACCTTTGTAAAAACAACATATCAAGTAAGAAAAGAAATGTTAGTGGAGAGACACCTGGGTGGCTAAGTCGGTTGGGCATCTGCCTTTGGCTCAGGTCATGATCCCGGAGTCCCGTGTCGGGCTCCTTGCTCCACAGGGAGCCTGCTTCTCCCTCTCCCTCTGCCTGCTGCTTCCCCTGCTTGTGTTCTCTCTTTCTCTCTCTCCGTCAAATAAATAAATAAATAATATTTTTTTAAAAAGCTAATGAAGCTAATGCTATATCATACTGAAAAAAGGCTTTTTCCCTCCATATTTTTATAATCATTTTTAATTGGATCATTTTCTCATCAAATTTCATGTGAATCCAGATTCTGTAGTCTATGCTTGTTAATTCCTTATCATGAGCTCATGGGTTCAAGAATGCAGAAAGGCAAATTTATAAGCCTTCCCAGTGATTTAAAAAAAAAAAAAAAAAAAAGGAAAGAAGACAGATAGGTAACCACTGAGCTGTTAACTAATAGAGGTCTATTTGCATTTGAAATATTTAGAACTTCAGAATAGCGTAGATTTGAAGATATATTGAATTGGTAATTCCACCATGGTTTAATCAACATGCTGTTACAGTAAGTGCACCTATAAACCGCTGCTCCGCTAATATGACAACCTAAATGAGTGAAAAATTACCAGCAGCGGTGGAAATTATTATTTATACCTGATAGCTACACAAGCGTTTTTAGTGATGCTTTTTACATTAAATATTAACTCCAGCATCCTAAGCTTATAAGCCATTTATATTGTTTTCAGAAGAAATGTGAAACAGTAGCTGTGATGCTTTCCCTAGACTGTGGACCTCCCTCGGCTTTAGCCTAAGCCCCGTTTTGGCATCACTAACCCGTATGCGTCCACCTCTTCTTACAGGAAACTAGATATGCCCTGGCCAGTAGCCAACCAGCCACATTACTGATCTGCTGTTATGCCCAGCAGTAACCTCTGCATTGTGCTCCTCACTATATCAGTTTCTCCTGCTTATTCCTTTGGGGGAAGTCATGTTCCTTGTGCATAGAGTATACATAGCTAAATGTGCGATTGTTCGGCCTTGGGTGTTTCAACAAATAGGTTTGATTTCATAGTCCTTGGACTGTACTGTTACAAACAAATTTAAGAATGATAGAATTACCATTTTCTAGGGACAAGACAGTGTGAATTGATCTGTCATCAAATAAGAGTTGGATGGATTGACTGGGACATATATTGGTAGCATGGGTAAAAAATAAATGAAACAACACAGGAAATAGAGCCATTATTGTTGTGTGTACGGGAATTCTCCCAAGGGCAACATAGATACTTCCATTTGTTCCCAAAACCTGGACATCCCGAGTGCCTATGTAGCACATTGACAAGTATGGGGCAAAGGAATCTGCCTAAAGGCAGTACCTTGCACACAGTAGATATTATCGAATTGAGGCTTGCTCAAACTATACGAATAGATTGCCTTCAATAAAAGTCAGCTCTAGAAATAAAATCACCTACAGTAGACACCTTAGGAAAGAGAACTATTGTCTGGCTCATTGATCTGAAACAATCAATTTAAAATGAGGATAAATTGGCTCACTTCTAGCCTGTGAAATGAAAGATAAATGTTTAAATAAGAGCAAATATCAGATGGAACTGCTACTTTTGTGTTTAAAAAAAATAGTGCATGTCAGCAATTTCACACGGTTCCACCTAACAGTATGAAGGAGGTATTGGTGGAGGGATCAGGATTTGGTTATGTGAGTTAAATTGAAGTTTAATCGTTCAAAACATTTTAAGCACATTATAAGAACCCCATTAAAGAAATCCATATAGAATCCTTTTCAAAGCAAAACACTCTTTTTTAATGAATGACAAACCCATAATTTCATCTACTTTTTTTTTGTCAACTTGATCTTTTACATGCTAAAAGCTTTCATCAATTTGGAATGTTTTCATCAATTTGGAATCATTCACATCTATAAAAAATATATATTTTTAAGATTTTATTTATTTATTCATGAGAGACACAGAGAGGCAGAGACATAGGCAGAGGGAGAAGCAGGCTCCCCTGCAGGAAGCCCCATGTGGGACTCGATCCCCAGACCTGAGATCACACCCTGAGCTGAAGGCAGACACTCAACCACTGAGCCACCCAGGCTAAAAGAAATCTTTTTTATTATAAGAGAATTGTATTTATTTTTTAAAGATTTACTTATTTTAGAGAGAGAGAACACACATGCCTGAAGGGAGGGGCAGAAGGAGAGAGAAGAAAGAGAGAATCTCAGGTAGACTCCCTGCTGAGTGCGGAGCTTGTCGCCAGGCTCAATCTCATGGCCCTGAGATCATGACCTGAGCCGGGATCAAGACTCTGAGGCTCAACCAACTAAGCCAGCCAGGCGCCCCAGATTACTTTAAATGTAATAGAGAAAAGAATTGCATAATCTAAAATGAATTGCATTTACTTTACAAATATGTTTCAATTATAGAAGATGGCATGTATGCCTCAAATTTAAAACAAGATTAGGGAGATGATCGTGAGAACAGCATTAGTGTGTGGCATGAAGACTCCATTGGCCCCTGGAATAAGGCAGGCCTGGCTGACTGGCCGAGTGGCCTTAGGCAGACACCAGTCTCTGTATTTGTAAAATGGGGAAATAATAGCAACCCACGGTGGCAATCTAAAATAGTGTACATAAAGTGTCCAGCATTGGACACTCAATAAATATTAGCTATTATTAGAAAGAAGACGAGGGTTTTGAAAAAAAAAAAGATTATAATTTTTTTTCTCTTTTTTAAGCCAAATCTGGAATTTAAGCAGCTTACAAGGGATTAATTCCCCTTACCTCCCTAACCAGTTTGTTCCCCTCTGCATAGCATCAGACAGTAGAGGCATCAGCCCTACCATGGGGTAGCCAGAGGTGGACAAAGTCTACAAGCAGGTCCCAGACAGGTTAAACATGAAATAAATCAAAATTCAAAAATATATTTAGAAGTCCAAATTCCCCCTCAACCTAGAGTATGAGAGCAAATGAGCCTCAACCTAGAGTATGAGCTTGACCATGTCTGACAGTTCTGTGCCCAGCTTGACTGGCTGCTCCTGGATGGGAAGGGCTTTCCCTCAGAGCTCGTACCCCAGTGCCTTTGCAACATGTGGGCAGAGATGACTCCACACCTGCTATATCAGAAGGAGAGCTTTCCCAGGGAGCCTGGTGGGTGACTTGGTTGGAAACAATATGAGTCCTCTCTCCTTGAAAAAACAATTAAGATAAAATGGCTACAACCATCACTTCTAGCCCACATAATAATGTTACTATTTTCAGGTAAGAGAAGCAGCAGAAATAAGAAATCCAGTATTTTTTTAATCTTATTTTTTTTTAAGTCTAGAGGGAAGAAATTATCTTATTTTTCTTTAATTGGCAAACTAGAAAACCCTGGATTTGTTTTCTCCCAACTGAAGTATGGTCAACATAAAGTACAGCTGGGAGTTCTTTCTATCACTGAGGCCTAAAAACATTTGAGGCCTCGAAGCAGTAATATAATGAACCCGACAGGTATCTGGAATGGCCCGGCTGAGACGCGAACGTAAGAGAGAGATGCAATTTTGATTATAGTTGTCTTCTTGAGGATGGCTACGGCATTTCTCAGGTGCATTGTTCCCGCAGATGGCCTGAGTGACCCAGTGCACTTTCTCCCCATTAGCCTGGGCCCCACCACCGCTGGACACATGGAGGCCCTGCTCACACGGAGGTCCTGCTCACATGGAGGCCCTGTACCTATGGTAAACCCAGGTCACATGGAGGCCCTGCTCACATGGAGGCCCTGTACCTATGGTAGACCCAGGTCACATGGAGGCCCTGCTCACATGGAGGCCCTGTTCACATGGAGGCCCTGCTCACATGGAGGCCCTGTACCTATGGTAGACCCAGCTCACATGGAGGCCCTGTTCACATGGAAGCCCTGTTCACATGGAGGCCCTGCTCACATGGAGGCCCTGTTCACATGGAGGTCCTGCTCACATGGAGTTCCTGCTCACATGGAGGCCCTGTTCACATGGAGGCCCTGCTCACATAGAGGTCCTGCTCACATGGAGGTCCTGCTCACATGGAGGCCCTGTTCACATGGAGGCCCTGCTCACATGGAGGTCCTGCTCACATGGAGTTCCTGCTCACATGGAGGCCCTGCTCACATGGAGGTCCTGCTCACATGGAGGTCCTGCTCACATGGAGGCCCTGTTCACATGGAGGCCCTGCTCACATGGAGGCCCTGTTCACATGAAGGTCGTGAAGGCCCTGCTCACATGGAGGCCCTGCTCACATGGAGGCCCTGTTCACATGGAGTTCCTGCTCACATGGAGTTCCTGCTCACATGGAGGCCCTGCTCACATGGAGGTCCTGCTCACATGGAGGCCCTGCTCACATGGAGGTCCTGCTCACATGGAGGCCCTGTTCACATGGAGGTCCTGCTCACATGAAGGCCCTGTTCACATGGAGGTCCTGCTCACATGGAGGTCCTGCTCACATGGAGGCCCTGTTCACATGGAGGTCCTGCTCACATGAAGGCCCTGCTCACATGGAGGCTCTGCTCACATGGAGGTCCTGCTCACATGGAGGTCCTGCTCACATGGAGGCCCTGCTCACATGGAGGTCCTGCTCACATGGAGGCCCTGTTCACATGGAGGTCCTGCTCACATGGAGGTCCTGCTCACATGGAGGCCCTGTTCACATGGAGGTCCTGCTCACATGGAGGTTCTGCTCACATGGAGGCCCTGTTCACATGGAGGCCCTGTACCTATGGTAGACCCAGCTCACTTGGAGGCCCTGCTCACATGGAGACCCTGTACATATGGTAGACCCTGCTCACATGGAAGCCTTTCATGATGAAGTGCTCCCCAGGACTTCAGCTGACTAAATGCTTCCTCAGACATCCACACGCTCTTTCCAAAGAGTCTAACAACTTTGCTTTGGCCATTGCTGAGAAGCAGCAGAGGTTTCGTACAGCAGAAAGAAGCAGCAAAGATTTTCCCATCTCTGGGGAGAAAGAAGCTGGCCACCCATGGGTGAGTTACAGGGCCTGAGGGCACAGCCACCTCCCTCTCCTATCACCTCCACCTCCACACACAAAACACACCTGTGCACACAGCATGGTGTCCACGTAGAGATACACACACAGACCTAGACACGCAGATAAGCACACACAGACACACCCATTCACACACACAAACACACAGATACACACAGGACACAGACACACAGATAGGCACACAGATACAGACACACAGAAACATTCGCACACAGACCCACACAGGACATCACCCCACATAGAGACGTGGAGAAAGACATACACACACTATCAGGAAGGGAACCTGATATGTTCCTTCTGGTCTCCTGTCCCCTGGTGCCTAAATGGCAGCCCCAGAAGGGCACCCCAAGTGCACAGAGGGCTTTGTGTTCAGAGAGAACCTCATGGATATGAGACCGGCCTGGTGACTCCCAGAGAACATGCCAGCTGCAATGAAAAGCGCCAAACCTACAAAGCGCAAAGGCCATCGGGGGATGTTCACAATGCTTCCCTGAACTACACTTTGCAGCCTGCTCACATCAAGAAGTCCAGATTACACACAGAATTGTTTTCAGGGGACTTGGAACTTATTATTTAATAATGTTATTGCTGCCGTTCTAGAGTTCACTGATAGGTCTGTGAGCCTGTGTGAATATAGAAGAATTATCGCAGACACTGGAACAAAATCAATTCTGCATAGATAGGCCACCATCTTTTAGGCCCAGTAAAAAAATTTATATAAATGATTAATTTAATAGCTGCATTTTTGAGGAATTGTTTTCCACCAGAGGAAATGAATAAATTACCAGATCTAATAAGACGAGAAAGAGAGAATGAACACAGAACAACGACAGAAGTGTCTGTGCTCCTCCCTGCCATCCCTCAGCAACTCTGAACCACCATTACTTAGTGCCAATTTGTCGGGGGGGAAAAAAGTTTATTAAGAATGTACCTTAGGCAAGGTTTTGTACCAGATGTTAGAAATAGATGCCAGACTGAGTCCTGGTCTGGAAGGTGGGAGGAGGTGAGAGCACCAGCAACCCAGGTGATATAACGCAGGAGCGGAGGCCCCTGGCAGGCTTCCTGGGAGTGGGACTGAGCCTGGTGCGGGAGGGGAGTGGAGTGGGCCAGGTGCAAAGGCGAGAACGCTTGTTCCCAGCAGAGGGCGAAGCTTGTGCAAAGGTGTGGAGAGGAGGAGGTTATGGAGAACCGCCAGGAGTGTGGAGCTGCCCCGCAGGGCGCCTTGTGGGGGGTGGGGGGATGCTGCCGAGACGCAGCTAGAGAGAGCCCAGCGATCCCTGCTCCAGCGCCGGACCTCACCCCGAAGGCTGTGGGGAACCTCCCAAGAATGTGGTTCTCCGTGTCCGCGGCCGTGGACCAGCCCTCTCCTCTCCTCACTTGTGCAAACCCTCTGCCTCAGCGAGGCCTCCGCCTTGTGCCCTGGGACACTGCCGCCGCCTTGCCCATTCGCTCCTTACTGCAGGCTCCCCAGGGACAGCTCCCCCTCCTGCTCAGGGCTGCCACCCCCTGGATGGGCACAGCTTCCCCTCCTGCTCAGGGCTGCCACCACCTGCATGGCGACAGCTTCCCCTCCTGCTCGGGGCTGCCACCCCCTGCATGGGGACAGCTTCTCCTCTTGCTTGGGGCTGCCACCCCCTGCATGGGGACAGCTCCCCCTCCTGCTTGGGGCTGTCACCCCCTGCATGGGGCCCCCGGGGACCCCGCCTGCCGCCCTCGCCCCCTCCTCCCCGTGCTTGCAGCCCCTCTGTCCCCAGCCTCCAGCACACCTCCGTGTGGGACTCAGTAGGATCTCAGGCTGCTCCCCCTCCGCCCCCTGCAGCCCTCCGCCCTGGCTCGGGGCTCAGCCCCTGGAGCCGCGGTCTCTTCACTGGGACAGACCCCACAGCTGCATCCTTAGCAGAGCTGGCGCTGCAGCCCGACAGGCTTGCGAGCATGTGGGTCTCCTCTGAAACCCTTAGCACACCAGAGCCCCCCGCCCCCGCCCCCGCCCCCGCCTCCTGAGGGGACCGCGCTGCCCTCCAAGGAGGGGTCAGAGCCACCACCTCCAGGAACATCACCAGCTTCAGAGCCCCACACCTACAAATGTGCCCGCACCCAGGCCACGCTGCTCTCCATGCTCCCCTTCCAAAGGCCAGTTGCTCCTCCTTCATCTAAAGAGAACTCCACCCAAGCTGGGGACCCCACTCCAAGGCAGCCTTGTCCCTTCATAAGCCCTTCTCTCAGTATCTGCTACCTCTCCAGTGCTGTGGCTCTTTCCTGGAATGTGCTGGAGTTCCATTCTTCTGAAGCAGAAAAAACCCAAAGAGTTTAACTCCCTCAAAGAACCACACTCTTCTTCCTTCATGGCCAGGCTTCTTTAAAGAGTCACCTACATACATACATACATACTTACATACATACATACATACATACATAAAAGATAGATGATGATGATGATGAAGATAGATAGATAGATAGATAGATAGATAGATAGATAGATAGATAGATGATAGTCACCTACAGTCACAGTTTCTCACCTCCTGGTACCCATTCACCCCTCGAGCCACAGCCATCCCCCTTCTGCTCCTGCTAAGGTTGCTGCCTGCTTCTTCACGGCTAGTCTCGGGGAGCCCTGAGGATCCCGATCCGGGCTGGCCTGTCTCCCACATTTGAAGCTGCTAACCTGTCCCTCCTTGAGAGTCTCTCCTCTCTTCTGTGCTCTAACCACCCTCATTTCTTTTCTACGGCTCTGTGCATCCCTGCTCCGTGTCCCTATGTGCAGCTGGGAAGACATCTGGGCCGTCAGTAGACCCAGGGAAAAGCCAGTGTGAATGGGAGGGAGGAGCAAGGCCGCAGAGGCAGGTGCGGAGAGTACAGGCGGAGGCAAAGAGGAAAAAGCAACACCTCCACCTACCTTTGAGACTGAAGAAAGGAGGTAAAAAGCTCAGGGTCAGTGGCCTGAATTTTCCCAATAAGGTAGGAGGTAAGAGTGTCTGCTGTTTGGGTGTGTAAAGAGGTGAAGACAGAATAATTGCAAGTGTGAATGGGAATAGGTGCTGACCCAAGGCAGGTGGAGGATCTGAGGGATGAAGCACAGGTAGGGTCTGTGCGGAGGTCTGGTCCACTGAGAATCTTTGGTGTCCTCCATCAGCGCTTGACCACCCCACGGCAGAAGAGGAAAGAACAGCCAGGGGAAACCCAGCCAGGGTTTGGTTGTTCTGGACCAGTGAAGCAAAAGGCTGGAAAGGCCAGGGGTGCAGGTTGCTGGTGAGAGATGCGTCCAGGAGGTCAACTGGTGAACCCCAAACAGTAGAGAAGAAAGTAGGCAGCGGCAAGGTGGTGACCTGGAAGGAAATGGAGGAAGCCAAAGACTGGCTGTCCCTGGGAGATGGGAGTGCAGACATAGTGAGACAGTGTGAGCTAGAAGGAAAGGAGGAACGTGAGGTTGGGGTAGAGCAATATCAGATGATGGCCAAAATCTGATTTGTGTTCTCCGTTTTTATTTGGACTATGGAAGCTTCAAGTGAGCACAGAAGTGCGAGAATGACCCAATGAAGCACTCAGTGCCCGTCCCCTTGCTTCTACAGTTGTCAGCATTTTACCCATTCGACTTCATCTACTCATCCTCCAACTCACATTTTTGGGGGCGGGAGAGTGGGAGGCTGTAGTGTATTAGAACAAATCCTAATTTTCATGCTACTTCACCTATAAATACTTCAGTAGATAAAATTTGGGTTTTTAATTGGAGAACAGTTCACTGAAATAAGAGTTTGGGGAAGGGATAATGAACACAATGACTATTAATTGAGTCTTTAGTATATGCCAGATATTTTACACATACTATTTAATTCTTCTAAAACCTCATGAGGTTGCTGTTATTATCGTTCACATGTCATAAATGAGGAACATGAAGCTATACAAAACTACATGATGTGCCTGACATCACTGTGCTGGTAAATGCAATTGTTGGGGAATTAAACCCTAGTCCATCAGACTGTGGTGTCCTTCCCATCAAGGTCAGGACTCTGCTGAATGTTGTTGGTATGAAGGGAACAGGAACTACAAAGTTAGGATGTGGGATGCTTTGACTATATCCCCAGGATCATAATTCCAGATGATGTAAACATAATGCCTATAATATTTCTTAATAAGTAGGCTCCACACCCACCCAGGAGCCCAACTCTGGGCTTAAACTCACGACCCTGAGATCAAGATCTGAGCTAAGATCAAGAGTCAGATGCTTAACCAACTGCACCCCAATAATGGCTATAATTTATGTGCCAAAATATTTGGTGACTTTTAGGGGAGAGAGGTGCTCATAGACCTTCTGGTCAATGCTCAAACAGGGAGAGAGAAAAAACAGCTGCATAGCTGAGCCACTGGGGACCCGGGTTTCTGCATTCAAGGGGAGGGATGGTTTAGGGGAGGCAGGTCAAAGGCCAACAGTGGTGGTGACAGGGTAACTCCAACGAGAAGGAGGAGTGACCCTGGTGGAAAGCCCAGGTACAGTAAAAGGGGAGAGGGTAAGTGAGTGGCTATTCATAATGGCATATGGAGCCCAGTGGGCAGAGTGACAAGGGCCAGGAGAGAAGTCACAGTGGGAGGATCCAAGAAGAGAGAGCAGCAGGTGGGAGAAAGAAAGGAACAGGACTGAATATCGTCTTTTTGGGAAAAAATGAATTGGGTATCAAAGCAATTGCCTGGTTCCATGCTACTCAACATGGGCCAGTGACAGTCTACGAACTCTCCTACCAGTTCCCCATGACCTAGGTGTAGAAATTGAGGAGAAGCAATAGTTTACAGGTTCGTGTAGCAGGATGATAGAACCCCAACTGCCATGGGCCAGGGCTTTTCTGTAGTTTACAGAAGTATCAATCCATGACAGATTAGAGATTTCTTTAAAATGACCCTTCACAGGGCTCCTGGGTGGCTCAGTCAGTTAAGCCTCTGCCTTCAGTTCAGGTCATGACCTCAGAGTCCTGGGATGTGACCCTGCATCAGGCTCCCTGCTCAGTGGCGAGTCTGCTTCTCCCTCTCCCTCTGCCTCTGTCTCTGTGGTCTCTCTCTCAAGTAAATAAAATCTTTAAAAAGTAAAATAAAATAATCCTTCACTTGTAACAATCACTGGATATTATATAAGACTGACGAATCACTGATCTCTACCTCTGAAACCAATAATACATTATATGTTAATTGAATTTAAATAATTTTTTTAAAAATCAAAAAAATCAAAATGATCCTTCACCACGGGCAGCTTTAGAAGTACTGGTCTATATTGCCTATGTATTATGATGTGTTTGCTCTAATTTTCCCATCTTGTTTGATCAAGGCCATGGGACACTTCATTGCAATAGGCAGCTTCTGTAATCTTCCCTATAGTCTTAAAAGAAACAGTTAAATTTAAATTGGAGGAGTTAACATTGACCACTTTTGCTACCGGCTACCTTGAGAGAGGAAACAAAGCTTCATGCTTTTTTTTTTTTTTAAAGATTTTATTTATTTATTCATGAGAGACACAGAGAGAGAGAGAGAGGCAGAGACAGGCAGAGGGAGAAGCAGGCTTCCCTTGGGGAGCCAGATGTGGGACTCGATCCCGGGACCCTGGGATCACGACCTGAGCCAAAGGCAGATAGATGCTCCACCACTGAGCCACCCCGGCGTCCCAAGCCTCATGCTTTTTAATCACATTTAAAAGTTAACTGAATCCAGTTTTCCAAACTTTTAGTAAAAGCTTTCCCAGAATTCTAAGATTGGCGATGGTTACTGTGGCCTTCCTGAAGAGATTTTATTTTCAGACTTTATTCCTCGTTTTAGTATTACTACAAGTTTTAAAAGTAATTGAACTTGGTCTAGACAGCAGATTTCGGTAGTTGCTAAGGAACTGGATTAGTGCTAATCTAACGAATGTATTATTCATTTTTATTTCCGTTTGTTACTACAGTACTTTAATTGCAGATAAATGTCTTTTATGGCTCTCCAGGATGTAAAGCATTTCTCTGTTAGCTGGTGGGTTAGCCAGGGGAGACCATGTTTGCATGCACCCTCCAAACAGATGGCATTCAGGATGAAGTGGCTCAAAAGAAGAAAAAAAGGCTTCTTGCGACATAAACAATAGCTGGCCTTGTAAGCAAGGCCACGGCCGAGTGCCCAGGGCCAGGCCAGCATAAGACCCACGGCCTGGGGCCGAGGCCGCTGGTGCTGCGCACTCTCCTGACTGCCTCTTCATGTCGCAGATGATGTCATTCTGCAACCTGCTGCCACAGTCAGCAGGCAGTCAGGTCCTCAGATAAAAGACTGGTTGTCAAACTAAGAAACTCATTTTCCACACGGCAGCCAAAGCAAGCTTTTGGAAAATAAATCTGATAGCATCACCCCAACCTCCCTGACCTCTCCAACCCCACTCTGCTTGAAACACTTGAGTGATTCCCAGGGCCTTTAAGATAAGAATTAAAACCTGAACAGGACTTCAGAGACCCCACCTGGGCCGTCCCCTCTCCAAGTGCACAACACACCGTGCTCAGCCTTTCTATTCCTTCAAAAGGCGGCCTTGTCCATACTTTTTGTTCCACCCAGCCCACAGCTCACTCACAACTCACCAGTGCTCGCTGCCAGTCCCCCTCGGTGGGAAGGTCTCCCCCTAGCCAAGAGGTCTCCCCTCAGCTGGCAGTCTCAGATAGGTCCTCATCAAATCCACACCACTCCTTCCTGGCATTTGTCCCATCTACTGTTTAATGTTTATTTGTCATATGTTTGATTAAGGACTGGTTTTTTTCTTTTTTTTTTTTGTTTAAGATTTTATTTATTTATTCATGAGACACACAGAGAAGCAGATACCCAGGCAGAGGGAGAAGCAGGCTCCATGCAGGGAGCCCGATGTGGGACTCGATCCCGGGACTCCAGGATCACGCCCTGAGCCGAAGGCAGACACTCAACCACTGAGCCACCCAGGTGTCCCAGAACTGGTTTTTCAATAGACTAGAGCTCAGGAAGGCAGAAACTGCCTGATTTTTCCTTCAGACTGTACTTCTAGTTTCTGGAAGAGCCCCTAGCGCAGAGCTAGCACTCCAAGAGTCGAAATGGGAGGCAGAAATTCTTAAACATAAACTCCAAACCACCTTCCAGGCTATGGCTATTTGTGAACAGTCCTCAAGGGCCATGACGTCATGAGCTGGATCATTGCCAAGGCATCAACGTGAAGCTCTAGCAAGGGACCCAGCAGCTGCTCCTCCATGTGCCAGTTGCCACCTCTTACAGAGTAATTCCTAAGAACTTAAAACAGTTTTGTTCTTTATGAAAAATAACACCGCCACCACCAAAAAAAAAAAAAAGGCAACAACTGCTAGTGCTGGTGCCTAATAAGAGCAAGTGAAGCAATGTAACACTGCCGTCTTTCACGGGGGATATATGCTATGGGCATATTCATGAATTTGAAGGTTAATAATAGCTAACGTCTATGAAACTCTGACAAGGGATGAGGCTGTGTGCTGGTGCTTGGGTATGTTTTCCCACTTAATCTTCTCAACAGATCTATTTTTATCCTCCTTTTTCAGATGAAGAAACAGAGATTCAGAGATGTCATGTGATTCATCCAAGGTCACACAGCTAGTAATGGCAGAGAGTCGAGCTGAAGCTCCATGACCTAACTAACCCCAGAGCCTACACTCTTAACCATTACCTTTATCACCTCTCCCAGAGAGGTCCAGGCACATCCTTAGCAGATATCAAGGGAGTTCTGTACTCATAGACTAAATATTCTTTTCATAGAGGAATAGCTGTTGCTTCATCTGATACTTTGAGTTTAGGTTAAGACTTCACTAAAAATAGCTAAATAGCTCACCTTTAGTTTCTTCATCTTCCATACATCTTCAATTTTGATCCATTTCTAAAATACAGATTGATTATCTCTCTCTCTCTTTCAGGTTCAGGAATGTTCAATGGCTTCTCTCTGCTTAAAAGAATACGACATAAACAATAGCTGGCCTTGTAAGCAAGGGTCCCTCGCTAGTGACACCACTTAGCCTGGCACATGGGACCCCATGAACCGACCCAGGCTCTGTCCTCTCTCATCACCCACTGCATCCTTCATATAGGACTCTTTTCTTGCCTGAAATGTGTGTCTCTCATCTTGAAATGCTATTCATCCATCCAAATCAGGTCAATCTGAGGGACAAATCATATATAGAATGACAACAAATATTACTATTATTTTCAATGAATTTAAATATTATTTTTTTAATTTAAGTATTATTAAGTTCCATAATACTCAACTAAGTCTGAGAGGAAAGATTAATTGGGGGGAAAAAAAAGAGATTGAGAAAGCTCTTGGCCTTTTGCAAACATGATTAATAAGGTTTTCAATAGCAGATTCAATTTCAAATTAGGAAAGAATATTTAACATCACTTCTAGAGGGTTTTTTTCCCCCTCTCAACAAATCTAAATCTACCAGAAGGGCTTTGCAGCAGTTTTCTCAAAGTGTAACAAATTCTACTTTGTATATCATCTCTTCATGTTTAATTATAAGGATTTGAATTTGCAGCACCAATTAATCAGTAATTAGATAGTACTGTACCAAAAGAAATTAAACAAAGATAAAAACAAAAACACAACTCAGCACAAGACCATATCATCTGGTAACATTTCACATAGCATAATAAAAATACTCTAGGAGACATACAGGTTAATTGAATCAGTAACAATATATTCTTTTGATTTTTGGTTACTGTTGTTGTTCATGATCTCCAAAGCCAGTGGGAAAGTCAAGGGTAATCCAAGTAAAAAAAAAAAATGCTCTGATTATACTAATGTTTATTCCTCTTTTCACTCTTCATCAGAAATCCAGTTCATGACACTCAATAATTGTTTTGAAAAGTACTGTAGATTTTGGCAATGCAAAAAAAAATTATAATTCCTTCTTTTTAATTTAAATTCAGTTAGCCAAAAAAATAAAAAATAAAAATAAATTCAGTTAGCCAGCATATAGTATACTCATCCTTAGTTTCAGATGCAGAGTTCAGTAATTCATCAGTCGCATATATAACACCCAATGCTCAGCACATCACGTGCCCTCTCTAATGCCCATCACCCAGTTACCCCGTCCCCCCACCCAACACCCCTCCAGCAGTCCTCGGTTTGTTTCTATAGTTAAGAGTCTCTCGTGGTTACTTTCTAATGATACTTTCTCTGTTGATCTTCATGTTTAAAAAACACATAAATGAGTTTTGAAGTTAACTGGCATTTAGACCTCTAAAACAGAATGTTCGCCTTAGATATAAAAAAATAAAAATCCAAAAAGATACAAAGCAGATTGAGGAAGGAAAAATGAATGTTCCTGAAACGGAGCTGTAGGAGAGGAAAAAGGCGTGCCTGCATAGCAAGTCCCTTTAGAATCAGGGCAGAGGGCAGGGGCACCTTCTCCCTACAATCGTGTCATTTCCCTGTGCCAACTCATGGCTGCTTCTCCTGGTTCTCCAGCCTTTTGTTAATAAGCAAAAGAAGAGACTGACAGTTGGAAACAGAAATCAGCCTCTCTCGTAATTCAGTGTGGAAAGAGATGTCATAGCAGCCTGCTTGTGTGTGCCCCCCACTGGTGTGGAGTGATCGCCACGGCTGGGCTGGGGGGATGGCAGCCGGTCAGAGGAGCCCCACAGTTTACAGAGCTCGGTGTGGAGCAAACCTTTCTCCTTCAAGGCCTCCCATTACTCCTTCCCCCGTGACCATGACTACGTGGGAGAATGAAACAACAAAATACTCAAAATCACCTTAAGGCACTTTAAGTTCCTGTTTCAAGAGGCTTTGTTTCTGTAAGAAACTGGCATCACCCTTACTCCCAAATATGAGGATCAAGTCAATTATGGATATTGTAAAATCTTTTAATTGTGTGCCAAATGAATGAGCAGGTTTTTCCCTAAGTATATGAGATTGTCTTGAAAACTCTGGCAAAGTGAATTTCACTGTGTACTCTCAAGCTTGCTTTCTAGAAGCATTTAATTACCATTCTCTGAAAAAAAAAATTAATGTGTCTTTTGATACAAGAGTTTGCCAAAAAAGAGGGTAAGGTGCTTTGAGAATAACTATATGAGAAAATTTGAAAGACTCTCATCTTTTGGTACCTTGGATTCAAAGAGTAAGTTCTGGGGACGCCTGGGTGGCTCAGTGGTTGAGCATCTGCCTTTGGCTCAGGGTGTGATCCTAGGGTCCAGGATCAAGTCCCACATCAGGCTCCCTGCGAGGACCTGTCTCCCTCTGCCTGTCTTTGCTTCTCTGTCTCTCATGAATAAATAAATAAAATCTTTATTTTAAAAAAAAGGGTAAGCTTTGTTCAGTAATTAGCATCGTCATGGACATTGGAGAGCCAGGTTGTAATAATTTTAATAACTTCATGATGAAATTAATCGAGCAGCCCTCCCAAATTGGGGAACAATTTGATTTTCCTCCAATTTACGAATCTCTTTTCCCTGTGTATTGTGAAGTGATGCTATAAAGTTTCCATCTCTAAGAGTTCACTGCTTTAAAAATTATACAGCACACCATCCATGTAAGCCACGTTGGTAAACGTGGCGTTCGTTGGTCAATATGGTTTATTAATCCTCTGTTGTACGTCTTTGACTGTTCCCTAATTTGAAAATGTTCATCTCTCAGGAGGTGGTACAATTTATCTGATGCCACTGTACCACATAAATTTTTGCCTCTCGATACTAACTTCTTTATTGAAATCAGCTTCAGCAAGCTGGCTCCAGTTCTCAATGATCGTTATCTTACGAACCTTCCCTCGGGTTAACTGGCCAAAAGTAATGAACCAGAGTGACCTCTTCATGTCAGTGAAGATGGCTCTTCACTTGAATATCATGGTAACTACTCCTATCACCTGTCCTTCCTGTAGGAGAGTGTGGTGAAACAGCACTGGAGTGTAGACACCTCTCATTGCATTTCTCCTCCACTGCCACCCATTTTAGTAAATGGCACTAGTTAATGCTCAAGCCAAACACCTGGGAGCCATCCTGGAGCGCTCCCTTTTGCTCATCTCCCACGCTCGGTGCTCCAGCCGGTCCTGCCCCATCAGGCGCCTCTGCCCCTACCCTAGCTCAAGCCACTATGTCCTCTTATCCCGATTCCTAGCAATTGTCTCCTAACTGGCCTCCCTGTTCCTAGTCTGCTTTCCCTAAAATCCCTTCTCCGTATAGTAGCTCAGATCATTATTTTTAATCATATTATGTCACTAGGCCTGTGTAAAGCCTTCCAGTGACTTCCTATCCCACTTAGAATAAAATTGAAACAGCTCCCATGGCCAAAGGACCCCACATGACCAGCTCTGCACCCTTCTCCCCAAAAGTAGATCCTTCTTCAACTACCCACCATTCCCACCACCTAGCCTTTACATAGCTGTCCTGTGTGCTTGGAGGGCACTTCCCTACCTCCTTAAAACTGATTGCCCCCCCCCCCTTCACACTTCACCTCAGATGTCACCTCCTCAGAGAAACCATCCCTGGCCACCTTAAGTGCAACCACCCTCAATAACTGTCATGTCAACCTCCTTATATACTTCATAGCCCTTGTCACTATCAGAAATTATTCTATTCCTTTTTGTTTGTTTACTGGTAATTGTGTTTCTCCCCACCAGCCTTGTCTGTAGTTCACCATGCATCATCTGTGCCTAGAACAAGGTCTAACTCATAGTGCACTCTCAGTAAACACTTGTTAGATGAATAGCCAATGAATGAACCATTCTCTTTTTCATACTGTAGGATTTCGACTGGATCACTTAACCTCTGGGCCTCAGCAGAATTTCTTTTTTTTTTTTTTCTCAGCAGAATTTCTGATCTGTACAATAAAGCTAACAAAAGTTTGGATTTTATGAGGATAACGTTAAAGGTGTAAATGTGTGTAGTAGCATGTGGTACATGGTACATGTGGGGCACATGGCCCACAATAGGCTCAGAGTGAGCACAGGTAACAGTGTCCCCCTTCCCTGTTTTACAGGAAATCTTCGGAGGAACTGGACATGGACAAAGTGACAGCAGCAATGGTACTAACCAGTTTGTCTACCAGCCCGTTGGTTCGAAGCCCTCCTGTGCGGCCGAATGGTAAGCCTGGGATATGGGGCATAGGGAAGGGCCCCCTGACAGCAAGAGCAGAGCCTCTCTTTGAGGGACCTCATTTCTATCCAACACAATAAACAGTTAACTGTCACCCATTAGCAGAAAGCAAGGGGAAATGTGGGAGAAATGGAGACATCACAACTATCCTCTTCCCCCTCATCTTCCCAGGGACTTCACAGCATCTCATTCATACCTCCATCCACTCAACTCACATTTACTGAGCTCCAGCACCTTTCCAGAACACAACTTTCAATGCTTGTGCTCCTTTTTTCCCAGATAAATGGAGATTGGTCCAATGAAGTTATTTTCACCAGCATTATTTCTGGTCCATTGGACAGGCGGTTGGGTCAAAGAACTCTGAATATTAAACATTTTGAAAAAGCATTATCCTAACAGAATAATAAAATTAATCAAATATAAGTATGTAGTGCATTCACTCATTCAATATATATTGATTTTAGGTACCATACTTGATGGTTTGGAAACATCACTGAAAACTGTCCGTACTCAGTCATTCATATTGTACAATTTCTTTGGGGGAAAAAAACCTATCAATCAGATTGATGACTAGCATTCATTAAGCACTCATTGTGTGCCAAGTACTAAGCTTACTGCATCTCATATAATTCTCCCAACGACTCTATGAGATGTTACGATCGCTATTTTACACTGAGGCAAATGAGGGGTAACTGCCTTGTAAATATCAGAGCCAAAATCCCCAATCCCCAAAGATATGTGGATATCTTTCTGATTCCACATCTTCCATCTTAATTAGGATATAATATTGGCGCACGTAATTCCATAGGCTAAATCAGGAGGGCAGCAGATGAGGTTGGAGAACATGACCCAAATCGATCAAGAGGAGCCATGTTTTCCTGGCTAGGAGTTTGGACATTAATCTGAGGCAATAGGATAGCTATTAAGTGGTAGGCCCTGGAAAGTTATGAGGCGGATTATAGGCAAAAACAAAAAACACAACCCTACAGGTGTCCTGGACCTTGGTGGTCACAGTGGGGATGAATAGGACATAAATGAGAATGGTGAAGCAGGTAGTATCAACAAGACTTGGTGAGAGATGAAAGAGAGGCAGCCATAAGGGTGACTTCCAGGCCATCAGGAGGAGGCTCCTCCCTGAGATAGGAAGCAGAGCAGAGACATAGATCTTTGGGCGACTGTTAGGGGAAGAAGCGGGGCTGCTGAACAAGATGAAGGTTTAGTCTGAAACATGTTCAGTCGGAAGACCCTGAGGACCTTCAAAGGGTCCGGGTCTGGTGGGGATTTGGGTACAATCTAGGACAGAGACCGAGCTGATAATGCAGGACTGGAAGGCATCATGGTGAAGCCAGGGAAAGAGATGAGATCCCCTCAAGGGGGCTGTGTAGAGGTAGAGTGTGACGAGAAGGTGGCTAAGGCCGATGGTAAGACCCATCATCATGTAAGAGACCAGCAGAGAGAAAAGAGCCCGAGGGGAGCCTGCAGGCTCCCCAGAGATCTAGAGGAGAACCAGGAGAGTGTGGTTCCATGCAAGTCAAGGGAAAAGCATGTTTCAAGGAGAGCCTCTGGTGCTACCGAAGGTCAATCATGAGGACTGAATTCTGTACCAAGTAGAAGGTCACCAGTGGCTTTGGCTAGAGCCTTCACAGTGGGCCAGCCATGGGTGGAAGCCAGACTGCAGTTCACTGAAATGTAGTGCACTTGATGAAACTTTCCAGCAAGGGAAAACCTTCTCTAGCGTAGTCGGTTATGGGATTGAGCCACGGTTCCCACATAATTTGCTTTTCAGCATGAGATGTTAAAATAAATATGCTAAACATCCAGTGAGTCTTCACCAGCCCTTACTCTAATCCAACTGGGGTGTAAGGTGCTCTGGAAATGAACTTGACCATCCCCGTTGAATGACCTGACCTTCTCCGGGCTTCTTGGCAAACAGGCATCCTGACTTACCTTTCTCAGCTAGGCAATGCCTCTACAGAGAGATTACAGTAAACCCCAAACTGAAGGCATCTCCAAAACCCAACAGAGGAAAAAGGAACTGCAGAGGAAAAAAAATTATGTTTTTGCTATAATCATCATTTTTACCGTTGTAGTCTTTTTTAAAGTGAGAACATCTTTAATGTTCTTCTGTATTAAAAAGTTAGAATCAAAAGAAACTTTTCACTTCTTCAATGAAAACTTTATTAGCAGTTATAAAGAAAGTAATTCAGTGTTTGTTATGATCTAAAAAAAAATAACTACCCAATTAATAATCTCAAGATGTCTATTATCTCCCGTTTAGTATACAACAGGAAGCAAAAAAAATTTTTTTTGGAAGGAAGCAAATTTTTTAAAAGGGAAAGCAGTTTATGAAAATGAAGGAATTGTTCATTTCTTTAGAAATCAAGATTATATCCAGAATTACCGTATGTCGGTGAGTTTTTGAAAAGTGTTGTATTCCTTTCCTGGGTCTGAGAAGGATCGTTTTGTCCAGATGTGGGTCTGCAAAGACAGAGTCCAGCAGTGTGTGTCTGCATTTGGGGGCAAATATTTGTTTAAGAAAAGAAAAAACACTCTGAACTGATTCTGACTTCTTTTTTGAAAACTTTAATTCTATATCACATTGTCCTTCTGTTTAAATAGTGTTTCTAAAGGAAAGGTGGCTCACAAGTAAACAAGGTAACTTTTGGCATTGACATGAAGCAGTGTAGCCACGCCGTGATAGTAGTTGCTTTTCAGAATAAATTCCTGTCACTCATACCTAGCATGACTACACATCTAGCACCGTGAACTTACTTTATTTTTCAGGTGCTTGCCACAGTAGATTTACAGGCCTCCTAAGCCGGCCGTGCCAAGTAATTGTCACTGCAGGTAATATTACCTAGGGCCCTACATTAGGCTCCCCTTGAAACCGTGTCATAGTGAATGGAGCTTCCTTGTTTACAGTAGGTGACTCGGGCCCCATCAGTGCCTCAGTCTCTGTGTAGACCGCAGGGGTGAGAGGCTAAGTTGGGTTTTGTTGAGGCTGGCAAGGTGTGAGCCCGCACAGATGACCACTGCATTCTGTTAGAGCCTTGCTTGAATGAGATGGATGACTTACTCCTGCTGTTTCAACGTCAAACTTCAGTCCACTCAGTGAACTTTTTGTTTGACACAGTTGAGGAATCTCTACGCTAGCAATCCGTAATTACGTAAGGCGGTTAAGAACTTTTCCCTTGAATCCAAGTCTACCATTTGTCTTCATTACTAACTACACAGATGTTAGCAGCATTTTTTTTTAATGAGGCATTTTGAGACTTTTCCCCCCTTGTACTTAGAATATAGTTTTAATATATTCAGAATGTACATAAATATGAAGGAGAAATTATCCTTTAGAAAGAATTTATACAAACACTCATTAGGATTGGGCATCTTGAAAGATAAAGCAAATCCTCAGTGATTAAAAGAGGCCGCGACAAGACCTTCTAGCTGAGCAAAGATCTCTCCACATTAGCAAACATTTCATAATGTTTCCCCACAAGAGGAAAGGTAAAATCCCACACCAGTCTCATCAGTACTAATTACCAATAAATTCTCCTCTGATCTCAGCTTTGCTGAAGACAAGGGAGGCTGCTCATGACACAGGCCCACATGCATGAAGGAGAAGAACAACTGGTAGACCAGGCTTTGGGCCCGGCACCCGTCTGAGTTACATACGGGTCATGTGGCGGGTCACTTAACTTCCAGGTGCCTCAGGACTTCCATCTGTAAAATAGGCATGAGGGTCCTCCCTCGGAGACACCGATGGCGTGAGATCGTATGAGTGAGCTCTGGGAGACGCAAGACACTCATCAAATGTAGGGCACTATTATTCGTTCGAATAAGCTGTTACAATAAGGTAGATGACTGTAGGTAACTTTCTGGAAATTAATCTCTTACATCGGAGACTTTTTCTATAAATGTCATGCAAGGATCACAGACCTCTGAGAAAGTTCTCTTTCAAATAGGGAATGGGGGCAGAAGAGGGGGGAGACTACTCCCAAGATTTTTTTCTTAGAAAGGCAAAGCGCCCCCACACTTTGTAAGCAAGCACAGCTTATTTTTCTTCTTATTTTCACATAATCTCCACTGTCATCCTGCAAAACTAGCGTCGAACAAAACCGCACACATAGGAAAACTGTTAGGAAAAACCTGTTGTGTGATTGAAAAAGCCGTTTACAAACTATGGAGCAACGCGATCCCCCCCCAGGTTCAGAGTCAGTCTTACCTACCCAACCGTGGCAAACTGTCGGGTGGGCGGCAAGCGCTTTCCTGAGCCGAGACCCGCGCCCCCGCTGCGCGCACACACACACGCACACGCACACACATGCGCGCACACATGCACACACGAGCGCACACACGCACACGTGCGCACACGAGTACACACGCGGGCACGCGTGCGCACACACGAACACACGTGCTTACACGTGCGCACACGAGCACACGCGTGCACACACACGAACATACACGTGTACGCACGCGCATGCGTGCACATACGCACACGTGCACACATGGGTGCACACGCGCACTTACACACATGCACACACGTGTGCGCGCACAGGAGCAGACACGCACACGAGCACACGCGTGCGCACACACGAACATACACGCGTACGCACACGCATGCGTGCACATACGCACGCGTGCACACACGAACACCCGTGCACACGCGCTCACATGCGTGCGCACGCACATGCACACACGCACACACGAGTACACACGCGCGCACGCACACGGGCACACATGGGTGCACACGAGCACACACGCACTTACACACATGCACACGCGCGTGCGCGCACAGGAGCAGACACGCACACGAGCACACACGTGCGCACACACGAACATACACGCGTACGCACACGTGCACGCCCGCACGCACACACGAGCACCCGTGCACACACGCGCGCACGCACACACACGCCCCCCCCCCCCACCCCGGCCCCGGGGCGCACCCGGCGGGCGGGCGCTGACGCTGTGTTTGTGCGCAGGGCCCGAGGGCCTCAGCGGGTCCTGGAAGGAGGGAGGCGGCGTGCCCTCGAGCAGCAGCAGCAGCGGCTACTGGAGCTGGAGCGCCCCCAGCGACCAGTCCAACCCGTCCACGCCGTCGCCGCCGCTGTCCGCCGACTGCTTCAAGCCGCTCCGCAGCCCCGCGCCGCCGCCGCCGCCGCCGCCGCCGCCGCCGCCCCCGCCCCCGCCCGCGGACGACGGCATCGACGAGGCGGAGGCCAGCAACCTGCTCTTCGACGAGCCCATCCCGCGGAAGAGAAAGGTTGGTGTGTCGGCCGCACCGCTTGGGGCCTGGGGGGTCCGTGCGAGCCTGCGGTGCTCGGCGGCCTGCCCGGGTCCGTGACGGTCCCGGCCCAGTACAGCAGCCGCCGAGGCCTCGGTCCGGTCCGAGGCTCCACGCACACGTGCCCGCCCCGGCCCGCCCCGGCCCCCGCCCCGGGCACTGGCGGGAGGGCTCCGGCGGGGCAGCTACGGCCCACCTGTGTAGGTGCGTGCTGGAGGCTCGCTTTGGCAGTGAACTCACCCTCTTGCTGGGACTTTATCTTTTCACCTGTGAAATAAAACTCATGCTCAATCCTTCTCTTTTCTGCTTCAGTAAGCCCTGAAGGGTGTTGGGAAGCATATTCGGCGTCTTATTCTTATGACACCGGCTTGGAACATACGTGCGAGCTGACACATAACCATTTGCGTGCACTCAGATACTAAAAAGTGCATATTTACCCAATCAAAAGTGAAAAAGATCGAATTCGTCGACTTAATAAATCAATTGGTTCTATTTTTGTGTGACCCTCACAGCAGTCCTGCATGGTGAGTATTATTTTCCCATCCTGGCAGGAGGAGATTGAGACCCAGGAGATCATGCGCTCACCTCACCCCTATCATGCAGGTGAGAAAGGGCCAGAGCTGTCATTCAAACACAGGTCTGCTCGACCTAAATTAGCTCATACTCTTTTCATTTTGTTCACATACGCTTAAACCGTTATGTTCACTCACAATTCTCCAAAAGTATTTCTATTTCATAGAAGAAAGCAAAGCTGCTATGTCTCAGAGAACAGCTTAACATTATTTTTTAAATCTCCATATAAATATGAAACTGTCTTTTGTTATTGGTCGCTTCGTTATTAATGACTATTCACAAACCAAGGTCCAAAGCAAAACCGTGAGGACCGCAGTTGCGGTACAACCTTTCTTTCTCCCCCAATTCATTTCAAAGAGCAAAACAAAGAGATGGCATCGATCCAGCTGTCCCTCCCTGCCTCTCTCTTAGCATCATTCGGCGTGGGTAGCAGTGGAGGTTGTACAGGCAGTCTCTCGATTCAGAGAGCAGGGCACCCACATAGCCTCCGCTCTTTCACCGGGGCAAGTAGCATGAAGAGTTGCTGTTTTACACAGCACTCCATTGGGCAGGGGGGCTGGAGTGGTACCAGCATCCTTTGGGTCCCCAGGGATTCTGCATCTTTGCTTGACTACTCAGGGAGAGAGGCTGGCACTTGTATCAGTGGGAACCTGCAGGCGAGACAGCCATGTGGACCTGAAGCTTTGTCCTTTTGCGTCGGGCTGCACAGACTTTCTTTCTGGGGTCATCTGAGTGTGTGGTGTGGCTCTCATTAAGCAGGTCCTGGCCCTGTGGCAGGGACTCTCAGCCCCTCCATCCCCACGGCTTGTAAGGTGCACCCCTGAAAGCCTGCCACAGCCTTTCATTCCTAATGTAGTCATGAGCCAAAAATCAAGCGCTTGCACAACTAAGTTGCATTGGTCAGACTTGCACTTAGAGTCTATAGGTTTCAACTAAATCAGTCACCAAAGGAAAAGGGGGAAAAAGCTTCCTTACAAAGTGACTTGATTTGAAGGGCACAGACCCACTCTGCAGGATGCTAGATAGTAGGAATAAATGCATGAATTAGAAACATGTTCATCCTTCTTTCTTTATGCTTTTTCCCCTCTATTCAGACCCTGGATTTTCCCAGGGTGATATCCCTACTGTCTGTGCTCATAGTCACTAATTTTTAAATCATGGACCTCATATAGACCAGGTTGTTGCCTTGTTAACTTAAAATTTTGTTGAATAGTGAGAGTAATGGGAATGTGGGATGGTTGCCATTCATTTTTTTAATTTATTGAGCCAATATTTATTGAGCGCCCATCAGACACAGGGCACAATGTCCTGAGATTGAGGATAGCCACTTCCTCTAAGGTTGGAAGTTGGGTGGGTGGACTGAGATGTGTAAAGAGACAGCAATGATCAGAAGTGACAAATGCCGTGCTGACCATGTGGTAGAAACCCAGTAACTGTGGTGCAGTTATTTTAGTTTTTAAAATCCTATTTCTAAAGATTTCTAAGAGTTAATTTGCCTAATCCATTTAACAATACATCCTAGTCAGTGACACTTTGAGTTCATCTTGTTTTTCTCTTCATTCCCTTGATTCATCATATGTTTGAGACCATGAACAATTGTGATGGCTACATCTTGTATGGGGATTGTCTGAGAACCTTCCAGATCAGTATTTTCCAAACTGCAGGTCTCACTCCACTAACGGGTTATGAGTCAATTTAATGAGCTGTGAATAGCGCTTCTTCAATGAATAGGACAGAACAGGATGCATTGTACTAATCAGGGTCGGTGTTGTCTCCTGATGCTTTTGTTTCGATTATACACTTAACGTGTGTAATGCACAAAATATTATCTCGTACTGTGGCTCACGGTTTAAGAAGTTTGGAAGCCCCTGTTCCATATTTGAAAGAGATAACGTGGTGGGTGGTTAAATGAAGGAGCCCTGAACAGTCAAAAGACCCACATTCTACCCTCAACTTTGCTACCCTGAGAACTTAAGAAAATCATCTCACCTCTTTGATTACCAGCTTCTTCATCTCTAAACGCAGCAGACAGGTATTATCAAACTTCTCTCTGGATAATGGAGAAGGTTAAATGTGACCATTAGTAGAAAGGATGTGCAGACCCTAAAACCCCATGTGCAGGAATGTAGCAATATTGTAACGGACCTCTTAGACCCCTAAGCAAAGGTGACAGCAGCATTCCCCAAATCGGATTATGAAGAAGTGGCCGTGGCCCCCCTCCTCCTTATGGAAGCTCTCTCGTCGCTCCTCTCACCCCACCCCATACATGGACACCTCACCTCACTGTCACCTCGTGGGGTGACCCATGCTCCTCTTAGGTAAAGAGGAGGAGAGTCTGAGCCCTATTGCCCAGGCCGGGCACTATCTCCTACTACCAGCAGTAAGGAGGAAACATTGGCTGAGAACAACTACATTTGCAAATTTAGTGACAGTTTACAGTTTAATGCTTTTAAGTGCAGCATTTCATTTCATCATCACAAAAAAAGCCTGGGCATCTTCAGAGCCCCCTCCTGCAGAGGATGCTTGCCAAGGTCACGGAAATCGCCCAAGGTCCTGTAGCTTATAAGGTGTTAGAGCTCAGCCAACACAGCAAAGATGAAACCCTTGAAGCGGATTAACTCAAGGAATCCACATCTCCCTCTGCCCGCAGGGGGGGTAACGCGGGGAGAAAGTCACCGGAGGCAGCGACAGCCAACCTCACGTGGCAGCGTGGGCTCGGGGTGCAGAGGCCCGGAGAGACACCGGGGGCAGAGCGGGGAACTCCAGGCTCTGCAGCAGGCCCACTGCCCGCGGGAAGCCCCCGTGGCTTTCCAAGCAGCCCAGGTAGTGGCGATTCGAGAACGGGAAATGAAAGGCCGCTTTCTCCGGGCGCGGAGCTCAGCCAGCCCCGTGGGCGAGCAGGCCGGGCGCCGGCAGCACCGACCCACGGCCACGCCTCTGCGGGCTGGGGGCGTGCAGTTCCCGGCTCGACCACCAGGTGGCGCGGCGGCCTTAACCACCGCCGCCCCCCGGAGCCCGGGAGGAAACCTGCCGGGAAGGCCTCGGGTTCGCCTCCCGTCCCCGGGAGACCTCCAGAAAACGTGCTGCTAACCGCCAAGACGGACTCTTCGTTTCCGTGGCAGACTCCTGATTCCGTCAGAGTCTGAGTTCGGGCCTCCCGGAACAGGATAAATCAGCTCAGACTCTGGGATTCGCACCCCGGCTCCAGCACCTGGGTGACCGTAAGCAAGTGGCTTGACTCCCCTGAGTCCCGGGGTCCTCGTTTGCAAAATATGGATGATGATAGCACCACGTCGTTGGGGAATGCTGGCCGCTAACACTCTGCTTTCCTTTTTTTACCCATTTGATACCTGTTGAATAGAGATTTGAGAAGCGTGAGTGCAGAGAGAAGGGGTGCTCACCTCGCTTCTGCATCCTGTCCCCACTTTGGCTGTATCAAGACACTTGCATCCCTCGGCCACTCCGGCCAGCTTGGGCGCATTGAGAGTTAAGGGGAGAGGCCAGCCTCCCACCAGGTGAGGGGGTGAGGGCTGCAGTGACAGGGGCAGAAATCAGGGGCCGGCCTACAAGGGAACCTGACTCAGGACTCGACATTCCAGAACAGCAGCAGGTCACTACATTCCGGCCTTCATCATTTTCAGTTATTTTACAGGCCTCTGGACCATGAACCCTTCTTACCCGTAGACTGGGGAAAATGTCAAGTCAGAGGGGAAAAGTGCTGAGTTAACATAAGGTGCTTTAGTGATGATTGTGCAGTAGTAAACAATGAATTCATCATTTGCTCCGCTCGGCATTTTCAATCTCTCAGAACCAAAAAAGCAATGAGTCACTTTAAATTGTGAATGAAAAGGAAACAAACCCGTAAAGCCCTCCCGAAGAAGAAGAAGTGGTTGCCAGTCTCTGCACTGACTTAATTCCTAACCCACTAATTCCAAGCAGAGAGTGCCTTCTGCAAGAAGAACTGCCGCTCCAGAAATAGATCCATCTGTTAGAACTGCTGGGGAGGGCGGTGCTAAGAAAAGCAGCTCGGGGTCACACTGTACGGATTTCATGGTGATGACACAGCATCGCCAGCCAGATCAGGGGAGCGGATTGGCCTCAGGGAGGATCAGGATACAGGAGAGTGAGATCTAGGCTCTTGAGTGACGAGACCTCAGAATTCCCGACCAAGCAGTACATAAGATCTGGAGTCTTGGACCTCAGGGGACTTCGGCAATCACCCCTTTCCAAGTTACAGGACCCACTTGATCATGTCCAGAAATGTCCAGATTATCCCAAAGATGAGATGCACTTGTAGAATCCACTGATTGAGAAAATGTATAATTAGTAGGGGGTTTTTATTATCCATGAATGCTTTTGTCCTTGTTACAGAAATCATTTTAAATCAACTTTATTTAGGTATAATTTCCACATAAAAAAATGAGCCCATTTTCAGAATACAGTTCAGTGGGGTTTGACTGATTTCTCCACCTGAGCAACCACCACCCTAACAGAGGCCAGCACTCCTCGTGCCCCTCTGCGGCCAAATGCCCCCCCACAGCCCCTACAAAAACCGACAACCAGTTATCTGACTTCTGTCACTGTAGGTCAACTTCGCATATTGTAGCATTTCAAGTAAGTGGGATCCTACAGTGTGTACTTTTTGGTGTGCAGGATCCCACGTATTGGCAACAGGAATTCTCATTCATTTCTGGTGGGAATGTAAAATGGTACAACCACTTTGTAAAACAGTTTGGCAGTTTCTTGTAAAGTTAAATATATGCTTACCATATGACCCAGCAATTCCACTTCTAGATATTTACCTAAGAGATAAGAAAACATATGTCCACAAAAAGACTTGTAGGCTTGTAGTTCATAGCAGTTTTATTATCACTCCAAACTGCAAACAATCCAAATGTCCATAAATAGGTAAATAGACAAATAAATTGCAGTATATTCACTCAGAAGAACACCACACCACAATAAAAGGAAACAAACTACCCACACATGAAACAGTGGGTGATTTCTAAATTCCTTATAAAATTAATTCAACCTAAAAAAAAAAAATCCTGAAGTGAAACAGTGGGTGAATCTCAAAACATTATGCTGGTAAAGTCACCAGACACAAAAGAATACATGCTGTATTATTCCATTTGTAGAAATCTTTTTGTTATTTTTTTATTTTACTTACCATCACGGCAGCTGCAAGCAGTATATATAGATGGGAGATGTTTAATCCATGTTTGGTACACATTTGAGTTCACCCATCACTTTGCACTAACCTCACACACCCCAGAGACTGCTTGTTCCCTTCTGCTGTCTTACAAGTAAAGAAATAAGGCCCCAAAGTTGAGATGACACGTATAAGGCTATTTCCCAATAAAGGAAAGGACTGGAACCCCTACCAGCTTCTAGGCAGTTACTGAATGTTTAAATAAGATCTGTTCACTTCTCAATCTTTTTGGAACGTGCTGAGGCCCTGAGGGGACCTCTTGGTCCTCAGAGAGCCATTGGAGCCTCTGCCAAGTAGTGTGGGTTCCTCCCACGTGAGGCAGCCTGAGGAAGCATGTATAATGCAGCAAACTCTTCTATGATGAATAATCAGATGCTCCCCTTCCCTCAGGGACCCTGGTCCTCTCTGGGGAGGCTCGGGTGTATGAGCATCCACCCCCAGTAGACACACACACGTACACACAGGTACACATACATGTACACCTCAATCGCCACATAAAACATACCTGAGGATCTTCACAGTTGCCTCCGAAAAAGCAACTTGGTATTGACCCCAGGCCGCTGTGTGGTAAACTGGGCAGTAAAGTGACGTGCATGTACCTTCTGGAATGTAGCTTTCATTGGACTTATCCCTAGGCATGTGATTGAATACTTCAAAATTCAGCCACGTTTCCACTCTTGGAACTGAAGGTGACCTGCAGTCATCTTGTTAGTCCTGCGGACCAGTCTGGGTTCTTTCTGGAAGATAGAAGCTACGCCATGTATTCCAGGTATGAAATGATTCAAAACCAGGGTTAAGCCTTGCCATGGAAAGGGCGAGCAGAGAAAAAGATGAGGGAAGCCCTGGCCAAAGATCTCAGCGTCTAGCTCCAAGCGGCAGGTGTCCGAGACCGTCTGAAAACTGCCGCAGAGGTGCAGCAGCTCCAGGGGGCTGTCTCCAGCCATCGGGGCCTACTGCACCCAAGGCAGGTGACTAAAGAGCTTGCCTGGAAGCTGCTGAGAAGTTCACCCCAGGCATGGGTGTCTGCTTGTAACTGCCAGGAGCTCTACTCCTCTGGGGTTGTTGTCAGGGTTAAGTGAAGCGAATGTATGGAAGACCCTAGCACAGTGTGGTTCCCGACCAAGGGTGGCCTCGTCTCCCTCGGACATCCCAGCTCTGTGAACTTCCTTCTCTTAGAGCTGCGAGGGGCAGCCAAGGCTGAAGCATAGGTGGACACGTTCAGACTTGGCCGCCGCGACTCTGCCAGCAGCTCTGCTTCTTTTGGCCTCCTTGGGCGAGCTAGGACCCATGTGGCAACCCAGGCAGTGTTTATTCAGCTATTTTTTCCTGTTCTCCTCCTCCCATGGCTTGTTTTGTTTTGTTTTTAATGTAACAGCGAGTAGTCTGTTTGTAGACGAAGGATTTGTCTCCATTGGATGTGGTGAGGGGAGTTTGCAGAGTACGTAATCACCAGGTAAGGGGCCTCATGGTTGGACATAAGAACATCCTTCACATATGGAGAGAGAAGACACTTGGTTTCATTTGAGTTGAGATCATCCTTTCAGGGTACTTTTATTCTTTCAAATTATTCAAGCCAAGTGTTAAGAGGGTGACTTCCATTTTTAAGGAAATGATTTCTTAAAATTAAAAATAGGATAATTTTTACATTTGAGGATAATGTACCAATAAGACATCCCTCTCCAATATTTCCACCTCGCAAAAATACATCTTGCTTTGCATTCCATACCCTCCCGTCACAAAAAGATAATGCTCATATGCTTTTTTTCTTATGAAGATTTTATTATTTATTTGAGAGAGAAGGAGAGCACAAGCAGGGTGAAGAACAGAAGGAGAGGGAGAGGGAGAAGCCGGCTCCCCGCCAAGCAGGGAGCCCGACTCGGGGCTCAATCCCGGGACCCCAGGATCATGACCTGAGCCAAAGGCAGATGCTTAACCAACACAGCCACCCAGGCACACCTGTTCACATATTTTTATAACCTACAACTTTCCCCCTGTATCAGTCAAGGTTCGGGCAGGAAGCAGGCAGTGTACTCAAGTGGAGTAACTGAGAAGAATAGAATGGAGAAGCTCTTGACAAAGGTGTAGATAGGGATAGGGGACATCAGAAGAATCTACCCCATGAGCTAACATTACCACCCCTAAGCCTTAGAGGCAAAGAAACAGAGGGGTTTCCAGAACCAAGGAGGTTACCCAAACTCTGAAAATACCACCAGAAATGTTAGTTTTTGGAGGTGAAATCTAGCCACTGCCCACCTGTGGCCAGGCAGGCAGGCAGGAGGCTGAGGGAATCCATACCCTCTTGCCTTCCAGTCTCTCCTCCTGCCTCCCCACCTGCTGTCACTGCCTCCCCTTGGCCAAATCATCCAGAAGCCAGCGGGCAAGGAGACCCACTGACGCATGAAGCTTGGCCTCCAGGCGCTGAGCAGGGTGGAGAAGGGAGTGGTGAGAACCTGTATAGACAAAGAGGAAGTATCAGCAATTCCCTTACAACACTGGGAATTTGTTTTCTCACGTCAGAGGAGCTTTTCTTTCAACTTCATTTTTAAGATTCCTTAATATCCAGTTATATGGAATTAATTTAACCAACCCCTCTGTAATCTCCACAGTAACTGTGAGATTATTTCTGATTTCTCACTCACAATAAGCATCGTTATACACAGTGCGATGAGCATCTTGGCAGACATTTCAAATGATTTTCCTAGGGCAGATCCCCCCAAGTTGAATTGGGTCAAAATGATAGGCGTTTTCCAAAGCTTAACCTGTATCGCTCTTAGATTTAGAGATAGCAAATATCTGTGCATGGATAAATTACGGCAAAGCTCTGGCAGTTTGGGATAAAATGGGATAATAAATGAAAGATGTTATTCAAAGGAAATGCCAAGAAGTGGTAAAGGAGAGAAAGCAGAGCTTTCCTTCTCTGAAGGGGTTTGGGAGGGCCCCCTTCCCAAACACAGCTAAAGGTCTCCCCATTATACGGAAGTATGTTTCTGAGTCCTCATTTGCAACCACCTTGCAAATCGGCAGGAACTTTCTCTTTCATCTGGAGTGTAGGACTGCATAAAAGGCCTTCCAATTGCTTATGCTGATGACCCAAATCATTATAAATTAGACAATCATTTTTCCGGCTGCACATTTGTCATTTTCTTCTGGTGAACTTAGACCTTCCTCAAATACCTACTAGTGCAAGGTGTGGAAGGCTGGAAAAAGAAAGTACTTAAGGAAGGAAAAGAAACCCATCTATAATTCAATGTTCACCATGCCCGCCGTACGCCTACACTGAGAAGTTAATTTATAGCCAGGTAAGATAATCAAGTGGTAATCGTACTGGGAAATCTTCCTGAATTCCTCAGAACAATAACCTTTTGGACAAACATTCTTTGAACATCGACTGTTTACTAAGTAAATTCCAAAATGCTTGAGTAAATTAAGATGTCTCAAATATGGCTCATTGCTGTGGGCCCCAAAACACAACTTTCCCAGGATTCAACACAACAAATACTAACTGCTAAGTTATGTCGGGCCCAAGAGCAGAATGTTGGGCAAGAAGTCAGGGGTCCTCCTCTCAGAGAGCTTCCCATGATCAGAACTATTTAGTCTGTCCCCACCACAGCATGTCTCTCGGAAACCCAGCAAAAGAAAAAAGCAAGGAAGGAGCAAAGTTGATGGGTTTTTATATCCATTACCTAGTTTTCTTTGGGCAACAGATTTCGCAGGGGCCAAAAAAAGTGAGGGTGTGATTGAGATGATACTCAAACAATGGCAATTGGTAGTTACCCTAATTCCAAGGGATTTCAAGAGGATCTTGGTCAGCTTCATTGTAGCTTTTGGATTTGAGAGTCCTTTATCAGCTATTTCCTCCTAACTAGGGAAAGGAGTTACACCAATGATATTTATTTTTGTGTAATCAGTACCGAGCTTTCCTGCTTATCAATTACAAAAAAAAAAAAAAAAAGTGTTGACATATTCCTGCAAGGACTAGGAAGAGCAATCTAATAAATAATACTTGTTGTGGCACAAAAATACCAGTCTGATAGTCACTTCCTGAGACAATCTGATAGTCACTTCCTAAGACAATCAGCAATTTGAACCTTTAAAAAATTCCCAAGATGTAGAAGGAATTTGGCTCGTGTGTTATGGAATACTATTATATTAATTATGAAAGCCTCTATCTAACAGACTGATTGGTAGGAACCATCAAATGACACTGGATCAACCTCCTAACTTTTTGGGTTCTCGCTTGCCCCCATGAATATGAAAATAGTATCATATGCCTCGCCTGGCCCTTTCTCAGTCTCTAAAGCAACCATTTCAGCCTCCTGTGCTCTCCTCAAAGCTCCCACACAGCACCCCCACTTTGCCCTTTGCTTTGACCTCACTTCCTACCTCACTGAAAATTAGAAGCATTCAGACAGGAATGCCCTTAAAAAAAAAAAAAAAAAAGTCAGCAAACTACCTGAATCTGCATCCATCCCTTGGTTTTCTTTTCTTCCAGGGGAGAACTGCCCTGCTGCCATCCAGGGCAGCCCTCCCCTCCTCCCCTGCTGGAGGCGCTAATGCCGAAGCCTCTTTCTTTTGCAAGGCCTCTCCCCCTCTCATCTTCCCCCATATCTCTACTACGTTGTCCCTCTTCTTCCTTTGCAACTGTTCCCATCAACCTAAAAACTCACTTCAGTATCACTCATCTCTACAAACTCTCCCATTACTACTCACATATATCAGCCACCTTTCCTGGAAAAGGTGGCATTTACTCCACTCCTTTCAATCCCACTTACTCACCAACCCCTGGACCTCTGACTTCCAACCCCACTACCCCATGAAACCTGCACTTGCCCTACATGGGCCACCGACAGCCTCCATGTATGGTCCGTAGGACTCTTCCCAGTCCTCATTCCACGCAGTTGGCCACATCTTCCTTCTTGAACACTTTTTCCACCTGTGCTGTAATACCACACTGTCCTGATCTCCTCTCTCTCTCTCTCTGACTGCTCCTGCTCCCTCTCCAATGGAAAATACTGGATGCTGCAGAGTCCTTGGCCTTCTACTCATCTCTAGTTGCATTTTTCCCCACATGAGTTCATCCAGAACGAAGTTATCAGTAATCCTTCAGGTCCTGACTCCAGATTTCTGCCTCTCACCCTGACCTTCCCTAAGTTCCAGACTCATATGTCCAGTGTCCTACATGTCACCTCTCCATGACCTATAATAGGTATCTCTAAATTAGCATATTCGAAACACAACCACAACTTGCCTAGCGGTGGAAGTCGTCTTTAACACCATCCATTTTAACATTTGTCGTATTCAACCCAGAGCAAGTACTGTTGGATCTGCCTCCAGAATACATCCTAAGTGTATCTGCTTTCCTCCATGCTCACTGCCGGTCTTCTTCCATCCACCATTTTCTCTGACCCGCCGTAGCATAACACGGGCAATTATTGCTCTCTCCCCAAAACAGTGTTTTTTTTAAACCCAAATCCTACAGTATCAACCCCCTGCTTAAACCCCTTCAGTAGCTTCTCTTTTATTTCAGAATAAAGTCCAAATTCCTTACTTTTACCTACAAGACCCTCAAGATCTGGCCCTCCTTGTCTAGGATCTATCTCAGATCCTTCTCTCTCTCTTTCTCTCCCCTCCACCCCCCCCCCACCCACTCCCTCATTTTCTTCTATTTTTTAAATGTATTTATTTATTTATTTATTTATTTATTTGAGAGAGAGAGCACAGAGGGAGAAGGAGAAGTAGGCTAGATCCCAGGACCCCGGGATCATGACCTGAGCTGAAGATGGATGCTTAACCCACTGGGCCACCCAGGCGCCCCCCTCCCTCATTACCATCCAAACTCACTCCTCTTTCTGGCCCTCCAGTCTGCCTTCTTCCTCTTTGCCCTGGAAAACGCCAGCTCTTAGCATGGCTCCCTGCTGCTCCAACCTTTAGGTCCCAGCTCAAAAGTCACCTTCTAGAGGTCTTCTCTGATCTACAGCTGCTCCATTCCCCTCTCCAGCAACCTTACCAGAGCTGAAGCAGTTACTGTTCATTAGCATCTCTGTCTCTCCCCCACTAGCATGTAAATTCTTGGAGAGCAGTTTCTCTCTCTCTCTCTCTCTCTCTCTCTCTCTCTCTCTTTCTCTCCCTGGCACCTATAATATTCCTTGCTAAATAGCTGTTTAGTTTAATCGAATGATACCATCAGCAAAAAGGTTTGGAATGAATCAAAAATTATTTTCAGGGGCACCCGGGTGGCTTGGTTAATTAAGCAGCTGCTTTCAGCTCAGGTCATGATCCTGGGGTCCTGCAATCGAGTCTTGCATCAATTGTCTTACCGGCCGCGCACCCCCCCCCCCCCCGCTTGTGCTCGCTCACTCTCTCTCAAATACATAAAATCTTTTTAAAAAGTGTTTTCATCTATCATGACTTTATTTCCAGACAGACATTTGGACTCTCAAGATACATGTAATTTTGGTTTGAGTCATTAACTCCCTTAAGTGGAAAATATTTTAATAGTTTCATTGTTTGAAAAATGGGTAAAAAGCACTCCTAGTGTGAGGGTTTATTCCTTAATATTGTTAAGTCATTATGTGCTTTGAATAAAAAATACCAAACAGAGTTCCTTTCTGTGAACCTCTGGGGCCAAGGGGGTAGGATTTAAACTCTCCCCCTTTTGTTCATCTTACAGACCGTGTGTTTACATCAATGGCCCAAGGAGATCAGGGAGCCTGAGATTTGTGAACAGTCTCCTTAGAATAAACACAGACTCATTAGGATCGTGTACTTTAAAGTCTCCTAAGCGTGTGTTTGCTTCTCAGCTTCCTTCACACCCTTCTCAGGCTCCAGCCCCAGCTCCTCATAGCGGCAGCTTCTATGAAGCTCAGTACTGCCCACTGCCCTGGTGAGCAGCCCCCAGCGGCTCGTGATGCCCAGGCCTGAGGCGGGGATGGCTAGGTTGCTGGGTCATGAGTGCCAGCCACCTAGACAGGGCCTCAGGGGCACAGCGGGCTACCGGACTCCTGCTGCTATGCCTCAACTTACCTCGCTGACTGCAGCTGTGCCCTGCTGTGATTTTTCCTCCACTCGCCTTGCTGAAAGTGTCCATTCCCCAACACACAGGATATCCTCAGTTCCTGAAGTTCCCAGGTGTCTTTTCAATTGAGAAATACACCAAAAGTCTTTGGGGTGTGGGGGGGTGGCCACCTGGATCAGGATACTAATCCCATCGGCAATACCTGAGTGAGTTGTCTTCTAAATGTGTACATGATTGCTCCACAGAACAGGGCATATACTGCTGGGTCCCCACAAGGGCTTGATGGCAGAAATAAATCCTACCGGGCTTGTAAACAAAGTGACATCAATACCCTCAGTTCAGGGAAGGTGTCACCGCTACTGTGTTTATTGGTAAGGAAGGGCAGGCTTACTGTTGGAACAGCCTATTTCTAAACGTCCGTGGCTTAACACTGTGAAGGTTTATTTATTTCATATGTCACAATCCAATCAGGTCAGTGGGAATGGTGAAGGGGGTATCTCTCCTCCAGCGACCTAGGCTCCTTCCTCCTACTGCAGGGGTTCTTAACCTGAAGTCCACAGGTCTCCAAAAGGGTATACAGAATTCAGAGGGTCTGTGAACTTGGAGTGGGGAAAAAGTATATATTTTCATTATCATTAAGCTCTTAACTATAATTCCACGTGTCCTGTAATAATGGTTGACAGCATCAAACCATAATATTAGTGCCACCTGTGACTTTACTACCGATTGAAAGCATAGGTATTTTCATATCACATTACAATTTTAGCAGCTATCATGAAATATCATTTAGGCTTAACAATGCTTTGAAATTATGGTTAGTCATTAGACTCACTTCAAGATCTTGCTATTCAATATGTTAATTAAAGAGTGCATGGAGAACCATATCACAAAATACTTGTAATACTTTGATAACTGTATTTCAGTACACTTGCTCTTTTTTGTATTTCTATGTGTTTTATTTTAAATGTTAAAAAAAAATCCCTTTCCATAGGTTTAGTGAAACTGCCAAAAGGGTGCAGGGCAAGCAAAAGATTGAGAACCCCCCCACCCCGTTAAGTGGTTCTGCTGTACCTTAAGTCCTTGAGTGCCATACTGGTTGCCAGGTAGTTGAGGGACAAGTCTCAGAAGGAATATATATTGCTTCTGCCCCCATTCCATTATCCTAATTCAGTCACCTGCCCCCACCTGACTGCAAGGGAGGCTGGGAAATGGGGTCTGGCTGTGTACTCAGAGGAAGAGAAAACGGGGCTTCGTGAGCACACAGCAGTGACTATCACCAGGCCTGTGGGAATAATCAGCCAAACGGTGGCATCTCAAGGACAAGGGCCCTCTCTGGAGAAAACTAATCTCCTGGCACATTCATTTCAGGAAGTATAATCATAATAATACCATGACAACTACCACTGGTTGAATAATTATTACTCCTGTTGGTGTTGTGCTGAAGGATTCACTTTCATGACCTCATTTAATCCATTAATAACCCCATGAGACAGGTACTTGAGAAAGTAAGTCCAAAATCAGTGCTCTCAATCGCTGTGCTGTTTTGGGGAAACACTGAGACCCTCGTAAGAGAAAGGAGGCATTGTGTCCTAGAGGAAAGGGCAATTCCTGGTGCCGAACTGCCTGGATTCCCAGCTTTGCTAGAAGCTGGTTCATTCACTGAGCACCATTTACTGAAACTCTATGAATCTATACAATGGTGGCAATAATAGGATTTATCTCTTGGAATTATATGAGATAAACTTTTTTAACAGCACTTGGCATATGGTAAGTGCTCAACTAATGTTAGATACCGTCATTAATGCCTAACTAATGGCACTGTGACCACCTTAATGAAAATGAACTAAATATTCAGAGCGACTTACTATCCATGAAGGATGCAGGAAAATGTCTGAGGTCAGCAAGATCGTCACCAGCTGAGGGGGGGGGGTGTTCCCTAGAATGGCATGCTGAATTATACTCAAGATGATGGGAAGTTGCCACCCTTCTTTTTTAAGACTTCTTTATTTTGGAGGGAGAGAGAGTGAGGCGGGGGCAGAAGGAGAAGGAACAGAAGAGAATCTGAAGCAGAGTCCCTATTGAGCACTGAGTCCAACGCAGGGCTTGATCCCATGACCCTGAGATCATGACCTGAGCCCAAATCCAGTCAGACGCTTAACTGACTGAGCTACCCAGGCACCCCAAGTTCTTACCTTCCCTTTTTTTTTTTTTAAGATCGATTGATTGGAGAAAGAGCGTGCATGAGCGGGGTGGGAGGGGGGACAGAGGGGGAGGGAGAAGCAGGCTCCCCGATGAGCAGGAAGCCTGATGCGGGCTCCATCCCAGGACCCCAGGATCATGACCTGAGCTGAAGGCAGATGCTTAACCGACTGAGCCACCCAGGTGCCCAATTTGTTACTTTCCTAACAAAAGGGGAAGAAATGTGTTGGGATGACAGAAAATATTGATGGGTTAATTTTCATTTCAATGTAATTTTCTCCTGTTTACAGAATTCTATGAAGGTGATGTTCAAATGCCTCTGGAAAAACTGCGGGAAGGTGCTGAGCACTGCAGCAGGTATCCAGAAACACATACGGACCATTCATCTTGGGTAAGGCAACCCTCCCTTCAGGGCTTGATGTTTAGTCTCCACGAGTTCAATCTAGGGTCACCTGCACTCAGATATTATACACCACACTATGCCTTAAAAGTTCTGAACACAGGAATAGAGACTGGGCTTGCTTGGTCTTCCTAACCCCTATGGAGACGGCCACTCAGATAATATAGGCCAGTATGGCACAGTGGAAAGAATATGGATGTAACCTTGCAAAGCCTCCTCAATTTAGTTACCAAGTAACCTTAGGCAAGTCACTGCTCAGAGCCTCAGTTCCCTCTGAAAATTAGGCTAATAGTAATATCAGCCCAGCCAGGTCATGTGTAAGGAGTCAAAAATAAAATGGATGTGAGCGTGATTTGTAAAATATAAAATGCTAGCGTAGAGTAGGTTCCTTGGCCCCCCTGAAATTGTCAAATTCGATGTGCATTTTTCCCAATGGGGAATATTCATGACTTTGAGTCTTAAAAGCACATAGATAGCCAGAAAAGGGTTTAAGAACCACTGTGTCAATCGGCGCTGTGGTTTCTACTCTTATGACACCTGATGACTTGGCTCCTTCATTTTCTGTTGTTCAGATAAGCCCTTTATGTGTACGATCTATGCTTTTCCTTGGGTTATTTAAAAACCGTTTTTAAGGAAAGCGAACACGCAGTTTCCAGCAGCAGTGATAAGGAGTCACACTACAGGGGCAGTGGAGGTTCCTCAGTCTTGTCCTGTTGGCTCTGGGTCTTTCCTGCCCAGGAACATTGGACTCCGGAGGAGCTTGGGAGGCTGTAAGCCATAGCCAGTGTGTATAAGGCAAATCCAAATGCATGACCAAGTCCCCAAACGCTTGGACAAAGGAGTCCTTTCAATGAGATGAGTGTCGAGAAATAAACACTCCAGTCACTCGGCCAAGCAAGGGACAAATTTAGGAAATGCATCATCCATAAAAAAAGTGGTATTAAAAGAAAATAATAGTGGGCTCTCTACAGTAATTTTGCTGGTCTGTGCAGGTGGGCTCCTTCAGTGACTGTGGAGAGAAGCAGGAGTCTAGCTCACTTACTGATGTTTGGGGACACAGCCAGACCCTTCCAGAGAACAGCACACAGGAGGTTACCAAGCCCTGTGGGTGTGGTGCAGCAGGGCTGGGCTTCTGCTCCCCTCACCAGGGGGGTCGTGTCTACCTTTACCCTCCAAGAAATACCCCACCGAAACACCGCAGAACACCCTCACTCCTGTTCCTGAAGTCTCCAGGGAAGGAAATCCTCCAGTGTCTCCCCTCAAGCCTCATTGTCAGGACAACTCATCATGTAAATAGCTCCGAGTTATTTAAAGGTCTAGAAAAAACTTCCTGAAGCTATAATCAGGAGCTAGGGTATTTGTTTTAAAGTCCATCTGCCTAGAAAACTGAATCCTATTCGGTACCTCGAAGAAGTCCATGCCACATATATGTATTTATAGACTATAAGTGGCATCTCACGATTTTTCTTTGAGCTTCCGGGCTGCTCTCAAGGTGGGCAAAATTCAAAATGTAGCCACTAGTGTTTGCTTCCCTAGGATTCCTTTTACACTGTGCATTTTTTTAAAAAAAGATTTTACTTATTTATTTGACACAGAGAGAGAGAAAGAGCGAGAGCACAAGCAGGGGGAGAAGGAGGCTCTCCGCTGAGCAGGGAGCCAGACACAGGGCTCCATCTCAGGCCCCTGGGATCACGACCTGAGCTGAAGCCAAACACTTAACCAACTGAGCCACCCAGGTGCCCCTACACTGTGCTTTTTAAATTGTCTGGGTGCATCAGGATTCACAACCCTGCCAGCCACTGCACAGGGATGGGCCTGGGTTAGCAGAACTCCGAGGCCAGTCTGTGCATATGAAGCCTGAGGCCTGAGCTCTCTCATGAACTGGGAGAGGAAAATCACCTTTGCTTTCATCCATGAGCTCGATTATGGGATGTAGGATGATGGAACATTTTCAATGCATGTTGGCTGGCAGGGAAGGCAGGGGAGCCCCCGCCCCCAAAAATATGTATATCACATCTGCTATAGCTGCAGTGCCCGCCAAGAGTATAAGAAAAAAACACTGTTTTTCTCTTAAATCTCACTCCACTTTTGTACACCAGGGGCTGATCCTGATTTATCCCCATGTGGGACACACAATTTCCCCTAGGCCTGTGTGTCTATTAGTAGCACTCAGCAGTCAGTAGCCACTCGGCCTGCCCTTTACTGGAAAGGAAGTGGGGACAGGAATAGAACAGGCGCACATTCTTGGGTCCACTCTCTGGGGTCTTTAATGGTATGCTTGTCACAAAGCCAAGCCCTGCCAGACCTGGGAGAGCAGAGACACCTCCCCAGACGCCCCAGCCTGAGAGCTCCGGGGACATGGGACAAGGCTGGGAGAAGCCGCTGATTTGACCAAACAGAAAGGCCCACGAGACGGAGAGATTTTTTATATTAGGTTCTATATAGGGCTTGGGAGTAGGGGGGAAAAAAAAGTTTATTCCAAGTGAGTGATCTACTACTGCTGGATATGTTCATGAAATCTGGGGCTACCTCATGGAAGGGAGACGTACAGAGGCCACCTTATAAAGCCAGGTGGCTAGATGTGCACCATGTCTCTGGAAATTAAATCAAACACATCTTTTCTAAAGAGATTGATGGTTATTTTATTTTACTCAAAACTTTCTGTGGGAAAGTACAGTTGCCCATGTCTCATGGAGAACTCAGCACCACAAAGAGATTGCTCTGAGCAGTAGTAAACATGGAGGCCTTCTAACTCCAACTTCATTTTAATTCGATAAGCACTCGGTGCTTACTATACATGAGGCACGCCTCTACAGCCTCTACATTTATTGGCTTAATCCTCACAATAAGCAGGCACTATGATTATCCCCATTTTATCAGTGAAGAGCCCGAGGCACTGGGCCTGTCGGCTGCCACAGTCACACACACAGCTGGAAGGTGTCAGGATTTGAACCCAGGAAATCTGACTCCAGGATTAATGCTCAAGGACATCAGCTTCATCCATTCAACATTTAACAGGCACTTTGTGCCAGAAACATCGATGTGCGTGGAGTGACACAGAACGAACAAGATGTAGCCCAAGAGGCGCACAGTCTTAGGGAGGTGGCAAGGGTTTAAAAAAAAATTACAGAAATGTGCCAAATAATTAAATAAAGTGAATAAGAATTAATACTCTTCAAAGGGAGCTCAGACGATCTAGCAGTGAGGAGCCAAGTCCTGACTCCTAACCTTCATTCCCAAATTTGACTTCTGGGCACTTCCATCACCAGCCCCCCTCGCCCGGACAGTGGCTACGGCTCACCTGCACCAACAGCCTCCTTGCCAGCCTCCCCCTCTGGCTCTTGCCCTCTGTCCCCTATTCTCCAGACACTAGCCAGAGTGATCCTTCTAAAAAGTACCTTATAGTGTCGTCTGGGTGGTTCTGTTGGTTAAGCATCTGCCTTTGGCTCAGGTCGTGATTCCAGGGGTCCTGGGATTGAGTCCCATGTTGGGCTCCTTGCTCGGTGGGGAGTCCACTTCTCCGTCTTTCCTCCTCCTCCTCTCTGTGCTCTCTCTCTCTAATAAGTAAATAAATAATCTAAAAAAAAAATAAAATAAAAAGTACCTTATATTCCTCACAAGCCCTCTGGCTTCCATTACACTGAGAATGACATGCAGAGCCATTCCGTGGACTACACGGCCCTGTGCCATCTTGCATCTGCCTCTGTTCACCAGCCTGGTGCCCTGAGCACCAGCCACTGGCCTCTCTGCCCTGCGTGGAAAACACCAAACCTGCCCTCCCTAGGGCTATGTGCTGCTGGTGCGGGTTTTTCCTTCATGTCACTCATGCCCCCGATCAAATGTCACCACTTCAGTGAGACTTCCTCTGGACATTTCTCTTTAAAATAAATGCCCACCCTTCATCAGTTACCCTGCTAAAGGATGCTAAATCTGTTTTAATTTTTCTTTCTGGGATATGTCCCTACTTGACATATTAAATATGCATTTCTTTGTGGGTTTCCTGTCTGCATCCCCCACTAGGATGTAAATCCCATCACAATTTAAATATATAAATAAGGGCAGCCTGGGTGGCTCAGCGGTTTAGCTCCGCCTTCAGTCCAGGACATGATCCTGGAGAACCGAGATCAAGTCTCACGTTGGGCTCCCGGCATGGAGCCTGCTTCTCTCTCTGCCTATGTCTCTCTCTCTCTCTCTCTCTCTCTCTCTCTCTGTGTGTGTGTGTGTGTGTGTGCTCTCATGAATAAATAAATAAAATCTTTAAAAAAAGTTTAAAAATAAATAATGTAAAAATGTAAAGTATAAATAAATATATAAATTCATTATAATCTCTGCTTTGTTCATCATGCTATCAGGAGACCCTAGAAAAGTGCCTGGGTGTAATAGGCTCTCAGTAACTTATTGCTGAATAACTGATTGGTTAAATAAATTGTTTTAAGAGGTCAAGGAAGGCTTCCCTGCAAGTGGACAGTGGAGTTGAGTGTTGCAGGATAAGTCAGAGTTTGCCAGACAGACCAGACAGGGGAAAAGCATTCCAGACAGAGGGAAGAGAAAGTGCAAGATTTCGGGGCAAGAAGGCAGACTGGGTTCGTGTCATCATGTTTTGCTCTCTTTTGCCCCAGGCGTGTTGGGGATTCCGACTACAGTGATGGAGAAGAGGACTTTTACTACACTGAGATCAAGCTCAACACAGACTCAGTGGCAGATGGACTGAGCAGCCTGGCCCCGGTGTCACCTTCTCAGTCCCTGGCTTCACCTCCCACTTTCCCCATCCCAGATTCAAGCCGAACAGAAACTCCTTGTGCCAAAACTGAGACTAAATTGATGACACCCTTGAGCCGCTCAGCTCCCACCACCCTCTACCTCGTGCACACCGACCATGCTTACCAGGTGACTTGCAAAGGACCTTGGGGGTAACCACTCTGACCCCCCACCAAAAGCAATAGCATTCTGCTTTTGCACTGGAAAGGGTGCAAAAACAGCATCACACAAGTAGGCTAATAGCTGAGTTCTTTTTTTCTTTTTCTCCTTTTAAAGTTCAGACCTCACACAGATGGGGCTCTGGGGGTCCTTGGACTCCCCAATATTGACTAAAGATCCAACCCCTTAGAGGTTGTCATAGGACTCAAAATCCTTAATATTGTAAAGATCTCACAATTGTGCCTGGCCCACGATCTAAGTATCTGTTAAATAAAAAAATATAAGTGAAAAAGTGAGCACCGAAAGCTTTGGCACAATGACATAACCGCACTGTGTCCCAACTCTGGGACTTCATGCCCTGTCTTCTGAATTGGTAACTAACCCTCACAGATCAGAGCAGTGATGATCAGTGTTCCCCAAATAGCAGTGTCAACATCACCTAGGAACTTGTCAGAAATGTAAACTCTTGGGGCAGCCCCAGACCTTTTGGGCAGGAGGGAGGGCTGGGGGTCCAGCAGTCTGCATTGTGACAGACCCTCCAGGTGATCTGCTTCACTCTAAAGTCCCAAAAGACCTTACAGACAAATCCTGCAAATAGGACACAGCTAAAGCTCTTCTGTCCCCCCAGCATTTATTAACTCTTTTAAATGTTGATTTGTTTTAATGACATATCAAAACATTCAATTTTAAGAAAGCTTTTTTCCCCAGAATTCTCAACTACTCTGTACAACCTAAAAAGAAAAAAAAAAAAAAACTCCTGTCCATATTTGTAATTGTGTTCTCCCACCCTGGTTTTATAAACATTTTCCATATAACTGACTAGTTTTCAGTTAAATCGAAACACCAAGTTGTTTTAGTCATTCTCTTACCGTTAGCTCTCTCCTCTTTAATCTCTCCAGTTTTTCCACTATCATTAATAACTCTACTACGAACACCTCCATGCCAGTAGCTTTTGTTTTTTTCCCTTTGAATTCCCAGAAGAATAATTATTGAGTCACAGGATATAACATGAACAGCTTATGGCTCTTGCTATGTATTGCCAAAATATTTTCCAGTGGTGCCAGTTATAAAACCACTGTCACGAGCAACTACATCTATAATTAGAAAAACTAAACCTGTAGAAGTACCCAGCCACTGATTTAATAGGCTTACAGTCAAGAGCAATGGAATAGAGCTAATTATTAAATTAGTTGATGCAATAAATTTCATTCCTGACTCTTGTTATGTTGGTCAAAAAGAATACTTAATTTCTTTGTTTTTGTTTGTCAGTGTTGTATTCAGAACACTGGTTTGAAATCATGGGCCTGAACCAATTTCAACTATTTTGCTCATCTATATGAGAGTTGGAACATGCACGAGGTGATCTAAAAGGTCCTTCCCAAACCATGTATTCATAATATTGGGATTATTCTATTTATAGACATTATGAATGTTCAGCATCAAAAGTATTAAAAACACAAGCAAATGAAGAAAATTCATCCCTGAACCGCAACAACAAGAAAGCTCCTTGGTTAATATTTTTTGTATGTCCTTCAAGACTTTGTTCGATGTATATATAGTCATTTTTAAAAAAGTAATTTACCATAGTACTGTTTTTCTTGTGCTTTGTTTTTGCCATTTAATATATCATGAACATTTTCCCATGCCAACAAGTATTCTTCAACAGCATCAGTCTGTGGGTATATCATGACTTACGTACCTACATCCCTATTATTGGACACTTGCATTTCCAGGGGTTTTTTTTACATAATACATAGTTCTGCAATGAACATCTTTATATCCATTTCGTTAGAATGAATTCTAAAAGTGGCATAGCTAATATACAAAATACTAAGAATTTTGATATATATTGCCAAATTACCCTCCCCAAATGTTGTACCAATTTACACACCCAGCATCCCTGTAAAGTTGTTTATTTCCCAATTTGATGGTGAGGCATAGTGTTTTACACACAAATAGGCCTATGTCCTAAAATAGGTACATGTACATATAATAAAATTTCTTTTCAGAAATCAGCAAAAAACCTGCTCTTATTCATTAGATTACTAAGATTTATAAAAAGCTTATTTCTAGCTATTCTCTTCAGCTATGTTTAATCTCCTGTTGGAGAATTAGTCTAAGTTATTAATACAGCTGAAACCATTTTGGGGCCCTACTTTGGCAATGATAGCTTAGGACTGTGAGGAGAAATGTTGTTTCATAACAATGTTCTCTGTTTTCTGTGGGACAGGCCACACCCCCCGTGACCATTCCAGGATCGGCCAAGTTCACCCCCAACGGCAGCAGCTTCAGCATTTCTTGGCAGTCTCCTCCAGTTACCTTCACAGGCATTCCAGTAAGTAGAAAAACAAAAAGCCAGAAATCTGGTCAAAGCCAAACATAAATTTAGAGAACAAATTATAAAAACATGCAAGAGAAAGGCAAAACTCAGAATACCAGAAGTAGTATTCCTTAAGTGATACTTGTACACTCCCCAGCATGTATTTCATGGTCCAGCCCAGCCCAGCTTGTCTGTGGTAAAAGGTGTTACGACTGGCATTTTAGAAAACCAGGAGAGGTGCAGCTGCTGATAAACAACTTGTTAGAAATGTGTCAAGAGCGTTTGTGTCCGTGGTGTATCTGTATGCTTCCAAAAGGCTTTATAGAATTACTGGCTGAACTCAGACGCTGAACGTAAAAGAAAAAGATCCTGTACACACATGATATTTATTGTTATGAGTAACTTTATAAAATTTATGACTTTGAAATTATTGTTTGTGGGTATGTCATTTTGAAAGGTTCAAAAAAAAAAAAAAAAACGAAATCACTTTTTTTTCCAAAGCTTGAGTAATCCATGCTGATGGGTACTCTGAAAATAAAGAGTGCTGAACTATGCAATCAGGTTTAAGTGGTATATAAGAATTGATTTGACATAGTAAATGATTGCTGTCTGATAAATCGCCATGAATTAACTTGATTCCTAACCATTCATTTAAAATTATATGGGGTCTTTTGTAGCTTATCACAGAATATCCACAGACCTAACACTATTGATGCCCACAGTGGTTTATAACTCCTGATAAGGTTCACAAAGTGGCTTATGATAACAGACATTATCCTTATTTTCTCCTCTCCACCGCTCTCCCCAAGGACCTCACAAAAGCTTCTTATTGTCAACCACTGGCAACTTCTAGAGGTTTCCAGAAAATACTAAGCCCTCCTACCAGGCTGATAAAACTGAAAGCAGCTCAATCAATTATGCTGTGCCCTGTCGATGAATATTTATTAAATTCCCTAGGAGAATAGCCAACAATAAAAAGTATCCTGCTGGCAGCAATTTGGGGAATTTGTGGCTTCCAGAAAATACTCTTGGAATTTGATTTTTTAAATAATAATCAAGGATCTGGAGTAATTATGAAAGTCACCCACTTCACGAAATAGTAATAATGGCTGGCTACTCTGAAAGAGCAAGAATGCAAGGAGAGATCTTGTTAGCAGATATTAGAAGAGAACACACAGGTATCAGTTTTGCTTCTGGCAAGAACAATGATCAACTGAGGAAGGTGTCAGAGGTTAACAATCAGTCCTTTGGGAGACTTCTCTTTATTTTTTGAGGGGTAGACATAAAAAGACCCAGAGTGGCTTTCAATATCACATTTGAGACAACCCTTCTAACCTAGAAAGACAGCTACAAATACAGAATTATAAAGACCCACTATTCTGAATCCTGTTAATTCCTTTGATTTGAGAAGAATTTTTAAGAGCATATACCATATTGCTCACCTGGGGTACAAACAAGTGTAGCAAGTGGCTGGAACAGCCCAGTTTAGACGTCTTTTCAGGTAACCTCTGTGACCAACCAAAATGGAGTTTCTTTCCCTTTTGCTTTATTAATTAAATCACCTCCTTCTGAAGTGTAGAGAAACCCCCGAGTGGTTTATGACTAGCTACATGTCCTCTAAAGTTCTCAAATGTTTTACACAGTAAGTGACCAGCCAGGATACCTTCTATTGTTTGTTTTCCAGCAGCAAGATTTTAATGTTCTTCTCTGCTGTGGACACTGTGTGTATCTCTACCCTCATCTCAGTGTGTTAGATTTTTCAAAGTCCCTAATTTCATTAGTTACCAGGGACAGTCCAGACAAGAGCTTTGACAGCACGTGTATAGAGTGGCTGGTTAAGTAGGTATCCCACTAAAATCCTCATGTAGTTTGTAGTGTAGTCTTTCGCCACAGAATCCTCAGTCTATCTGGTTGTGTAATGTTTCCGCCAACACTTTAGACTGTTTTAGCAGCCATTCCTATTTCAAACTAAAGACAAGGGGAGCGGATGCTATTTTCCCAGGCTTTGTTTTCACCCTAGAGAGAAGGCTCACAATTAAAAATGTTCTGAAGTTGCTATACTATCAAGGCTTTAAAAAAAAAAAAAAAAAAAAAGTAGGTGCTTACTGTTTGCCTCCTTCTGGTGGGGGATCGTACAACGCCACACCACGTAAGCACAGGACTGGCCCACGTCCACTGACTGGGTGCCAGCAACAGTTCCTGAATTCTCCAGGAATGCAGTCCCTGCCCCTAGGAGACGGAGAGCCAGGTCAAATCTAAAGGCATATGAATTCCTACTTTCTAACTCAGTGTAATAGGGCTTTCAGACAGAAGCTCTAAACATTTCCAATGCTAATGAATTAGTATTAGTGATGGCCTCAACTGTATCCAAACGGAAGAACAAAGCAATTCCCATTTTATGAAATGCTCTTTAAAGAACACGTTTCTCTTTGTACTCCAAAACAAATACCCTGAGGCTGTCAACCCCATTTAAGTTTTGCTTTTTTCCCCCACATCTTGGAGACCTGGTATTGAGGAGGGGATGCTTTTATACGCTTCCTAGAGAATGGAAATAATCTCCTTCTGAGAAATCCCAAGGTTTGCAGGATTTTATTTATTCATTTGCCTGCACAAGATTTCCTGAACATCAGGCTTTAATAAGTTCCCTGGGTAAGACCTCTTCCCAGAGGTGTGGAGTGGTGAAGGCTGTTCTGCATAGTTACAAATGTAACTGGACGCTCAGTCTTTTCTAGCCGAAGGCCATGGACAGAAGGGTGGGGAGAAGACCCCTCATTAATTACAGCAATCTTTGAGCTGTTTTTCCCGGATGACCCCATCTTTTCTTCTAATTATCTACATTCTTTTCTCTGTCTTTTCTTGACAGAAAGCTGAGCTCTTCACCTTGTATGAGTCTGCTCATACTGCCATAACATAATACCATAGACCGGATGGCTTTAAACAACCAAAATGTATCTTCTCACAGTTTTGGAGGCTAGAAGTCCCAGATCTGGGTGCTGGCTAGTTCAGGTCCTGGTGAGAGCTCTTTTCATGGCTGGTAGAGAGCCACCTTCTCACTGTGTCTTTATGTGGCCTTTTCTGTTGGTGGAGGTGAGGGAGGGGGTGTAGGGGGAGGATGGAGAGAGAGCCCTTTGGTATCTCTTCTTTTAAGGACACTAATCCTATAGGATCAGAGTCCCAGCCTTTTAACATTATTTATCCTTAATTATTTCCTTAAAGGCCCTGTTTCCAAATATAACCACATTAGGGATGACCGTGTCAATGTATGAATCGGGGCTAACACGAACGTGCGGTCTATAATGAGCCCATGCAACCAAGAGCAAACTGACATGCCATCCAAGGGCCATTCCAGGAAGCTTCAGGCTGGAGGGAGGGTCTCCAAACCTAAAATAGCAGTCCTTGATGATGAGATGTTTGGCTGGGTTGCTTTTTATGTTTTTTTTTTTTTTTAACCTCAAAGGAAAATTCAGAATGGTATATTAAAAGAGATTACCACCAAGACAAGGATCTGTTTTTTCCACTTGAGAGATAGAACATCACAAAGAAAAGAAATGTCCCTGATATATTTACAGAAGGACACAACATTCTTACTGCTTTGGTATGAGGCTCAGATGCAAAATCCTGGCTCTGCCATTGAACAAACTTTGACATCTAGCCAGTCTCATGACCTCTCTTAAGCAATGCCCTCCACTTGAGTCTACCTCAGAGAGGTGTATTGTTGAGCACAGTGCCTAGCACTGGCTCACAGTACAGAACATTATTGCTGCCTGTGAGGCATCTCATTGCTGTTTAATACAGGGCTCAGAAGAAGTGTATTCTATTTAAGATTGACTGGTATATGACCTATATACTCAGCATGGGGGAGAAATCAGCCATGATCTTTGCAGAATAAAGTTCTTTAAACTCAGAATGCCTGGGTGGCTCAGTGGTTGAACATCTCCCTTTTGTTCAGGTCATGATCCCGGGGTCCTGGGATCGAGTCCCACATCAGGCTCCCCCCCTCAGGGAGCCTGCTTCTCCCTCTGCCTGTGTCTTTGCCTCTCTCTGTGTGACTCTCTTGAATAAATAAAATCTTAATAAATAAATAAAACTAATAAAAAATTTTTAAAAAGGAAAGAAAAAAACAGTCTAATAAAGATTGAAATGTGGAGGCCACCGGGAGAGATAGCCAACATAATGCTGCACGGGGCTTTATTTTAGGGCGCACCGTATTTCCATCAGCTACATGGCACGATTGAAGAATGGAAAGAGCAGGGCCTTGCATCATTCCGAACTAGTTCCAAGGTCAGCTGGTACGAGACAGACTGTGTTCAAGCACTGGCCCCACCACTTACTGTGTGGCAACTTGACCGAACTTCTCCACTCCCTTATCGAGAAAGTGGACGTGATGGCCGTACTACTTATCCTAGGGTCGTGGTGAAGATGAAAGTAGATAGCACTCAAAGGCACTTAGTGTAACAAGCCCTCGGTAAATTACTACTACTGCTACTTATAACTCCGGGATGCTGTGCAGGCCACCTCCCGGCTCGAGGTCTGAATTATCTTATCTACAAAATGCAGATAACAGCACTTCACTTGCAGGGGTTTCTTGAGGATTAAATGAAATCATATATAAACTCAGGCAGCCTGCCTTTCCCATTTGCAAGCGCTAAATAAATGTCCGTTCCCTATCCTGGCTCCCCATTTCTCTCCCCCCCCACGCCCCGCCCCCCCCCCCCCCCCCCCACTAAACCGTGATTGTTTTGCTATTAGAAGTCTCCAGGAAAGCTCACAAGTTAGGTCAGATTGGTCCTCACACAGAACTGAGCCCCAGGCCAAGGTGGGAAGTAGGTCCTGGCTTCTGCTGTGTTGGACCCAGCAAAACCTGGGGCTGCAGTGGAATGGGATGGGGTGCAGGGGGGTTGCTGGTATTGGACAGGACCCTGCACGCAGCCCCTAAACGCCTGAGTTCAGAAGGCCATTAGCAGGAATAAAGCCTGGAGGCAGGGGTTATTTTTGTGGTCAGCCCCTGTGGCTCAAACGGTGTTTTTGGAATCTTCAAAAGCCTGATCCTCACTCCTTCCTCGAACCAAGCGCATTACCAGTTTTCCCATTTCAGTAAATGGCACCACCAGCCCTCCAGCTGCTCAGGCCCGAAGCTAGGATTCAACCTTGACTCCCCTTGATCCATCCTTGATTCTTCTAAAGATGTGTCTTCATTTTTTTCCCATCCTTCCGTGTGTCCCAGACCCTTCCATGATTCTGCTATGGGCCCAGCCCCTTCCTACCACCACTGCCACACCCCCGTCTAGATGGCCGGCACATCTTTCCCCCCAAAATAGTGCAAGAGCCTCTTAACCCGACTGCCAGGGCTCCTCTCCAGGCTGTCTCCAGTGCATTCTCTAAGGAGCCAAAGGGATCTTTTGAAAGCATTAATCAGATGTCTCACTTTAAACTCTCCAATGGCTTCCTTGGCACCTGGAACAACAGCCAAGTCCAATTTCCCCATCACAACCAGGAGGCATAACCTGAATCTATCACCTCTTGTCTTCCTACCCCAACCTCCACAAGCGTCTTCTGGCCCCATTGGCACTGTGCACCTCAGAGGCCTCTGTCATTGCTTCCCTCTTCTCCAGAGCACCCTAAAGATAAAAGGCAACCCCTCGGGGCAAGGGGGCCTTCTCACCAGCCAAAATAAATAAGTGTCCTCTCCCTCGATGAGGCTTTGCCTATTGGCCTATTTTATTTTCTTCAGGCACTTATCACTAAAACGATCTTATTTGTTTGTATTTGTTGTCTGTCTCCCCACTCGAATGTCTGCTCCATGAGAACAGAGACTTGGTGTTGTTCACAGCTGTGTGAACAGTAGTACCTGGTGCATAGTAAGAACTTCGTAAATATTTGTCGAATGAAGAACACCCTATCATCTCATATCCCCCCACATAAAAGAGGTGTGGCAATTTTGCACAATTTAGAACCTTCCACATTATCCCCAGCTGATGGAAGTAGTGTCACTGTCATGTCAACTAAACTTCTGGTTCTCTCACTAAATAAGGCAGTATTTTTGGGAATTTGTGAATTTTATAATAATTTGTAGGTGTTTTTTTTTAATTGTCTTGACCATTTAAAACAATTCATATGAGCACATTCTAGATGACTACAGTGGCTGTGAACACCTGGAGCATTCGCGCCCTCTGGTTTGCTGTTACACACTCTGGTCAGAGGTGGGACACAGGGTAGGTGTGGGGGATGGGAGGAGGGGGACATTCTGCTCCCAGAAAGACCTACATATCTATCCACATCAAATGCATATAGTGAACTCCAAAGCTTTTATTTTTAAAAAAGTTACATATTATCTCACCCCTGGCCCTCAGGCCTACCCAGCTTTAGCAAAAAGTAAAGACCAATGGTACAGAATAATTCAGAATCATGGCAACAGTGGTTTAAAATGCTAGGTTTTTACTAAGTTTTTAAATTAACATCTAGGAAGATAACACTGATGTATATTTCTTTGAATTGAAAGAAAAGAAAAAATGGTAGCACCTGTCCTAGAGAAATTCAATTCTATAACTATGCCTTAGGAATGTTCCCATGACTGTTAATTGGTCATGGTTCTTCCATGGCCATGTTGGCTTCTACATAATTAAGTTGCTAAATTCATTAAATGTCTGTTCTTCTATATATGGCAATGCTATATATTTCCTTGAAATATAATTTCTTCTTATAAAAATTTGTTTTTTTAGCTGTTGAGAATTCCAGGTGCTGGGACAATATTTAGTATTATGAGAGCAGGTGATGTGAAGGGACTGATAAGAAATGTAAGAGGAATCAAGAGCAAGGTGCCCTCGTGTTATTATGACTGAGAGACAGAGGTATAATGTGGTCAGGCACATGCTCTGGCACCAGAAGAGGTCACTACAGGGCTAGCTCTGCTGTTACAAGTTCCCTGACCTTGGCCAAGTTATCTAACCTCCCCATGCCTTGGTTTCCTCATCTATAAAGTGAGGAAAAGGGACACTTGGGTGGTTCAGCAGTTGAGCATCTGCCTTCAGCTCAGGGCGTGATCCTGGGGTCTGGGATCGAGTCCCACATCAGGCTCCTTGCAGGGAGCCTGCTTCTCCCTCTCCCCATGTCTCTGCCCCTCTCTCTGTGCCTCTCATGAATGAATAAAACCTTTAAAAAAAAGAAGAAGTGGGAACAAGAATGATACTTACCACGTGGGGGAGTTGTGACAATTACAGCTATTGTCAGTGAACCTGGCACATAGCGGGTGGATGACATCTGTTCTTGATTTGCTTGGACTCTTTGCTTGTAGCCTTTATCCCTGTTTGGACCTGACCCTCTGCTGTGTGGATGTCTTATGCAAGAAGCCATTTATTCAGGGGCTGACAATGATCTCGTAGAGCAAACAGAAGGCCAAGGTCCATGTTGTTTCATTGGCATTGACTGCCCATATAATTTTAGATGACTCTCTTAACCTCTCTAGGTATTTGTCTTTTTTAAAAGGTAGATCATGAGGCTTAGTATAAGCGAGATGCTACTTTAAGGTTTGGAATGTTATTCGAGTGAAATTATGTCACTGTGGGAAACAACCTGGAATACACACGTGAAGTCATGAAGATTTTTTAAGTATTAATTGTTACCGAGTCTTTTCTGTTTGGGGGGTTGGGGGCGAGGGGCGTTTACATCCTGCCATGAGCATCACCCTATCTGTGTGAACCTACGTCTTTGTGAAGGTGGCACTTCCTCTACGTGTCTGATGTTGACTATTGCCCATGTGGCAAAGGCTAACTAAATGCATGATGAGGAGAACCCGCCCCGTCAACTTTTTTTCCCTGTACTTACCAGGTGTCACCAACACATAACCATCCGGTGGGCACAGGAGAGCAGAGGCAGCACACTCACACAGTCTTGTCCTCCCCACCCAGGGGGACCGTCAGCCTGAGGTATGAGTGCTTGAAACCCCACACTCCTCATCTCATGGGAATTAACTGAGAAACCGAAGAATAGCAAGGAAAAAAGAAACCAGAGATACGATCTTCCATAAAATTTCCCTGGAATGGACAAAACACCCTTTCTTTTGTTGCCATGATTGTTGCCCACCCATCAATTATCAAGGAAGATGTGTTGTTGGGCTGGGGAGGAGGAGGCGGGGGGATGGTAACAGTTTGCAGTGAGTTTTCTTGCAGAATAGGTAATGGTGATCCCTGGGTCTCTTCAAAGTCATACTGCATTAACCTCTGTATTAAAAGAGCTTTAAGGCATAGTTTTTAATACAGATCGAGGAGAAACTCCTCAGGATTCCCTTAGCCAGAATGCTAGAAATTTGAGAAGCAAGAGAGCACTTGAAAGCACATATTTAAAACTGAAAAGAGTAAAACTCTCTCCTGGCATTTTTTGTATTTACTTGTCTAATACAATCCAATGAAGATGGACATGCCCACAAATGGACCAGTAGAGTCTTCAGAGTTCTAGCAATGAAGCATGATAGCTAAGCGTAGTGGCCATGACAACATCCAGCAGGTGGTAAAGCCTGGGCCTAGGAAGAACCCCTACTAGGGGCGCCTGGGTGGCTCAGGGGGTCAAGTGTCTGTCCTCAGGTCATGATCCCAGAGTTCTGGGATCAAGTCCCCACATAGGCTCCCTGCTCTCCCCCCTGCTTGTGACCTCTCTCTCTCTCTCTCTCTCTCTCATGCTCTCTCTCAAATAAATAATAATAATAAATCTAAAAAGAAAAAACCCTACTAGGTTTTTTAATATTGTCTCATGCTCTTTCGAGGGATTTCAAGCCCTCCAGAGAATGCCCATGGCGTAAACGTCCCTTCCCTGTCTTGCAGAAAGCCCCGGGGAGAGGGCAAGAAGTGCCGCAAGGTGTACGGCATGGAGAACCGGGACCTGTGGTGCACGGCTTGCCGCTGGAAGAAGGCCTGCCAGAGGTTCACCGACTGACACACAGGTCCGCCCAGCCCAGCCGGCAGCCTGGGGGCCACTGTCCTCGCCCTCCACCGCACGTTCTGGAAAAATGCTTTTTCTTCTGAACAAAACACACTTGAAGCCCGGGAAAAAAAGCACCTCCAGGAAACTTGGTGGAATGACAGCAAAAAATAAAGAAATAAATAAGGTCACCACCCTCACTGCTCTTGCTGAGAATCCAGCGTGGGGCAGCTCTATTTTTTTTCCTTGAAAAGTCAGCTTTTGGGTTTATTTTTTTTGTTGTTTTTTGGGGTTTTTTTGTGCTTTTCTGTCTTGTTTTGTTTTTGCCGTACGTCTAGGTCTGGAAAAAAAACAACAAACGACTGTGGACTTCTGTAGCAACTGAACCAACAAAGCCCATTTTGCCTAGAGAGGAGGCATATTTTGATAAGCTTTCTGAATCATGCCATCTCTGAGATTTTTTTGACATTAAAAAAAAACAAAAAAAAACAAAAAAAAAAAACAAGGCTACACGTTATTCAGTAGCATTTGTACAGAGAACAATACCCGCTTTCATTGTGAATAGGACCTTCCCCGGTTCCCACCCGCCCCCAGCAGCGCGCACCACGCTGGGCCGCGGCAGGTGCAGGTTTGGCTCCTCCGACCTGCTCGTCTGTTCCGGCGTCGAGGACCGGCCGAGGCGGAGCGGAGCCCGAGCGCCCCGGGGCACGGACGCGGACAGACGGGCGGACAGACGGGCGGCTGACCCCGCCGCCCACCGGTGAGGCCGGCAGGCCACCTGGGTAAGCTCGATGCTGCGTTCCGGGGCGTCGCTGCCAGGCTTGCGGGGCATCGGGCCTGCCCTCAAAACCCCACCCCTGACCCGGGTCAGGAACCGCAGAGAACTCGGGCTGTCCCCGCAGGTGCGCCCGCAGGTGCGCCGCCCGCGTCCCCATCCGTCCAGAAAGACGTGCGAGCTCACCAAGCCAACATCCGTTCCCAGTGCACTTTCATAGGTTTTATGCTTTAGCATGTCCGGGGGATGGGTTCAGGAACCATATAAACGTGATAGGGGCACGTGGGAGGGTCCCAAATTTTATTTTTCTTATAAAAACGTCGGAACTGTTCGCGAAGCATTTGCTCAGAGGGAACACCAAAAGGAAAATGCGTGTTGGTATAGGAATCTCTCAGTCTAGCAGGGCCAGGGTTTGCACCGGGCCGCACCTGGCGCCTGGCGCCTATGTTGGTTGGTTGGTTGGTTGGTTTCGGGGGTAGTGGTGTGGGGAGGGGAGCAGTTGTCAGGCTCTCTCTATAAGTTCATCGTCTCTCTATCCTATTCTGGACTGCCCTGCTTAACGAGTTGTTTCTCCTATACCTATGCAAAGAAGTTTTTTAAAAAGCACCTTATAGGATGCACTGTGTCAGGACGGGGAGCCTACGATCAGCCATAGGAATGTTCGATGAAATTGCACAGAGGAAAATTTAATATATGTTTAGAGACTGTACGTACACTTTTGTTTTAAAGAGTTGAAAGAAGGCATCTAGTAATAACCAATATCCTTTTCCTCTTATGATCAAGGGAAACAGGGGGAGGTTCCGCAGTGTGAGATCCACAACCTGTCCATTCATATATTTGGGCAATTTATTTTTTAACCTTCCATTTGACTTTTTAAACATTCTTCCTTGGAAGGGATCCTGTTCTCCCCTCTTCGTTTAATTTTTATTCGAAGAACAGTGATTTCAAGAGAGCAGGAAAAGAGCTTCATTTAATTTCATGATTACCAGTCACTAGTAGCTACAGCACCAGCTATAATGTATGTTTTAGCATTTACAAGGTCAGCCAGGAAAGGGCTTTTTTTCTTTAAGTGCAGGAATGCATTTGCATCCTCAACCCCAGCATTTCTTTTCTCCTCCCTGGAGTCCTGTTGCTCTGCCTACAGACAACCTCTGCTGTGGCATGATGCTCTCTGGCCTGGCCCAGGAGGCCTGAGCTGCAGGTGGACTGCCCAGTGGCCACAACGAGCCCAGAGCTGAAGAACCATTTGAGCAGGTTCACTGTGTACGGAAGTGATGGTTCGCTGAGATGCAATCCCAGAGCAGAGGTTTTCCTCTTCGGTGAAGCTCTCTGACCCAAGATCCCTGAATTAAATCATCCAGCAAAAACAAAGTGATGGGGGCCAAATCTATCCTCCCCAGCCCCCAGGACTTTGGATCACAAGGAGGAACAGGTCTTTTCTGTGAAGCAGTCAGTCCTGGAGTGAGGTTTTGTGGCTGTCCCCCAGAGATGCAGCCCGTGATGAGTTCTGAGCGCTGGCCTGGAGGAACCAAGCTCAGGCCTTCCTTGGTTTTTAGCCAATACACAGGGGGTAAGCAGAAGTGTAAAGCTGAATGCAGCTTCCCTGGGATTTCTTCTTTCTAAAGCCTTTTTTTACATGTACTCTTCTGCATCTCCTACCCACATAGGGACTCCCTTCTGCCAACTGGCCCTGATCCCTGTGTACCTTCTTTCCAAGTGTGCACAGACCCTCAGTAGCTTCCTGCACACACAGACATCCTTTCTTTGTATCAAGACATGTAATAACTAGAGAACCATCAAAATTCACCTGGCTGGCCTTGGGAAAAAAAAAAAAGTGATTAACTTCTTGCAAGCCACCCAGAAAGCTATGAACTGCAATCTACAGCACTGATTGTAAAAGCTAAAATTAAAAAGAAAAAAAGCCATAGAGCTATTTTGTTATATTTTGGAATTAAATGAAGTGCCAAATTGAGCCTGACATTCATTTTATGCCATCTCTGTTGTACCACGTTTTTTTAATGTTTTCATTTGGGAAGAAGAGGCAGAGGACAGGTGGCAAGGGTGGTCAGTCCCACAACATGCCGGCTGGTTTACTGGAGTTCCGTCCATCCCAGGGATCTCAGACACCTGTCTGTGCAAAAGGAATGGCAATACAAAGGATTCTGGACCCAAAGTATTTTCAAACAAGGCGTGCTATAGCCTTTTGACCTTTCTCTCCCTTGATATACCTTCCTTCAGAAAATAGCTCTCATCTCTGTCTAAAGAAGGCATTTCATACTAATGGACAGGCATTCTTCAGATAGGAGCTACAAGGCAAGAATTCATCAGGCCATAGTTTTAAGCTATAGTCCTTCCCAGAGGATGTGCGCTCATTTATGGGAAGCAGTGTGACAAGTTGGAGAAAACACCAGGGTAGGAAGTGGGTGCGTTGGGGACCAGAGAGGAGGTAAGAGGCCTATGGACATCTGGCTCCCACTCATCTTCTTAATGCTGGTTGTCCCTGGGCACCTCCAAGGGAGCCATCATGTTGTCCCTCCAGGGGACAGAGCAGAGATCTCCCTTAAGGGAGGCAGCTCTGACCAGGGATATAGGGCCGCTGCGCACATCCATGGGGGGCGCGGACTTCCCACCTCGCCTGCTGGCAGGTTTCCCCTCTTGGCTGGGAAAAGCCAGTGTCAAGAATGCAGTGGGTTTCTTGACCAAGTGGGTGCTCAGCTGTGGAGTTGCCTGTCAGCAGCTCCACGCCCCAAGGTGCCCTTTCTTAGAGGATTCCTTGTCCAGTCATAACCGTGTTGCAGATGAAAACTTTCAATAGACTAGGATGGGTGTTATGGTTCTTGGGCATTCCAAAATCTTTACATGAAATAGTTCCGTGAGTGTTGCAAAAGATTTCTGAAGCTGAAATGCCCTCTATCAGATTTCAAGGTCACTTGAGTTTCAGTGTCACTCTAAGCCACACTTTTGAAAGCTGCCCTGGGTTCTGAATTAGCCCGCGTGGCTGAACCCATTTCCTCCTTCATCAGACTTCACTGGCAAATGAAAGAGCAGCATCCACTTGAGAATGCGGAGAGAGAGGTGGCAAGGACTGTACAAACAGGAGAGAATACCTTGAGAATAGTAGCAAAATACTGTAAATAATATTCATTTCCTCAGGGAAAATTAAAGGGTATGTGAAAGATAGATTTGGGAGATCCTACTAGTAGAAAGACTTTTATTATCTCTAGTGTCTCTTCAAATCAGAACAGCTTGGTGTTTGTGGGGTTTGTTCTGTTTCTGTTTCTGTTTCTAATGAACATGATCATTATTTCAAGACAAATTTACATGAACCGGACAGTGTCAACTTTTGGAGTTGTGGAGGAATGTTCTGTGTAGAAGGGGTGTTTCTTCATAGCTGACCTGCAGTCTGAGGCTGACACTTGAACCACAGGCACAGTCCCTGGCAGGTATTCATAGACTCGTGTAAGGCTTTTTCTGAATGTAATTGTGAATATGAAGCCTTGGTGTTCCTCTTTATAATCACCCGGTTGGACGACTGCACGCAGATATTCCATAGGTGGAAGCTGTTAAAGACGTGCGTTTTGCTTTAATAGCGTGTTAAGGAGCAAACTTCCATGGACTTGTATGGACAAGGTGCTGCTTTTTCTCATGACCCTGTAGAATTTCCATCGACCACATCAACTGTAGCGTTGACCTGTATGAACACAGGGAAGGATTTGTGCATACAAATGAGAGGAAACAGAGCAGAATTCATGAATATGGATGAGGATGTGGATCATTCTGGAGAAGGCGCTAGGTCCACGGGTCAACTGGAAATTTCATTTCTCTAAGAAAATAATCCTACCAGCGGCACGCACACTCTCCCTATTCCTCGTACCTGTGGGGATTCCTCCGTACTGGAACTGTTGCGTTGTGTCTTTTTGCATTGTAACTCGTCAAACCAGAAGTCAGTAAATAAAACGAGATTAGCACTTTTAGGTACCAATTGTATGAGTAAGTAATGCACACCAGTAGAGCAAGAAAGTATAAAGTGTATTTAAGACCAACCGGTTTGTTTATGGGGACTGACTGAAAAGGCCCATCTCCAATGATACCCATGCTTTAAAAGGTGTACCTATCATAGGGCTGGAAATCAAAATGGGAATTGTACTTCCAGTCCCGTCTTTGTAAATAGTTGCTTTTTTTTTTTTTTGAAGACAATCTCATGTTTTATAACTTTTCTTGTAGGTCTGAGAGTCACAATGGTAATGTGCTGTGTCAAAATGTAATCTTAAATACGATAATGATTATAACTTAATTTTCCAAATAAGACAAGAACTATACCGTGTTAGGCTTCTACGATTCTGAGAGACATGACACTTTTATAATAAGCATTAGTACTTAACTTCTCAAGTTAGCAGAACTGGAACTATTTTACAAGATGCAGTGTTTTGTAATCACAAAGAACATGAACATTTTGTGGGAAATGACCTTGGTTTTATACATTGTAGCTTATTTTTTAAAATACAGTATTTACCAGACAGGAAGTGTGAGTATTATAAGCAATTCCTGCTCTCCAAACAAAGGGCTATGCCTCTTTTAAGCAAGTGTTTTGATGCATATCTTTTCAATGAACCCTCTGCAGCAAGGGTAGAAATGCAGATCAAATGGAAAGAGTATCACAAGAGAGTCAAGAGAGCAACAGCTACTCCTTTTATCATCGCCAGTGTGTTTGCAAAGTATGATGGAGAAAGACACTTTAGGAATCATCCTATGCATCTTAAGTCGGAAAAAAAAAATGTTACTAGATATGCTTGTAGGCAATGGGAGAAAATTCTTGGAATTTTGGAAATTCCTTAGTAAAATGAGTTTCTGTCACAAAGATAAGCTTACCACACGCCTGCATCTAACCAGCAAGTATCATCGGGTGGTAATCTCTCAAACCGTGGTATGGAAGCCCAAAGATAGAATTTTGAGGTGATCGGTGGTGTTTAAAATAAGTTTTTCCTCAGCACTAACTAAATAACCTTAATTTCCTTATCAAAGCAAGTGCTTGACTTTTCACGAGAAGAACATTTGAACAGACGTGCGAGGTTGTCATCGCAAAGTCACTGTGTTCCCAAGGGTCGGGAAACAAGGGAGGGAGCCATGGAGAGTTTATTAACTGCACAAATAATTTTGAGCTTTGCCAAAACCATTTCATAATGCTGTACAGCTTTTTCTAGCCCACTCACTGTTTAAGAAAGAAAGAAAGAAAGAAAGAAAGAAAGAAAGAATCTTTTCTTTCTAAGATTTCAGTAACTCAAAAGCTAGACTAATTAGCAGTATGCAGAAAACATCAAAAGAAAAGCTGGGATAGAATGACCGTATACCCATTGAGCAATTCCTATGAAGTAGTCAGAGGGTCACTCAGACCTTGCTTTCCAACAGGCTTTAGAATCTGCACACATAAGGACTAGAATTGCATAGAGATGGGGAAAACCGTGTACAGCCTTGACTCCTGGTCTCTGAGATGAGGCAGTCTGCAAATCTCTGACTTCATTCCCTTGACTGTCTCCATTGTTAGCATTAAATCCCCCAAGAAGTGCTTATTGCTGTATGGTTTTGAACCAAATCCATCTTGCTTCTTTTTAAAATGGCAGCTAGGAAGCTTCTATGGGTTAATAGCAGAAGCCTTAGAAAAGCCAGGCAGGATCTGTAAATGAACAATTCAGATCAGGCGAAACAGGGACACTACGGAATGGTGGAGATCATTGTGAACCAGAGAGCCCATGACCCCATTGCATGCAGCAACCAGCTCTAGACAATCAGAACCATGCAGAAATCAGGCCCAGGGCTGCTAGATCTTCTGACTTGGAAATATGATATTACCTGACATTTAAGTGTTGACAACTAACTCAAATTCTTGGCCAACACTGTGCAGACCAAAGAGAACCTGTCTATGGGCAGAGGCGGCCTCTGGCCACCAGTCTCACCTGTTGGGGAAAGCACATCTCACATCCCATGTCCCCTGGGTCAGATTCCTCCCTCAACCCCCACAAACTCACCTGTTAGTACTCTCTGGGCACCTAAAATCAAAGAAGGGAAGGAGGTCAGTTATCCCAAGAAATCATTCTCATGGAAGACTTAAATATAAAACCTTAAACCAGCCTTGCCTCGGATCCAAATACGCTGAAGGACTATCCAGCTCTCCCTCTGCCCCCTTCTGGCATGCCCAGGCCACACCCCAAAGCACTGAAGAACCGTCACCCCACCTTAAGTTTTCACCTACCGTGACCACTGTGATGAGGGGCTGGCAAGGAGCAGCCTTGTGCCTTCAGAGAAGGCAGCCAGGAGCCCCCGCAGTTTGAGATCGCACACTCCACCAACCCCTCCACACCCCTTCCCGCTCCAGTAGTTTTCCAGTAGTTTTCATTCCAGCATAGAATTTCCATTGTTGCATCTCCAGCATAGCAACATCCTTGCTCCAGAACTGGTAGGTATTTTAGAGTGTCCACTAACCCCCCAAAAGGAGTTTTTCCACATAGAAAACCTTAGCGCCTCTGTCTGAGGGCAAAGACAAAATGGGAATAAATGTGTCATGGAAAAAATGAGAAGCTGCTGCTTTTGCTCAGATGGATTGACTTTAGACTGTGTCTTACACCAGAGTCCTGATGGCATTGGGATAATCCCTAACCCTTTCACATATACAAAAAGGTATGTCTCTTTCCAATACATTATTTCCTTTGACATTCCTAAGGACCCAGTGTAGAGTAGGAGTATTTAGGATCACCTCCAAGGCCAACCCATGGTAGTGTTATGTCTATGAGTCAGCCTTATCACTGACCAAAGGGAGAAGGGGAAGAATTTGGAAAAGCACTTGGCTTGGACCTAAGTCTTCCAGAAGCTAAACCGGAAAAGACCCAGGCCCCCACCAGGTTCTCAATCTGCCCTCTCAGCCCTGGCCCTTCAGCATAGAAAAAAGAAGCACATGCTCATTCATGTTGTCACATGCCAACTGAATCATCCCCGACTGTCCCCCGTTATGGTGCTGCCGTGTCCCGACTCCCAAAGTTCCAGCCAGCTGAGTGGTCAGTTAATTATAGGAGTTTCTCAGCTAACGTGATGTTGTGAGTAAAAGCTTTGCCTCCTTGGGGAAAAAAAAAATTATTTTGCTGCTACCATTCAACATTGGTTGTCCTTGTAAACGTAAATCGCTGCCAGAAAAATTTAAAACTACTCAAATGGGCAATGTTGAATGATCAAATCAGAAAGGACTGTCAACTCAAAGTTGGAAACACTTGGGGAGATGGTTAAGTCACGTTTAAAACATGAATGCTGTTTAAACAACCTTGTCAGCACCTGAGATTTCTGTCCGTGTGACTATTAAAAGGCTGCATCCACCAACAAAGAGGTCACACGAGCCCTTTCTCAGCCCTTTACCAGGCTTCATGGGGCGAGTTTAGGGTGAAGCCACTCACAGGGAGTGCGGCTGTGGAGCTAGAAGGGGCCTACACCATGGTGACCTGCCACCTGCTTCACTCTGATAAATGATGTGTTTATCATCTGTCTGAGGATACAGTGCTGGAGGAGGGGACACTCGGGCACTTTCCTCCTGTGATGGCAAAGCAGCCAGTTCTGCAATGGTGACATCCAAGCCACAGGAGCGGCAGGGCTTAGCAAACAAGCAGGAAGCTGAGGTTCCAGTAGAAGATGACTATAGATTCTGAAAGCAGGCGGAGATTGGGAATTTAACCCTCACACTGTAATCCTTGCTTTTTAAAAATGTTCTTTCATATTGGGCGCTGTTCACGTCCTTATTAATGGCCAGCTTCCAAAGGGAAAAAAATCCCTTTTATTTATAGTATGAAAATGTTGAAAGTTAATTCTTGAGCCTAAGTGTTACATTTCCTTACTAAGGGCAATTGCCTGATTTTTTTAATTCAGAAAGTTTACCATAGTAGAAAGCAACAACTCCTGAAAAAGGCAGGAGAGCTGTCATGAAAGAAAATTTTCTTTTAAAAAAAAAAAAAAAAGAGTTGCTAGTCTGTTTTCTCCTGAATTCTTTCTACCTCTCTGACTCAAGAGGAAAACCAGGACTCTGGAGAAGAAATTGAGCAGAGAGAGAGAGAGAGAGAGAACAGTCCCCATTCTGGTGACTGGTCTCACGCACCCACCCCCACCCGCCCCAGCTTGGCAACCACGCCCTGTCCACTTGCATAACCTTACTGAGGCCATGCTGTTATTATGTATGTTCCTTTCCCAAAATTCCAAATTAAACACTTTTGCTTCTGTGCTGCTGACTTCTCACTCTCCAATTAAGGTCCAAAGGGAGAAATATTACTGTAACTTGTATGTGAGGTTCAGTCAGTGAGGCTCCCCTCTTCCTTCTGACAAAAATTTCCATCTGTCTGAGCAGTTCTGGGCGATCATTCAGAGAGCAGGTCAGTCAGCATGCAGCCTGCAGTCCTCATCACAAGAGATTCAGACTCGCTGATAAAGACAAGACATAGATCTAATCCTTTCACCTGGACTCAAAGCTCTCCATGCAAGTCACCTCCCACCAGGCCTGTCCATGGGGAAAGCCAACTGTGTGATCAGAACCAACATGGAAGGACAGAAGAAAAGAGCTTCATATTGAATTTCCCTGGGCCCTGACCTCTGCCCATAATGATACAGCTTGAAAATTGACTTGGCCTTTATTGTGTGAAAAGAAAGTGGCTCCTGCAAGGTGTAATTGTTTTAACTTGATGCTCATTCAAGGAGATGACTACTCCAATCTGCTCTCACTGTTAAGCACTTGTCCCTCACCCTGATGGAGCCCTCTTCCCATGCTTTGGGCCCACGTGGCCAAAAGAGCGAAGAAAAAGGTAGAGCTTTGGGGGCCAGCAGCACCAGAGTCGGAATTACCCCTCAGGGATCTACAGTGTAGTGTAATTATAAACTAACCCCCTTCCAAAAAAAAAAAAAAAAAAAAGGATGCATCACTTTGCAGATTACAAACCCTTGCTTTGCTTTTTACACCTTTTTATCCTCCTCTCTGCTAATTGGAAATCAACGACTGTGACTTGACCAAGCCCTGTGATGATAGCAAAGCCCCTTCTTCCAAAGTATCCCAACTGTCTGGGGAACCTCTGTGATCACTGGTAGAAAGCTTTAGAATAGACTTAGATTTTTAGGAAAGAACTCAATACCCCCAAAATGTTCCATGACTTCAATAACTGAAAATGCTCTGGGTGTAAAATAACCCAGGAATGTGGATTATATATGTTTTTAAAAAAAATGCCATTAATCAATATTTTCCTACAACATGACCTAGAATTCCTATTTTTGTAATTAATGGTTGGACGATGGTCAGCCATTTAAACATAGGCTCTCTGGAATAACCAGATACTAGTGTAGTTTCCAAAGTGTTTCATGTCTCAAAATCTATATACTTAGAAGAAGAACTCAGGATAAGAAAAAAATCGCTAGGTCCCAAAGGGTTCATGACCATCATCAAATGCAACTACCGAGTGGCCTACGGTCATCTTTCTCAAATGAAGGGGCTGAGGAGCGAGAGAATAAGTTATCACAAACCCTCCGTTGCCCTTTGTCCATGGTAAGGTTTTTTTAAAAACAAAAACAAAACAAAAAAATTACAAAAAAAAAAACCTCTACTTCTCAAAATTAAGCCATCTTTTGAATTGTTTTCTACACCAAATCTAAAATGTGATCATGAAATTATACAATATTTCACATGGGGTATTTAGTGGAAATGTTGTCAGTAGAAAGCATTGCTTTTTGAGTGCCTGCTAATCGAGGAAAGCCAGACTGAAGAGAAAGAAGCAGTCCCTCCTGTGTGATGCCAGTGGTAAAATGACAGGCGTTAACTTGTAATTGGGCACGAATTCAAAAGCAATGTGGCGATGCTATCCGATTTTTAGAGATCTTTTGGAATACAATCTTACCACCATTTGGGGGTAAGTAAGTACTTGCTTACAAAAGTCTTTTAATATTAGTGAATGAATGTATAAAGTTACAAACTATGCATTTTCAAAGAGTAACATGTATTTTGTATCAAATCCAAGTAAATTTTTTTCATAGACTTATCACAAACACAAATTATTCAAAATAAACTTGAACACATAACATTACGGGATTGTGGGACTCCCATCTATACTCTTCCAGCTGATATTTTTAAAGACCGCGCATTGAAATTTCAAACTCTAAACAACTCCAACCATTAAGGTAAATAAATAGGAAATGGTTTCTATTTTACTTCTTAAGCAGGAATGAGAAATGCTGGCTGTTACAAAACGTGCCCAGTTTTTTGAAGGTGGATGTTCTAGTAACCTTGGATTAACAGGCAAACGAAACTGCATAAGGTTAATGAGCGTCGCATTGGAGAAAAAATAGCAGAGGTTGTGTCTGTTGTGTTGAATTCTCAATCTGAGAACAAAAACTACTCTCCAAAGGGTTTGGGTTATAGCATTTCAAAGAACAAAATATAAAAATGCTGTCCATCAAAGCAAATCATCCAGCTTTTTTCAAAAGTACATGGAGATAATGACTTACATTTCTGGAACGTCCAGATAGAATATACACACATATCTTCAGCCCTCTTGCTGATTTTTTATTCCCATGAAACCCTTCCCCAAATAATTTATCCTTGCTCCTTAATTAGTACTTTACTACGTTGTTACTCAGCATGAAAAAATATTCTTTCCCTTCATCTGACAATGTTGAAATAAAGAACTCATTTCTCTGCCATCCTAGTTTTCGTCTATGTCCGTTGAGAAAGTTTCTCAACCGTTTGTAGAAATATGAAAAATAAGGAAAAACGCACTTCTAAACCTGGTACTTACGGTTATACTGGATATGTTTGCTACCTATTTAGAAGTTACTGGGGGTGGGGATGTGTCTTTTTTATATGATTTTTAGCCAAATTCAGATGTTCTGATACTACATTTCTGAATACCTATCTGACTGTAAATACAGCCTGTGGAGGTTCAGGTTAATAAACCTTTTATGTGACTGTTCCTCAGACATGCTCCTTGCCAGCTTTTGGCACATTGTACATAGATTTGTTGAATGTTTCAATGATGTTGTTTTTCTAAATGCTGTTCTCTAAAAACTTTTTGAATGTTTTTTGCTTTCCATTGTTTGGGACTTTGTGTGTTGGTTTAAAATAAATAAATAAATGTTTCCTAAATATTTAACACCAGGAAAAAGATTTACAATAAACTGGTGCTAATTGAAATAGAAGACAAATTTCAGATTTGAAGACTTACAATATAAAATGTTCACACCAGTTAAACTAAACTGCACTTTCCCAAGGGGACAGCTGGTATCTACCTGCAATGGGCAGCAGTAGGACCACTGAATGTTTACAGTTTCTGTGGCCCATTTAAGTGTAGAACATAAAGATGGCACTGTCCCCCCAGAGTTGAGGATTTGCCACATTGGTCCTATGGAAGCATTTAAGTAGAAGTAAAGGCTTATAGTAAGAATCAATTTAGTAATAGTCTTCTGGTCTTTGGACTTTCATGTTCTGTAATGCTTAGCTGTAACAATGAATATGGTGTTGCCAATGTAGTCTGACATCATCGTTGACCTGTACTTATTGCGTGTATGGTTCTACCTTGGGTTGCACTGGCACATGCCAAGCCGGAACACTGGACTTTCAATAAGACCATTCTGACTTCTACAGTGTCCACACACATGAATTTAAATGCACTTGTAACTGGTTAATTACCATGGAGTCTAACTTCCACTTAATAAAAGTTTTTGTGTATCTGCTTCTATTGGAGGGCTGTTTATTTAAGTAAAGGATAACTAACTCACACCTGAGAAAGGCTCATTAAGGACAGAGGGTTGGAGGTTTTACCTACAGTTGTAAAAAAGAATTTAAAACCAAAGGGATGTCTTCCCCGTACCAATGTTCATCATCAAAGCTATCTTTAGAAATGTGCAAGACACATCTCTCTTCCAGAGTTTACCCCAATAACTACAACTCAAGCCCACTCCCCAGGCCATGACTGCCCAGGTATGTTAGCTGCTCACCCTGTGCTGCTAGTCCTGTTGTACCACACATGTAGACACAACGTGGCAAAGAGAGGAAAGGTGATGTCTATTCTTGTGCCAAGCTAGCCTGGAGACCTGCCTACAGGCCAAGGCTGGGTCCACTAGAACTTGATGTATTCACCTACAAGAGCCAAGTGTATGTGTATGTGCAGCAAGGAAGCAGGCTTTGGAGTTCAACAGACTTGAGTACAATTCCAAGTTTTGCTTCCTGCAAGATAAGTAACTGAACAAGTGATTTAACTCTTAGAAGTCCCATTGTCATGGGACATGATAATAAAAAAGAGAACTAATTAGCCTGGCTTGGGCAATATCTTACCTACTCTTAGTCCAATCCTCCTTAGCTGGGGTGGGAAGGATTATGACCTCTGTCCTTCTGCCTGGTTCAGAGAAGTTCCCACATCATGGGGCTAGTACTAGAATTACCCGAATTAACATGTCACCAGGCACAGAAAAGTGGCCCACAAATGGAAGCTAAAATATCAAAACCTGGAACCCTCAGACATCCAGAATGAGTACTTTCAAATACCGGAATTTCCTTTTCAGTTTCTTAAAAAGATTCTTTCTAAAATAAAAACATCCTGGCTTTGCAAATAGCTTACATGGCACACCCGAATGTTTTCTTGGTCACCCCCAATCATCATTATTTCATCAATTAATAAAATGAGCAGCGGACACCGAGCTGTGTAGCTCAGCCTATTCCAGAACTGAAGGGCTGTGAAGTCAGATGCCCAGTGCTTTCTTCTGTGCCAGCCCAAGCCTCAGCCCCACTCCCGGCTCAGCTCCCAGTCACTGATTCTGTGATTTCCTTGTATTCAGCACACAGCACACGGAGCCCCTCACCCTTTCCCGAGATGCAGTAGGACAGGAAGTAAAAGTAGCCTTACTGAAGTCCTACTGTGTGCCAGGCAGCATGCTGCTTGCTTTCGTGTGGTCATCTCACTTAATTCCCACAACAGCTCTATGTGTGGGAACTGTCACTCTAGTTTTATCCAGAAGGAAGCACCTTCCAAAAGTTAAGTAACTGGCCCAAGACCACACAACCCAGGTGTGGACACGGGCCTCCCCCACCCCTGAACCTGCCCAGTGGATGATCTGTGTTTTTAGGTACTTTTTAGCATGAGTCCATTGTGACTTCTCTAAAGCTGAGCTCATCTCTTGTCTCTGCCCATTGGCTTTCCTCTACTCTGGAAGCCGGTGTGGGCTGCTCGTCACCCCCTTGCTGATTCCCATCACCTCCCAGTCATCCACTTTTGTGCTGCTGTTCACGCTCTTCTCTTCTAGCTCCGGTCTCTCTCCAGGGTCCAAAGGCACCACAGGGACAGCCGGGCGCCCTGCCTTCCCATGCAACAGTTAGATTATCCGTGTGCTGCCCACGGCATCTCTGCCAGGCCCACAACCACATGGATGCCAGCCCTCCTTCCACTGCATTAGTATCCTCGGGCCTCCCGGAGATGGTTGCCAGACAGTTAACTCCCAGCATCTACATTTCTTGCGATGAAAGAGGATGAACACAGCATATCTCCGTGAATGGTGCTCAAACTGCATGCACATTCTTGCTTCTCCCAGGCTCTCCCTGCAAGGTTCCAGGAAGCTGTCCCCTGAGAGCCACTTTCAGAGGCTGTGTAGCCCTCAGGGGTGGGAAGCAGGAGAAAATATTGAGAATCTGGACTAGAGGGCAGCCCTGGTGGCTCAGCAGTTTAGCACCGCCTTCAGCCCAGGGCGTGATCCTGGAGACCTGACGTGAGATGGAGTCCCACGTCGGGCTCCCTGCATGGAGCCTGCTTCTCCCACTCCTCTGCCTGTGTCTCTGCCTCTCTTTCTCTCTGTGTCTCTCATGAATAAATAAATAAAATCTTAAAAAGAGAGAGAGAGAGAGAATCTAGACTAGAATTACCCCTGCAAGGTGATGTGTAAATCATTTGTTTGCAAAACAAGTATTTATCAAATGCTTATTATCTAAAGGGATGCTGCATAGCAAAAGTGCATGAAGTAATGAATTAATGTGGAAAATGAATGCTACTTTTCCCTCAAAAATATATCCTCCAACATGGATGGAACTGGAGGGTATTATGCTGAGTGAAGTAAGTCAATCGGAGAAGGACAAACATTATATGTTCTCATTCATTTGGGGAATATAAATAATAGTGAAAGGGAATATAAGGGAAGGGAGAAGAAATGTGTGGAAATATCAGAAAGGGAGACAGAACGTAAAGACTCCTAACTCTGGGAAACGAACTAGGGGTGGTGGAAGGGGAGGAGGGCGGGGGGTGGGAGTGAATGGGTGACGGGCACTGGGGGTTATTCTGTATGTTGGTAAATTGAACACCAATAAAAAATAAATTTAAAAAAATATCCTCCAAGACCTTACCTTTCTTGAGGTTGCAGACTATGTCTTATTTTTCTTATCCACCTTTGAGAATACACTACCAGGTGTATACACTAGGTGAGCAATACATTTTTTTAATAAATAAATGAACAAACTGATCAGAGCATTTCTTCAGGCTTTGGATATGCTCTCTGCTTTCAATATACCATTGCCCAAACAAAGCAAAGTGGGAGGAAGTAAGTGAGCATTTTGAAGACTTTTTAGTTTCTTTAGAATGTATATATTCTAAAAATTCTAAAATATGTACATTCTAAAGAAACAGCCAATTCCCAATAACCATATTGATTACCTAATAATTACCCAACACAGGACAAAGTGTACAGTAACATCCAATGTTTTTAATGTACAAATCCTTGCACATAGCAAGAATTCAATAAGTATCTAAGCAAAGAAGAAAAAGAAGAAGAATGAAGTGAAATAAATTGCAAAATGAGTCAGCACTATTAAAAGCATGCACAGTAAATGGAATGAGACCACTAGGATTTGAGTCAATAACACAGGAGAGAGAATCTAGGCTGGCACTAAGACATAACAGACACTATTTTATTTATAATGGGGAGCTAGGTATCATAGTGATTGTTTGTATCTAAGTAATATATGTAGATAGTAAAAATAAAAAATCGAGGCAGTAAACAGCTTACATTGAAAGCAGACCCCTGCTGCTCTGCCCCCTTGAGCCCCTTCATCATACACCTAGAAGCAGCTATTTCTAACTCATTTAATTGTTTCTTCTAATATTCGACTCCATTTTTTTTTCTAAATTATATGCAAGTATTGCCTGGCAAACAGGACGACCAGAACAGGCAGAGGTATCCAGAGCAAGAGAGACATGGCCCAGCAGGAGGCTACAGAGGGACGCACAAGGACTGGCAATGTGTCCGTCCGGCACAGGTGAGTGCCTCCGTTTCAAGGGTGCTCCTGTACACTGGAGATCTAATGTTCTGAGCAACACATGCATGTTGCTGGCATCAAAACGTTGATCCAGGAGCCCCTCGTGAGTTTGCAATCAATTCCCCTAAGTATAGTAACCCCTGGGGTGACCTGAAAACAGTCAAGTGTCCTCACCTCTAAGTTATATCTGTAAACTAACCTCCACTCCCGACCAGAGCCTTCAGCCGACCAGCTGGCTAGTGGGTCTCTCACCTTCTCTTTCAATAGCATTTTCACCATTCCTTAATTAGCGGATTTCATTGTAATGCCCGAATCATCACAGGAAAACATCTCAAGTCAGATTTTGAAAAATGGCTCAATGCGCAAATTCCTCATTATTCGCCTTGAGGCTATACCACACCTGCTGCAAGCCAGTACATGGTTGGTAGCACATAATAATCCCATTCAAGGGCAGCCCAGGTGGCTCAGCAGTTTAGCGCCACCTTCAGCCCGGGGCTTGATCCTGCAGACCCGGGATCAGAGTCCCACGTCAGGCTACCTGCCTGCTTCTCCCTCTGCCTGTGTCTCTGCTTCTCTCTCTCTCATGAATAAATAAATAAAATCTTTAAAAAATAATAATCCCATTCAAACTAGATTAAGCAAACACAAGGGGGGAATATATTGAAAGGACACAGGGTGTCTTGTAAGATCTAAGGATAATGTGGCAAGGCCTTGTGGAGGCCTAGAAGCAACGTTGAGAAAGCCATTGGGAAACACAAAAACAATACCCCCCTGCCTTTCCAGTCCCATCCCCTGCAGTGGTGAAAAATGGCCACCAGAGGCCCACCAGCACCTGTCAAGAGTAGTCTAACATCCTTGAGTGCAAACTCCAAGCTCAGGAGTCATTGGCCCAGCTTCAGTGAAATATCATCCCCTGCTCCTATCAACGGGGCATGGGGGCAGATGTGGTGTTAGGAATCATGGTGGAGGGTCCCTAATAAAAAGGTGTGAAGTTGGGAAGGAAATGATGGAGGGAGGAAATAATTAGCATTCCTACTATAGAATCTAAAACTCAGTTTTTCTAGCTAATCAGTATAATTGTAGAATTTATACCCAAGGGTGTATTAAAGATCACCTAACTTAACTCTTCTACTTCATAGATGAGATTCATGACCCAAGAATGTCATTTTGCATTTATTACTGTTGTTTGATGTTTGTTTTTCCTAAGATCTTGTTTGCTTGTTTTCTGAAAAACAAAGTTATCTGTTCTCTTCAACATAACCATGCAGCACATACAGAGTAGGACCACTGGAGCAACACTAGCTGAATTCAAATCCCAGCTCCACCGTATACTGGCTGTGGGACCTTTGTGTGTGTGTGGTGGGGGGGAGGGAGGTTAATTAACCTCCCTGTGCCTCAATTTCCTGCTCCATAAAATGTGAAGAATAATATGACCTACCTCCTATGAGTATTGTGCATTGTAAATGAGTTAATATGTGTAAAGTGTGCAGTATGGTACCTGATGCATATTGAAGGCTATAAAAGTATTATGTGAGTCATCGACACCATCATCATCATTTAAAAAGCTTGAGGCAAATGCATTTGCCAACAAAATCACATCAAACCATTAGAGCAGGAGCCATGTTAAGTTGCAGTAAAGCTACAGGTAGATGTTTATTTCCAACAAAGATTATTTTCTAATTTTTCCAACTTAGAATTCTTCCGTACTACAGGAGAACAAAAAAGTAAAAAGAAAATAAAATTACTGATAATTACAACACTCAAAGAAAAAGGATTGTAGATTGGTGCATTTTTTCAAACTATTTCGGTGCATATTTATGTGCATAGTTGTGATCACACTGTATATATAATTCAGCATGTTGCTCTTAGTCACTTAACATTATAGCATACGCATTTTCCCATATCATTAAATATTTTCGAATACCTCCACTTCAATGGCTGTGTAATAGTACAACATATAGTTATGCACTGATTTCCTGATATATTCCCCTATATGGAAAACATAGGTTGCTTCCGATTTTTTTTTAAGATTTTATTTTTAAGTAATCTCTACACCCAATGTGGAGCTTGAACTCATAACCCCAAGATCGAGAGTCGCATAGTCTACCCACTGAGCTAACCAGGTGCCCCTTGTTGCTTCCAATTTTAAACGCTTTTAAGCTTTAATACAGATTACCAAATTACTATCCAAATTATTTGGTTCAATTTATGCTCCCAAAAGCAAAGTGAATGAGTATCTTCCTGCATGCTCAACTGAAATGAGCATTATAATTTTTTTAATCTTTCCTAAATTGAGAGGTTTTAAAAGGTATGTCATTCTTGTTTTAATGTATACTTATTCAATACCAGCTAATGATATTAAATATTTTTCCAGGGCAGTCCAGGTGGCTCAGCGGTTTAGTGCCGCCTTCAGCCCAGGGTGTGATTCTGGAGACCCGGGATCAAGTCCCATGTCAGGCTCCCTATATGGAGCCTGCTTCTCCCTCTGTCTCTGTCTCTCTCTCTGATGAATAAATAAATTTTTTTAAATCTTTAAAATAAATAAATACACACATACATATTTTTCCATGTTAACCATCTCAAGTATTCATTTATAATATATCAATTCGGGATCCCTGGGTGGCTCAGCGGTTTAGCTCCTGCCTTTGGCCCGGGGCACGATCCTGGAGTCCCGGGATCGAGTCCCATGTCGGGCTCCCGGCATGGAGCCTGCTTCTCCCTCCTCCTGTGTCCCTGCCTCTCTCTCTCTCTCTCTCTCTCTATATATATATATATATATATATAATAAATAAATAAATAAGTCTTTAAAATATATATATATATATATATATAATATCAATTCATGTCCTTTGCCTATTTATCCTTTGACATCTTAACTTTTCTTTACATATTAGTAGGAGTTCTTTATGTTGTTAGGAGGTAAACTTCTGTCTTATTTGCTCTAATAGTTTTCCCAATTTATATTCATTTTAAATTCAGTCAGAGACATTTCTTCATACAAATTTTTAAATCACTGTCATGAAATCTGTTGATGTTTTTCTTTAAAATTTCACATCTTATTTATAGCTTAGATAGGCCCCGCATATTCAGGTATTAGAAAATATTGCGTTACATTTTCTTTCAGGTTTTTTATACTATGGGGGGCGATTTTTTCTATCTAAAATATTTTGTTATAGGTAAAGAAAGATCAAAATGTATTTTTTCATCCCAAATAGCCAATTGTCCCAGTCTCATTTATGATTAACCCAGCCGTTTTCCAGATTTGCACTACCATTATTACTGAATTGTTATAATATTGGGATCTACTCAAGGCTCTTTTGTTCACTTGGCCACTCACGTTATCTCCACTCACATTGGCCACTCACGTTATCTCCTGTCTCCTTTTCTTTGGGCATTTGCACAAGATCAGTCACAGGGATGGTGAGGTGGATAGAATCTGGTTCCAGAAAGTCATATGCTGTCATCTACTGAGAGGTTCTTTTCCATCTGGTCTTTGGACTTCTGTTTCTATCATCCCATCATTCACTCTTAATGTCTGTGACCCTGCATGGTTTCTAGTTGGCATAGTCCATGCACATCTACTGATAATACCCCATGTTACTCCCTCCGGGACCCTTCCAGCACCCTGGCCTTGTCTCGATTCTTCTGCCTCTCTCCTGGGGTCCTGGGAGACTCAAAGGCTGTTTCAAACCATCCTAGACCTTGACATGCCACAATACCTCCCTTACATGGCTTTTCTGGTGCCTCAATGGACTCTTGCTGCAGCAAGCTCTGGAAAGCAGGGCACAGAACCACTCAACTTTGAAGTCTCCCTAAATGTATTTGGCATTGTTCATACTTCCCACTCCCGCAGGATCTTTGGTGAGACCAGAGCTTTGCTCTCCTTTCTGCCTTTCCAAATTCTTTTCCCTCCTCCCCTCCCACAGTGAGTCTCTACCTTATGGTATCACATGCCCCTCCCAGCCCAGTGTCATCTTTGACAACACCTTCTCCTTCACTCCTTGTGACAAGTCCATTACCAAGTCCATTGGATTTTACCTACTAAATATCTCAATAAATACTCAATCTGTGTTTCCACTCCCACCCAGGCAGAAGACCCCATCCTTTACTCCCTGTCCTTCTTCAATAGCACCTAGCCGGTCTCCCTCAGGTACTTTTGTACCCTTACACTGCACTCTTCTCACAGAAGCCACTGAGCTCTTAAAAACACACATGTGATCACACAACTCTTATTTATCCAATTTGGCAAATTTCCTTTGCTCTCAGGATATAACTCCAGTTCCTGCCAAGGCCAGCAAATGTGAGTCCCTGACCACTTCGGCCATGTCCAATGGAACCCTCTCTCTATCTGCTGGCCATAGCCCCTTACACACACATCCTCTTTCCCATTCCAGCACCTTCTCCCATGTTCTTTCCTCTGCCTGGGAACTCCCCCAAAGTTTTACTGTCCCTTTCCCTGCATTCACCTCCACTCCCATCCTTCATCTGGTTAACTCCTCATCACTTCTTTGGAGGAAGGTTTCCACCCTGCCAGAGGTTAGGTCTCTCTTAGTCACTGCCCAAGAGCTCTGTGAGGGCAGGGACTATGCTGACCTTACTTGCTACTTCTCTGGTGTGTCGTAAACAAATGGGTCATAAATGACTGACTGACTGACTGAATGAATGAATGAATATAAAGGAAGGATGCAGGAGATGCAGGTAGGAAACATGAACTGAATCGTAAGTACCCAAAGTGTTTGTCTCTATTCAATATCAATCATCTTTTCTTTTTTTTAAAGATTTTATTTATTCATGATAGACATATATATGGAGAGAGGCAGAGACACAGGCAGAGGGAGAAGCAAGCTCCATGCAGGGACTCCAACGTGGGACTCGATCCCAGGACTCCAGCATTACGCCCTGGGACGAAGGCAGGTGCCAAACCGCTGAGCCAGCCAGGGATCCCCTCAATCATCCTTTCTTATATGTTATTGTCCCAAGTCACACACCTTAGTTTGTGACACTTAGCTTGTGGTTGATCAAAATTTCCAGTAGCAAATTGAACATATTTCTTTCCTTGTACATAATTTCATAGTCTCTGTCTACCTATTCTACCGAAGGCAGAAATGAAAGAGTAAATTCCAAATAGACTTAGGAGGGAATGAGAGTGATCAGGCCTGGAATGATACACACATCAAAATGTACTTGAAAGTTTATTAAATGAATAAACAGAATAAAAACTGCAAAGCTGGGGTGCCTGACTGGTTCAGTCAGAAGAGCATGAGACTCTCGGTCTCAGGGTTATGAGTTCAAGCCTCATGTTGGGTGTAGAGATTACTCAAATAAATAAACTGTTTTAAAAAATTGCAAAGATACTTCAGTCACACAGAGTCTGATCTTCCAACACCCTCTACCAAAAAAAAAAATATATATATATAGCAGAAAAATAAAATATGAAGAGCAGCATCCCCCTCTAAGTTTTTTGTGAGGTGGTAGCAATGGAAAGAGGATGGTTTTCTGAGAAAAAAAAAAAATTCAAGCAATAAACGCTTCTGAACAGAGGTTTAAGTCCTAGAACTTTTATAATCTGACAACAATCTGGAAAAACGGGATTATAAGCATGCACCCTTGGCCTTGCCTAGACAAAATGAATCATTCTCTTTTCTCTGGCCAGTCGGTGTTTGCCATCCTCTGCGGTATCACTATTTTCAAGCAAATCTCACAGTCCAAAACTGTTATGTAAGCCACAACACCTTCACATTAAATTATTTACTTTTAATAATAGAAAAGTTATTTTTGACTGCAGTGAAACCATAAATCTAGCCTGTTTTGCTTCAGTTCATTTGTTTAGTTGGCCATCTGGCAAGATGATTCAACATAATGCAGACTCTTCCTTAGTACAAGTCAAATATTTTCTATTTAAAAGTTAATGTTGAAAAAAAAAGTTGATGTTGTGCCTACGGCTGAGCTCTAATTCTTTTTTCATTTTCTTCTCTTTGCTTTTTATAGCCACATAAACAATTGATTTGACTTAGAACTTCTTGTACACGTTTATTCACCGTATGATGATAACGTAACAAAACTGCTTCCAAATGCCACATTCGAAAACCAGTGTCATGATGATAGAGAAACCAGAATTGGGTGTAGATTCTTCTGCCTTCTGCGATTGAGGGATCATTCATCCCTAGGTAGACAGGTCTTTGGTTTTTGAGGGAAACACTTCAGAGAGCTTTGACAGTTCTTTTAGTAGAAAGAAAACAGGCTAGGGCTGCCTGGGTGGCTCAGTGGTTGAGTACCTGCCTTTGGCTCAGGGTGTGATCCCCCGGTTCCGGGATGGAGTCCCACATCGGTCTCCCTGCATGGAGCCTGCTTCCCTCTGCCTGTGTCTCTGCCTCTCTGTGTGTGTCTCCCATGAATAAATAAAATCTTTAAAAAACAAACAAACCAACAGGCTCTTTGGGCAATCCTGAATGGCCAATTTTTCTGCATAATACACAAATGGAATTTGGACAGTTGGGCAGCATGTGTGGAGGGCACAGAGGATAAACGACCTTGGACTAGGAAAAGAAGCAGGGAGATTTGAGGAGAGTACAGTGCTGTCCAGTAGAACTTTCTAAGATGATGGAAATGTTCTACATCTCCCCACCGCAGTAGCCACTTGCCACATGTGGCTATTGAGCATTTAAAATGTGGTCTTATGACTGAAAATCTGAATTTTTAAAATTATTTAATTTAAATTTAAATTGCCACATGTGGCTAATGGTTATTCTCCTGGATACTGCAGAAGAGAGGACTCTTGACATCAACCCCCCCCCTCCCCAAACCTGAGCTGAAAAGAGCAGGGAGAAGGCTGAAAGCTCCAGAAAGAATCCCCCAGGGTAGGGACTCTGAAGAACTTTCAAGAAGGCGATGAGTGAGTGAGTGATAGTCAATTTTAAGTTGCTGCTTGCTCTATGTTTCCTTTCTGTTGCCCACAAACCTTCAGTAAACATCTCCTAGGCTGAAGTGACCATGCATCTCAGCTTGCCTGGGACTGCCACTTAGTGTCTGATGCCCTGGTGCAATTACTAACGGTCCCTGCTTCACTCTCAAGTGTCCCACTTGGACAATGGATCATGTCAACTCCCTACTTACATACATAACCTTGTATTGGTGGTAGTGTAGAGATTTGGGGAAAGGAATGTGAAGAGAAGCTCAGACTTCCCCATCACCTCTCCCCAGAAGTCTTGTGCAAGGGTTTGGGAAGGGGGCGCAGGGCCAGCAGAAGCGCCAAGCAATATGGAAGACCAGCTCACAAGTGGGCTGGCAGGACAGAAGAGAGACCAAACCATCCTTCTCCTATGTAAACGAGGGGAGGGTGAAAGTGGGGGAAGGGAGGAGGGGAAGAAAGTCAGTTACAAAAAAAAAAAGAGAGAGAGAGAGAGAGAAAGAGAGAAATACAGTTTCTCTGGCATTCCCAGATACATTACATTCCCAAGTATTACTAAGAAATACTGGACAGATTAAATGTCTTTCCACTTCTGTGTATTTGGTAAAATCAAATATTAGCATGCAGAACATTCTATTGCAGTTAAACCTGTATTAACACAAATTTTCAAGGCATAATTAAAGTTTAAAATAAAATTATCTGAGTTTTCTATAAGGATACAGTACAACCAAACAACCACATCTAACGTAAAGTAAAACCCAAAAGTCCTATAGCTTGAGCTTTAACTAAAATATACTATTTGGCATTAATTTGTAACTTGAGATCCAACATTTTGTTTGTTCATGTGTGTTTTTACCGTGTGTGTGTGTGTGTGGTCAGAATACTGAAGATCTACTCACTTAGCAAATTTCAAGTATATAATATAATCTTTTCTCCCTATTTCCCCTACCTACCTGCCCCTGGTAACCACCAATATACTCTGTTACTATGAATTTGACCTTTTTAAAAAACAACTTAGATTATTTCCATATCTTGGCTATCGTGAATAATGCTGCAATAAATGTGGGAATACAAATATCTCTTCAAGATAGTGATTTCATTTCCTTTGGATAAATACTTAGAAGTGGAATTACTGAATCATATGGCAGTCCTATTTTTAATTTTTTAAGGAACTCCATATTGTTTCCTATAGTGGCTATACCAATTTACACTCCTACCAACAGTGAACAAGGGTTCCCCCTTCTACATGTCCTTACCATCCCTTGTTATCTCTTATCTCTTATCTGCCATCCTGACAGGTATGAGATGATTTCTCACTGTGGTTTAATTTACATTTCCCTAATAATTAGTGATGTTAAACATCTTTACATTTACCTGTTAGTCATTTATATATCTTCTTTGGAAAATGTCTATCCAGGTCCTTGCCAATTTTAAAAGTCCTTTTTTTTTTTTTTAGCTTCATGTGTCCTTTTAAAGTCTCACACAGAACATTAAGTGATTTCTCACTTAGCAGATTTGTAAATAAGAACTACACACATCTTTGGGGTGCTTGAGTGGTTCAGTTGGTTAAGCGTCTGCCTTAGGTTCATGTCATGAGCCCAGGGCCTGGGATCAAGCCCAGCATTGGGCTCCCTGCCCAGTAGAGTCAGCTTCTCTCCACTCCTCCCCACCGCCACCCCTCCCCCTTTCGCACTCTCCCTTTCTCAAATAAATAAATAAAATCCTTTTTTTAATTTAAAAAAGAACTAGACATTTTTACTACAGTCCTAAATCCACTGTAATCCATTTGAAGAATAAATCACTCTCCTTTACTTCTAGACCTACGCAGATGTATTTTTGTCCTTTTTATGACCCAAGTAGATAAATGCCTAGAGCATATTTCCCCTAAGTATCACTGAGGTGATAGCGGCAAGAAGCAGAATGGCGGAGTCATTAAGAAGGTGGACTCCAGAGTCAGACTTCAGGTTTGAATCCTGGTTCCACCAACTTAGTTTTCTCATCTGCAAAATGCAGATACTTTCAGTAATTACCTAATGAAGCTGTTATGAGGATTCAGTTAGATAATCCACATAAAGCATTTAGCACAATTCCTGGCAAATATACTATGTGCTTACTAAGTGCTAACTGTGACAATAATGATAATGAAGAGGATGATGATATTTAGCGATTAAATTGGTAGAAAGAGATAGGAAAATTCGAGAATTTAAATATAACCTTAAAAACAAGTTACAAAGAAATACTTTAAAATGAGTCCTGGAGCACCTGGGTGACTCAGTCAGTTAAGCGTCTGATTCTTGATTTGGGCTCAGGTCATGATCTCAGGGTCCTGAAATCAAACCCATGTCTGGCTCCACACTGAGTGTGGAGCCTGTTGAGATTCTCTCTCTCCTTCTGCATCTCCTCTCAAAAAAAATTTTTTTTAAATGAGTCCTGAGGGTTCCCTTTTGCTGCTCTAAGATGACAACAGCCTTGTAAGTCACTTATTCACCATTCTCCTTTCCACACACTGTGACAAAATTTTTCCTAAGTGTTTTCTAATAAACTATGAAGTCCGTGAGATATTTTGACACATATTTGTATTTTGACAACTAACAAGAGTATTTGAAATAGGGAAGGTAGTCAATAAATAGTTATTTTTTAAAAGACTTTATTTATTTGTTTATTTGAGAGAGGGAGGGAGCACAAGCAGGGAAGGAGCAGAGGAAGAGGAAGAAGCAGAAACCCCTAGGCAGGGCTTAATCCCAGGACCGTGGAATCATGACCTGAGCCAAAGGCAGACGCTTAACTGACTGAGCCACCAGGCACCACAATAAGTATTTCTTGATATCAGTTTCTCGACAGTTTTTGAGCATCTGCTGTGTGAGCAGCACTGACTGTGTTTGATGCTAAGGACATACACTTTGCTCACTATCGGGGTTCGGTGAAAGAAGTTGATCACACAAAGCCAGAACATTCTCTTTTATGGGCAGGAAGAGAAGAAATTGGCTTTTTGCCAATAAATTCAGTATCAACTTCTCACAATGTCCACTCTTTGTAGTCCCGTCTCATAGAGGACTTACAGAACCCAGGAACCTCACCTAGCACTGGCTTCACTGTAATGCAGAGGAAGCAGTGCAGCTGTAGGGTTGTCCCCAGTCAACTAGGCACTGGTTTCCAGGGTATATGTCACAGGTCAGAGATGAGAGGCTGAGAACATGGTCTCTGTGAGTGGGTGCAGAAGCCTCCCCAGCTTAGAAGCCCCATCCCTCAAGAACTATTTCTATTGGAACAGTCCCAGAACCACAGCTTCCAGGTCCCAGTGAGGGGAAAGCCCAGCTAGTACCCACCATGCTCAGGAAGCCCAAAGCTGTGCCTTCTCACCAGGCACGGATATTCTTCTATGGTCCATACTCAGCTCGGCAACCACAGGTCATTCTTACAGTAAGCAGTGTTGCCTAATAAATAACGTAGCCAGCATTCACCTCTGTCAGGTTCCCAGGCAAAGAGCCAAAAAGTTAACCCAAGGTTATTTTATTTTTTATAAAGAAGGGGAAAATATTTTTATTAATCTTTCACTCACAAAATCTCTATTCTTGATTCCTCTGAGCTCCCAAAATCTTATCAGAAATCACCCGGGAGAGAGAGGTCTCTGATGCACCCTCAACTCAGTATGAACAAAACCCACACAATTTCCTCCTGTCTCCTCGCCTGGACACTTCACGTTCCCTGGTTTAACTTACACAATCATCAACCATCCAATCACCCCCCGCATGGAATTCTTCCCTGGCTTTCCATTCCCAAGTCTAGAGCATGACAATTAGGGCTCTTTGGAACCTAGATACGTCTGCGTCCAACCTCTTCCATAGCACCCACCCTGTAGACAAAGCCTATTTATCATTCTCCCATTTGCCATCATTAGAAAATACCTATAGCCTTTGTTCAAACCTAGAATAGCCTTCTACTGACAAACAATTGGTCAATCAAGAGCTTCTAACTCTTGAAAAACCAACCCCCCCCCCCACAAGAAGACACAAATTCATCCCCAGTACAAACCTGCCATTCCCTCCACGTTCTCCCGCAGCACCCTGGAGGTCCCCCTTGCAGCACTGCCCACATGGCTGTGGTCCCCATCACCTACAGAGCTGCTGCAAGAAGAAACCAAGCCTTATCCATGTTGTCTCTCCAGAGCCATGAACACATCTCTGTATGTGGAGTACCTCAAAGTCTACTGGCTTGAATGCAAACAGTAACATTGAAGCTGTGCCTTAAGGAACCGGTAGAACTTCTGAGAACAAACAAGGAAGAAAAGGACCAGAAACAAGAAGAGTTGAGAGCAAACACAGTCCATTTTGCTGATACATGGGTCCTTGGAAGGAAAGGGACATTTCAGATTCATTGTGATCCTATTACAGCCTTAGAGACTTAGCCTACAATCAGTAGGAAATAGCTGTGACTCACTGTTAAAACTATGCAAGGACTTGAAAAATATTAAGGGCCGCTTGGGTGGTTCAGTTGGTTAAGTGTCTGCCTTCAGCTCAGGTCATGTGCCTGGAGTCCTGCGATCAAGTCCTAATCAGGCTCCCCGGTCAGCTGGGAGCATGCTTCTCCCTCTCCCTCTGCCATCCCTGCCCCACTGTGTTCTCTGGCTCTCTCTATCTCTCTGTCAAATAAATAAAATATTTTTTAAAAATTAAGAGGTTATGCCACAATCAAGTCTCTAGGTATGATTATTTCTAAATGATAAAATACACAGATCTTTTGGAAACAAAAAAAAAGGGAGGGTTCTCAAATCAAGGCTAAAAGCTAAACAAAGGATATACATCCAAAAAGTACTAAGATTTTTATTTGTGATTTCATCTATCCCAATACATGATCCTTAAAATGAGGGACAAGAGGCACAGGTCCTTCTGATAGAGACTCATGGGGGAAAAAAATGGAGGCCCATCATCAGTGTTAACATTGCGTGGAACCACTAAACCCATATGAATGCTGTCTTTGGCTCCTGAGGACCCCTTCATACCCTGTCATCACCCAGTCACAGTAATGAGATTATGAACACCTGCCAAACTGACAAATAAAAGAAAAGAAAGGAGCTGGGACAACCCACAGACCAAAATAATGCAAGGTTTTGCAGTCAATTTCAAGTGTTAGAAGCTAAGAAAAATACTAAAGATTATCCAATGTACCTTTTCTAGTTCTAGGGGGAAGGAGTTTTTTTTTTTAACTTATTTTTGGAAATGAACAAAACAAATTCCTCAATGTGACTACAATTCTTCTTTCTTATCTCATTAGGGGCAGACTGACATTTCAGCCAATCAATCCCAGAATGGTAAGTAAACACTTAAACTGTTGATAGTACTCTCTCTGATGCTGAGAGACAAAAGGGTGGGGGGGGGGGGGAGTTCTAGTCATTGAGAAATAAAATTGAAAAAGCTAAGCCACAGCATAAGGAGACTTCTAAGATGCATTGCTGAATTTTAAAAAGTGATATATAGACTAACATTGATAGAATATGGTCCTATTTGTATAAAAATGTGTACAGTATATACATATGCTTATATAGGCAAGTTTTTGCATTGAAATTTTCTAAGTGATATACAAAAAGTCATGACTAGTGGTTACCTCTGGAGAGGTCTGGCATGTGGGGTCAGGAAGATGTTTTCAATCATGTATCATCTTATACTATTTGTTTACCATGTGCATGTGTTTAATTTTTTAAAAATCATAAATACAGCAAACAGAAGTTAAGCAACATCACAAGTCAGGAAACAATTGGAGTGAGAAGAAGAAAAACCAACATTTATTGACTAACGTCTCTGCGCCAGGCATACCTCCCAGCCGCCTCCTAATCATTACCGCCCAACGGGTGTGGCTGCAAAGTTTCTAGCCCCTGGAAAACAGCCCGAAACCTCTCCTGGTGCTGTTCCGCCACCACAGTCAAACCCACAGTTGGCTCTGACTCTGAGCTTTTTCTAGCATATGGAATGCAGCCAAATTTGGATGGTTTCCCAGGGAGGGTAAATAGTGTGTTGGAGATTGAGTTAAAACAACCAAACTCCTTTTTAGCAAGCCAATGGGATCAATCCAGGGCTTGTAAAGTACTACCTAAATTGTTTTTAGTTCCTTTGATTGCTTTTTTCAACTTGAAAACTGTAAAACACACACCCTATCCAACTTAGGATCTGCTGCTTTAAGAACTATTTAACCAAGCATGCGTGGCTTCTTTACTTCATTTGTGCTGATGGAGGCAAGATGGTACTTTCTACTGTTATCATTGTTAATAAAACAAATTAAACTTCTGCAATATCTGTAAATTACAATGTATATTTCTATTAAACCCTTATCAAATGCTGCCCTCTAGTGGACTATTCGGTAAAAACCTAAAAATAGATTTTAATTAAGGTTTAAGATGTTCTAAAAGGGAACAGTAATGATAGATGCACATCTTTCGAAATTAAATATTCACCATCCAACAATAATTTCAATTAACTCTGCCCTTCATAAAATGTTGACATTGTCATCGTTTCCATAACTATTTTAAATATTTACCTTGCTTGGGAAACGTTTGCCTTAACACACAAACAGGGTCTGTTTCCTAAAGCAGACCTGAGTTGACTTCACAACCACCCCAACGAAATGTTTAAATGCCTAGTACTTCAGAAAAGTGACCTCTGTAACTGTCTAGATATTCGCAATAATTTTAAAATCATGTATCAGCGATCCTGTTCTGAATGCTCGTGTTGTTAAAGCAGAGCTCAAAGGGGGCGCAACTTTTACTATGTGAGGACGTTTTAGCAAGAGAGCAGGAGGGCACCTGAGTTTGATGTCCCTGCTTTGGACGGATTGGCAGCCCCTGGGAAACTCCTGTCTTGCCTTTCTGCCTCATTGCCTGCAAGTCATTCATCACGTAAATATAACTCGGGACGCAAACACACGCAGGTTGCCAAATTCTCTAAGCTTTAAAAATTATTCTTTTCCAGCCAGATCATGCTTTGTACTTACAGTATCCCCCACCCCCCCACCCCCACCCCCGCAGCCCCAGTAAGTTCAGAGCGCTCAGCCTGGACCTCCACGGGCCTTTCTTAACCCTATTACCTGCAGGCGCCAGAGCCCTGAGCATCCTCCCAGCCCTGGCGGGGGGCGGGGGGGCCCCATGCAACTCCCGTCCCGGGGCCTAGTCCTTCAGGGCTCTGGCAGCTCTCGGTAAAAGAGCGGAAGACAGAGACTGCGGAAATCTCAAAGAGCCTCCAAGAGCCGGGCGGTTCGCGGCCCTCCCGGCGGCACCTACCCGGAGGTGCCCCCACCCCCGCGAGTAGCCCCGCGTCCCTGCATCTCCGCCGCCCCGCGCCCCCGCGTCCCCGCATCCCTGCCGCCCTGCGTCCCGCATCCCTCCAGCCCGCATCCCTCCACCCCACATCCCCAACCCCCGCGTCCCCGCAGCCCCGCAGCCCCGCAGCCCCGCCACCCCGCGTCCCCGCATCCCTCCACCCCGCATCCCCAACCCCCGAGTCCCCTCAGCCCCGCGTCCCCGCATCCCTGCCGCCCCATGTCCCCGCATCCCTGCCGCGCCGCGTCCCCGCATCCCTGCCACCCCGCGTCCCCGCAGCCCCGCAGCCCCGCGTCCCAGCATCCCTGCCACCCCGCGTCCCCGCATCCCCAACCCCCGCGTCCCCTCAGCCCCGCATCCCTGCCGCCCCGCGTCCCCGCATCCCTGCCGCCCCGCGTCCCCGCATCCCCAACCCCCGCATCCCCAACTCCCGCATCCCCGCAGCCCCGCGTCCCCGCATCCCTGCCACCCCGCGTCCCCGCATCCCCAACCCCCGCGTCCCCTCAGCCCCGCATCCCTGCCGCCCCGCGTCCCCGCATCCCCGCAGCCCCGCGTCCCCGCATCCCTGCCACCCCGCGTCCCCGCATCCCCAACCCCCGCGTCCCCGCATCCCCGCAGCCCCGCATCCCCGCAGCCCCGCAGCCCCGCAGCCCCGCAGCCCCGCGAGGAGGCGCGGCCCGGGGAGAACCCGGCGGAGCTCGGCCGCTCCTGGAAGGTCACCTCCGCGGCGCGAGCACCAAGCAGCTCGGCACAGGCCCAGACTCCCATCTCCGCTCCGACCTCCGCCCGCCCAGCCAGCGCTCCCTGCCCTCCCTGCCCTCCCTGCGGCCCGTCTCTAAAAACGACCAAAGCCCACGGAAACACCACAGTAAAACACCCTGTCGCTGGAACCGCTGGATGTGAACATTCAAGAAGGGGAGTGAAATAACTGGGCAAGAATAGAAGTTGCCATGGGAGAAATTCCTCGGGGGACCCTCCTCCGGCCGCGCGCACCCACCCTCCGCAGCTTTAACTCTCCCTCCCTTCCGCTAAGTGCCTGCTCTTATCACCTCGGTTATAAATCTCAATTTACAGCGAGCACCCCTTGCGTCCTGCCCGAGGGTTTTCCATTTGATGCCCAGCGAGCTCCGTGGGGCTGCTTCCCCTCTGGAGGTCCCTGAGCTGTCATTTCTGCCACTTTCCTTAAAGTTTTTTTTTTTAAGAGTTTATTTATTTATTCATGGAAGACACACACACAGAGAGAGAAGCAGAGACATAGGCAGAGGGAGAAGCAGGCTCCCTGTGAGGATCCCTGTATGGGACTCGATCCCAGGGTCCTGGGATCAGGACCTGAGCCAAAGGTAGATGCTCAACCACTGAGCCACCCAAGCACCCCTCTGCCACACTTTCTTCAACTTTTCTAGATCCTTTATCTGTTCCTTCTCCAACTCTCTTTGCTTGGCCGGGAGAAACAGATCCGGGTGGGGGCAGGGAAGCTGCATTTGAGCCAAGTCGATTTTTCTAGACACTAACATTTGTGCTAAGACACCGTTGGTCTTTTAAAAGCTTAACAAATAAAGAAATAGCTCACATAGGTTTTACTGTACCAGAGAGAGGAGACAGAAAAGAGTGGGAGAGAGAAAGGAGTGGGAGAGAGGAAAGGAAGAGAAGAAGAGGAAGAGAGGCGGTGAGGGGTGAGGGATGAGGGGAGAGAGGGAGAGGATGAGAGAATCTGTCTTCATCTCTTCATCAGGCCACATAAAAGAAAAGCAAACCCCAGCTCCCTTCCTATATAACTTGCAGACTGACTATGTATCTTGAGGGACCTAGTACAAAAGGAAAATGAAGACCCTTTCTTCAAAATGATTTAAGTGAAAGTGATTAAAACTTCCAACTGAGAGGGCAACTGGGTGGCTCAGTGGTTGAGCCTCTGCCTTCAGCTCAGGTCATGACCCTAGGGTCCTGGGATTGAGTATGAGATTGGGTTTCCTGCAGAGATCCTGCTTCTCCCTCAGTCTATGTCTCTGTCTCTCTTTATGTGTCTCTCATGAATAAATACAATAAAAAAAAAAAAAAAGAATTTCAAGTGAGGAGGGCAGAGCATTAGCCCCAGCACAGGGCTCTTCAGAGTAGAGTGCAGGGCTGCCTGTGACTTCACCACACTAAGGCCACACACCCTCAAAGCCAGCCTTCTCTCCTCCCATCAATCAAAAGGGCACTCTGGCTGTGCTCACTGTTATTTGGGCTTTGCCCCCACAAGGGTTAGCCCCTGCTTGGGTGATCAACTTGTCTTGCTTTGCCCTAGACTATCAGAGGCTTAGCACCGCAAGTCCCACATCCCTGGTACCTCCTTAGTCCCAAGCGCATGGGGACAGCTGGACACTCCCTCATTCTCTGGGGACCCGTTCTGCTAGTGACAGAGTTGTCCTCTGCTCTTCTACTGGGTTTTTAATTTCTTCCTCTCAGAACCAATAGTGATCGTAGGCCAATCCCTACCTCTGTGGTGGGGCAGGAAGCCATTGCAAATGCCCCCAGATTTATTCCCCTCTTTTTCATACGCCCAAAGAGAAGGCTGCCGAACCAGGACTCCGGATATTCCTATGTGCTGAAATGTGCATATATGTGGCAGCACCTGTTGGGATTTCTTGTGACTACTTTGGAAAGAATGAAGTTTCCACACTGTGTTTCAGGATCTGGTGGTTGTACACTTGTAGTGTTTGTTTGTTTGTTTGTTTTTTTAAGGTGTGATACTCCAACAATGTATCAAGCATTATTTCTCCTAAGATAATCACGCAATAACAAAAAATATACCCATGGACAAGCTAACAAACTGCCATTTATTCCAGGGGGACAATCTAAACTACAAACTGAATTTCACATGCCCGTCTACTGTGAACTGAACATTCACCAAGCACTTTGCTGGGCCTGCAGACATCTTGATGGATATCGTGCCATACCCTCCCTGGAAGTGCTGAAAGATGAATATCTAGATGTTCATAGTGATGTACAAATATGAACATTAGTCAATTAACTCCTTAAAGAGTTACTCAAGGACTGCTTGAGTCTTCCTATCTTTCCCTAGCATGTATCACACCTATTGATTACATCTAGTGGGTATTACACTCCCCTGGAACATTGCGTGGACTAAAACTATTTCATTTCTCCTCATATAGCTACTACTGTCCCTCACATCAGTTAATGCTCTTGCAGATCTTCCCTGAGAAAAAGAGAAGCCATTGGACAAGAGCTCACTCCCACAGCCTCCTCAAAGTACAGGGACCAGTCTACCTTCATCTGTGCCCAACCTTGCTGTTCTCTTTCCTATAAGTCACAATGCAGTGTCCCGGTCCTATCAGCATCCAACCTTCCCTGATACTCTGCAACTCCTCAAAAGACTTGCCTTCCATAGCCAAACCACTTCTAAATATTCTTGCTCTTTTGTAGTTCACGTTCCAACTAAAAATCATAGCCCTGGAGTCATGGGTCTCAAAGTGTGGTCGCTGAACCACCAGTATCAGAATTACCTGGCATTTACTAGAAATCCAATTACTTGAGCCTCGCCCTAGACATACTGAATCAGAAACTCCAGGGCTGAGGTCTTGAAGTCTGGGTTTTTGTGTGTTTTTTTTTAAGATTTTATTTATTTATTCACAAGAGACAGACGGGGGGCAGGGGGTAGAGACATAGGCAGAGGGAGAAGCTCGCTCCATGCACAGAGCCCGACGTGGGACTTGATCCAGGTTCCCCGGGATCACGCCCTGAGCTGAAGGCGGCGCTAAACCGATGAGCCACCCTGGCTGCCCAGAAGTCTGGGTTTTAACAAGCCTTCTAGGGGGTTCTGAGACTCACTAAAGCTTGAGATCCATGGATCTATGGTCAACACTCCTTGGCTTCCCTCTGCACCACTCTACACCTGTGTCCACATGCAGATGATGCATAGATCATCCAATGAGAGAGCTCTCTGCAGAAGGCTAGAGATTGCTGTCCTTAGCCCTCTCCTGATCCTATTTTTATTAATGACTCAGATGGCGGCACAGATGGCACACTGATCTCATTAACAGATGACAGAGAGCTGGAGGGGGCAGAGATGTTGAATGATGACATCAGTACCCAAAGACACAAAGTGATGGTCCACGTCTATCAAGATGAAACTTAAGAGGGCATATTAGCTGGGATTAGATTCAGCTTTGAGTGACAGAAAATCCAAAATAGTATCGGCTTAACAAGAGAGAAAGGTATTTCTCTTTCATATAAATGAACTCTGGAAGTGTCAGGCCAGAGTCAATGTGGTGGCTCTGCTTCCTAGAATGGCCAGGATTTGAGCTCTCCGTTTGTCTCATTCCTTAAGGAATGGTGTCATCCTCAAGTTAAAGATGGTGACCTCCATGTTTCAGGTAGCAAAATGGGGGAAGGATGTCTTGCTGTCTTTAAGGAATCTGGATGCTATCACATTATCCGTCCACTTAGATCCTGTTGGCCAAAACTTAGTCTTCTGGCCATAGCTGCAATGGAGACTAAGAATTGTCTTTATTTTTCTAGGCAGGTCAACTAGAAATGCTATTACATGGAAGAAAGGAAGGACAAATATTGGGACACAGTGAGTAGACTCTGCGAACCAATAAGCAAAAACAAAGTCCTTTAAATAAGGCATAAAATAGGAATGTCTCCAGTTGAAGGCTTTAATGAAGAAGGGGGAAATAGGGAGTCAAAGCCATGCAAGCAGCCCTCTGCTGTCTCCATTTACAAAGGCAGTAAATCCAAGCTATACTTGCAAAAGTAAGAGAGAAGGAACGGATACAACTGAAATTCTTAGACACGTTGCTAGCTTCAGGAATATCTCAAATGACATTATCAAGATTTGACACTTTTCCGTATCTCGGTTCCACAGTCTTCCATGTTGGGTTTATTCCTAAGCTTCATGTGACAAGATGTCTGCCTGAAGATCCAGAACCTTCTCCCCTGAACCTGCTGGTAGCCCAGGAGAGGTTCAAAATCAATCTTCCCCACCTTCATGTCCACTTGTTTCTCAAGGTCAGCTTCCTCTAGCAAAGTAGTTCTCAACCCTGACTCATCACTGGAATTCCCTCAGGAGCCTTTTAAAATTATACCTAGGGATCCCTGGGTGGCGCAGCGGTTTGGCGCCTGCCTTTGGCCCAGGGCGCGATCCTGGAGACCCGGGATCGAATCCCACGTCGGGCTCCCGGTGCATGGAGCCTGCTTCTCCCTCTGCCTATGTCTTTGCCTCTCTCTCTCTCTCTCTCTCTCTCTCTCTCTCTCTCTGTGTGACTATCATAAATAATAAATAAAAAAAAAATTTAAAAAAATAAATAAATAAAAATAAAATTATACCTAAACCTCTCTTCCTAAATCTGATTTTATTGGTCAGGGTGGGACTTTGGCATTTTAAAAAACAATCTCCCCAGAGTGCATCCAGAGTGAAGAACCCCTGATCTAGCATACTGTGAAAAGTGGAAGCTTTCTTTGCCTCTCGAGTTCCTCTGGAGTTGTCTCCCCAGAGACACTGCTCCTCACCACCTGGACCTACAACACCGGCATTCCCTTCACAGGATCTAGCTTCCCTCTACAGAACCTGAGGGAGGGAAGGTTGAGAAGGCACCCCTTGACTACCCTCCCTTTCTGTCTCCCCAAGATCTCTACACATGGTTGTCAAGGTTGACTTTCTTTTACTAAAGAGTAAAGAGTGATTTTATTTTTTTATTTTTTAAAGGTTTATTTATTTATTTGTTCATGATAGACACAGAGAGAGAGAAAGAGGCAGAGACACAGGCAGAGGGAGAAGCAGGCTCTATGCCGGGAGCCAGACACAGGACTCGATCCCGGGACTCCAGGATAGCGCCCTGGGCCAAAGGCAGGTGCTAAACCGCTGAGCCACCCAGGGATCCTGAAAGAGTGATTTTAAAAGGGAAACACAGTATAAAGGAACAAATTAAAAGCTTGGCAAGCCATCTGCTCATAAACTATCATTGAAATCTAAGACCAGGACTTGAAGAATGTCAACAATTAAAAGCTCCAATGCAAGGATCAGCTGATCAAAGAAGCTGTGAAGGATTATCCAGAGACGTCACAGGAAATGCACAAGAATATGGACTCCTGGATACCAAGAGAACAGAGGTTGGAAGCACCAGGCCTAGCTCACCCACTTCATTCTCTTGTCTAGTGACCTGGCCTATTGTCATCTACTCTGGTGACTTCCTTCGGTGAAAGGTGAAATATACAGAACAATGCCACAATTTCAACAAATTCAACAAATGCTCCAATTTCACTTGAAGCTCAAGTTACTACATTTTGATATGTTGTTAGTAGATATTCAGATTTCCCGACAAAAAACAAAAGCTCAAAAAAAGCTATGAGTTCATCAAAAGATAGGGTTCCTCAAATCCTCACAAATATTAAATCAAAGAAATAGAGTCCCTAACTATGTGGGCTGAGTTGCCCTAAGTCAGTGCAGTGAATCAGATGGGCCCTGCAGGAGGCTTTAAATTTTTGAGGGAAACGTGACAACATGTGCTCAGGCACAAATTTTACTACCAGTCATTTATCTGGGCCTGAGTACTTAATAAGCTGAGATGTTATTATATATTATATATATTATTATATATTTTTTGGCCTAGGGCCCATGAATAAATTACTGAGTTGACTCTAACCAGGAACTGAGAAAGTTTGAAAGAACCTCTCTGCAGTAGGTAAATCCTGCAAGCCAATAGCACTCTCTAACTCATATTTGCCACCTTTGCAGCTGTCAGCCTGAAAATATGATATCCCAAGAGTACAGGAATTTGTTTCTTACTATAGCTCTAAGGGAACTGTTCCTATTCAGAAATTATAAATCACCTATGGGTTAGGTGAAATTAGAATTTACAATGGAAACAATCTAGATAGTATACTAAACTAAAATATTTTATTTCAAACCCCTGACACATCTAAAGAAATCTAATTTATATTCAGAACATTTTCAGGCTTCCTATCCTTTGCTTTCAGCCAAGCACTTGGGATGGGCATCATAAAAACAAGCAAGCAAATAAAACCATGAGTTCAAAATTATAGGCTACATCCTAGTTTATGTCAATTAAAATTGTTCAATTCCATGGCCAAGAGCACATTTCTAATTTTATATTGTATCTGTATTATATCTGGTTTTATATGCATACTGGTCAGGACAGTCTTGGCTATGTTGCAGTAAGCCCTAAAAAGGCAAACTCCAAAATATCTGACTAAACCCAAAAGAAAAGCTTTGTTTTTCTCACTTACCTAAAATCTAATGTGGCCTGGATGTCTTTCTTCCACCCTAAGCTATGTCAGTTAAAACATCCGGCCTCTAAGATCCTGAGCTTGGGAAAGAAAGAGATGTAAGAAGCACCTTAGTTCATTAATTGCCTCATCTCCAGAGTATAACACAGGTTATTTCTACTCATAATCCACTGGCCAGAACTTGTCATGTGGCTACAACCTCTCTGCAAGGGATGCTGGGAAATGTTGGAGAGAATATGGACATTTTGTAACACTATTTCTGACACCAATTGTAACCAATTGACTTGGTTATTATCACATCAAGTGAAGATACAAGTTTACTTATTCACTCATTCATTCATCAAAAACTATCTGTTGAGGACCTACCACATGTCAGGTGTTGTGCTTACATCCTAGTGGAGAACGTTATACAATGAATAAGACACCAAATAAACGAACAAAGTAGACGATCTCAAATTGCAGTGTGAATTTTTCATTAATTAATTCAATAAATTTAGGTTGAGTGCTGGTTTTGTACCAGATTTAGTTCTACTGCCAGGGCTATAACAATAATGAAACAAAATCTCAGCTCTCACAAAACTTATTTTCTGGTGGGAAGGATGGACAACCCAGTGACAACACACAAAAATGGTCAAATGGAGATAAAAATGACGAAGAATGGAAAAAAAATGAAAAAAAAAAAAAAAAAGAATGACGAAGAAAAACAAGGCAGGGGGTTCCTGGATGGCTCAATCAGTTGAGTGTCTGCCTTTGCCTAGGGTCATGATCTTGGATCCGGGGATGGAGTCCCGCATTGAGCACCCTGCTCAGCAGGGAGTCTGCTTCCTCCTCTCCTGTTTGTATTCTCTCTCTCTCTCTCAAATAAACAAAAGCTCTGAAAACAACAACAACAAGGCCAAGGAGCTAAAAGAGATGTAATGTCCTCTCTGCTATAGTGACATTTATTTCTGAATTCCACATGGATGCTACTAAATCCAACAGTAGGGTGTCTCCCCTCCCTTCCAGATTGAACCTCAATGTGGGATTACATCAGATTTTAATTATTAGCAAGTGAAGATTTCCAAAACATGTTAAATTATAATTTTAAAATTCAGATTCAGGGGCACATGGATGGCTCAGTCAGTTAAGCGTCTGCCTTCGGCTCAGGTAATGATCTCCCGGTCCTGGGATGGAGCCTGCTACTCCCTCTCCCTCTGCCACTCCCCCTGCTTGTGCTGTCTCTCTCTCTCTGTCCAGTAAATACATAAACTCTTTTCAAAAAATAAAATAAAATAAAATTCAGATTCAAAATGGTATGTACACAATAATCTCATTCCAAAAACTGGATTACATGAGAAAATATGGAAGTCACATTTATATGCTAACAGAGCAAATCCTAGATGTCAAAACTATACATAATTTTACTTCCTTTTTTAATTTACATTAATTCACATATATTCTCTAATTTGCCTGCAATAAACATTAGTTATTAGTATGATAAAATAAAATATATGAAGACTTCATAGAGATTAAAGGCTAAATAATACATGTTAGATAAGTTTTCCTGGGAGAATAAAGGTATAATTTTTTTAAATTTGCTTTTGGGAGAGTCAAGAAGACAGCCAAATTTGGAACATGTGGAGGTGTTCTCAGAGATAAGATTTATTTTTCTTTTGTGGGATGGGAAATGTGGGTTTTCTTGGAAGAGAGGGAAAAGAGGTAGTAATAGTGCTAATCTATGAAGAAGAAACATGACCTCTTTCTGGGATAAGTCTGAGGGGCTTTTCTACCTCTAAGTGCGTGCTCTACAAAACTGTCAGTTCTAGGGAGATGGTGTGTCACTTACCTGGATGAGGATGCAATCTATAGTAAGACTTAGAGATGTTGGAAATCACCCTGCTTCATGAGGTTCCAAGAGAATGAGGGAGCCCCTTTTGCTTTGGCCCAAGCAACAAGCATCAGAAAGCATGAGGAGAGCCCAGGGAAATGAATGTGGAACAAGAAAAAGGCTGCCTAGGGATTCTGGATATTAAAACAATAATAACTACCACCATCATTGTTATCATAATGATGATGACACATAGTTACAGAGTCTTAATAGAACACCAAGAAACTTGTTACATGTGTTATTTGCATGATCTTATTCAATATATCATGTACAAATCCATTCATATTCATGTTATGTAATATATTCTATTACTTTAATATCATAACATATTCAGTGCTAGAACACTCACAAGGAAGATCATGTAAGAAAGAACACTTCAAGGCTCAGGCAGGTTACAATTCCCAGGTACAGAAAGGAAGAGTCCTAGAAAGCATGGGCAGGGAGCCCATGTGGCAAGAGACACGGAAGTTATATTAATAATAGATACATAAAATGATTTACTATTTCTGGATAGGAAAAAGTTCTGGATGGGAAAGAATTCTTTTTCTCACTTGGGAGTTCTCAAGTGAACTCTGAAGACTAAAGAAATAGAATCATAAAAGAAGGCAAGTGGGAAAAGATCAAGAAAATGGCAAGTTATTCCTTGTGCTTCTTTGCTCCTTTCCACCTAGGCACTTGGTCATTCCTATCCTATCCTGAGGCACAGTTCCAGGATAATGAAAATATCTGCTTAAGCCAAAACTGAGGCTCAGGAAAAGAAAATGTTAAGAAGTATCTCAAAGGGCTGTTTCTTCATTCATAGGCAAGAGAATATATCTGAAAAAGAGAGCCAAGAAGCAGCTCATCATCAAACACATTATTTCTACAGCAGAAAAGAGTAATTGTATGAAATAGGAAAACAAGAACAAAAATAACTTCATGTTAGTTCAGGCCAGGTTTTCCAAGCACTATGTAGAGTACCCACCTACATCTAAAATTCTCTGTCTCCATAGTTCCAGCTCGTCTGTGGTCTTTGAGCACACGATTAGCCTAGCAGGCTAGTCAGCTATTCCAAACAATCTATGTGCTTGAAGATTTTCCATTTTGCTTAAAAAAAAAATTTCTTCTTCTTTCAGTTTTCAGAGACTTAGGATTTGGGAACTGCAACTAAAGGATTGTGATAGGGATCTGTAATTAAAATGTTTACTATGTGCTTTTGCAGTAAAAATATTGTAAAACTAAAGAAGAGGTTAAAGTCTAATTTCTGGCTGTCTGACGTCATACCTTTTTTTTTTTTTCTTTCTAAGATTTTTAAGATATCTCTACTTAAAAACATGGGGCTCAAACTCACAACCGTGAGATTAAAAGTTGGGTGTTCTATCAACTGAGCCAGCCAGGGGCCCCTGATACTCATTCCTTCTAATTGCCTTTTATGTAGGCTTTAAACTGACAAGCTACCATCATTTAATTTAAATTTCTTTGTTCTGTTTGTTTTCTACACAGCAGAGAGAGCCCAGCTATGTTTCCTTCTGGTCTCCCCCAAAATGACTGAGTGTTACTAGAGTGTGTAGGCCCCCAGGCCTCCCTTTTGCCTGATTCTCTGCCCTCACTTCTATTAGGGTATGCACTTACTTACTACTTTTGGTTTCTGAACAGCAAAAAAAAAGCGTTTTCTGGATTTTTTTTTGACAACTTTATATATGCAAAAAATGAGCTTTCTCTTTAGACACTGAATTGTCTCTTGGGCTTATGAACCATAAATCTTCTTTAGGACTAAAGAGCCTCATCTCTTGGCCTGCCACATTTCACCTGATGCCCCCATCCCTGTTTGACTATAAATTCCACCCATAGCCATATACTCCATCAGAGAGAGCCCTTAAAACATTTATGCTGCATTCTTGCTCTCTTGACATGTATGATTTTTTCCCTCAAAATATTTAATTTAATTATTCTTTCACTTCTCACATGGCTTCTCAAATTGAGTAAAAACTCCTTCATAGAATACCACCTTCACCCTGAACTTGTAATGACTGCTGTATTAGGGTTTTCCAGAGAGAGAACCAATATGAGATTATACACATATATTTTTTATTATTATAAGATTTAGTATAAGATACTGGTTCACATGGGGGTGCCTGGGTGGCACAGTTAGCTGAGCATCTGACTCTTGGTTTCAGTTCAGGTCATAATCTCAGGGTAGAGATCGAGCCCTATGTCTGGCTCTGCACTCAGTGAGGAACCTACTTAGGACTCTGTGTCTCTCCCTCTGCCCCCCTCCCCCCATTCTCTTTCTTTCTCTCTCTCTCTCTCTCTCTCTCCCTCTCTCTCTCTCTCTCTCTCTCTCCCTCAAATAAATAAATAAATCTTTAGGGGAAAAAATATACTGGCTCATGTGACTATGAAGGCTAAGGAGTCCCACAATCTACTGTCCGCCATCTAGAGACCCTGGAAAGCTGAAGGTGTAGTGTGAAGGTCTGGGAGCCTGGGAGCCAATGGTGTAGACCCCTGTCCGAGTCTGAAGGCCTGAGAACCAGGATCACAGAAGGCAGGAGAATATCAGTGTCCCAGCACAAGCAATCACAGAGAGACTTGAACCTTCCTCTGCCTCTTCATCCTATTCAGGCTCTCAACAGATTGGGGGATGCCTACCCACATTGGGGAAGGCCATCTGCTTTATCCAGTCCACCAATTCAAAGATTTCTTCTAGACACACTCTGATAGATACTCTCAGAATAATAGTCAATGAGTCATCTGGGCACCGCATGACCCAGTTAGACTGACACATAAAATTAACCATCACAACCAGATATGTTGATGTAAGAATATCAGCCTTGGAGGTCAGAAGCCAGAATGCTAGCTCTATCTATGCCTCCAACCACTTCGGTGAGCTTGGCAATGTCAGAGAAGCTACCTGGGATCTGCTGGGGGGAGGTGTGTCCAGGGCTTCCTCTTGATGCCTTTCTATGCTCAGCCAAACAGCCATCTCTGATTATGTTTACTCAAGGCACCTAGGCATTGATAGAGGGGGTTCTCATCAGCAGTTTGCATTAGGATTCCAGGGTGAGAAAGGCTCAACTTACCAATATAAACAATTTTAGGAATAGAAGACAGGCACAGCAGGAAGTAATAACGCTTTTCCAGAAGAGAGGTCTGGGCTTTTATGGACAAGATCAAAGGAAAAATGACGCATAAGCAGCCTGCTCGGCACTTGTTTTGTCCCACTAGAAGCCCATTTACATTGAAAATTATGTAACGCTGAGGAGTTCTAGCCCTTTCGTGGTTGCACAGTAATCTAGCTGCAGAGTCGTCTGCATGCCACTTCAACAGTTTCAAATGACCGCTATGCATTGCCCGTGCTTTATGATGATTTTTGCTTAAGACAAAGGCCTAGGAAGCAATTCTTTCTAAAACCACTTCTGATATTGTCTCCCTTAAGAGAAACCTTCCATCCGTGCAGAGGGATTTCTTGGCAAGTAGTGTCACGGTCTAAGAAAAGGGTGAAAAGGGCACCCATGCATGAGGGTGGTAAGGGCAGCTCTCAGAGAGGTTTTGGAGCTCAGGCAGGTAAAGAAGGTATCCACCAGGGACACGGAGGGTTGGATGATGGGATGGATCTGGAGGTATTCATGCTGAGAAGGAGGCAGCAGAAGGGATGGGGGATGGGTTATACATGAGGGGGTTGATCAAATAAGTGACTATTTATATTACTGTATTGGGCACCCAGGTGGCTCAGTCAGTTAAGCATCTGCCTTCGGTTTAGGTCCTGATCCCAGAGTCCTGGAATTGAATCCCACGTCTGGCTCCCTGCTCAATGGGGAGTCGGCTTCTCCCTCTGCCCCTCCCCCACTTATGGTCGGTCTTTCTCAAATAAATAAATAGAACTTTTAAAAAAAACAAATAACTATATTAAGGATGATGGGAGCCAGCTCAAATTCTGAAATGTTGTGAATATCAGTAGTTTTTGATAGACTGTTAGATAGATATGCTTTGATACAGAAACATATATGGTTTGTATGCTCATATGCGTTTCCTAGCTCTGTCTGCTGAAAGGGCCAGGGAGCAATGAGCATATCCCAATAAGCACAGCCCAATAGTGATGAGCATATTGGCACCTAGACCCTGTTTTAAATACCATTCTCCTTCAAAATAACCTAGGATTCCTTGCAAAAATGGCTGATAGCAAGGCTAATGCAGAGAAAGTACAGGATGAACCCAGAACATCTTGTTGGATCAGAAATCATGGAAATGCTTGAAGAATGAATGACAGAGCCATGTCAAAAAGACACAAGAGTCCCTTGAAGGAGTCAATTCTGGAACAATTGGGGGTCAACCCAATGGTAGTATTCAAGATTTTGGCACAGAGGCCCACCCAAAAGTGTCACCCACGCAAACAATCGGTGGTCCAACTGCATCACTATCATTTCCACAGGTGTTTTTGCATGACTTTCTGCAGCCAGTGATTCCTCCCCAGTGGCAGTAGTAGAAGGTGACACACAAGCATAGCAACTAAGACAAGCCAAAGCCAAGATCTGGGGAGCCATCAAAGACCACACTTACACATCCTCTCGTAAATTAACCCTCTCTTCTCTAAGCCATGCAAAACCGTATCTTCAGAATCTGGTCTGTGCAAAATTATCTCCCTACTATCATCAGAGGTTATTTACCTTGTTTTAAAAATAATGCCCTGAGGGGAAACACCTCAAAATTAAAAGGGGTCAATCCTCAAGACACTTGTTCCATTGCTTCTGCTTGATCTGACTTTGTCTTTCCCTATCACAGGAGCCACAACTCAATGGCTCTCTGAGACAGAAGTGGGGCAGATGAAGCCATGATCATGAAGGAGGGCTGGCAAATTGAAAAGAGAATGAAAAGGACTTCTGACTCACTCAGGCCTTGAAACAGGGGTTCAGGGTGAGTTTACTGAAACCCCATGGGGCAAAATGGAAGATAAATGAAGAGTATTTTTAGTTGCAACTGTCAGAAACTTTTTATTTAATGCAGATTTAAATCAGTACACTGTTGAATAGATTACCCTTCCTAATACGGGTGGGTCTCATCCAGTTTGAGGCCTTAAGGGGAAAATGACTGACCTCCTCCAAGAAGGAAGGAATTGTGGCTCCAGACAGCCTTTGGAGTCAAGACCACAACATCCGCTCTTGCCAGAATTTTTAGGCTGCCAGGTTGCCCTACAGATTTTGGACTCACCAGTCTAATGATCATCGTGCGAGCTGATTCCTTAAAGTACCTCTCTCAATCCAATCTCTCCCTCTCTCCCCACTCCTCACCCTTCTCCTCCCCCTTCCTTCCCTCTCCTTCTCCAGCTAATACGTTTACACGTATGAGATAATATAGTAAAATAATTTGATAGACTCCCTATTGAATTAGGTAACACTGTGTGGGAAGGAAAACTAATACAGGACAGGAGTTAGAAGATCATATTTAATCTTACTTGAATCCTTTACTTAAGCCTAATTAATAACACAATACTGGGATTTATTTATTATATTAGTATAGTTCCAAGTGATCTGTTTCAGTTTCTCTTTAATTAAGTGGAGACATAATACTCGTTATGGATTCTGCTTTGCCTTAAACAAGTTTACATTTCTCTATTTCCACAGCAAAGTGATATACATTTTTGTTAGTAAGCAGAGCTCTCTCAAACTTTAATGTGCAATATGAATCACCCAGGGAATCTTTAAAGTATAAATTCTGACTCATTAGATCTGGGCCCAAGATTCTGCATTTTCAACGAACTCCCAGGCAGCACCAATGCCATTGGTTTGGGTTCCACATTTTGAGAAGTAGGGAACTAGAGCAGTAGTTCTCGAGCTCCAGTAGGCATCAGAATCATCTGCAGAGGGGATCTGGGTGGCTCAGTGGTTGAGCATCTGCCTTTGGCTCAGGTCGTGATCCCAGAATCCTGGGATCAAGTCCTACGTCAGGTTCCCTGTGAGGAGCCTGCTTCTCCCTCTGTCTATGTCTGTGCCTCTCTCTGTTTCTCTCAAGAACAAATAAATAAAATCTTTTTAAAAAATCAATACTAGGCCCCACCCCCAGAGTTTCTGATTCAGTAGGTCTAAACTGGGGCCCCAGAATTTGTATTTCTAACAAGTTCCCAGGGTGTACTGATGCCACCGGTCTGAGGCCACACTCTGAGAAACACCAATCTAGAATAATGTTTTCCTAGTCATGAGAATCACCTGCAGCACTACTCCAAAACTACAAATTCCCATGCCCCTGTGTTAAGAGTCTGGTTCAGTAAATACAGGGAGGACCCAGGAATCTGAGCTCTTAACAAGCATCCCAGATTGTTCTTTGAAAGGCGGACCCCCAGCCAAATAGTTCCCTTGATGTTTTTCAAAACCCTGTGTCAACACAGAAGTGTGAACCCAACCTAAACCCCCTGACTCCCACCTTTGGAAACAGGTTTCCAAGTATTTACACACTTGGAACATTCACAAGTGATTGTAACACATCACAAAGCTGAGAACCACTGAACTGGAGCCGTGGTCCCCAACTCTGGCTGCACACTAGAGATTCTTATAAAGTCACATTAGTATCATCAGCCGAGGTTCCAATTTAGTTAGTCGGGGGTGGGATCCTGGTGTTTTAAATAGTCCCAGTAGCTTCTAAGATTCTGTGAAGGTTGAGAACTCTATTGGAGTTTCAGCCCCAGGTGGGTTTCAAGGTGAACTTGAAACTACTTTTCCCCTAAGCCCTGGGGCAGAGTGAGCAGAGCAGCCCACACCACATCTCCTTCCCGCTTGTACATGGGACACACCTACTCCTAAGGGTAAGGACTCAACCTTAGCAAGAGGCACCCCTGGACCCTGTCTGACCAAAGCATCCTCAAAGAGAGTGAAGAAAAAAAAAGAGAGAAACATTGGGATCCCTGGGTGGCGCAGCGTTTTGGCGCCTGCCTTTGGCCCAGGGCGTGATCCTGGAGACCCGGGATCAAATCCCACGTCGGGCTCCCAGTGCATGGAGCCTGCTTCTCCCTCTGCCTGTGTCTCTGCCTCTCTCTCTCTGTGTGTGTGACTATCATAAATAATAAATAAAATTTAAAAAAAAGAGAGAGAGAGACAGAATGAAGAAAGTGGCCTCCTCGGAGGGGGATGGTGGGATGGGGTAACTCGGTGATGGACATTAAGGACTGGGCACATGATGTAATGAGCACTGAGTGTTATATACGACTGATGAATCACTGACCTCTACCTCTGATACTAATAATACATTATATGTTAATTGACTTTAAATAAAATTTTAATTAATTAATTAATTAGGTGCCACACTCAGCCACTCAATGCAGGGCTCAAACTCAGGACCCTGAGATCAAGACCTGAACTAAGATCAAGAGTTGCCTGCTTAACTGACTGAGCCACCCACATACCTCTGAAAGGAGCTGCTATTAATTATATCAGGCCTACAGGCACAATCTAGACTGTCCCCCAGAAAGAGGGACATTTGGTAACCTTACCTTTAGGTCAACTTGTACTGTGCTCCACTAAAGAACTCAGTGTTGAAGTACGGAAAGGAAGAAGAAAAGAAAGAGAGACAGAAAGCAAGCAAGCAAGCAAGCTCCTCAATTTTCCATTCAGGCCCAAACTCAAACTCATTTATTCATTCATTCATTCATTCACTCATTCAAAATATTTACTATGTTCTTATTGTGAGCCAAGAACTAAACTAGAATTTGGGACAATAACAAGTTGTGCCCCTGTTTTTAAGAACCTTATGATGTAGTGAAAGATTCAAGCAAATAGGGGCGCCTGGGTGGCTCAGAAGTTGAGTGTCTGCCTTTGGCTCAGGTCATGATCCTGGGGTCCTGGGATTGAGTCTTGCATCAGACTCCCTGGAGGGAGCCTGCTTCTCTCCCTCTGCCTATGTCTCTGCCTTTCTCTGTTCCTCTCATGAAAAAAAAAAAAAATCTTAAAAAAGATTCAAGCAAATAAATGCTACTTTGACTCATATCAACATTCTTATTCTCTGAGATTTAGGGGACGGGGGGGCACTCCAATCCCCCCCCCCCTCAGAATTAGATGGAACAGAAGATTGGTGACCTACACTGTCTTTTTCCAGCCACAGGCCCCCGCCTGCCACACTGGGAAGGGGCTGTGTCATTTTGTAACCTCACTAGGCAGATGTGCCCTTTGAGAGAGCACTCAACCCAGCAGAACTGTAAGTTTATTTTTGTTTGACATGGAGAGTTCTGTTTTCTACCATTTCCCATAAACTGAAATGCCCGCAGGAGGAGTCATTGCTGTGTCCCAAAGCACAAGCCATCCTGGTGGTCAACCTAGGAAAGATTACAGTTCCCCAAAGGGCCTTCACTATCTGAGCCAAGTGCTCCTTCTCACTGCCACTCTCTGAGGCATCTTTTCATTGGTTAGGGAAGGAATAATAACAACATCTTGTTGGAGGAGGAGCAACCACATCTGAACTTGTAAGCAATTGCCCCCCTCATAATGAGAGCATCACATCATCTTCTTGTGGGTTCCTGATAGAAGAAGTCATCAGTCCATCAGCTATTTTCCATCATTCTGGCTTAAAAGTAAATAAGATATTTCCCAGTGCTTCATGTCATCCCTCCTATTAGAATGTGATGAAGTATTTCTACTGATTATCCACAGCCATGTTGTCAAACAACAGTGGGTTGTTAACATCTGGAGGGGAGGAGATTGGTGAGGAGAGTTTTAATTTAGTGAAGAGTTTTCTTTAATGAATCTCATTTTGGCAGGAGGAAGTCCTGACAGGCATCATAATGCCATCTAATCTGCCACAACCTTTCTAAAGTTGATGTTTTTCCCTTTCCTCAATCAATCCTGTTATTCCTTCCCTTCCAACATCCTCAAAGGGTCAAGACCCTGTAGCTAGAAAATATATTAAGTGGCTAGCTTCTCTCTAAATGAAAAATGTTTCACATTGCTTTGTCTTAATTTACTGGGGTTTTTTTTCCTTCTAAAGTGTACAATTTGTGCCTGCCTAAAGGCAGACTGGGTCTAGCTTGTTTGAAATGTTTAATACATGCAGTCCTAAGGCTTTGCTGCAAAGCAAATTAATTTTCTAGGGAAATTGACAAGATTAACAGGTCTCCATTGAAGCCAGCTTCCAAAAAGCAAAGCTTAAATCTGTTACATAGGTCTCCTGGCTTCTTCAATTCATTTCTGGGTTGGTTCATTTTTTTTAATTTGTGGAAATCATTTTTTTTTCCCAGAAATGAGACTTCCTCAGACACATGAGTAAAATCAATGGTGTGGTTGTGAATACCACTCAGCCACTTGCTTACTGTACAACTTATATTACCTAAGCTCTGTAAGCCTCAGTTCTTCATCAGTAAAATGGGGCTAACCTAGTACTGTACTGATGTACTGATGTCACTGCGAGCATTAAATGTCAGCAGACAGACACCAGGCTAAGTGCCATGCTTAGCCACAGGACAGTCACTCAGTAAGTGGTTTTTACTAATAGTCTATTATTATAATTCTCATTAGAACTAACAAGGAAGGGTTTGGATAAAGTGATATCCAGGCAATTATTTACATTTTTTAAAATATTTTTTATCCTTTGTTGTAAGATCCCAGGTATCTGCTTGTATATGGAATCTTTTCAGAAACGAGATTTGGAGGCAAATTTGTAGGGTGGACCACAGAGATGCAGGCTTGCTTTGCCAATGTAAGAAAGAGAGCAATTCTTTAGAGAAACGTAACATTCACGCATTAGTAGCATACCATCGTAACTTACATCAAAGCAGAAGATTTTTTTCTGTAATACTTCCTGTAGAAGCAAAATAACAGTGTGGAAGCTTAAAAGTATTGTAGAAAAATGTCACTCTTTAATTACTTTACAATGCTCCCTAAGTGAAGGGGGGTGGGGATAGTAAAGGAGCATGAAGTCCTGAGTTTGAATTCTATCTCTGCTACTTGCTCATCTTGAGCAAGAATCAGGGCTTCACAATTTTAGGGTGAGAAACTGTGTTCATCCACTGGAAAGATCTTTATAAATGTTAGGATATCTGAAGGAGATGTGACATTATTAACAAATACAACAATTTTCCATTGACAATAAAGAGATTAAGTGGTACTTTCCTTGTTGACATTGTCCCAGATTTTTATAGTACATTTCAGTAAGAAGATGGCTCTGCTGTGCACAAAACCATGGTGCCCAGAGTTGCCTATGCTATCGATCCAAGCAGATAGAGAGGAATTAATGGATTCTCAAAGCCAGGGTCATAACTGCAGGTGCCACCAGGAAATTCCACACTGCTGCCTAGAGACAGAAACAAAGATAATATAATAGAGAAGAGAGACGAGGAGTCAGCCCTCTCAGGTCGCCTTCTGGGGTCAGATAACCTAAGATGAATGTAAGCTGTTAATAACATCCCTGCGATGATAAGATGAATTTGTGAGTTTGTGAAGGGTGTTAACATAGAACTCCCTCAGCCCAATTTAAGTGTAATTACAACAATATAGTTTTGTTTTTTTTTTTTTCAGCATGTGGACTCACTAAGATACCTGTGCTCCCATAGCACTTTGTCTATATGGGAGTATATGGTGGCTTTGTAAAGTTATTTCACAGACAAGGTCAGTGTAGTGTGGTTAGCCACCTCCCAAGCCCTCTTCCCCGCCAAAAAAATTGCCAGTGATTATAAAGAGAATAAATGCTGTTTTCCATGTTGACAGAAAAAAGAAAGAGGAAAATTGGTCCTAGAATGAAATCTAGAAATTATGGTGGTTTATAAAATAATAGTAAACATTTTTGATTTCTTCTTCCTGAAATGAATAGGTCATATATTCACTTTGACTGCTGGACAAAATACACATGGATCCATACCGCCAGATAGTGGACAAGGGAAAATTGACAGTCAGTCAAAAAGATCAATAGGTTCATACTGTCACCAGTTTACAGCCATGCCTCAGGCCCTGCTGTACCAAAGCAGCTGACTAATGCTCTGCCTTACTATCTCTACACCTCCCGAGCCTGGATATACACAGGAGGTTCCACTGACATTAATTCCAAATGACAGCAGCTCTTAGCATCAACAGGGCAACAGCGGGCCCTGAGCTACTCCTCCCAAACCTCCCTCAGTTATTTCTGGGTATCTCCAGGATGGTATCTCCGGTATATCCACTCCTAAATCTATCCATGTTTACCTTCTCCTACTGTCACTTCAGGACACCATACCTGCCTTTGCTGTCCACCCCTCCCCAGTGTAGAAATATGGTGTCTGAAAAGGAGAGGCTGTGTCAAGATCCTCCCCAGATCACCAGTCCCCAATATGTCATGGCACTGCTAGGTCCTGCGGGGAAGTGGGAGGGCACCACTTTGTCACTTAGGTCTGAAAACTTATGGCAAGACTCTCTGAGAATCACCCATTAAAAGAGTTTTTTTAGCTTCCAGCTCAACTTCTTTCTCTGCTGGGGCCTCCAACCAGACAAAGGGCTTAGCTAGAAATCAGATACATACCATCTCCTTCCAATGTCACTGCCCCTTCTATCTCCCCATCTTTGTTCTACAAGATAAGCAAGAGAAGCAAACAAAAACTCTCCCCTTCAATTACAAAACAAAACAAAAACTTGGGGCATCTGGATGGCTCAGTTGGTAAGCATCTGCCTTTGGCTCAGGTCCTAATCCCCAGGTCCTGGGATCGAGTCCGGCCTGATGCTTCCCACAAGGAGCCTGCTTCTCCCTCTGCCTATGTTTCTGCCTCTCTCTGTGTCTCTCATGAATAAATAAATACAATCTAAGAAAAAAACAAAAACAAAAACAAACCTCTAAAATACCGTATTTATCAGTCAGGATAGGCCAAGTTACGCAGCAGTAACAAACGAAACTAACAGTGCTGTAGCATATAGCGACTTTGTTCTTTGTGTCTCCTGCATATTCTTTGTAGGTTGTTAAGGGGGCTTTGCTCATCTGAGTCACCTAGGAAAACAAACTGATGGAGTATCCTGACAGGATCCTATGGCTCCTGTGGTCAGGCAGCTGTTTAATGTGACACAAATCACCTCTCAATGCATTTCTTCAACTAAAGAAAGTCCCATGGGCATGCCTGAACTGAGGGCAACAGAAAAGCACAACTTTGGGATCCCTGGGTGGCGCAGCGGTTTGGCGCCTGCCTTTGGCCCAGGGCTTGATCCTGAAGATTCAGGATCGAATCCCACGTCGGGCTTCCGGTGCATGGAGCCTGCTTCTCCCTCTGCCTGTGTCTCTGCCTCTCTCTCTCACTGTGTGCCTATCATAAGTAAATAAAAATTAAAAAAGAAAGAAAGAAAGAAAGAAAGAAAGAAAGAAAGAAAGAAAGAAAGAAAGAAAGAAAGAAAGAAAGAAAGAAAGAAGAAAGAAAGAAAGAAAGAAAGAAAGAAAGAAAGAAAGAAAGAAAGAAAGAAAGAAAGAAAAGCACAACTTTGTCACGTCCTTGGAAGGGAGAGAAGATAGTTGTTAACAGCCTGATGACATCAGACAAACCCATTCAGATAAATGTTGACCTCCCTGCCAGGGGCACATACCCCCAAACTCTGAACCCTGTTGAGGCTTAGCTGGAACACTGGCTATGATTATGAAAATGGTAAAGTCACTTTGGAAGTGCAAGCCGGCACCTGAGCTGTGTAGGTGCATCCTTTTAGCAGGCCTTACATAACCACTGTTGGGACCAGGTGGCCCACATGTCACTGGGAAGAAAAACACTGTCATATTCAAAAACTCATTTTCAATGCCCAAAGACTACAGATGTCTTGTCAAAAAGTACAATGTTATCCAGAAAAAAACAAAACAAAACAAAAACAAAACAAAACAAAACAAAACAAAAAAACAAAAACAAAAAAAAAAAACCTTTGTTTTGGTTTGTTTTTTTTTTGTTTTTTTTTGTTTGTTTGTTTTTTTACTTCCTAGAGCATGAAGTGAAGCAGCCACACATTTTCAAGTGTTATCTGTTCCAAATAAATTTTAAATGTTTTAAAATATGTCTGCTTGCAAACATCTGGCCCTCCACCTTTCAGTCTGCAACCTCCTTCCAACGAGTGAATGAGGGAACACATGCATGCACACATGCGTACACACATACTTTAAAACATCTAGAGCAATAAATAGTTTAGGGGGTATTTAATTACAGAACACAGTTTCGAGCATCACCCACTAGAAATGGAAGTCAAATAAAAATTAAGGGGTACTAGGAAAGCCATTTCACACAGAGGAATAAGAGATCAGAAACTCAGGAGCCAGAAGCATGAATGCTAACCGTGCCAGGACCCTCTGGCACCGTGGAGAAGTGGCAGGATCCTAGTTCCTCAATGTCTTCATCTTGAAACTTTTTTTTTTTTTAATTAAGATCAACCAATCACAAATGGTTCTTTACAACATAAATAAAAAACTAACACTACTTTCTTTTTTTTTTTTTTTTTAATTTTTATTTATTTATGATAGTCACAGAGAGAGAGAGAGAGAGAGGCAGAGACACAGGCAGAGGGAGAAGCAGGCTCCATGCACCGGGAGCCCGATGTGGGATTCGATCCCGGGTCTCCAGGATCGCGCCCTGGGCCAAAGGCAGGCGCCAAACCGCTGCGCCACCCAGGGATCCCCTAACACTACTTTCACATCAGAGTTTCTCAGATTGACTAGAAAAGCAAGGGTTCTTGGAATCATAGACCTTTTAGAGGCACAAGGTCTTAAAATAATCCTGGACAATGTGGTCATTTTACACGTGAGGGGTGGCCTAGGAAGACCAGGATTACCCTAGCCTAACCAAGAGAGGGAGTGGTAGTAGGACCTAGGAAATAGCCCTGCTAGAGAACATCAGGAGACCCAAGTGTGAATGTAGGATCCACCACTTACAAAGTGTACAACCCATTGGTTGCACACCCTTCAGCCAACAGCTCCCCTGGAGATCACTGGAATAACACCCTACCCTAGCCTGCAGGTAGGGAAACTGGCAGAATGAGAAGAGACAATGAAGGCAAAAGAACCGCAAATCAGAAGCATTACACAATTACCAATGTTAGTTTGCTTTCTTTGTCTTCCCTTGAGTCCCTGGGCACCTCTCCTCAGAGATCCCACCATACCCCTTTCCCAGTCAAAACCTTCATCCCACTGTGTTGACATTGCCTATGGACACTCGGATCTTCCCCCAAGACTGTGAGCACCCTGGGGCCAAGGGCTTTGTCCCTAGATGAACATTTGCTGAATGAATGAACCTCTAAACCTCAAAGCTCACAAACCAAAAGACCTAACCTAAACCAGCTGAACACTTGTAGGGTCTCACTAATGATAAAGCAAACATATTCATATAAATGTATAAATGAAACCTTTCTGAGAAAGGTTTACTGCATTTTAAATATGTAACTTGCAACGGTCATTGTGCGGCAACCCTACAGAGTGACATGCAGAGAGAGAGAGGAAAAGAGAAAGAAATGACTATAATTCAGGATGCTTCCAGGCTCCTAACTCTGTAGGTTCCTCTCTTATCCCAAATAATAGATCCACCTAGAATCAAGCTTTCAGGTCTACAAGCCACTCAATTGAGAAACTAGTCACTCGGTATTATGAAACTTCAGATGCTCACTCCAGTGTTCAAGACCTGGGTTTGTTGTGGGAGTCCCAAATTAGCCTGCTGCTAAGTATGGACATATGCAAAGCTCCCTTTTATGTAACTAAGCATTAACGCCTACTTTATCTCCTACCTCGTCATCTGTCACAGTCAAAAACTGGCAGCACAAATTCAAATTTCAGGGAAATAAAAAAAATATATTGCGCAGGAATTCCCCTTTAAAGCATAACCTTAAAAAAATTCCTTTGCTCTATGTCTTCTGGATTAGGTAAAGTAGGGTGGTGAGAGAAATGATTGAATTTCTGTGAACCTAAAAGCCCAACAAAGGTAATTAGCATGGGTACTATTCTGTATCCCACACCTCTTGGCAACAGTTCAAATCCAAAGAGAATTGAGAATTTTTCAGATTCAAATTGTGGAAGTGGGAGATTTACATTACATGATTCCCATACATGAAGAAGCAACACAATCCCTGCCAAAATATACATAAAATTCCCCCACTCTCTATTGCTAATTTTCTGCCCAATAATCTACTTTCACATAGTACCTGTTTCCATGTCCTAGTGAAATGCTCTATTTTGAAATTTAGAAGTTTAAGTTTAAGAAATAATGTTTATTCTAAACAGCAAGCAGTTTCTATAGCCAGGAAACATAAACAATGATCTTTAAATCAAATAATAAAGTAACAAAATTACATTCAATCTCAGGGAATTTGGGCTTTATACAAAAGCCAAAGTAATTAATGCAATGCTCCTAATTGATTCATCCCATATTTATCAACATCTATAACATGCCACTGTTTTGGATCTTGAAAATGTAGCAATAAACAAAGCAGACGAAAATCTCTGCCCATACATTCTAGTGGGGAGAGCAACAAAATTCTATAGGAGTAAAATGTAAAATATGCCAGGTTGACAGGTGTTGTATTTGATTGCATTAATATCCCCAATTTTGGGGGGACATTGACCATTTTTGGTCATATGCTCTGTGATGAGCTGGGCTTCTTCCCTTCTCCTTGACTTTGAGCCTGAACTTGTGACCTGCTTTGGCCAATATAATAAGGTAGAAGCAACAGCATGCCAGCTCCTGAATCCAGAAAAACGTAGACCTGGAGAGGCCTTCATGATTCCAATGCTCATCTTGCTCCTCTGCCATTGCCATGAGAACATGCCCAAACCAGTCTGTTGGTCACCAGAAAAAGGTAAGGTAAAGGATGTGAAGCAGAGCTGTTCCAGCTAAGCTTCTCCAGCCAAATTCAGTCTAAAGTAGAGCCCCCTCGAGCCCCTTGGATATATGTATAAACTGAGCTAACATCAGCAGTGCTACTTATTGTGACCAGTAGGTGACCTCCTGCTGACACACAGATGCATAAGCTAGAATAATAAATGACTGTCATTTTGGCTTTGAGTTTTGAGGTTGTTTGTTATATCTCAATAGCTAATCAATGCAAGTGCTAAAAAGTAGTCAAAATAAAGCATTAAAGAAGAATTATGTGTGTGGTACTGGTGGGGGAGGCAATTTTAAATAATTTCCTTGTATACAGTCATTTTTCTAATATAACACATTATTAGTAATTCTAAAAACATTGTCTTTTCAAGAATTGAGAGGTTCTTCTGTTCATTACCTAATGTCCTCATCATATATTTGGCACTCCCATCCTAGTACTACATGAATCCAAGCAAATGGGAGACAGAAAAAAACGTGCTAACTTGCTCTTATACCAGAGCAGAAATCAACCCTCATTTCCAGGTCCAATCCAGCTATATATTCTTGCTCTTTCTCAAGTTTGAAATGGAGTGTGTAAACTCAGTTCTTGTTTTGTTTTTGTTTTTTGGCACTGGGACCTGGATAACCCAAGCTACAAATGCTTTAAAATATATTTAAAATATGCTTAGAATTGGTACTAAGAGTAAATTGTTATTAAAAATAATAATCATGAAGCTACCATTATCTCCCATTCACTATGTGCCAGGCGCTGTTCTGAGCATTCACAAGCAATGGCTCATCTAATCCTCACAAAAATAGCCAGAACTGTCATGTCCCCAGAGGAGGAAACTAAAGCTCAAACTAAGAATCAGCTGGCAGATCTGGGATTAAAACTCAGATCCAGAGCCACCGATTTCAACAATGTTCAGAAATATGGCTCCTCTGTCCAGATGTCTGTCTTCCAGGTGATCAGAAACCTCTAGAGGTGAAGATAGTATTAGGAAGAACTCCAGTTTTCATATTGTCTTTGAACGTGGCATCTTGTGGTTCACTATGGCTCTACTAAAATCTTGCCCAGAAGCACTCTCCTCATTTATCCCAAATTCATTTAGGGTTAAGGGCAGAAGTAGGGAATAGAAAGCTATTGGTTTAAGTTTAGCCAATAGAATTCTTCCAACACTGTCCTGAAGTAAGGAGAGGGTTTGGGGGTTCTTTCTTTCTTGATTCTTTTCCATTGTTATAAAAGTAGCTAGTGGTGGTATGGATGAAGGCCTTTCCAAAGGAGCCACCCTACCTTTTAGCAAGGTAAATGCAGGTTCCATTGCATTCATTTTGTCCACCCACTTGAAAAAGAGACCGAGACCAGAGGGTTCCAGCCCAGTTTTGATTTCCTACTTCATCCCAGTGCTAACCGTGCAATTCTCATCTTGTCATAAAATGGTTGCACTGACGGAAATGAAGTCACGAGTTCCAATTCAGAGTTCTGGAAGATTCTAGTGGCTAGAATTGGCTCTAGTACCAAGACAAGCTCAAGTTGAATGTATAAAGGCTTAGGGGAAAAAAAAAATCCTCTCAATCTCTTGTCATCTAGGGAGTTACCTGTTGGTGGCTCCAGCGGACTGGTGGAACGCTTTGAGAGCTTCTTGATTAAGGTATTTTCATGGGCCCCTAATCTGTTTTAAATCTTCCCTTTCCTTCATCTTTTATGGGTTCTAACAATTGACATCATATTCCAGAGTTGTATGACCTTGGGAAAATCACTACACCTCTGTAGATTCTAATTCCTCACTAGTAAAATAAAAATTGAAGTTCCTCCTTGCCCTAACATTCTATCACTAAAGTACAACATGGTTAAGCTACTGACTACAACTTAATGATAATTTTCAGCCTGCTACAGGCTACAGCCCTGGACACAAGCTAACAGAGTTAAAGTAGTTTAATAAAACGAATTAGATCTTTCATCAATTTTTTGAAGTCCTAGCTGTTCGTATGCCTTTTCAGTCTTAAAACTTTTACAAGCACGACAGCAAAAATGACAACCATTTCAAAAGCCCTCTCCGGATCCCAACCATTTGGCTATTTAGATTTCTAGATAAAAGAAGCCATCGTTCTATAAGAGAGCATCAGAAGTCTTCGCAAGACTTTTCCGTTCCATGATCTTAGGCAGCGACCAGGCTGGTAAAATTTTTCTGTGAACGCTGAGTTTCTCCAAGCCAGACCTAATAGCTACCGGTTCCCAATCAATCGCTATTCACACTCACACATCTGCACACATAAAGCCACTTTAAACATCAAGCTGTGGGGTCCTGACATGATGACAGAGCCACCAGCTGTCGGGGCACTGCGCTGAATTGGGGACACAAACCCCATTTTCCTATGTAAATTGGCCTGGACGCTGCTTCGGCCCGCAACAAAAGGGGACGGTCCTGTTAAATGGGGCCATCTGGCCGTCCCCCAGCCCCACTGACACCTCCAGCAAGGGGGTGGGGATGGGGAGAGCTGGCGGGATCTTCGGGGGACCAGGAAGGTAGCTCGGTAGCGCACAGCTGTCGCTCCGACCCCAGGGGTCTGGCCTACAGAGGTTGGAGGAGAGCCGACTCGCGGTGGTCTTAAGCCTCCGGGCCTGGGGCGCCTGGAGGTCTCGGAGCACTCCCGAGGTGGGGGAGGGCGCCCTTTGTTCCCGGGCCCCGGGCGGGGGCGAGGCGCCAGAGCCCCGGGCAGAGTCACCGCTCCGTCCCCGGGGCCCCCGGGCAGCTCCCGCCCGGCCGCGAGCCGCCGCCGGCGCCTCCATAGCAACCGCGTGGGAGCTCCGCAGACCCGGGAGAGGAGCAGGGGAGGAGGCAGGAGGGGAGCCGGAGAGGGGCTGCGGAGAGGAAGGAGGAGGGGTCCGGGGGTGGAACGGAGGCGGCAGGAGCGAGGAGAGCCAGAGAGGTGGTGGGAGCCGGGAGCACGGGCGCAAAGGAGGTGCAGAGGAGGAAGGGCGGGCCGGGGGGGGGGGGGAGGAGATCAGGAGGGGAGGGAGGAACAGGATCGGGGAGGAAGGGGGCGTAGGGACAAGGGAGAGCAAGGAGACGGGGCACCGGGGGTGAGGAGGAGGGGTGCAGGAGAGCGGAGCAGCGGGGAGCAGGGAGGGGCGCAGGGGTGGAGCCCCGGAGGAACGAAGGATGGGAGCAGGAGTGGGGCGGGGGGCAGGGAGGAGCGCAGGGAGCAGCGCAGGAGGCGGAGAACCCGAGGAGCGGCGGGCAGCTCGGGAGGCCGGGCGGGGAAGGGAGGGAGCAGGGGAGCAGGGCGGCAGCCGGGGAGGAGGGCGCGGCCCCCCGCCGCCCCGCCCAGGCCTCCCGGGCGCTGTGCCTCGGCCCGGGTTCTCCGGCCGAATTCCGGCCCGGGCTCAGGGCGGGTGGGGCGGGGGGGCGGCCGAGCGCGGGCGGGGACGGCGCTGGCGGGTGGGAGACCGCGCTCGGGGCGGAGCCGCGGGAGCGCGGGGCGGCGGGGAGCTGGCGGGCCGGGCGCCGCTCTGCTCCCCGCCCCCCGGCCCGGGTGGGGCGCCCCGGGGGCGGGCCGTAGCCTCCCTCCCCCTCCCCCTCCCCCCTCCCCCTCGACGGGAGGACCTGGCTCCAGCTGCGCCGACCCTCCCGGCCCCCGAGCAGCGCGCAGTCCTCCCGGGATGTGCGCACCTCCCCCGGGGTTGCAAGCCAGGCTCCCGGGAGGACGCGCTCCGGCCGCCGAGAGTTCTTAGCTGAGACTCGCCCTCTGCAGGGGTTTCCAGCAGAGAATATTTTCTGTTACAAAACTGCTAGAAAGGTGATAGGAGGTTTTGTTTCGAGTCCACCCCCTTCCACAGCTCCCCCCGACCAGGAGGGCCCTCGTGGAGGGAACTTATTACCAATATTGAGCTCGGAAACTGGAATCGTATTTTCTGATATCCAGCTGAAAATTTTTGGGAAAAGCCAAGTCAACAAACACATCGTTCTTAAGTACTATTTGTTGAGCAGCAGCTTGCACGAAACAGCTCACAAAGTTGACGAAATGGCTGTGATCCTTGCTCTCCAAGAGTTTACTACAAAAAAATGGATCACTATTACTCTGAAAAGCATTTTAGAATAGCTCTAATTACCTGGCGTTAAATGTGTGAGAAAAGCAAAATTCACGGTATTTCAAAAGAAACCAATAGCTGTAAGTGCTGTATAATTTATTTTAAAACCTTTATAAAAAGGAAAGGAAAGAAAAATAAACTTTTGGACGTTCTCAGCTAACATGGCCTATGGGAAAATGAAAATAAACTTAATTGAAAAAACAGTGCTCACCATAAATAGGTTTAGCTTTCAGGCAAGGAACATGGTTTTAAAAAAAAAAAACTCGGAGAAAATTCTCCAATCAAATCTAAGATTGTCCATGTTTCATAAAGCAAAGGTCAAAAAAAAAATCATCTCAAGCCTTAACACTGTTTTGGTATATATAGGCAGGGCTTTTGTTTTGTTGTTTGTTCTGAAAGCCTTCATCTGTAACTCCTGTTTTCAGGTATTACTCCAAGGAATATTTTTTGTTTTCTTCTACCCACATAATCCCAAATTAGGTACAAATCTAAAAGAAACATAAAAATTTATAGGTTTATGATTATGTGATATCCCATCTGGGTTCAACTCTATCTTTGACCAAAAAGAAGAGATGAAAAATGTAGGCAAACATCCAATTATATTTATAAAACTCTAAATATTCACTTACTCTGACATACAATGACATACACTTCTAGTCTTTGCTTCCCATCCAGTTGATATATAACATTTTTGAGGGCTCACTGGAGTCCAGGTATTATTTTCAGCAATTTCTAGATACTAGCATCTAATTTAATCTTCTTAAACTAAGAAGGCAGTACTAATACTCTACCATTTTATAGATTAAAAAACTGAGGTCTGAGGCACCTGGCTGACTCAGTCAATGGAACTTATGCGGCTTGATCTCAGGATTGTGAGTTCCAGCCCCATGTTGGGGGTAGACAGGTTATCTAAAAATAACATCTTTTAAAAGAAAAAGAAAAAAGAAAGAAACTGAGCCTTAGAGAGGTCATAAAAGCTGCCCAGATTCACATAGCAGAGATCCGCAGGATTGAGCCAAAGATCCAAACTAGTCATCACTGAGCAGCTTATTTGCCCCTGACTACACACTCCACAAGAATGGGGCTTTCCTTGCCCCTTATTTAGAATTATACTGAATAAAACCCTGGACCAAATATATTCATGGATCAACTGAATTTTTCATTTTCATCCACTTTTTCTGACATTAGGGAATCACATAAATTCATGAGTCATTGTTTTCTGGTTTGTTGTTTGTTTGTTTTTTAAGTAAGCTCCCCGCCCAAGTTAGGGCTTGAACTGACAACTCTCAAGAGCAAGGGTCATGTGCTCTACTGAGTGAGCCAGCCAGGCACCCCTGTTTTCTTACTTTTAAAGTGTTCCTCTATTAAATTTGTGTATGTTATTATAAACCTCAGAAATATAGAAAGCAACAAATGTCCAGGGCTAAATCTACTAAGTACAAATTGTTTTGGTGTTTTTTTAAGATTTTATTTATTTATTCAAGAGAGACACAAAGAGAGGCAGAGACATAGGCAAAGGGAGAAGCAGGCTCCATGCAGGGAGCCTGATATGGGACTCGATCCCGGATTCTGGGATCAGGCCCTGAGCCCAAGGCAGACGCTCAAACGCTGAGCCACACAGGCGTCCCTAAGTACAAATTGTTAATGTAGCTTCACATAAGTATTAAGGATTGTGGCAATATTTAAAAATACATATTCTGAATTCAACAATAAACCATATTTTTATATTTTTGCTTATATATATATATATTTTTTTTTTTTTTTAAAGTAACGAATTTGATGTACTTTATTCAAAGGAAAACAATCCAGGATCCCTGGGTGGCTCAGCGGTTTAGCAGCGCCTGCCTTTGGCCCAGGGCGTGATCCTGGAGTCCCGGGATGGAGCCTGCTTCTCCCTCCTCTCTCTCTCTCTCTATCTCTATGTCTATCATGAATAAATAAATAAAATCTTAAAAAAAAAAAAAAAGGAAAACAATCCAAGGATTGGGGGAATACAGTGCTTCCCAAGCAGCAGCATGCTGCTTCTAAGAGATTCAGGCAAAATAAGTTTTAAAGATTTTATTTATTTATTTGACAGAGTGAAAGAAAACGCAAACAAGAAGACAAGTTGAGTAGAGGGGCAGATGGAGAAGCAGATTCTCCCCTGAGCAGGGTTTGATCCCAGGACCCTGAGATCATGACTTGAGGTGAAGGTAGCTGCTTAACCAACTGAGCCAACCAGGTACCCCCAAAAGCAAGTTTTATAGAACATTACAAGAAGTAAATCAGAAACAGGGCAAGATTGACTAGGAGACTGAGGACTTCCTTCTAAGGCTAGCAGGTCCCATTTTCTAGGATAAGGTTAGGGCTAGGGTTAGGATTGTGATTGGTGCATTTTAGGTTTCCTTGACAGGTGTTACTCATGAGTGGGAGCTGACTTAGGTTTAGATTTGTGAGGTGGGACCCTGGGGCAGCCTCCACTTTGTGAGTCCCAACATACTATTTAACTTTATCAGTTCCCTCTGTTTTTTTGTTTTGTTTTGTTTTAAGATTCTGTGTATTCATTCATGAGAGACACAGAGAGGCAGAGACAGACACAGGCAGAGGGAGAAGCAGGCTCCCCATGGGTAGCCTGATGCGGACTCAATCCCAGGACCCTGGGATCACTACCTGAGCCAAAGGCAGATGCTCAACCACTGAGCCACCTAGGTGCCCCTCAGCTCCCTCTGTTGATCCATACTCTTTATTTTTTTCCCCTCTCAGAAGGATTTTATTGTAAATACATTCTTTTGAAATAAACAAATACTACATTCAAGACTATTTATCTGCAAACTTGTTCTAAATAAAGGAGGAAAAATGGAGCCAGGAACCACTTTTAAATAGAGATTCCTAGCAAAGACGCTTGCATGCCGTGCTAAGCCCCTTTCCCCAAGAAATAACAGAATGTTAACAGAAAATATCACATATCTCATTTGCCTCTTCAATTAACATAGGTTTTGAGTTTGGCAATTTTCTCTTGCTCTGTAAACGGAACTGTTCCTTTCTTCAGTTCTAAGAAGTAGAATGGGAAAACAGAAGTAGAATGGGAAAACAGAAGTAGAATGGGAAAATGCTGTCAAGACCCAGCATTGACAAGAAAGATCTTGACTTTGTATTTAACTCTTTGTTCTCAAACAAAATTGTTCACCACTTGCCAGGAGCAAGTACACAGTAGTAGTCCTTCAGCACTCCAGCCCATTGTCCTGAGACTACTGATCAAAAAGTAAAATATTAGCGCCACCACTGCTCTGGGCTACTGCTTCCTGTTGACCTTGGGGTCAACTTGGATCTCAGGCTGGAATACATAGGTTAGGATATCGAGGCCTTGTTCCCTTAGTTGGCTCTTTTCATCATCCTGTCTTGGGTGTAGGCAATGAGAAATCATTTGTCCAGTCACCAGTGGTTGCACCCATGCATGTAAAGCTCTTGAGGAAACACAGTGAAGCAGGGAGACTATTAGAATGACTATAAGCAAAATAATATCCAAAGTTTGGAGGGGACTCTGAAGTCACAGCCTACATTACCCAGACCAATGTAGATCAAAGAAAGACCCCAGTTGAAGGAGTCACTTTCTTAAGCCAAGTGGCTTGTTCAGTGATATTATGTAACCAAGTGCCAACTTCCCCAGAGGTGTTAATCCAAGTGCAACAAGTAGTGTTGGCCATGACACAAACACCACCTCGCTCAGCTAAAGGATAATTGAGGGCTCTGCAGTATCTTCAAGAGTTAAGGAAAGGTTCCTTACTCCCTTAGAGGAGTAGGGATCTGCCTAAGGAAGTTAACTTGGAATCATGAATACCTCCTGGTAATTTCCATTCGAGTCTGTGGTTCAGAACTGGAAAGGTGATGATCATGGAAGCCATTAAAATTTTCACATCTGTAGACCACACATGTGGTTTTATTTTAGTTACCCTTGCCTTGGGACCTTTTCTTTGCACAGAGCCTGGATGCAAGGTTCCCCAGGTTTGGAATTGTCCAGTGACTTATACTTTGACTCCCTTATTTTCTAATATCTGACCACAATCTTAAATTCTTAGGCACCTATGAATTAGGAGGAATACACTAAGCACTATTCAATGTTTGTACATTGAAAGTGAAGTGGAGCTTGAGAGTCTTCTGCTGAATTTAGCCTCTATAAATGGGTCACAAGAATATACCCACTGCTGAAATCTTTTGCCCTTGCATCTTTTGTCCTCCGTCTGAATCAGACCTATAGCCCTTCACTTGACTTAGCTAGAGGAAGAATGCAGCTGTGGGCCCCAGGAGGAAAGGAGTGAAAAAGAAACAAAAGTGAAACATTTGGGAGGAAAGCAGCAAAGAACTAACTTCTCCCTGTGCAGGATCAGCAGGGCCGGGAGCTAGAAGTGGGCAGGGCTCAGGATGGAGGAGAGAGGGGGAGAGAGTGAGGCCTGGTAAGGTGGTTGAGGCCCATTTTTTAGGCTGAAAACTAGAGGGAGAAGTGCTTCTTTGCAAGCTTGGCTTAGGGGTCAAGTTTGACTTTCAGCTGACTCACTGGGGATGGGCTGAGACCCCAGCCTAAGAGGCCAGGCCTCCAGGAGTATGGATTTACTCTTCCCTCTTCCTCCCACTGAAAAGCTGAAGGGGGAAAAAGGGTATTGCTCATGGTCAGAGCCAATTTCCCTGATGACCCACATGTGCCTGTCCAAAGGCCTGGAGAGCAAGGGGAGAAAGTGGGACCCATTGTGCTCTGCCTTAGCAGATGCCACTGGCTAGCTCTGTCCTTCTGCCTTGACTGCTTGCAATTTCAAATCGTTTTGTTTCCTCTAATTTTCTAAAAAGATTTTTCCCCTAGGAAAACAACCGCTCATTAACTTTAGTCCAAAGGTGATTTTTTTTTTTTCCTTTTACAGAATTTAGGGGGCAGGGGGAGTGGGAATACCCTGTGACTATTTTTAGCACATGTGAGAGAGAAGAGATTATTTTTTCTTGCTTGGATATTCTGATATTCCCACCACTGGTAACTGACATTTCCCAAAACTAAAAGTGAAATTTCCCAGTAGGGTCTCAAGTCTGAATAAGATTTATTAGAAAGTAAGAATGAAGAAAACAGAGAGGAGGAGAAAGAGAGAAAAAAAACTATTAAGAATTTTTCACAGGATTCTAGTTTTTGTCTCCATAAAAAAGTAGAATGTCTTTCAATTCAATTAAACCTTAATTGAAAAAAAAACCTTAATTGAATTCATAAGCAGCATTTTTGCTATAATATGATTGCATGCCTCATTTTTCCTTTTTATATCCACAGACTGATTTTTAGCTTTGAAATTTAAAAGAATACAACTGAATGTGGTTTTTTCCCTCCTCACTAAGGAGGTCAAACAAAAAAGAAGACAGTTTCATCAATATAGAGTTTGGGTCAACCAATTCAAAGTGACTAGATGAAGGTCTACAATGAAAGCATTAAACAGCCACTGAACAGAATACCTAATTAGTATTGATCACCAAATAATTATAAACATATGTGCTGTTCACATAGAAAGGAAGCAATATATTTTGTCCGAAAAATAAAAGCAACAACACTCTATCTGGAGCTCATTAGCATGAAGAAAAGAGAAAAAAGAGCTGATACAGTGCAACTTATGGCCCTGCCACCTTGGAAACCAACTTCATTGGGCAGGATAACTTAATTAGCAGAAGCTGTAATAATGTCCAGGGACAGAGGATAAGATGTGGGATGAGAGCTGTGCTAGCAGAGAAGTCTGAGTGAGGACAACAGTGACAGCTTAAGTATCCACCTGGGCTTTCTGCTGAGACAAAGGACACCTGACATTTTTTCCTGTGCATGATGCTGGGCAGTAAAGTTACACACATTGTCTACAATCCTCATATAGGCCCAGCTATCCACTGTATTCATACTGTGCTGATTATACAGGTGAGAAGACTTGAGGATTGGAGAGGCCAAGTAACTGACCCCAGGTCACCCACATCCTGAATGGCAAAGGCGGAATTCCATCTGGATTCTCTCCTCATCCTTCCATCATAGCGATTAGTGATTGGGGGGGGGGGGCGGCACCCCTCCCAGACTCCCAAAGAAAAGTCTACATGGACGAGCACATTTTAGCCCTAGAGCTCACCATCTTCCACTTTCTACTCCTCACATCACAGGAAGAAGCCTGAAGGGGGGTGGGGTTGCTGGCTTTCCCTGCAGAGAGGAGATAACGTCATCTCTTTTACCTAAAATCAGATTAAAGCCAGAGGCTATCTCTTGGCATCCAAGTGTGCTTAGAAATATCCAGAGGACGGACTATAGTTTTCAGTTTTGAACTAAAAGTTTTGGCCCAATAGAACTGTGAGGGGATGATCATTGCTTAGGAAGTAAACTGAAAGAATGCGAGAGAAAAATTCTTAGTTAAACTCATGAGCTGAAACATGAAATAAAGATGGAGGACAATGGGGATCCTTTTACTATTAAATCTGATTGAAGAATCCTCCTTCTGTGAAATTTGCTACTTTGGAAATGATTAGCTTCTTTCTTCATGGCCTTGAGGGAAGAATCAGGAAATAGAGACACTGGGATTGGGGAGGAAAGACTCCCCTGAGGTGGTGATTTTCAGCAGCCTCATAGTTAAGAAGGACCCAACCTTGGGAAACATTGAAGAGGAAAAGAAGTTGAGATGCAGGGATGCAGGGTAGCTACACAAAGAACCTGTGAAGCTGACAGATTGGATTTTGCTGGGATTCACCCTTTCATCTTTTGTCTAAGAGCCAAACTTTCAGACCAAGGACATGTTTTATCTGTACTGATTCCCCGCCCCCCCCCCTTAGCCTCAACCAGACCACAGTGTTCCCACCCCCTTTTATGTATTCCCTCAACAATGTTTGCCCTATCGGAGAAGGACAAACATTATATGGTCTCATTCATTTGGGGAATATAAGTAATAGTGAAAGAGAATAGAGGGGAAGGGAGAAGAAATGGGTAGGAAATATCAGAAAGGGAGACAAAACATGAGAGACTCCTAACTCTGGGAAACGAACTAGGGGTGGTGGAAGGGGAGGAGGGCGGGGGGTGGGGGTGACTGGGTGGCGGGCACTGAGGGGGGCACTTGACGGGATGAGCACTGGGTGTTATTCTGTATGTTGGCAAATTGAACACCAATAAAAAATAAATTTATTATTAAAGAAAAAACACAATGTTTGCCCTTAGGAATTTGTTGTAGGGTTTCAGGGACACAGGCATACTTCCTGGTCCAAGGGCAAGTGCACCTGGGGGCTCCAGCATGGACTTGGTCCCAAACCTGAAAGTCATAAAAAGTGAGACAGAACATCCTCACCATTTGTCTTTTGTCTCTATTTTTCTTCATTAAGCCTCTTAACTTTTCACCTCTGCAGACCTTGCTTTACGGTGGCTCCTATGAACGTGTGATCGATGAGGTCACAGAAAAGCTGTTTCTGTCACCTTAGCTCCAGGAACACTACTCACTGAACCTCATGTCCAAACACGAGGGCAAAAATGGGACTGATCCAATTCAGTCAAGTGTTCACCCTAGAGCCAATCATCTGTGGCTGGGAATGTCAATTTTTAAATAGGGAGAAAATTCCCTCCTGGAGAAACGGGTTTGGTGTGAGCTAGGCAGGCAGCCTCCTACAGGTTCCCTGTGGCTTTCCACATCATGTTTTAACTCCTCATTTCATGACTTCCAGATTCTCTGAGATATATTTTTCCCCCTTATTTCATGTTAACTGCTACTTACTCTTTTTGTTACTTTAAAAATAATGTGTCCTCTGCTTTCCCCAGCCCCAACTTCACAACTCAAAGAGACACAACACAAAGAGAATATTACTCTTCTAAGAACCCCCCCTCCTGGGACACCTAGGTGGTTCAGTGGTTGAGCATCTGTCTTGGGCTCTGGGTGTGATCCCATGCAGGGATCGAATCCCGCATCAGGCTCCCTGCGAGGAGCCTGCTTCTCCCTCTGTCTCGGTTTCTGCCTCTCTCTCTCTCTCTGTCTCTTGCTAATAAATAAATAAAATCTTTAAAAAAAAAAAAAGAATCCCCCCACTCAGTCTTCTTGTCTCCAGATTAAGGGGCAGGAAGGAAGGCTGAATTGTTGCAATGCAATCAAGTACAGTATATTCTTTTAAAAACAGAAGTGATAATAATTAGTCTCCTTTTTAGGATTAGATTAAGCATCTGTTTGTTTGTTTCTTCCTTTTATTTTAGAGATCATCTAATCCTGTCCATTAAGAACTAAAGATGTTAAGTGCCTTGCCGGCGGTGAACATTTGTGGCTGAACTCTCTGTACCAGGCTTTTCCTGTTGTAACACACTGCCTTCCACCCAAGTGTGTTGGGGACCAAGGCACAGAATGAGACGAGGAACAGCAGGAATCTCACCAGGAATCTCAGCTCAGAGTGGGCAACATTTACTGATGGGCTCCTGCTGGCACATGCATGCCATCATACAGATGTTTGGAGAGGCAGAATTTTGGATGGCCAGAACCTATCTGTAGTCTAAGTCTTTGTGCATTCTAGAGAGGCTTTGCTCCTAAGAAAGACCAGGGATGCTGTTTGGGATGCTGTCCACCTTTAGGGCCCAGTGGACCTTCCTTTGCTGAAAGAGCTGCTACATCATAGAAATGGGATCTTCTAGAGAAATCACATGCAAAAACAACTCTCTCTGGGCCACCATTACCAAATTAAATGTTTGGATAAGAACTAAGTGACTTCCATGACTGCCTGAAGCTCTAAACTCTCACAATTCCATGGTGAATATGTAGAAAGAACAGGAGAAATTCATCATACAAGAAAACACAAAAGGGATAGATAGGAATTCCTCAGACTAAATACAATTATTTAAAGATCTAGGCATTTTTAAAAACAGTCCAAATAATTAGCTGCTTAAGAATTTTGAGGAAATGCTCTTGTAACCACTGTGTAAAGGAAGAAACAATCTCAACAATAAACTGTTTTTAAAATCATGAAATAAAATTCTACATATTTAATCTTTAAGACACAAGCAAGCTATTCTCTTCTGCAGCTTGTGAAGCTCATTAACTTGTGGCAATGATCCTGGTCTGGAGCAGGTAAATACCCACTTGATAAATGAAGACACTGGGGGATCCCTGAATGGCTCCGCGGTCTAGCGCCTACCTTCAGCCCAGGGCGTGATCCTGGGGACCTGGGATCTAGTCCCATGTCAGGCTCCCTGCATGGGGCCTGCTTCTCCCTCTGCCTGCGTCTCTGCCTCTCATAAATAAATAAATAAATAAATAAATAAATAAATATCTTTAAAAAATAAAATAAAATAAATGAAGACACTGGGATTCAAAGAAATGGGTCTCAGGCAAAACAATATGCTCATGAGATCATACCATAAGGTTTCAATAGGTTAACAGAAATGGAATTTTCTGAAATCAAGAGATGCTTTATTTTATCCAATGAACATACCCTCATTTTGATTCTTTTTATTTTATTTTATTTTTTATTTTTTTTTAATTTTTTTATTTATTTATGATAGTCACAGAGAGAGAGAGAGAGAGAGAGAGAGGCAGAGACACAGGCAGAGGGAGAAGCAGGCTCCATGCACCGGGAGCCTGACGTGGGATTCGATCCCGGGTCTCCAGGATCGCGCCCTGGGCCAAAGGCAGGCGCCAAACCGCTGCGCCACCCAGGGATCCCTGATTCTTTTTAAAAAGAATAATGGTGGGTCACCTGCGTGGCTCAGTGATTGAGCAACAGCCTTTGACTCAGGTCATAATCCAGGGTCCTGGGATCGAGTCCTGCTTTGGAAGTCCTCCCTATAGGAAGCCTGTTTCTCCCTCTGCCCATGTCTCTGCCTCTCTCTGTGGCACTCATGAATAAATAAATAAAATAATTAATTAATTAAAAAGGGTAATGGTGAAATATCAACTTAATAAATGCTAAAACAATTTTGCAAATAAAAAATATGAAATTTTTAAATTATGTAGTTCTGTTTATATATTTGACAATATGAATAAATGTATTCCCCCCAAAATGCCAAAATTGATACCAAATACTCAACCAATTTTAAGAACTGAAAATTTTTCTTCATGTTTGCCAATTTAAAAAATCATCTAATTAAAAAAAAAAAAAAAAAAAAGGGATCCCTGGGTGGCGCAGCGGTTTGGCGCCTGCCTTTGGCCCAGGGCGCGATCCTGGAGACCCAGGATCGAATCCCACATCAGGCTCCCGGTGCATGGAGCCTGCTTCTCCCTCTGCCTATGTCTCTGCCTCTCTCTCTCTGTGACTATCATAAATAAATAAAAATTAAAAAAAATAAAAATAAAAAAAAATAAATAAAAAAAAATAAAAAATCATCTAAGAATGTGTGCTTGTGTGTTGTATTTCTCTGTGTGTCTGTCTAATTGCATTAATGGTGTTAAGTATGACTGCCACATAAAGTGATGAAGAAAGATTTATGTAAGAAAACAAATGTCAGTTTTTTTAAAATGGAAAAATACCTATGTACTTACTTTCTCCTAAGGAGTTCTTCAGAAGGAGCCATGATGGGGATCCCTGGGTGGCGCAGCGGTTTGGCGCCTGCCTTTGGCCCAGGGCGTGATCCTGAAGATTCAGGATCGAATCCCACGTCGGGCTCCCGGTGCATGGAGCCTGCTTCTCCCTCTGCCTGTGCCTCTGCCTCTCTCTCTCTCTCTCTCTCTCTCTGTGACTATCATAAATAAATAAAAATTAAAAAAAAAAAAAGAAGGAGCCATGATGCAGTAAAAAGGATGCTATTTCAGGCAGCATTTCCAAAAGCATAGAAAGGTAGATCATTTCATGTGACATATGAATAAACATTTTTATTTGAATAATTATGCATTTATTTCTTTTTTTTTGAGATTTATTTATTTATTTATGATAGACGGGGGGGGGCAGAGGGAGAAGCAGGCTTCATGCCGGGAGCCCGATGCGGGACTCGATCCCGGGACTCCAGGATCGCGCCCTGGGCCAAAGGCAGGCGCCAAACCGCTGAGCCACCCTATGCATGATCCCCCTATGCATTTATTTCTACACACACACACACCCCCGGTCAACACTCTGCCTTTGAATCATTGGTTTCTTTTTTTAAAAGATTTTATTTATTTACTCATGAGAGACACAGAAACATAGGCAGAGGGAGAAGCACGTTCCCTGTGGGGAGCCTGATGCGGAACTCGATCCCAGGACCCTGGGATCACGACCTGAGCTGAAGGTAGATGCTCAACCACTGAGCCTCCCAGATGCCCAGAATCATTGGTTTCATTCACAGAATTTATTTAGTTCCTCTTGTTTGCTGCCAACATCACAGGCTCAGATGGTCATCCCTTGCCCTCTTCTGCCCACTCAATTTTCTGCATTACCTTTTCTTTTTCTTAAAAGATTTTATTATTTTTTAAAGTAATCCCTACACCCAATGTGGAGGTCGAACTTACAACCCCCACATGATCAAGAGTCACATGATCGCCTCTGCATCGTCTTTTCTGACCCCATCTCCCCATTCGCCTGTGCCCTCTGATACTCACAGTAAATCCTCAAAACCCAATCTACAGAAGCATGTTTAGCTGTCCGTCCAACAAAGCCATTCCCTGTTAAGCAAGAGTCATAGGTGACAGTGAATGGCTTGCTTTCTATTTTGGTTATTTTTTGCTATGGAACAAATTACTCCAAACTTAGTGGCTTAAAATGACAACCACTTTGTTTGCTTTCTAGCTTCTGTGGGTTGACAGCTCAACCAGCAGTTCTACTGGCCTCCCTTGGTGTTTTCCAAAGGATGGCTGCACCTGGAGGCATCTGAGCCACCCCCATCATTCCTTACCCCCCCCCCATCTCCTATCCCCACACTTACTACCCCACCCCAGAGGCCAGCAGGCTGAGCATCCTCACTCTCCATGCAGGGTTCATGTGTGGTAGTTTGGGGCTCCCAAAAGAGACAAAATGGTAACCTCAGGCCTTCTTAAGGCTTAAGCCTACAGCTGGCATTCCATCTTTGTGCCATCTTCTATTAATTCTGGCTCTTCTAGAGCCAGCCAATAATCTAAAGGAGGGGAAGTATATTCTACCTCTGAGGTCAGGGAGGTGGTGATAAAGAATTTGCAGACATATTTAACTCACCACAATTTCTCAAACAAGAGAGTTCCTTTTAGTTTCTATGCAGAACAAGTACTTTGAAGATTCAAAACCTATCTACTATCCTTCGGAATAAACTTTTAGTTTCCTTGTATAAATAGTATGATATCCCCAAAGCAGTACAACGCTGAGGTTATAGAGCTGGTTCAGACAGGTGCTAAGTGATTATAAAGTGATATATATATATATATACATATATATATATATATATACATATATATATATCTGTAAGTACTACTAGCCTTTCAAACACCACTCTGAAATCCAAATTATACAGCCATGAACCTCACCTTGTAGATGCTCTCACATTCTCTACTTTCCAAGATACTAAAATTCATTTTCTGATCAGTACGGACATTTCTCTCCATACTTCTGAAAATTAAAAATAAAGACTGTAATTCAGAAGAAGTATCAATGTTGGTTATATATGAATAGATTTTTCCCCCATCCCAAATATATCTAAGCAAATAAAGAATACAGTTTAACCTAGCATGGGAACCTTTTCTGCTTTAATCTCCTCTCCCTCTGAAAAATGTTCCAGACATTTTCAGAATAGGTGCCTCTACTTCTGCTCATTTCACAACCCACCTCTTCTTTCCTCCTTTTTACCTACTCAAAATGTACACATTTATTTAAGGTAATTAAAAAGAATCTACAGGGGGGAAGCAGTTGTGTGAACAATTTAAAAATCACTCACATTTAATTTGGTAAATAGACTGTACTTCCATTTTGAATGCCTGTATGAAGTTTTTTTTTAAGATTTTATTTATTTATTAGAGACACAGAGAGAGAGAGAGAGATTGAGAGAGAGAGAGGCAGAGACACAGGCAGAGGGAGAAGCAGGCTCCACACAGGGAGCCCGATGTGGGTGGGACTCGATCCCGGGTCTCCAGGGTCACGCCTTGGACCAAAGGCAGGCGCCAAACCGCTGCGCCACCCAGGGATCCCCGTGAAGATGTTTTTTGAGTCAAATCTTTGCAGTGTGTGGGGAAAACTGCCAATTCTGCTGAACTGCTCCTGAGTGGGTTGCTCCCTGCAATTCTACTTATGCTACAAGTAGATGCTGAAGAGATTGGGTTCCCTTTGGCCTCTTCTGCGACTGGTCTGTGTCTGGGGTTGATGAATGTTTGGGTTCAAAGGGCTTTTCTCTCTGCAAAGTAAATAGAAGGAACGGAGATGTGAAGAGCGCAAGTAATTAAGTAGGAATATATTATCAATTTACTGGAATTTACAGACTTTTTTTTTTGGGGGGGGGGGTTCATTTTCTATCCACGTCGTCATTCGTGGACTGTATTTGCCTTGGATGGTGCAAAATGTAGCCCTGAAGTCAACAGGCTGGAAACTGCCCTACTGGTTACTGACGGTGATGTGGGAGTTTCGCCGGCCCAGATGTTTATAACAAAACAGGGTAAAGAGTTCTTTACATCCGAGCTTTATAAAGATAACGCGAGGAGTGACTGACGTGGCAAGGATTGCGCCAACACCCAGAAGGAGAACCGCGAGCATCCTACGATACCTGGTTTATTCACGGCTACAAACACAGCCATTTTCAATGCTTCCTGCTCCTAAGAATGTCATCCAGGTCGAGGGCAGAAGAATCCCCATCACTGAGTGGATTCCTCTTCCCGTCGCATCCAAATTCTCCTGCCCCCACAGGGGGAGGGGGTCCCGGGGTTCATTCCCGGGAGGCCGCTCTCTCCATCCCGTCTAGGGCGGCTTACTTCGGGGTGGGCAGATCTCCCAGACTTTGAGACTCTTGAGAAGGAGCAGTGAATTCCCGTCCCTCGGTCCCGGCTGCAGGGCAGGGGCTTGCGGCTGGCACCAGGCTCTCCTCGGCCTCGGCCTCTACTCCTGAAGCCGTCCAGCTGCGCAGATGGAAGTTCTGTTTCCTCAGTTAGCAGCGGGGGGGGGGGGGGGGGGGGGGGGGGGGGCGGGCTGAAGAGCGGTTTCCCTCAGGAACAAACCGCGGACGCCCGTCTTTCGGCGCGAAAACGCCTCCTTCGGCAGCCACGACGCACGCACAGCGCGAGGCCCTGGACGTAAGCACCCAGCCGTCCGGCGGGCCGCGGCGAGGGGCCGTGACGTCATCAGCACCCGCCCGCCGCGCGCCGGGTCGGGAAGGTCACGGAGGGCAGGGCGCGCGGGGGCTCCTCGGTGCGGTCCTCGCGCCGCGCGTCCCCGTCGACGGCCGGGCCTCGCAGGTAAGCGCCGCGGAGCCCGGGAGGCAAAGACGCGAGCGCCCCCCACCCCACCCCCAGGCCGGGGAGAAAACAGCTGAACACAAAATCTGTAGCTGGCCTCCTTGGGGGGCGGGGGGCAGCAGCCTGGAAGTTTCCAAGTATCACGGGGGGGAAAGAAAAAGAAAATCTTAAAATAGTGAGCAAAGAAAAAATAAGAAATAAATAATAATAAATATTTAATAATAAATAAAATAAATAAGAAATACTGAGCAAAGAAAATAAATATATAAGAAATGCTGAGCAAAGAAAATAAATACTGAGCAAAGAAAATATTATAAGAAATAAATAATAAATATTTAATAATAAATAAAATAAGAAATACTGAGCAAAGAAAATAAATATATAAGAAATGCTGAGCAAAGAAAATAAGTAAATACTGAGCAAAGAAAAATACTGAGCAAAGAACAAATTATAAGAAATAAATAATAATAAATATTTAATAATAAAATAAATACTGAGCAAAGAAAATAAATATATAAGAATTACTGAGCAAAGAAAATAAATGAATAAATAAGAAATGCTGAGCAAAGAAAATAAATAAGTAAATACTGAGCAAAGAAAATAAATACTGAGCAAAGAAAAAATTATAAGAAATAAATAATAAATATTTAATAATAAATAAAATAAATAAATAAGAAATACTGAGCAAAGAAAATAAATATATAAGAATTACTGAGCAAAGAAAATAAAATAAATAAATACTGAGCAAAGGAAATAAATATATAAGAATTACTGAGCAAAGAAAATAAAATAAATACTGAGCAAATAAAATAAATAAGAAATACTGAGCAAAGAAAATAAATAAATAAATAAGTAAATAAATAAGAAATGCTGAGCAAAGAAAATAAATAAATAAATAAGAAATGCTGAGCAAAGAAAATAAATAAATACATACATACACGAATCCCACCCACGTCGGGCTCCCGGTGCATGGAGCCTGCTTCTCCATCAGCCTATGTCTCTGCCTCTCTCTCTCTCTCTCTCTCTCTCTCTCTCTCTCTCTGTGACTATCATAAATAAATAAAAATTTAAAAAAAGAGAGAGATTTAAATGATGAATTAAAAAGTAAAGGGAGGGGACGCCTGCGTGGCTCAGCAGTTAAACGGCTGCCTTGGCCCACGGCATGATCCCAGAGTCCCAGGATCGAGTCCCACATGGAGCTCCCTGCGAGGAGCCTGCTTCTCCCTCGGCCTCTGCCTCTCTCTCTCTCTGTGTCTCTGTCTCTCATGAATAAATAAAATCTTAAAAAAAAAAATGGATGAAGGCTATTAAGCCCCAAAACTAGAGAGCACACAAACCCTGGCGGAGGGAGGAGGTACTTCATGTTCTGAATGCTGCCCTAAATATGGCTAAAATTCTACAAGGAAAGATAATTTCTATAAATGTTAATAATAGGATAATAATAGAATAGAAGAATAGAATATCCAAAAGAAACAGATGCTGTTGTTCTGTTTGGAAACTCCTGTAGAAAGGAAGATAACAGCATCTTAAATATTCAGGAACAGCATCAAGCTCTTTAAAAGAATCCGGAAATCACTAGCAGAAGGAGGTATAGTTAGAAAATCTACATATCAGTTTAAAGTCATTGAATGCACTTCAGCATGAGTTGGTAGAAACCTGTATGTTGGCTTATACTGTCTTTTTCTGAGGATTCCAGAACCTCAGGCATTCACTGGGATCACCTTTCTGTCAGTAGGTCCACGACATCCACCAGGCTCTGGGAGCAAAGCACAGACAAAGCTCTTCTGGTCTGCTTTTCTAGATTTATGATGACATTCTCCTCCATCAAAATGTTTGCATGTTTTTTTTCTCCCATCATTGACCTTTTCTGTATTTTTCTTGTCCCGCAGATATATACAAAGTGATTAAAAGATACTAATTTTAATTTCCCTTCTTATTTTTGTACTAAAGGTTTGTTTTTGTTGTAGTAATACAATGATAAAGATAGTATAGTCTTTTTAAGGAGGTTACTTAAGCAATTATCTGACTTTTTTTTAAAGATTTTATTTGTTTTTTCATGAGAGACAGAAAGTGAGGCAGAGACACAGGCAGAGGAAGAAGCAGGCTCCTTGCAGGGAGCCCTATGTGGGACTCTATCCCAGGTCTCCAGGATCAGGCCTTGGGCTGAAGGCAGCGCTAAACCACTGAGCCACCCGGGCTGCCCCTATCTGATATTTTTTTAAAGATATTATTTATTTATTTTAGAGAAAGCAGGGGGAGGGGCAGAGAGAGGAGGATAAGCAGACTCCCCGCTGAGTGCGGAGCCCAATTTCATGCTGGGCTGGATCCCAAGACCTGGAGATCATGACCTGAGCTGAAGTCAGACACATAACCGACTGAGCCACCCAGGTGCCCCAGTTATCGAACATTTTACATTACATTGGTTAAAGAACATTAAGATAAAATCTGTTTTTTTAAGGGAAAAATATATCTCTAAAGTGTGTGTATATATGAATGTGTGTGTATCATGTATGTGTATATATATGCTAAGGTGCATACAAATCGATCTTCTTTAACACCTTAATACATGACCTGTGAGATGTCATGATCAAGCAAGATGCATTGCCCTAAAAATTAAAACACACAATTGCAGAATTCTCATACTTCCAAAGTTTCATCCATTATGCCTATAAAACTCCCCTTTATTACTATCAATGTGTGAAATATGGGCCTAATTCAGTAACAAGTGTTTTCTACAGCCTTTCCATACATTTCTACGTAGTGAGATGCCTTACTGTACTTAACTGTAAGCATGTTACTAGAAATTATGTCTTTGGTTTTGCAGCTTCAAATTAACCCTCAGCCTCTCAGCCTCTAAAAACAAGCAATAACTTTGCAAGTGAAAGTTAGAGTCCTGAGCACCTTAGAGAAGCATTCCCTGAAGTCTGTTCTGTGGACAGCAGTAAGAACCTGTGTGAAAGCCTGTGTTTAAAGGAGTGGGGGCAGGTGGTAGGATCCTTGTTAAAAACATTTTGGGAAACATTTTATATCCTCCCTGTTGGAGATTCACAACATACATTTACATATTAAAGACTCTTACACTTATGCTCAATTGATTTTCAACAAAGGTGCCAAGGCAATTCAATGGGGAAAGGGTAGTCTTTTCAATGAATGGTGCTGGGACAATTGGATATCCACATGCAAAAAAGATATATTCAAACCCTTACCTCCCATCACACTCAAAGTTTAACTCCAAATGAATCATTCATCTAATCGTAAGAGCTAAAATTATAAGACTCTTAGAAGAAATGTAGAAAATCCTGACTTTCATAAATGACCAAAAAAGCACAAGTAATAAAAGAAAAAATTTGATAGGTTGAACTTTATCAAAATTAAAAATATTTGTGCTTAAAAAGACACCATTAAGAACGTAAAAAGAGGGGGTCCCTGGGTGGCTCAGCGGTTTGCACCCGCCTTTGGTCCAGGGTGTGATCCTGGAGTCCCAGGATTGAGTCCCACATTGGACTCCTGGCATGGAGCCTGCTTCTCCCCCTGCCTGTGTCTCTGTCTCTCTCATGAATTAATAAATATAATCTTAAAAAAAAAAAGGAAGGAAGGAAGGAAGGAAGGAAGGAAGGAAGGAAGGAAGGAAGGAAGGAAGGAAGGAAGGAAAAAAAAAAAGATGGGACACTTGGGTAGTTCAGTGGTTGAGCATTTCGGCTCAGGTCGTGATCCCAGGGTCCTGGGATTGAGTCCCACATCAGGCTCCTCTGACCTATGTCTCTGTCTCTCTCTCTGTGTCTCTCATGAATAAATAAAGAAAAAAATTTTTAAAAGAAAAAACAGTGAAAAGATACACCACAGAGAAGGTATTTGCAGATATTTGATTAAGGCTTTGTATCCAGAATACAAGGAACTCTTGCAACACAATAATAAGAAAATAATCCATTTTAAAAATGGACAAAATATCTCCATAGACATTTAAGCAAAGAAGATATGTGAATGGCCAATAATTACATGAAAAGCTCTTCCGTATTATTTGCCATTAGGAAATCAAATCAAAACCACAAATGAAGTCAGCCCGGGTGGTTCAGCAGTTTAGTGCCACCTTCAGCCCAAGGTGTGATCCTGGAGTCCCGGGATGGAGGCCCACGTCAGGGTCCCTGCATGGAGCCTGCTTCTCCCTCTGCCTGTGTCTCTGCCTCTCTCTCTCTCTGTGTCTCTCATGAATAAATAAATAAATAAAATTAAAAAAAAAAAAAAACAACTGAAATGCCACAAGTCACCACTAAGATGAGTAGGTAGGGAAGATGTGGGAAAATTAGAACTCATACAGTGCAAATGGAAATGCAAAATAGTGCAGCCATTTTGGAAAGCAGTTTGGGGGGTTCTTAGAAAGTTAAACATAAACTTTTATCATTCACAACTTTAATCCTAAGTATATACCCAAGAGAAGTAAAAATGTATGTCCACACTTGTACATCAATATTAAGTAGCATTATTCACAGTAGCCAAAATTCACAGTGGAAACAATTCACATGCCCATAAACTCATGAATGGATTAAAAAAAATGAGTTAAATCCATATAGAATACCATTTGTCAGTAAAGTAAATGAAGTACTGATAAATGCTACAAAGTGGATGAACCTCAAACATATTATGCTTAATGAAAGAAACTAGACACACACACAAAAATATTGTATGGGTCTATTTATGTAAAATTTCCAGAAGAGGCAAATCTATAAAGACAGAAAATAGATTAGTGGTTGCCTGGGGCTGGAGGTGGGAATTCAAAGTAATAGCAAATGAGAACATGGGATGCTTTTGAGGTGATAAAATGTTCTAAACTTCTGTTGTTAGCAGTGGTTGTACAGCTATGTAAATTCACTAAAAATCATTTAATTGTGCCTTTAAAACAAGTGAATTTCATGGCATATAAATTATACCTCAATGAAGCTGTTGTTGTTTAAAGGAAAGGGTGTTCTCTGTTGAAAACAGTTTGGGAAACATTTTATATCCCATGTCTCTGAGAGTCACAACATATATTAACATATTAAAGACCAAGAAACTCTATGGTAAAGAAACCTATTTAATTTTTTAATCCAACATAAACCAAATTTATTTGACCACAGGAACTTTAAAAAAAATTACACCAATTAAATTGTTTCAAAATGAGTGTTAAGGGAAACATAATTAGGAATTGCTGAAGGGAGTTCCCTCCACTCTCTCTCCCTTAACTTCTCCAAGGCCTCAAGTTTAAGGAAATGGCAAATACTTGACTAATCTTGAGACTTTTTAGCAAAAATAAATACGATTTATATATTTAGTGAGTCCATATGAATCAGCAAGCTGGAAAGGCCTCTCCACCCACCCATGACTGACGTTGTGTGTACCAGATTTCTGCTGGGGTGTTAGGCTGAGAGGCTGAGATTAAACAGTAATTATAAATGAAACTGAATGTAATTGATTACATAATTTTGAGTTGTTCCAGGTTAATTCCACTACTAAAATTATATCAAAATTAGAGCATTAAGAAGGATTACTGTTAAAAGAAAAGTAGATGTGAATAAAGCACCTGATCCATGTGTGAATCGTGTTCAAAGGACTTGGCTCATATTTGAATCATGTATAACAGTTGAATGACAAACATGTACTTGCTAGATTCCTCATAGTCATTAGTTAAATAACTGATGTAGACCATACCTAGAGTCCTGATCATGGGAACTAACATTGGAAAAGACTGGGAACCACCAATTCATAGATCTGTTGTTTTTTACAGGGAGTAGGGTGATTGCTGCACCTAAGGTCTGAGGAAAATTTTATTAGAATTATTTACATAAGGAAAAGAGGCATTTTTAAAAGGATTAACAAGTAAGGTATATGCTGCAAACAAGTATTTTATACTTTTCTGTCAGAGAGAAATGATTGTGGGGATGATAAATGGATAAAGGATGTATTGTACCCAATTGGTTACTTTGTGAAAAATTTCTTATAACCATATTAACAAAGAATGGGGGACCTGGGTGGCTCAGTCAGTTAAGCAACTCCTCATTTCGGCTCAGGTCATGATCTCAGGGTGGTGAGACTGAGTCCTACAACTGGCTCTGTGGTCAACATGGAGTCTGCCATTCTCTCCCTCTACCTCTCCCACCTGCTTATGTACACACTCTCTTTCTTTCTCTGTCTAAAATAAATAAATCTTTTTAAAAAAAAGAAAAGAAAACTACTACAAGCACATATATATTTTTAAAGATTTTATTTATTTATTCATGAGAAACACAGAGAGAGAGACAGGCAGAGACAGGCAGAGGGAGAAACAGGTTCCATGCAGGGAGCCTGACGCGGGACTCGATCACAGGTCTCCAAGATCACACCCTCAGCTGAAGGGTGCACTAAACCCCTGGACCACCAGGGCTACCCATAAGCACATATTTATATGAAATACTACAGGATGATGAAATGGATTTGCTAAGAGAAGGATAATTTTTAATGATCCTTGTTTGGAAAGAATTTGACTTTGAGCAAGGCACAGAGAATCTTATTTGTCCTTTGTCCTTTTTCCAAATATATGCAAATAATATTGATTAGCCCAAAAGATACCAGCCAGAATTTCAGAAATGTTGGTTTTCACATTTGGGAAATGAATATAAACTTTTGTGGAATTATTTTAGGAGCATGCAGGGTAGAAAACCAAAAGAACATTTTAAATACCATTTTGTATAAATTTTGCAGTAATCTATTCATAGTTACTTGTAACTCGAATAGTCTTTTAAACAAAAGTTTACATTGAACAGGAAAACAAAATCATCCAAAATTAAACTTGTTTAAGCAAGAGGAGAAAACTCTCCTTGTTCAGATAAAGGGAAAAAGCAAGAACTTTTTGATAATGTCTAAAATCTGAATTTGTGTTCTAAGTACACATGTAAACTGCAGCTTAATAACATGCTGATGACAAAAGAACAAGTCAGAAAGTCCCAGTCCACTTTGGAAACCCAAAATACCCTCTTTCCTCAATCATCCCTATCCAGATTAATCTGATTTTTGTCCATAATCTAACTTTTGTTTATACCAATACTTGTCTATAAAGTTTGGGTTTCAACTATACCTATTTTGCAAATTCCACTTCCACTTCTTACTGGCTTTCTTATGTTAGATTTAAGGTCTTTCCCTCAAAATCAGGCTTACCTCTGACAGTATCACATCTTCATATATTCTTCATATCTCTTCATGCTGACTGAATCATGTTTTCTCAAAAACAACTTTGCAATTTCTGATGTACATTTGCTGTTTTCTAAATTGAAAAGTAAAATATTTTCACTCCTACTTATAAACAGAATGCCTTATGTTAACTCCAGGCTGTGTATGAAGGGTTGAGGATGTGAAGGAGTTAGATGGAGAAGTCAGGCAAAGACTCTTTTAAAGGATAGGAGTAGAGTTTATTTGTTTTTTTTTAAGATTTTATTTACTTATTCATGAGAGACACACACAAAGAGAGGCAGAGACACAAGCAAGAAGAAGCAGGCTCCATACAGGGAGCCCGATGTGGGACTCGATCCCGGGACTCCAGGATCACACCCTGAGCCAAAGGCAGACACTTAATCACTGAGCCACCCAGGCATCCCAGGAGCAGAGTTTATTTGTAAGGGGACTCTTCTGTTCAGTGATAAAAGTCACCCCTAGGTGCCTCCTGAATCTGGGTAAAATGACAAAAAAGAAGGACCCCTGTCAAGACTTTCTCCATATTTATGTGTCACTTCATTTTAGCCTATAGCTTAAAATGATCTCTATTCTCTCCTGCTGGATGCAAGCATTGTTAAGTATCTAGTGATTGTTTTAAATAACTTTAGTAATAATTATGTAATCACCTTCATGGAATGTAGAATGAAATGAGAGAAGAAAAAATAATCACCCTTTGTTCTATTACTGTTAGAACACCCTTTGTTCTATTCTGCAACTGTTAGCATTTTAATGTGTTTCCTTCCTTTTTCTATCAGCTCTTTTTTGCATAGTTGTGTTGATAATCTACTTAAAATTTGGGGTTCACTTCTATAGAATGAGATCTCCCTGGTTACTAAATGTTCTTCATAATCATGATGTGCAAGCTCTACATAATGCAACAAACTTGACAGTCTTTAATTTTAAACATTTAAAAAATCATAAACAATACTGTGATGAGCATTTTTCTGCATATGCTCTATCAATATTTTGGGTTTGGTAATTATCTTTAATGAATCTTAGCCCTCCAAGACTCAAACAATACAGTAGAGTAGCGCTCCAGGAGGGAGTCCACAATGACAATGGATGACAACCTTCTAGAAATTTGCACTGATTTTAAAACTTTAAAAAATGTATTAGGAGTCAGATTTGTAGTTTGTTTAAGTCAGCAGCCACTCAGAATTATAAGCAAAAGAGAAAAGATGAAAAAAACGTCAAGAGGAGCAGAGGGCCTTGAAGTTCATTTCTTCCAACTTTATCAGGGAGGGTATCCTACTGCTAGAGAGCAAGTAGAAATGCTGTCATTCCTTTGATTGGATATCCAAAGGAATACACCCTTGTTAGTTAATGTCAGACTCCTGTGGACTTGACAGCTGCTATTATCAAGATAAAAAATAGATAGTTTGACTTAAATGGGAATAAAAGGAAAATTAGAATTAAAATTTGTTTTAAATATATTTATTTAAATAATCTCTACACCCAATATAGAGCTCAAACTCACAACCCCAAGATCAAGGGTTGCATGCTCTTCCAAATGAGCCAGCCAGATACCCTGAAAATTAGAATCCTATAACCTTGTGTTCTTTTGTTTTTAACCTTTTGTTTTTTTTTTTGTTTTTTTTTTTTTTGAAAAATTTATTTATTCATGAGAGACACACAGAGAGACAGTCACAGACACAGGCAGAGGGAAAAGCAGGCTCCATGCAGGGAGCCGGACATGGGACTCAATCCTGGGTCTCCAGGATCAGGCCCCGGGCCGAAGGCGGCACTAAACCTCTTGAGCTGCCCTTTAACCTTTTGTTCTTAATAAACATAGTTTACATGGGGCATCTGGCTGGCTCCTTCAGTAGAACATGCGACTCTTGATCTTGAGATCGTGAGTTTGAGTCCTATGCTGGGCACAGAGATTCCTTTAAAAAAAAAAAAAAAGTAAACCTTTAAAAAATAGTTTACATTTTATCTTCATTAAAGAATCCAGGGATCCCTGGGTGGCGCAGCGGTTTGGCGCCTGCCTTTGGCCCAGGGCGTGATCCTGGAGACCCGGGATCGAATCCCACGTCGGGCTCCCGGTGCATGGAGCCTGCTTCTCCCTCTGCCTATGTCTCTGCCTCTCTCTCTCTCTCTCTGTGACTATCATAAATAAATAAAAAATTAAAAAAAATTAAAAAAAAAAAAAAAAAGAATCCAGCCAGCGGTCATTGACTGGCTGGCTCAGTCGCTAGAGCATGAAACTCTTGATTTCAGAGTTGTGAGTTCGAACCCACATTGTGTATAGAGATTACTTAAAAATAAAATCTTTAAAAAAATAAAGAACCGAGGGAGTGCTACTCAAGGTTATATGCTGCAGTATTTTCAGTATTTTCATAGATTGAAATGGTTGATAAGCCACAAACTGGTTTCTTCAATCTCATTCTTCATTACTTCCTCCCAAATAATGTATTTCATTGTTAATATAAAAGTGCACTGTTATACTCTCAAAAGAACTTGGCAGTTCATAAATAAAGAATGGGGGGAAAATATGCAAATCTTTGCCAACCTCCAAGTCCCTTCAGGTTAATTTAACTGTCACACGTAGTTTCTGAGGAAAGGAAGCAGCCCATGACTGTAAACCAGCTGGTTAATTCATCTACACTTGCATCAAGAATTTCACTGAATTGTAATTTTTTCATCACAATTTGATTTACTGTGACAAAAGCATTGATGAGGTCAGTAACTATATTTTGCTCAGTTACTGATTATTCAGTAACTGTAGGTAAATCTTGAAGCATCCTGCAGCAAGTAACAGTTCCTTTGTCACGACGTCACAGAATACCAGCATTAGATAATTAAATTAAATTTCCCATGCCTGTAACACGATTCTTAACATGTCAGTAAGATAATAATAGAGTTGTTGTTTATAGTTGCTCACAATATTCTTTTATGCTTCCTCAAAAAAACAAAACTCCAGACATTACAAATTCATTTTTAGTGTATCTGTTTGAACTTTAATGGACTCTAATTAATTTCCTAGGGACTGTTTGTCCTAGTTTGGGTCATCCTGTTGGTTCTTTTTTTTTTTTAAGATTTATTTATTTTATTTGAGTGAGAGAGAGAGAGAGAGGTGGAGGGAAGAGAAGGAGAGGGGGAGAGAGAGAGAATCCCAAGTAGGCTCCCCACTGAACATGGAGCCCATGTAGTGCTCCATCTCATGACCCTGATCATGACCAGAGCGGTCTTCAAGAGTTGGACACTTAACCAACTGAGCCCCCATCCTGTTGGTTGGAATCCTATTTGGATTTGACCATGTTGCTTGTCTCCACAACTGGGTTAAGAACAAAATAGAATGGAGGGCTCTGGGGCCCTAGCTCTTCCCTCCATTTCCACTGGCATGTAAACTAGTGGTGGCTGTTCTGGTTATCTATGGCTGCATAGCAAGCTTCCTGTACTTAGTGGCTTAAAACAACAGCTATCATTTATTTCGCTCATAAATCTACAATTTGGACAGGGTTCACCAGGGACAGCCTTTTTCTTTGCCACAGCATCAGCTGGTGACAACAGCTATGGGGTGGAACCATCATCCAAGGACCCACTCACATGTCTAGCAATTGATGCTAGCTGGCAGCTGGGACATTAGTTGGGGCTATTGGATGGAACACCTGCATGTGGCCTCTCCATGAGCCTGCCTGGCTTCTTCACATAGAAGCTGGGTTCTAAAAGCAGGTGTCCTAAGAGGACAAAGCAAAAGTCCATGGCATTTTTAAGTCATATGGCATCACTTGCAACTGTATTATATTGATCAAGGCAGTCACAGAGATCTGCCCAGGTTCAAAAGGAGGAGACCTAAACCACACTACTTGATAGGAGGAATGTTGGGTCTCATTGTTCAAGGAGCATGTGGGATAGGGTATATTGTGGTGGTCATCTTTGGAAAATAAAATCTTCCACAGTTGCTAAATGAATCATTCAGGTGCAAATGTTCATTTTTTTCAAAGGCTGTTTTAAAAATATATAGGTACTACTATTCATGTCTAAGTAAAATTATCTAAACATTGGCAGTATCTCAGGGATAGTATTGGTATATGTTGAACACTAAGCTAGGGGCTAGGGTTCTAAGGAGGAATAAGGCATTGTCTTTGCCTTCGTTTTTTTGTTTTTTTGTTTTTTTTTAAGATTTTATTTATTTATTCATGAGAAACACAGAGACAGAGGTAGAGACATAGGCAGAGGAAGAAGCAAACTCCCTGTGGGATCATGACCTGAGCCAGAGGCAGAGTCTTAGGCAGAGGGAGAAACAAGCTCCCTGCAGGATCACCACCTGAGCTAAAGGCAGACACTCAACCACTGAGCCACCCAGGTGCCCCTGTCCTTGCTTTTAAGGAGTGTATAATCTCTTGGGAGATATCCTGAAATAAAGAATTACAATTATATGTGATGAGTGCAACAGTGTACATATTAATATGTATGTGAAAAGTAAACTGCCTCTCATTCTATCTTAGTGAAATATAGATGCCTTCACAGAAGAGGACCCTTTATACTGGCTCTTAAGAAGTATAATAAAAAAGGACGGAGAAGGAATTATTTATAGTGGGGGGAACAGGATACCTCATTAGTCATATTTCTAATGAGGATACTAACTTTCAGACTATTGGAAATAAATGATCTTGTCCTCAGGTTATTCTGGTTGCATCTTAAGTTTAATTTTACATGCAGTATATCTGAATAGATCATAACTGACTTAGGAACACTTTAATATTTCACAAAAGAGAATGGCACACAAAATAGGAATTAGTACGTAACAGAAAATGTTATAAATGTATAACTCTAAATATCTGATATTTCCACAAGACATGAGAATATTGGTTTTCGAACCATTATTTACCAATAAATAGGCATTGAATCAATGAATAGCCATTTGTCATTGTTCTCAAATTGCACTGTCTCTCAAGTATAATGTGTTCCTTAATTACTCCTAAAACAAACTTAAGTCATGTCTATGTGAGATCAGGGAAAACGTTTTTGAAGATTTTATTTATTTGACAGAGAACACAAGCAGGGGGAGCAGCAGGCAGAGAGAGAGGGAGAAGCAGGCTCCCCACCAAGCAGGGAGCCTGATGTGGGCTCAATCCCAGGACCTTGGGATCATGAACTGAGCCAAAAGCAGATGCTTAACGAACTGAGCCACTCAGGCACCCTGAAGATGTTTTTGGGTAAAAAAAAAATAAACATCCAAATCCTTTTGCATCTGCATTTTTAGCATAAATGAGGTCATTTTATGCATATAATACTGAGACATTTTCACTTTAAATTGATGGTAGGTATTTCCCAAGCCAGTTCATATAGTTCTACTTCATTCTTTTTAGCATAGGGTGTCTTAGTATGTATATACTATAATCTAACCATTTCCTACTGATGGGCATTAAAATGTTTCTAGTGTTTCACTGTTACAAACAATGGCATCTCTGGGTGATTGTGGATTGTTTTGACTTTTCTGTACGTTCTAAAATTTCATTTATAAGAATTATGAGGGATCCCTGGGTGGCGCAGCGGTTTGGCGCCTGCCTTTGGCCCAGGGCGCGATCCTGGAGACCCGGGATCGAATCCCACGTCGGGCTCTCGGTGCATGGAGCCTGCTTCTCCCTCTGCCTGTGTCTCTGCCTCTCTCTCTCTGTGACTATCATAAATAAATAAAAATTAAAAAAAAAGAATTATGAAAAAATTTTGTTTTTAAAAAGATACCAATGTATCAGATGCATAAGATAGCCAGAGATAGGTTACTTATTATGTAAGTAGGCTGTTCACATTTGGTTTTAATTCTGCTCCCCATTTTATTTCAAAATGTTTGTTTCTAAGGGGAGTCTTCCAGAAAAAAGCCTTCTGATTGGCCTTTTATTCACCCTACTTTTACTCCAGCTAGGCAAACAGTATAGGAGTGAGGGAAACATTTTGGGTAAACAGTTGAGAACAGGTTGGAAATAGAATCCTTATTTGGACAACTTTTAAAGAAATACCTTCTTGCATGTGGATTTATCTATCAGAGAGCTTGGATTATTTTCTTGTTTAAAAATGTACTCTTGTTAGAAGTCAGGATAGTGATTACCCTTGGATGGAGAGAGAATAATTGTTAGGGGTCCCTGGGAAGGACAGACTTCCAGGCTGCTGGTCATGTTGTTTCTTAAAAAGGGTACAAAGTTCACACAGATGTGCTCAGTTTGTGAAAATTCATCTAGCTCTTTACTTTTATTTCCTTTGCTTTTCAATATTATGTTATTCTTCAAGTACAACTTAAAAAAAATAAAGGACCGTGGAGTAAAAGATGATGTCATTTTGACAAACTCAAAGAAATCAATGAAATAAAGGATGAGGCAAGAGGACTTGTAATTTGAGTAGTTTCAGGACAAAATTTTATCTATATAGCATTCAAAAAATGAGAAAAGGTGGCTAATGACAAAATTTCCACATCAAATAATATTTTTGCTCTCATAAAAAATTTAACAATATTGCAGGCCTTGGCTATTATTCATTTGTCTTATGCATAAAGTGGTCACTGTTAATCTTTCCCAGGTGAATCCCTCCACCTCTATACTTGATCTCTCACCCCTCAAATCCACCAACCCTGTACTACATCAATTAATCATGCCCAGTCGTGGCCTTTGCACTGGTTCCTTTACCTCAACCTGTAAAAAATCTTCAAATCTCTTCCTATCCTGGAAAAGATCTCCCAACAACCAGGTTCCTTTCCCAGTGTTTGTCCTCATCTCTTGTCATTTCTTCCCTGCTTGCAGTCTTCATTTACTCTGTTTTTAACTATCTGTTAATTCCATGCCACTAAAAGTGGTTATGTTGGTCTATTGTACTATTATAGGGTATCATAATCATTTATGTGTTGCCTACCCCCACATTATCAGACTAGTAGCAGTGAAGAGACTGCCCATACTTATTCATCATCATAGGAGCAGAACCCAAGTACAATGTCTTCCTTTCTGAAAACTGTATTCATTGTTACCACCAAGAAACTCTTGAGTAAATGACTCCCCGAGAGCCATGATATAAGAGTACATTCCACCTCCTTCCTCACTCCACCACTGCCTCTCTTCTGACTCAAGCTCTCCTAGAGTTGGTTAGTCCTGTAAACTCTGGAATTTATCCTGCCCACCACTATATTCCCAATAATTGACCAAATGCCCAACTCCTGGCAGAGGCTTCATAGGTCTTCCTCTAATAAATGAAATGAATGAATAAATAAATGAGTGAAAAAGAAGTGTGGAAGTGAATCTGAAGTATATTGGCAAAGTTTTTGGAGCTGGTACATATATAAGACATCTTTAGTTTTCATTCTTTGCTGTATCCTAGACAAGAGCAATGTTTTTCAAACTACTCATTAAGATCAATTAGGAAGTTGTGAAATCAACTTTGTGAGTCATAATTGACTTTTTGCAATTAAATAGAGTATGATAGAACAAAACAAATAAGAATAAGATGGAATGGAATAGAAAATAAAATATCTGAATTGCAGGTGGCAAAGGAAAGAAATATTTCCATAACACTTTCTCAGTTATATGTCTACATGTAAATGCCTGTTCTAGATTTCAATTTAAAATATTTCTTATGATGTGTCAGGCTCAAAAAATTGGAAAGCTACTGCTCTAGTAATCTGTGCAAGATAGAGTTAATGGAACTTCCAAAAGTAGGTAGCCATGAGAGAAATTAGGTTATCATAAAGATCAGCAAAGTTTGAGCTGCTTATTTCTTTATTATTTTTTGTTATCTTTTGGTATTTTTGGCAGCACAAAGTCTTCTAAACAAGTTAATCTTCAACTCAAAGTCACAGTTCATTTCAAAATGTCCAGAAAAACTTCTTGAAATAGGAGATAGATAAATCAACTATCTGTATAGAATGTATTAATGTACCAGTCTGACAAAAACACCTTATACAATAGGACTCGGAGTAAAGATAGCATGCACTATTTTTTTTTCTTGTTCAAAAAATAGTTTCAATATATTTCAGATACATATATGCCATTTAATATAGTTTAGGAATATTTTTACTTGATTTCAATTCTCTAAAAATGTTCCGAGGTTCAGGTATGCCTTTACATTTTCTTAATTCTTTAGCAATTTCTTAATGAAATCTCCTTTTCCTTTAATATACTTAATTTTCTTGCTCTCCTTCCAATCAGATTGAGCTGGTGACCTTCACTCTGATTGGTCACTTTGACTCTCTCTGACCATGTTACCCTGTAGCTGAAAGTTACACTATAGTACCTGTTATTGGATCTTGCTCTGGACACCCGTGTCTGGCAGGAGGCAATTCTTAGAACCCCAGACAGAGATAAGGGATCATGCGATGGCTTCCGTCATCACATGGAATGCGATGTTGGGAAAGCAGGTTAGGATGACATGCTTGCCCATAAAAGTAGGGCTGGGTTAGCTCTGCCTTAATCACATGGACAAAGAATGGGAGGAAGGATGACATCAGAGATCTTGAGAAGACAAAAGACTGAACAAAACAAACAAATGTATCCCCCAGGAGGTCTCCCAGCTTCTAGACTCCATTGCACATCAGACTGTTTCTCTAGACAGCTGACTATTGAATGCATGAATGAACTATACTGATGTGCAAGGCTCAGTTGTCACATACTCTGTTCATTAAAAATATTTTCTTTTAAGACCTCCTACATCCAGATTGCATTTAGGAGGAAAGAAAGGCTGAAGCTGTCAAGACATAGAACCAGACCAGACAGGTAATTCCAAACACTTTTCTTTCAGGTACACAAGAGAGCAGTTTTTTGCCATTTTCTCAAAACCTATTATTATCATAAAGGGAAGACAATGAAGGAACATTGATTTCAGGTGTGGTGAGATTTCTGTCATTGGACCTTTTTCAGTATAGGCCATGTGATTATTGTCTGAAGTGTGAGGAAAAGAATGCCAGCATTGAGGGTTGGGGATAAGCCCACAGCTCTGAAGCCATTTTATCTCTTAGAACCTGTTTCTAGAAGTTCTCCCAAATCACACAAACAAGCAAAAGGTGTTCCAACTCCCTGGTACCACTGAGGCCCTGAGTTATCTGTTAAAGGCCTGAAGTCACTTAGGGTGCTCTCTGACAGCCACTGATTTTTACAGATGGCTAGAATGACTCATAGGGAAACACAGCAATTTTGTGCCTTTACTATTTGCTTCTTGTGCTCTTAGAAACCTATACAAGAAAAGGAATGAATGCTATAAGCTTTGTATATGAAAGCCCTATAAAATATATTTCAGGGAAAAAGAGGAGTTATTGTTTAATAGGCACAGAGTTTTAGCTTTGCAAGATGGGAAAGTTCTGGAGATCTGTTTCATAACAATATGAATATATTTAACCCTGCCAAACTGAATAATTAAAAATGACTAAGATGATAAATTTTACGTTGTCTTTTTCACCATAGTAAAACTATATTTCATCATGTGTTTCTTAAAATACTATTTAAGTAGTAACATTAGATAAAGTGTCTCTTCCTTACTCTTCAGTAGTCCCCAGGTTCAGAAATGGATTACAAATCAAGTCAGGTATTTCAAAGTTGTGTGCCATGTGGGTGTTATCCTAAAAATAAGAGTAGTTATAAGAATCCAGGCACACGTGAGCTTTCATGGTCTTATTGAAGCTGCTGCCTGGGTGCAAAATACGATTAGTCACCTCACCCAGTAAATACTCAGAGCTGCGTGTAGCCCATGGGCTAGGATGCAGTTTTCATGGGTGCCTACTCAATGGTTAACAATGAAGAGCTGTGAGCCAGAAAAGGAACTTAGTGAATTTTATAATATGCGAAGGGATATGGCATAGTTAGTGGTAATTTCATTATCTCTTTTGCCACTCAAGATAAAAGAGATTAATGTAAATCAGAAAATTTTCCCAGTTCTCTAGGTTGAAGTGTGCCATGATACTTGGAAAGTTCATTATTACAAAATGCGACTGGATAAGATGATAAAGTAGACAGCATCCAGGCCAGAGCCGGGTACATAGCACAGATTTTTATCTCTTTTATTATGTAATTACCTACAACAGTAGATACTCAATACATATTTGTTAAATATGTGAATAATGGGAATGTAAACTAGTGCAGCCACTATGGAAAATAGTATGGAGGTTCCTCAAAAAATTACAAATATAACTACTATATGATCCAGCCATTCCATTTCTGGATATTTATTCAAAGAAAATGAAAATGCTAAGTTGAAAAGATATATGAACTGTATTCATTGCAGCATTATTTACAGTAGCCAAGTCACAGAAGCAACCCAAGTGTTCTTTGATAGATGAGTGGATAAAGAAGATGTGTTATAGACACACAACTCAGCCTTAAAAAAGAATGAAATCTTACCATTTGCAACAACATGGATGGACTTAGAGAGTATTACACTAAATGAGATAAATCAGGCAGAGAAAAACCTTACGATTTCACTTATATGTGGAATCTGAAAAAAAACAAAAACCGCCTCCCAAATCAAAAAGCAATGGGATAGAAACAGACTCATAAACACAGGAAAAAAACCTGGTTGTTGCCAGAGGAGAGGGGCTAGATGAAATAGGAGAAGATTAGGAAGTATAAACTTATAGAACAAGTCACAGGGATGAAAAACATAGGGAATATAGTCAATAATGTGATAACTTTGTATGGTGACAAATGGTAACTGTAGTTTTCATGATGAGCACTTCATATTAAATACAATTGTTGAATCACTGTGTTGCACAGCTGAAACTGATATAATGTATATGAACTATACTTCAATTAAAACATTTTTTAGTGAGAATGGGGAAAATTAACAAGGCAGGAAACCACAAATGTTGGAGAGGATGCGGAGAAAACACTGTTGGTGGGAATGTGAACTGGTGCAGCCACTCTGGAAAACTGTGTGGAGGTTCTTCAAAGAGTTAAAAATGGACCTGCCCTACGACCCAGCAATTGCACTGCTGGGGATTTACCCCAAAGATACAGATGCAGGGAAATGCCGGGACACCTGCACCCCAATGTTTATAGCAGCAATGTCCACAATAGCCAAACTGTGGAAGGAGCCTCGGTGTCCATCGAAAGATGAATGGATAAAGAAGATGTGGTTTATGTATACAATGGAATATTACTCAGCCATTAGAAACGACAAATACCCACCATTTGCTTCAACGTGGATGGAACTGGAGGGTATTATGCTGAGTGAAGTAAGTCAATCGGAGAAGGACAAACATTATATGGTCTCATTCATTTGGGGAATATAAATAATAGTGAAAGGGAATATAAGGGAAGGGAGAAGAAATGTGTGGGGAATATCAGAAAGGGAGACAGAACATAAAGACTCCTAACTCTGGGAAACGAACCAGGGGTGGTGGAAGGGGAGGAGGGCGGGGGTGGGGGTGAATGGGTGACGGGCACTGAGGGGGGGCACTTGACGGGATGAGCACTGGGTGTTATTCTGTATGTTGGCAAATTGAACACCAATAAAAAATAAATTTATTATAAACACATTTTTTAAAGTAACTTTTAGGGAAAAAGTAGGGGAAAAAGGGTTCAGTAAATGTTAGCTGACAATGTCTTAGATTTCTAACATAAAAAAAATGCACCCCATGGAAGATGTGACAAAAGCTGAAAAAACTGGAGCAAATTGCAGTTCAAGATATTGTGCAGTGGGGACACCTACGCGGCTAGGTGGTTGAGTGTCTACCTTCGGCTCCGGGCGTGACCCTAGGGTCCTGGGATCGAGTCCTGCGTATCAGGCTTCCCAGAAGGGAGTCTGCTTCTCCCTCTGCCTATGTCTCTGTCTCCCTCTGTGTCTACCATGAATAAATAAATAAATATATAAGATTTTAAAAAAATATTATGCACTGGGAAACTGGCAAAAAATCCACATGAAATAAGCAGGGCAGTGAGACTTAAGAAGGATAATAAAAAAAGAGGTAGCGTTTGGAAACCTGGGAACACAACGATATGTAGTGACAGGCTGTGTTGATAGATCGTATTCTCACACTAACACATGTAGCTCTTAGACTTTCAGTTTTTTCTCCATGACTCAGTTCCTTCAATATTCACTTAACACACATTCAGTAAGTGCTCAGTGCTGTGCTTCCTGGGAAGATCTGAACATGTGTAAAACCTGGGCCCTGTCACTTAAAGAGCTCGCAATGAGGGGGGAGTGTGGACACACAACAAAATATGATGTAATGACATAACACAACACAACATAATGTAATATATAAGTGTCCACATGGAAGAAGGATGTGAGCAATGTTATCTAGTTAGTATGAGGGATGGAAGAGGTGGAAAAGGTTTCCACGAGAAAGCAGTAATATTTCTAACCAGTCTTTGGAGTGGGAGTTTGTCAGACAGCTAACTAAAGAAGATAGATGAAAGGAAGGAAAAAACCCACTTTAATAATAAATCACTAGTAGTAGTAGTAGTAGTAGTAGTAGTAGTAATAATAATAATAATAATAATAATAATAAAGGCCTATCATGCACCAGGCATTGTAGCAGACATTTGTCACTCTATGCTACATTATGTAATGTTTCAGTGACCAGCACGTGCAGCTATACATCTTTGGGAACCCCAAGGAAAAGAGGAAGAGGGCCTGGTAGAAAAGACAAGTAAAGGGATTCCCATCCCTTTGCCTGGAGCCTCACCCCTCTGATTCCTCTGGGATCAGATTCCCTCTGCCTACTTCCCTTTCTTTCTCCAGAGCCTTAGGTTTCATGCAGAGCCAGAGTAGCCCTCCTTACTCATTGCACCTAGAGAGATTCAGCTCTCAAAAGCAGAGGCATCTCAGTCCAGGAAGAGCAGCAGTGGCGGGGACAAAGTGTAGAAGACAGTGACAGTGATTCTCACCTTTCTCAGTCACGTGGCAAACACTCTCAGGATGCCATCCTTCATGGTTCAGCTCAGTATTGCAAGCACTCCGCCCCCAAATATGCATACTCTGTAGAAATACCGTCACTATGCCCGACAAGTCCTCAAAGAGTCTGCACACATCAACCACTTGTCTACGGCATGACAAGCTGAGGAAGAAGTGCGTAAACACTGAATAAACCTCCAGCTCTCTAGGATGGATCCTAGCAGGCCTGAGCCTGGGGCAAAGGATTCTACAGTCCTGTTTAACCACGGAGTTTCTCTTTGTCCTCCTCCTCCTCCTCATTCCCTTGGAAATTAATCATGAACTGCAGTCTAACCTACTCACTGCATTTCATACTATTACTCTTGCCATCACCTAAGAATAAGAATCTCAACTTGGCTTCTTGTACGTCCTCCCTCCATCCAGGATTCTGCATGACTCTTGGTCGAGGCTCAGTAAAATACAACTTAAAAAAGTTATCTCAATAGGTCAATTTATGAGACACATACTATGTGAGTGGGCATAAGAAAGGATGTGGACTGCAGGCTTTGTGCAGTGGTTCCTATTTGAGCTCCTCAGAATCCCCTGAAAGGCCTGTTAAAACACAGACTTCGGGGCCCCACCCTTCCTGCACCTTTCCACCCCTCCCCCACCTCCGTCCTCAGCCAGAGGACCCAGAAGATTCTAGGTGGGGCATCCCAAGTTCACATATCTTAGCAAGCTTCAGGTGATGGTGCATTCTTTGAAAATCACTAGTTTAGGGTCATGAGGTTTAGTTGACAATTGAACCAGGGTGTGGGAGATGTTTGGCTTGTTTAGCTGCAGCCTCTGAGGCAGATAGTCAGGGAACCCAGAAATCTAATTGAGAGATCATAGTTATCTCAACCATTGTCCTTCCATGTCAGAATGTTTGGCAAAGGAACTACAGTAGAGGCTTTTAGAAGCACCACCATGGGATCCCTGGGTGGCGCAGCGGTTTGGCGCCTGCCTTTGGCCCAGGGCGCGATCCTGGAGACCCGGGATCGAATCCCACATCAGACTCCCTGCATGGAGCCTGCTTCTCCCTCTACCTATGTCTCTGCCTCTCTCTCTCTCTCTCTGTGACTATCATAAATACATAAAAATTAAAAAAAAAAAAGAAGCACCACCTCTTTAGTGAGAAAATACAACAGAAAAGACAGGCAGCCCTATTGGTTCCTGGAGAAGGTGACAATCTGTATATCTAAGTGCAATTAGCATTCATGAGATATGCCATCGTGCTGATGCAATGTTGGGTCCAGGTTTTTTGTGCCAGTCTCCCAACCCTGGGATGGAGGGTGTCAGAGGTTTTGTTGTGTAGCAATATTACTCCAGCAGGCTCCAGAATCTTACTTGGACCCCTAGAGTGTTGAGGCTGGGCCTCAGGCAGGGTTGAAAACCACCATCTAATACTGAGCTCAGAAACAAACTCGTGATACCAGAATCTGAGAGACACTTCAAGGAAATCCCAGGAAAACCACCAGCTTTATAAAGGAGCTTAGGGAAGGGTGCGGGAGGCACACAGACCCGGGTTTAAGTTCAGCCTTGCATTTCATTTGCTGCATTGGAAAATTTCTTAAATACTTAGTCTCTGTTTTCCTTATTTGTGATTGTCAGACATTGAGGTGGTTTTTATTTTCTCTTTTTCACAGTGGTGTACAATACTGTGATCCATACCTACACATACATCCTCAAATTAATCCATTACTATTTAGAAGAGAATCTCAGAAGCTACATCCGTTGGTCAAAGGTATGAATTCGAAGGCATATGGTCATATTGCCTTCCTGACAGTTTCCAGCATTTTACATACATTGACAGCAAATGAGAGTGCTCATTTCCCAGCATCATCCCAGTTCATTGAAAACTCTTGATTTTTGTAGATTTTACATAACCATATGCATCCCATTGTTGGGTTCCGTGACTGTAATTTCTAATGAAGTGTGATATTTTTACACATTCGTTGGCCATTTCTATTTCTTTTTTTGTGAATTGCCATTTTATGACCCATATCTATTTTTCAGTTCATGTATTGGTATTTTCCTTACTGTCTTCTAAAAATTCATTATACCCACAGAACAGTAATTTTTTTTAAGATTTTATTTTTAAGTAATCTCTACACCCAACGTGGGGCTCAAATTCACAGTCCCAAAATCAAGAGTTGCATGCTCTACCAACTGAGCCAGCCAGGTACTCCAGTAAATTTCTGTCTGCCATAAATTTGTAAATTTTTGTCTTTTTATTTTTTATCATGGCTTTTTATACTTAAAAGCTTTAAGATTTATGTGCACTGAATAATTTCTGATGCTCTTTGAAAGTATTTGTGGCATGTATTCCTAATGATTTGGGGGGAAAATGCATTTACATGTACATAGACTTTCTTTGGACCGCATCCATGGAAGGTTAGATGTGCAGATACTAGAAAGATATACAAAGTATAGAAAAGCCAGAAATGAAGGATGTTGCTGGGTTTTTAAAAAATATTTTATTTATTTATTTGACAGAGCACACAAACAAGGGGAGAAGCAGCAGAGGCAGGAGGAGAAGCAGGCTCCCAGCTGAGCAGGGATCCCAGTGCAGGGCTGATCCCAGGACCACAGGATCATGACCCGAATTGAAGGCAGACACTTAACCAACTGAGCCACCCAGGTGCCCTGAAGGAAGTCACTCTTAAACATTTAATTATAGAACTAATGTTTAATATTTAGTCTAGAAATGTATAGTCTATATATATTCATACATATATATATGAATCAATATAATTCTTTTTGAGTAATTTCAAATTTTGAATATACTTTTACATACTTGCATCAGGTATTTTTGGTGTTTAAATATTTAAATAAAACTTTTTAAAAAAAGATTTATTTATTTATTCATAAGAGACAGAGAGGCAGAGACACAGGCAGAGGGAAAAGCAGGCTCCATGCAGGGAGCCCGACGTGGGACTTGATCCCGGGACTCCAGGATCATGCCCTGAGCCAAAGGCGGACAGACGCTCAATCACTGAGCCACCCAGACATCCCAAACATTTTTTTTTTTTAAGATTTTATTTGTTTATTCATGAGAGACACAGAGAGAGAGACAGAGACACAGACAGAGGGAGAAGCAGTCCCCAATGTGGGACTGGATCCTGAGACCCTGGGATCACGGCCTGAGCGGAAGGCAGACACTTAACTGCTGAGCCACCCAGGCGTCCCTAAATAAAACATTCATTGATAGAGATGATGAAATGTATTTTTCCTGGGAAGTAGCAAATGCAAACTACACCAACAAAATATTCCACGCTTGTGTTTATTCAAGCTAACACAACAAGGTAAATATGAAGACTAAATACTGTTTTTTTTTTTTTCATTTGTATACGTCTTAAGACTCATTCTCTCACACGATTCCATAACGGTGGAGGGATCATGGGGAACATTTTCCTTACCTTCAGGTAAAAGAATCTGACGTTTTACCAAGAAAAGCAGCATGTTAACTTTAGGATATGAAAAAATATCAGCTTTCCTTTCCATCACACAGAGAGCTGATTAAGAGGAGGGACTGAGATAATGAGGAATAAATTCCTGGTTCTCTGAATTGTCAAATTTGTAAATAGCCAAATACAAAAAAAAAAAAAAAAAAAGCCTAGGGAAATATTAAAACACATAAGCCCTATCACTGTACTTTAAAAACAATCTTGCTTTGCTCCGAGTTACAGGCAGGTAGAAGCCCGTGGGGGCAGACCAGAGTTCTGATTATAGTCACAAGGTCTATATTTCTAAATCATATACAGGGGTTAACACACTAATACCAACTCAACCACCTAGATTTCTGTTCTTCTCCCTCCTTCCTAACATAGAGTGAGGACCAAGAAAGGACACTGATTGGCCCCATCCTGAATTGTAGGGATAAAAAGGAACATTTAGGGGAACTGAACACCAGAATTACCACAATGGATTGAAGAAAGACAGAAGCTGTGGTGAGATTTTTTTTTTCAAGCAGTTTTTTTTTTTTTTCATTGAAGTGTAATGCATACAGAAAAGTATACACATTTTACATATAGGGTTTGATGAATGTTTACAAAATGAAAACACCCCTGTAACTATCACCAAGATCAATAAATGAAACATAACATTTGAATTTTTAAAAAGTTCTCTTAGGTCTTAACTGGCTTCATTTGAGACTCTTTTGGGGCAGTATTCTCTATGTGCTACTTCAATAAATAAATTTCCTGAAAATGGTAAAATTATAATCACCAGTGCTAGTAATCAGAGTTAATTTAGTCTTTTAAATAATAAATACAGAAATCTTCTGGTTTTCAAGAATTCTCATTCTAAGAAATATTCATTAAAAAAAATAGAAGCAAAAAGGATGTGAAACTATTCTCAGAATCTAAATGTCTTCCCACCATTTGTTGTTCAGTAGTCTGCGCTCTATCTGTCCCCGTGTCCTGGGGTTTTCTTCATCACCTTATTCTCTACAGTGCTATAGAATAAGCAATGACTTGATAATTATCCTATATATGTTGCTGTATTTTTATTTTTACTTAGAAATAGACTTATAATTTTAACAAATAATAGCAATTCCAATATGTTTTAGCAAAAGGGAAGAGGCTTATGTTTTTTTCCCAAGGAACTATTTTCTTTTTCTTTTTTTTCACCTGTCTCATATTTTATTGGTTAAAAACCAGTAACGGGGGCTCCTGGGAGGCTCAGTGGTTGAGCATCTGCCTTTGGCTCAGGTCATGATCCTGGGGTCCTGGGATCGAGCCCCACATTGAGCACTCTGCTCAGCGGAGGGCCTGCTTCTTCCTTTCCAATGCCTTCGGCTCTGCCTACTTGTGCTCATGCCGTCTCCCTCTGTCAAATAAACGAAATCTTTAAAAAAAAATGTTTTAAATAAAAAACAAGTCACAGATTCTATCCTTACTTAAGGAGAGACCCGAGTAAGTATTCTCTAAAGTAAAAGTACTATATGTTTGTGTTAAAGTTTTGGAAATACCAAAAGAAATTATAAAGAAAATGAAATTGTCCATAATCCCATCAATCAGGAATAACCACTGCAAATGCTAAGACTTTCCAGGTTTTAATTTTTCTGTGAATATATACTTCTTTTGCACAAAATTAAGAACCTCTGTGAATATATACTTCTTTTGCACAAAATTGAGAACCTCTGCCAGTATACTGTTATACTCACTTACCTTTACAATCTTACGTGTTTCTCATCAGAAAAACACATAACAAGAAATGTAAGTGAAATTAAACTCACATGCTACTCAGTAGTAGTTCATCTTGAGCAGAAGAGGAAGGCTATAGAAATAGAACATCTCTGTGGAACCAGAAAGAAACAAAACAAAAAGTTCTAATGGCCAACTCCACCTGCAAACCCATAGATCTCATTTGGGGAATGATAAATCTCAATAATAAGAACAGATAAATAACTTAGTGGAGCTTTAGAGAGATTGACATTTTAGCCAGTTTCTCCATGAAGTGTCACAGGTACACACATAAGCTATACAACAAATGGGGAATCCCTGGGTGGCTCAGCGGTTCAGCACCTGCCTTCAGCCCAGGGCCTGATCCTGGAGACTGGGGATCGAGTCCCACGTCGGGCTTCCTGCATGGAGCCTGCTTCTCCCTCGGCCTGTGTCTCTGCTTCTCTCTCTCTGTGTCTCTCATGAATAAATAAATAAAATCTTTAAAAAAAAATGAAAAGCTATGCAACAAGCACTTTCTGTATTACATTTTATCTCTTGTGGGAAATTAATAAGAGGCCACCTAAGAAATCATTTAAAATGTGAGATAACTATTTAGAGAGTATTCTGAGATTATTCTCTAGGACTGTCTTTCCACAGTTCATGGGTTTCTCTGCAATTCATAAACATGAAGCACAGTTTCAAAGGTAACTGAATCTGTTAAAAAGCAAAGTTAGATTTGAACATGACAAATTCAGATGTCAAGACTTGTAATGGAGAAGAGCATATGACAATAAAATTGTTATCTAACTTGTTGGGACTGAAACCAAGGTGAAAGCGTACTAAACTCAGATCCTCTGACATGGATTTCTTCTAAATAAATTGCCAAGCAATCTTACTAACAATTTGGGGATTTGCTTACTTTAAGAGAAATGTTGAAAGGAAAATACAGGGCTATTTTAATAATTTTGAATTGAGGGTGGCCTTTCTTTTTCTTTCTTTTTTAAGATCTTATTTATTTTTATTTATTTATTTATTTATTTATTTATTTATTTATTTATTTTATTTTATTTGAAAGAGAGAGAGGTAGAGAACATAGCATAGTTAAGAGAACATAGCTCCTTGGGGAGGAGCAGAGAGAGAGGGCGAAGCAGCCTCTGCTGAGCAGGAAGTCTGATCCCAGGACCCCAGGACAAGACTGAGCCTAACACAGACTTAACGACTGAACCACCCAGGTGCTCAGAGGAAAGCCTTTCTATACAAGACACTAAAGGCAGAAGCCTAAATTTAAAAATCCATACAGCAAAAAGGTAATAGATAAAACTATGTTAAAAAGGTTTTTTGACTGTATGTATTGTATCACAGAAAAACATACCTCTGTCCACTGCAGGGTTTGTTTTTTTTAAGATTTTATTTATTTATTTATTCATGGGAGATAGAGAGAGAGAGAGAGGCAGAGACACAGGCAGAGGGAGAAGCAGACTCCATGCAGGGAGCCCGATGTGGGACTCGATCCCAGAACTCCAGGATCAGGCCCGGGGCTGAAGGCGGTGCTCAACCGCTGAGCCACCCGGGCATCCCTGTTGTTGTTTTTATAATGTAATTAATTTGTTGAGCTTAATTCATTCTGTGCCTCGGACTATGCTGGCCAATTTGTAATTTGTTTTGAGTGGGATATGGATCTTGTAGAAACAGGCCTTTGTAATTACATCAAAATAACTTCTAACAAGGTTTTTATTGAATACCAAAAATTATACTTAATTGGGGTGGCAGATAAATTATAATGATCCAGGCTAGCACTGCTCAGGAGCACTCACAGCCTTTGAAGACTCCCTAATCTAGGTTTAAATTCTGATCCTATACTTGCTAGCTGGGAGTGTATTTACCTTCATGACCTACAGTTTTTAAACCTGTGAAATGGACCTAAATATCCACTATACAAGGTTTATATGATAATTAAACAAGATAATGTATATTAGGACTTTGGCAGAGTACTTGGCAAACAAAACATTTCTGAGTACATGGTCACTATTAATGCTCAGTATTCCTTTGTGGCAGTTGCTGAATTTAAAAAATAGCAATATTTAAGCAGTTACGAACTATAAAAAAGAAGCATGTACAGAAGCTTGGGAATGTGGCTTCCCAAGACCATAATACTATGGTAACGTCTTTATCTTCAATATCAAGTCAATTTTGTCTCAGTAAAAGTATAAAAACATCAGGAAAATTTTACAAGTAAAGAAAGAAATAGAATTCATAAAATACACCACTGCATTCAGTGAACATGTTCAGTTTCTGGAAAAGCAAAATCATTGTGATTCTAGACCAGAAATGAAGGTGTTCAGCCTCCCTCTAAATTTTGTGGTTTTAGGATTTAGATTGGAAATGTGTGACATTCCTGAGGGATTTTCTGTACCATCCAAAGAGCAGTTTTCAAGAAGGTTAGTATCTAACTGAAGGAAACTTAGGTGTGACACTGATACACTTCTTGGCAGAAAATGAGAGCTTTGAAGGGAAGCATTCAGCTATAGAAGTCAGCAAGCAGTGGCCCAAATGTGACCTGCCGCTTGTTTTTGTATCATTAGCAAGCTAAGAAGAGGGAGAGTGGTTATACATTTTTAAACGTTTGAAAAAATTTTTATGGCATGTGAAAATTATATGAAATCAAATTTTGGTGTGCATAAGTAAAATTGTAATGGAACACGGCCACACTCGTTTGCTAAAGTATTGCCTATGGCTATATTCCCAATGCAGTGACAGAGTGACCAGTTTTGATAGAAACCATATGGCCCATAAAACCAAAAATATTTACTCTTTGACACTTTACAGAAAAAGTTTGCTGACCACTCGACTCAAGATAAGCTTAGGTGGAAAGAAATACAAATGGTGTTTTAATAATTTTGAATTAGAGAAAGTTTTTCTAAACATACAATCAGGGCGGCCTGGGTGGCTCAGCGGTTGAGCGTCTGCCTTCAGCCCAGGGCGTGATCCTGGGATCCAGGATCGAGTCTCACATCGGGTTCCCTGCATGGAGCCTGCTTCTCCCTCTGCCTGTGTCTCTGCCCCTCTCTCTCTGTGAGTCTCTCATGAATAAATAAATAAAATCTTTAAAAAATAAACACAATCAAGTATAATGCAGTTGTTAAAATGATGAAGTAGACCTATATTATTAACATAAAAAGCTGTTACTATGTGGTTACATGAAAAGAAGCACAGATTATAGAACAGAGCATATAATATGATCACATTGTTTAAAATATAAAAATAGATTAATCAACTGATTGATGAACCAATTGATAGATTATGAAAGGGTGATAATTAACATATTTTGCTACCAGTAGGCATGGACACCAAACCACCAGAACAGTTACCAGTGGTAAATAATATGCTTATTTATTGCTGTATATCCCTGAAAACCAGCCCTGGAAATAGACATATATGCATAAATGTTATTTGGAAGAATATACAATAAATGATAACAATGACTGTTTCTGAGTATTGAGATTATGGGGAATTTTTCATGTCTCTTTTTATTTATTTGTACATTTCTGTATTTTTGTGCATGTGTGTGTGTGTGTCTGTGTGTGTAAGTAACAGCATCATTACCCTTATCAGGAAAAAAAAGAAGCTATGTTTTTTTTATTTAAGATTTTATTAATTTATTCATGAGAGAGAGAGAGAGAGAGAGAGAGGCAGAGACACAGGCAGAGGGAGAAGCAGGCTCCATGCAGGGAGCCGGATGTGGGACTTGATCCTGGGACTCCAGGATCGCCCTGGGCCGAAGGTGGTGCCAAACCCACTGAGCCATCCAGGGATCCCCAAGAAGCTATGTTTATTTGGAAAATGAAATAAAGCAACCAACTAATCAAAGAGCACAATTTCCATAAGCTCTGAAATGGAAATGATCTGTTTCCTAAAATAATAAATGCTTTGATTTATATATGACTTATCATATAATATTCCGATTAAAATAAATGTTTATTGGAGAAAATTTGGAAAATATAGTAAGGGATAAAAAATTATCCAAAAGTTAACATTTTTGTGTATTTATTTACAGTTTGTGTCTTTTTGTCTTAAAATTTAGATAATACACTAAATTATCAAATATTCTTTGAAAATATTACTTGGTACCTAATTTATTTATTCCTACATGACTGGAATATGTTTGTTTTTTTAAGATTTTATTTTTAAGTAATCTCTGCACCAAGATGGGGCTTGAACTCACAACCATAAAATCAAGAGTTGCATGCTCTACCAACTGAGCGAGTCAGACACCCCTATTCTTTCTTATAAATAACACTTTGAAAAACATTCTTGTATAAAAATCATCTCTGCTGTGGGACAGTTTTCTTGAAGTGCTTTTGGAGGGCATAAACATTTTTTAATAACTCCTGAAACATATTACCAAATTGCTTTCCAGAGAGTCTCTTCTAGGAGTCATGATAATCTCAATTAACCTCATACTTACTAATTTAGAGTATTACAGTTTTAAGAAATAACATGATCCATTTCCTAGAATATTTTATCTTTCATCAGTTACACTGAATTTTTTTTGTTTGCTTATTTGCCATGTAAATAGTATTTTGATGGCAAGTGCTATTACCATAGCACTATCCTGATGATAGTTATGCAATAAATAAATTATGGGCCAGAAATTTTATGGTTAAGGAAGAATTTTTTCTGTAACTCTCAATTTCTGTAGATTTTTTTTTCCAAAAAAGTGATGGCCATCTATTAATCCACCACATGGGAGTATTCTGATATTACAGTATTTTAATTTCAGTTGTTTGATCCTGGAAACCCGAGATCAAGTCCCACATTGGGCTCCCTGCATGGAGCCTGCTTCTCCCTTTGCCTATGTCTCTGCGTCTCTCTCTCTCTCTCTCTCTCTCTGTGTGTGTGTCTCATGAATAAATAAATAAAATCCTTAAAAAATAATAATTTCAGTTGTTAAAGTGATAAAGAACTTTTGGTATTTATCTTAGGCCTAGATCATAATCATTATACTAAATCATTAAGGAAAAGAACTATATTCAATATATAGCTTGATATTTGCCATTGATATATGTCTGTAAGTTAACATTCAAAAGGGTTTTTTATTTCTGTGGAATATTTTCCATGCAGTTAGTATGTGGTAGCATCAGATAACTGCAGTGGCCTGGTTGTTTACATAAAAAAAACACAGGGGCAAAAAAAAAAAAAAAAAAAAGAAAGAAAGAAAGAAAGAAAACAACACAGGGGCGCCTGGGTGGTTCAGTTGGTTAAGTGTCTGCCCTCCACTCAGGTCATGATCCTGGGGTCTTGGATGGGGTCCTGCTCCCTGCTCCTCTGCTTCCCACCCCTCTGCCCCTCCCCAGTGGCCCTCCCTCTGTCCCTCCCCCCTGCTCATGCTCTCTTGGGCACCTGCTTTCTCTCTCTCAAATAAATAAAATCTTTTTTGAAAAAGCCAAAAACACACACACACACACACACACACCCCAAAACTTTAACTTTTAATGTTTAGGCTTAGATGCTTTAATAAAGCAACTTAGAACTATGAAGGGGAGCAATCTTTTGAAACACATGTAACTAAACCTTTCTCACTGAACCTGAAGTGCTACCAAACACCATTTAATATAATCCTGATATCATATATATATATATATATATATATAGAATCCTGATAGCATCTCCAGTCTTAATTTATACTGTTTCTTCCTACATTTCTAAAATCTTATCCTAGAATCACATAGTTTTCTAGTTGGCTTTTCTCTCTCTACTTCATGTATGCTACCAATCCTAATTAACATTCCTCCATGTACTAGAATCACTGGCTTTGGTTGACTTTTTCAGTAAGCCCTGATCAGCTACAAATAGGACAGCTCTTCTGTTTTCTCATTTGACAAAACAAAAACCAGGAGAAAAGAGGTACACAGAGTTCACTATACACTGCAACCATAGATCTTTCCAACACCCTCACCAGCAGAAAGTGGTTCTTTCAACTCTCGTCAAAGAAATTCCTAGTTGGAGAAAAAAAAAAAAAAAGAAAGAAATTTCTAGTCGGTTTGGACCCAGGCACTATGATTCATTCCCTTTAGCACTGCTTAGCGATTTCTACTTTTATGAATAATTGGAAAGAGAATGCATCAAAGATAGCTTTTAGGGAGGAATTTTTTATTCATAGAACATTTAAGACATCATTCAAACATTTTTATGAACAAGGATCTAATGGGTTACATAATAATGGTCATGTGAAGATCATTCCAATATACTAATGTGTTTGTTGAATGAATGTTAAATAATTTTAACATTGGCCCTGTCTGCCTCAAGTGTGGGAGGGTGGGGGATGGCACCTTACATTTCCTGAGATTTGAATCCAAAGTCTGTCACCTGTAGCCATGACCCCTTGGGCAAGCTAATATCCTTAAGCCTCATTTGTAAATAGGGATAATGAAATGCTTAATCTTACTGGTTTTTAAGGATTAATGGATTAATGTTAGAAAATATTTAAAGCAGAGGCTGGCATATGATAAGCACTTTATAAATAAAAGCTACTATTACTATTATCAGCCTTGAATATTTTAAAATTAAGTTGGCAGTTAAAATTAAAAAAAAAAAAAAAAAAAAAAAACACTAGGCAGGGACACCTGGATGGCTCAACAGTTGAGTGCCTTTGGCTCAGGGTGTGATGAGTCCCACATCGGGCTCCCTGCAGGGAGCCTGCTTCTTCCTCTGCCTGTGTCTCTGCCTTTCTCTGTGTGTCTCTCATGAATAAATAAAATCTTTAAAAATAAAAAAAAATTAAAAACCCACTAGGCCATGAAAGCACAAGGAATAAGATAAAAGTGAAGCTGTTTTAGAGGTCTGGTTGAGGGCCTAGGGCCCCACCTACTCTACACCAGCTAACTCCACACCCAGAGAGGCATCTTCAAAGAACCCCTACAATCCTAGAGCACAGTTTGAAAATCCCTGAAGAAGGTTATTTAGAGGCGACAACAATGCTCCTCTTTTGAGGGTTGCTCTGCATTCGTTAGCCAGTGGGCTTAAATAAGAAAGGTCATAGGGCAAAATGGTCAAATTTAAGGTAGAGAGTAATACACTAGGCAGTAAATTTACATGGTTACCATTAGAATAAAACATTTTTAATTGACATTATTTTTGGCAAAGATTAACATTCACATCAGGTTAGTCTGAGGATGAAGTGGATCCTTAGCTTTGTATTTATATCTAAAACTGGATATAGTTGAAAGAAGTTAGCCAAAGATCAGAGAAAGGTAAACAAGGAGCTAAAGTAATACCCGCTGAGATGAGGGTAGACAATGTGTGACTGCCTGTCAAGCACAAATGCAAAAAGAGAAAATACAATGTTCAAACAATGGATTCACTTTGAAAATTCACATTACACGGATGCCTGGATGCCTCAATGGTTGAGCATCTCCCTTGGGCTCAGGGCAGGATTCCGGGATCTGGGATCAAGTCCAGCATTGGACTCCTTGTGAGGAGCCTCCTTCTCCCTCTGCCTATGTCTCTGTCTCTGTGTGTCTCATGAATAAATAAATAAATCTTTTTTTAAAATCCACATTATATATACTTTTACTATATTATTTATTTTAAAAATGAATATTGTTACTAGCAATTTTTTTGTTGTTACTAGCAATTATCCTACAAAATATTTTCTCTTTAAGGATGGATTTTAAAATAGAAATGCTTTGGCTGTGTTTGAAGAGTTCATGTTAATTAGTTTAGTCACTGTATAATACAACAGTATTATGGTAATTTTGATCACTGTGAAGAAAAAAAACAGGGACACCTGGGTGGCTCAGCAGTTGAGCATCTGCCTTTGGCTCCAGGCATTATCCCAGAGTCCTGGGATCGAATCTCATATCGGGCTCCCTGCAGGGAACCTGCTTCTCCCTCTGCCTGTGTCTCTGCCTCTCTCTGTGCCTCTCATGAATAAATAAAATCTTTTTTGAAAAAAAACAAAGAGTCTCTAATAGAGCTAAAGAAATATACCTAATCTGAATAATAATGATCTCATATACCAAATGGACACATTAAAGGAAAATCCTTTTATTACTCACCAGATTTACCTGCTCAAACATATAAAGTTCACATGAAACTCCATCATTTATTCTGAAAACTTTCTAAATCACATCTACAAATAATGAAAATTTTTGCTTGAGGAATCATCTTTCCAATATAGTGCACCTCGTGAGGCTTATGTAAGTCCCTTCTCCTGTGTCCATGAATGAGAAAGCTACATAAATGAGTTGTGGCTTTACTTCTTAGAAGCCTTGGAAAGCTTTCAACTCTGAAACTAAAATATCAAAGGGCTTAAATATATACCATACTCTCATTATCCATCCCACAATGAAAATACTTTTAAATATTCTTAAATTATTACACTAGAACTCAATTATATAGTCTTTAATTTCAATTGCTTAAGACTTGGCTTTACTGTCAGGCTTGAGTTTGGCTTTCTGCATGTACTTGTGGCTAAAAAGTAAAACTGATGCTGTTTTTTTTAAGACCTGCAAAATGCAATTGTCTTATTGATCATCTCCAACAATGAATTATGTTAATAAAGGTGAGAATATAAGAAAAAAGATTCCATTAAAAAGCAGGACATTAATGACAGTATGATAGATTTGGAAAATTCTCAAATCAGATTTTTCAAGTCACTTCCTTTATACATGCACAAAACAGACTTATATAGTGGCAAACAATCTAAGTCAAAATTTTTATCTGCTTGCAGAAAATACTATACATCTGCATCATTTATGCTTAGTTTCCCCAAAATGGCCATTCAGAGATCTAGATTAGAGTCACAGCAATACTATAAAGAAACTGCTTACATTAAACTTAAAGCTATAACCAGTTGGCATGTCAGTAAGTGATAAATGCTTAAAGAGTGAAAACATCCTCATCTTCTCTCATATCCATAAATGGCTGAAAATGGCAACGACATTCATCACCTACTCTTAGGATTCTCAGATCTCTTCTAGGATTTTTGCTGAGACAAAGATGAAGGATATGGTGGTAACTTTCAAACAGCATGCAATAAACTTTACAAAATGTGCTTTTGCTAACCATTTTAATGGAATTTCCTGATTCATATTTCTAAAGTTCACACGTTGAAGAAAAAATATGCTAAGGAGCATTCAGTACCTAATGGCTACCCTAATAAGGACAATATTCTCATTCTTCCATCAGTGACATAAATGCACTAGGACTGTACTCATAAATTTTTTCAAAATAAGTATAAAAATAAAAGCAGCCATAATTATAAATCTTGCTGCTTAAGGAGAGGAATAGTTTGGGCCTGAGGGACCTGAAGTTTTATAAGAACTTAATAAAAATGAAAAATTTCTCCCTTCTTTTAGAATATGATCTAAAATGTGATTAAAGGAAAAAGTAACTCTCATCCTCTTTGTAATACATTTTATAAAGGGAGTTAAATCGTTAAATTTATACATGGTAAGCTGCAAACTTAACATTATCTTGGAGAAGCAAGTTTAATCTATGTTAAGTGTTCTACACCAGTGCCAGCAAATTAATATTCTACTTTATGAGAATTACTTTGGATGTTTTTCCTTAAAAATCTTTTTTTGGGGGCGCCTGGATGGCCCAGTTGGTTGAGGGTGTGCCTTCGGCTCAGGTCATGATCTTGGGGTCCTGGAATGGGGCCCCACATTGGGCTCTCTGCTCTGGGGGAACCTGCTTCTCCCTCTCCCTCTACCGGCTGCCAGCACCTTACCTGCCCTCCCCCCCCTCCCCCGTCCCCTACCCCCGCCCAGCTTGTGTTTTTTTATCAAGTGGATGAATGAAATCTTTTTTTTTTTTTAAGATTTTATTTATTTATTCATGAGAGACACAGAGAAAGAGAGGCAGAGACACAGGCAGAGGGAGAAGCAGGCTCCATGCAGGGAGCCCGACGTGGGACTCAATCCCGGGACTCCAGGATCATGCCCTGGGCCAAAGGCAGATGCTCAACTGCTGAGCCACCCAGGCGTCTCAAATAAAATCTTTTAAAAATTAATTTGAAAATAACTCTTGGGGATCCCTGGGTGGCTCAGCAATTTAGCGCCTGCCTTGGGCCCAGGGCATGATCCTGGAGTCCCAGGATCGAGTCCCACGTTGGGCTCCCTGCATGGAGCCTGCTTCTCCCTCTGCCTGTGTCTCTGCCTCTCTTTCTCTGTGTCTCTCATGAATAAATAAAATCTTTAAAAAAAAAATAACTTTTGGGGCATCAATTTTTTATATTAACTATTTAATTCTTAGCCTTAAGAGTGAGATGCTAAACTGGAAAAGGGTAAACAGCATGGGTTTCTGATATTTACAAGAATGAAAGTATACTGATTTTAGGAATGGGATAAAAAACCTTTTTAAAAATATTTAACTTATTTGAGAGAGAGACTGGGAGTGGGGAGGGAGGGACAAGGAGACTGCACAAAGCCCTGTGCAGGGCTTGATCCTACAACCCTGAGATCAGGACTCGAGCTGAAATTAGGAGTTGAAGGCTCAAATAACTGAGCTCCCCTAAGAGTCCCTAGGAATGGAAAAATTATAAGCTCCTAAGCTCCTCAAATATGGTATACTCACCCCTCTCTTCCAATTTCGACTGTTATGTAGACTATTACATGGAAGGATGAGAATCTGTGAATTAAGAGATGGAATAAGCGAATTTCAACGCTACTCAGTTTAAAGACTAGAGAAGCATCTCCAGCTAATATGACCTGCAATGTGAGGTAATGAGCTGGAGATGAACATTTATGGAATGAAATCAAGCAGAGGCGGGGTAAGCATGTGTAGAGTACTTGTTCCTAAGGTTACTACAGTTCAAAGAGTCTATTGGTCTGCCTAGTTAACAGAGATACGTACATGTTAATTGATGTTGATACAGTAATGGTCATTTAGATTCCACCTCACCAAATAAAGTGTTAACATGGTTGGATGCATTAATTATCTTTGAAGAAACCAACATTATAGTTTTTCTAAAGGTGACTTAGCTATGCAGTATCAGCTCATGGTGCCACCCCATACAGTAAAATGTTAAATCTAAAGACTCTTGAGGTCATCCAAGAGAGATTAAAGAACTATGACCCAAATTAGGATTGTGATTAAAATCCCTTGTTTCAAAACAATGCATGGTGTCACTTAAACCAATATTTGTAACCTCTGAACAGCAGTCAGGGATGAGAGTCACCAGGGCTTGTCATTGTGATCACTTTTGCTGAATTAGAACATCAAGGGGAGGAACACTGGGAGAGTGCCCTACATAGAACTTCAGGGGATACTAATACTTATGGGGTGGGTCAAGTAAGAGTTGTATGAAGGAAATTAGTCATTAACAGAACTAAATGCTGCAGAGATGAGGATGTGGCAACGAGTCATTAGTGTCCTTTATGCAGTTTCATTCAAATATTGAAGTTGCAATTGAGATTGGAGTGAATGGACTGCCCAGAGAGTATGACCCTCCTGCATTCTAGTGACTACGTTCTTCTCAGAGTTGTATCATGTCCTTTCTGAATATATTTGATGCTGATGGGCCAGTGTCTTATTAGAAGAGTGACAAAAACTTTCTAAATTTAGAATCAGACCTCTGTTCTGATTAATTTGGGCTTTAATAATAGGAACTCTTGGAACCATTTGAAGTCCACATTGAAACTTTTATTTTTATTGATTTTTATTTTTTTAAAGATTTCAAGAGAGAGCACGCACCCACACAAGCGAGGGGAGGGACAGTGGGAGAGGGAGAGGGAGCTGAGCAGGGAGCCTGTACTTTGAGCAATCCCAGGGCCCCGGGATCATGACCTGAGTTGAAGGCAGACACCTAACAGACTGAGCCATCCAGGCACCCCTGGGACTGTGTTTTAAATAAAAATTTTGACTATGAAGAATTGTGTTCTATATTGGTTCATTTGACAACGTATTTAGTAAAAGCCTCCTGTTGCAAGAAACTGAGCAATGTAAGACCACAGGACTATCTTCACAGGGCTTATGATGGGGAATTAGTATGTCTGAAACAATGACAGATTTCCAGTTCAGTTCGGCAGTCTTCAGTTTTGAGAATATTTCCTCATGGCTTGAAAGTATTTTTCAGGTCAGATACTTTGGCTCATTTACTCACAAGCTTCGCATTTTCAAGCTATGTTCAAGATGACTGAGAAGTCTTAATTTACTGACAACTTTTATGAATGGAGCTATTAATGAGACTCCCAAATAGTTTACATTCTAAAGACTATGTAAAGTCAGTACTTAGATTAAGGTTGAGGCCTGATGTAAAATAAAAGCATCTTTTAATATGGGATAAAGTGGCAATAAAAAGGCCTAAATTAGAAATGTATTTTTATCAGCAAGTGAGGTCTTCTCTCATTAAGCACTAAATTTATTTCTGAATTGGATATATTCCTTAATTCTCTTATTTGGTAACCAGGGTGTGGGGTTGGGGGACGGACACCTATAGATACTATAAATACAATATTTAACGGAGTTCCTAAAAAGGTCCTACTATCTAATCAGAGCCAAGATGGTAAGGTTTTCATCCTTCCCAGCTAAAATGGTGCCACCAAGGTGTGAGATCTTGTTGCTATGCCAGGTCTGTAATTCTGGAAGGAAAAGCATTCATTGATATTAAGAAGGCACATCATTCTTTGATGTATCTACTGCAAGGACAGAGATAGTGAGCAAGAGAGAGAGAGAGAATGAATAATGTGGAGTAGAGCGAGAACTTAATAGATCAGGGGTCAGCAAAGTGCAGCCTACTGCCTAATTTTCTAAGTAAAACCTTATCAGAACACAGCCACACTAATTTACGTGTTGTCCATGGCTGCTTTGATACAACAGCAAAGTTGACTAGTTGTAATGGGAACCTTATGGCCCACAAGGCCAGAAATATTTACTATCTGGCAAAAAGCTTGCTGACTCCTGCAATTAGAATCCTGACCAAAAAGAAAACTGTAAAATACATAGAACACAAGGAAAGACAGACTGGAAGTTTGAACACTGATTAGATATTTGATATTGAGACTCCGTGAGGTATAAATACTATGCAAAAAAAAAAAAAAAAAAAAGCTGCCATCAAAATGGGAGTATGATACTTACAGGCTATTCCTTTCCCTAAGAATTAATTCGGAGTGTGTGTGTGTGTGTGGGGGGGGGGGAACTATATAGAAGCTTGCAATTTTATCCTTTGAGAAAAGGGGATATTCTTTCCCTATGCCAAAAATAAGTGGACTGAACATTAATCCCAAGGGCCTGCAATTGTACTGCTTGTACAAACGGATTGTAAAGTCACTGGATAGGAAAACTCTAGGTTCGAGTAACTTCATCGTCTCTCCCAACCTCCAAATAGGAGGTAGACAGTTTCCCTGAGTACCTAAATGGATCCTCTGAAAAAAGAGCTTGCCTAATCTTACAGACTTGTCCAATATAGTCCTGGTCCTACAGAACTAGGAGGCACCTAGAAAGTAATATATTCCTATCTCAGAAGAGATAACAAACATTTGTTTGCCACTTTAGACAGAAATATTAAGGTCCACGCAAAAGTTATATGGGAAGAAACTCCTCTTCCTCTGTAATTTTAAGATATATCTTCAAGGTACAAGTATTTTCTCATTTTACGTTGAAGGGAGACAATGCAAAGTGCTGTGTATGCATTTTCTTAATCTGCACCACTTTATATTTTTAGTTGTCCTGTCCACAATTCCCAGTCCTTCCTAAAACCACTGAAATGCAGTCTTTTTGTTCCTTGCTAAATTTTGAATCTTTTCCCACTGCAAATCTGCTTGTAGTAGATGAATTGAGAACAGGAGTGAGGTCATTATCGGTCACAGGTAACCAATTTTCTCACAAGTGAGTCTTTGATATTTATCTGTTGAATACATTTATAACCAAGAGAGGAATCCATAGGCTAAAATAGGAGCTCCCATTTGGAGTAGGGTACAAGTCACTGTGTAAGTAGTAACAAAGAAGGGCCAGAAAACAGACTGCGGTACCACTAAGTTATCTACCTTCAGAAGGCACAATAGCCAAAGTTTTAATGAATGGCTCCAAAAACCTGCCTGAAATCTACTGTAGGATTCTAACAAACATCTTTAAGCCTATGAAACAAAGTCCTAAACGGCAAATTTAAGAATGCCAATAAAAAAATCCATGCCAACACAAAAAAGGGTTTCAAATCTCAATTGCCATGGGTGAGGGTAATTCCCTGGACTCAGTACCTAGACTTGCTCTTCTTTGGAATGAGCTAATTGATTTAATGCTTTTGATGGCAATTACTAGAAAAACTAGTGTGGCAAAACCTACTTTGGAGAATTAATTACCCGTGGGTCTATGTAAATGCCAACATCCCAGTTTAGGAATCCAGGTCTTACCAAGAACAGAGGAAAGGGTGAGGGTGACATGGGTGACATAAGTACTAAGTTCCATCTTCCACATTAACACACATTTGTCTTTCATATGGTAAAATATAAATGCCCACTCTACACACCTCTCTACAAGACAAAAATCATTACCAGCAACAAAAGCATCAAACCTAAATGCTTTATTGCTACATTGTTGCACTCTACATGAAGGTGTAAACTCCAAGAGTTTTCTCTAAGGTTTCCACATCTTCCTTATATACACTGAATGTTAGACACTTAAGATATTAGTGGTGACTATACCAGTCATTATTTCCAAAAACATTTTGTAGCAAACAGCTAATACTTAAAGCTTGTCACTAAGTATTCCAAGTTATGTGGATGGTGTTAAAAAAAAAAATCAAAAGGCCACTTGCACTGAGACTTCTATAGTAATATTTGCTATAGGTTGGTGTTTGGTCATTATGTCTTCAGATACAGTCACCTGGGGGAGTACTTTGGAAAGTCCCGAGGGCTCCTCCATACTCTGTGCTTGGCTACAAACTGCTTGTAAACCAAATTAGCGTGTTAACTATATGCCACTAGATACTAGCAATATCCTTAAAAAGTTGATGTCTTTTAATAGTCATTTAGTGAACAACATATGTTTTCCCAAATCTTAAATCACTTACTGAACAAGTTTGATACAGGTAAAGAAAGTTCAGAAGTCCTAGATCCCAAAACGGATTGTAAAGTCACTGTAGGAACCTCTCTGGGGAATCAATTCCTTATTGCTCTTTCAAAATTTTTCTACCAGAAACATCCTGCAAATATCTTGCAACATTTTGTTTTCTTACTCACTATTGAGACAGTGGGCTAAGATTATCTTTCACTAATATTATAAAACATAACACATTCTTGGATGATAGTAATTTCTTATTGCCAAACTTTGGCTGTGTTGGAAAAAAGTATCTAGCTGGCAGTCACAAGTATGGTATCAATAGCATATAAAGGAGGCACGGTGCAGTCATACAGCCTATTTTTTAAAATTCAATTTAATGAATATATTTCCTGTTCATTTTTTAATTTCCTTCTTTAGCTCAAAATTCAGAAAAAATTATGACAAAGACTAAGGTCTGAAGGACCTTTAATTTTCTCATCTAACCATGGATCCAGTCATGTAACTTCCTACACCACCTTCCAAAAATTGGTCCATAAAGCTAAACATCATTTCTAAATTTCCAGTGTCCTTTTCTGGTGTCAAATTTATGCATGATTTTGTCAATGTTATTGCTAAGCAAAACAAAAACCCAGTTAACTACAATGGTCCAAAAACCTGCGCGCGCGCGCGCACACACACACACACACACAAATAAAGCCAAAAAAACACGTTTAGGTAGAAATGTTTGGTCTGTATTATCTTAGCCAAAATGCTTGTCAGGTAATCTTTCACTTTCTATAGAATACTTCAACAATAGGGCACTAGGTTTCTTTCCCAAGCAATCACATTTCATCTTTTGATAATTATTAAAAGCTGCTTTTTTAATCTTGAGCCAAGTGATCCAAATCCTTACCTCTCAAAGCCATAGAGAATATATCTAATTTTTTAAAGACTTTATTCATGAGACACACAGAGACAGAGATACTGGCAGAGGGAGAAGCAGGCTCCCCCTGGGGAGCCCGATGTGGGAGTTGATCCCACGCCCCTGGGATCAGGACCTGAGCCGAAGGTGGACACTCAAAACACTGTGCCACCCGGGCGTCCCATATCTAATTATTCTGCCAAGTGACAGATTTTACAATTTTAAGACCCTGTGCCGGGCAGCCCAGGTGGCTCAGCGGTTTAGCGCCTGCCTTTGGTCGAGGGCCTGATCCTGGGGACCCGGGATCGAGTCCTGTGTTGGGCTCCCTGCATGGAGCCTGCTTCTCCCTCTGCCTGTGTCTCTGCCTCTCTATGTGTGTCCTCTCATGAATAAATAGGTCAAATCCTTAAAAAATAAAAAATAAAGACCCTGTGCCTTATGTGTTACATGGGCAGCCTTCTCCAAACACGACTCACTTCTTTAGTAAAGTGTCTAGTCATTTCTATGATTTCCTTTGTTCTATTACTGCCACCACCACAAATTACTGAAAGAAAAAAACCCAGAAAAATGTATTCTATATTATTAAAGTTTCAAAGACTTGAAACATACTTATAATTCATTAGCCTGCTAATATGCAGTAAATATGGGATGAAGTAGCTTACCTTTTTTAAACATACATTTATTCATTCATGAGAGACACAGGCAGAGGGAGAAGCAGGCTCCCTGTTGGGGAGCCCGATGCGGGACTCGATCCCAGGACCCCAGGATCACGCCCTGAGCCCAAGACAGATGTTCAACCGCTGAGCCACCCAGGTGGCCCTACCTTTGCTTTTCAAACCACTTCCAGAATTTTGCACACATGTAGAGGGGAAATATTTTGTTTACTAAAACCTGTAGAAAATAAAGATGAAAAGACAGATGAAATACTGATCACAAATCACTGCTATCTATTAAAGCAGCTCTCCAAGCATCACTAGGAGGTAGTTTTGAGTCATTTATGTCTTCATTAAAATAAAGAAAACATAAAAGGCCAAAAGCCCTCATATTCTAGAATTCAAACTCGTAAACCTTAATTACAAAGATATCTGAATTATACACAAGTCAAAGTTTACAAAGGTGTTCCCCCCTACCCCAATTAGTCTAAATCAGTACACTTTCAATGCAAAGAAATCTGAATTAAATGTCAGAGTCAACAAAATTCACAAAGCCAGAAGCAAGTTTAGTGCTCACAAGTTTATATTTTTAGGTTTGATAAAGATTCTTGTGTATTTTCTAAATACACAGACAAAACAGGTTTGGAAGTTTACATACATGTCTTAGGACACTTAAACTAGGTAGGTAAATTACATTTAAAAAAATTGGTCTTCGTAAAAGATCTTCCCAAAGAGCTTTTACAAACAGCAGGCAGAAGAAAGCGTTCTTTTATGTTTACAGTGTTTAAAATGCTGATTCTCCCATTTCATGATGGCCTCAACCATCCCTCTCCCCTAAACCCAAAATCTTGTTCTCAATAGCCAGTGTACTCCAAATTAAGTACCCAATGTCATAAAATCCAGGGCTAAAAAACAACTTGTAAAGTGTGCTTATCCCTAACACATTTTAAACTATCTAAAACTGTTCGACTTCACTTGAAAGCAGGGATACAGCAGGAAAAAAACTTTCCACTTTAAATCCTAAAGTGACTACAAAAAAACACCTGTTAGTTCTAAGCACATATATTATGTATCATAGTTAAGTTTAAGGATCTGGGTGACTGAACGGCACAAAAACTGGGGTTCACTTCTAGTTCTTCACTTTAAAACCATCCTTTCAAAAATAAAAACGCCACGGCCAGTTAATAGCATGTGATACACTGAGGTCAGGTATCTTATTTATAGTCAGGTGACAAAACTGCTGTACTCAGAGGAAAAGAGTGATAAGGATATTTAGGGAACGAAAGATGAGGCGCTCAAATTCCTAACAAAGATGGTTTACAGGGAAAATAGGTCTCCATACACAAACTCCTTTAAAGCACTGAAATTCTATAAAATTTGTTCAATGAGGCAGCTAATAGAGCCCCCTAAAAAGAGCATGGGCTTCATTCAAAATCAAATTTGGTCAAAACCCAGCTCTACCACTTAGTAGCTGTGTTATATTGGGCAAGTTACATTATGCAAATCTCTTGGAGCCTTTCTCTTCCGTAAAATGGAGACAGTAGCACCTACCTTATTGGGAATTAGATAAAATGTAAAGCGCAAATGGCACATGTAGGCACTGGGGGAAAAAAGTAGCTTTTGGAATATTATTCAGAAAAATAAACTTTAAGTTGACAAAAATCCTAAAAATATAAAGTTTACCAAAGTTTTGAAATTTAGGATATTTTCAAACTCCTCTTCCATCACACTTTTCCCCATGTTATACTACTCCAGTCATCTTCAGGCATTTTACACTTTATTGTATGAATATAGATTTCCCAACCCTGATCCTTTCATTTTGTTTTCTCCCCCTTTCCTCTAGGTTTGCATCCACTATTAAACTAGGATGTATTAGGCCTCTATTATGTACCAGACAGTGTTTGAAGCGCTTTACGTGAATTAACTCCTTCATCTTACTCTTCTCCATCAGGACGGCTCTGCCAAACCCACCTAGTGTTTCCTCCCCCCACCAAATTTCAAGGCTATTCATTAGTGTTCAGTTTCCCTTTCCTACATTTTTTTAAGCTCTTAATTGCTAGGGTGCTAAAATAAGCAAAATATCTAGTGAATATGAAAAATGAGGGCCGATAATAATGACAAAGCGGGGACCATATGGAAGTAACTGTCTCTGAGAAGCCTAAGAATACATGATCTTAGTTTGGATGAGAGGGTCTGTTACTAGAGTGAATAGAAAAAGTTTATATTCTTCTTCATTAAAATTACAAGCTCTAAAATAGGTTTCATTTAAAATATAAGTTACAAGAGAAAAATTCAGCAAATGTGTGACACATAATTCTGCCAAGGCTCCACAGACAAAATTATGAGTATATCATTGTCACCTCTGAGACCAATCATAAGTTCTTACTATCTATCAACTTCCTGAAATTGTACTGTAAGTCAGAAAAAGAATATACTTAAAAAAAAAAACAGAAACATCCAGTAGTATACCTTAGTACTAAAACTATTTTTTAAAAAAGACCTAGAAGGGAAAAGGCAGTCCCTTGAGATCATGAAACAAAATAAGTTAGGCAGTCAGCAAGTAGAAAAATCTGTCAATTCTGTTTCTGGTAAAATGCTTACTTTAAAGAAGAAATTTTTATATAGGCTGAGGCTAATATATTCAGAGTATAAACATTATTCCTTTGGATTACCTTTCTAAAAACAAACTTTTAAAGTATCATATTTCAGTTGACTAAAAATATAGCCAAATCTGTCACAACACAACATAAAAGGTAATGGACAATTATAGAATATTTTAAATTAACAGTAACAAGCCATCTACATCAAACCTTATTTCCAACTAAAACCAAAACAAAAGCACAACAATCCCGTAGTGTACCAAGTGTGTATTTCAATTTACTGTATGCAATCTAACAAAAATTTGGTCATAATTTACCAGATATACATAAATGATTTAAGTAGTAAAAGAAAATTCAGTTTAAAGAGAGTTAAGTTCATATCTTGAGGAAAAGTAAAAGTACATTAAGAATGTAAAGCCAAGTCCAGTTTCTATGCAATAAGTGAACTGTAGTCTAATAAAGCAGATTTAGGTGATTTTCAGATATATATCTTTTCTCTTTAATATATATTTATATATAGACAGATCTACCAATTGTAAACTATGGTTTATTTTAAAGGAGGGGGATAAATGGGACGAAAGAAATCTTTATACTATACTTACATATTCACAAAGCAGAACATTTTACGTTTAAAATACTTTTTCATTCATAGTATCTTTGCCCAACTAACGTCTACTTTGGACCCCACCAGAATTACATTATACTCATTTGTCTAGAACACTGAGAATAAGATGTACTCTTCAGTCTTAAACAAAAATCAAACCAAACTATTCATGTCAGTTTTACAGTTATGTAGAAACTACAATAAAGTTTAGATGACAAAAGATGTATCTAACCATTGTAACTGTACTTTATATCTTTGATTTATCCAAGCAGAAACAATGTCTAACATTAAACCATTATACTACCGAAATTGGAGACGAGAAAACTTGTCTCTTAAAAAAAAAAAAAAAAAATCAACCTTCAACTTTGATCAGATGGAGCACCAAAAGGATTATGTCTGTCAAAGTGTACTTTGCAATTTTTCCACACAAATAGCACAATTTAGTGACCTGATATAAAATAGGAAAATATACTCAATTTCTTTTTAAAAGAAAGCTGAAAATATGATATCCCTCAATCTTATATAATATACAATGTTCCTGATAAATGTCATGCATGTTAATTTTAATTGTGAAATGTTGCTGTGAGTTCAACAACCAGCTAATTCATCGTCAGGAGACTAAATAAATAGAACTTCAATTTTATATCACCCCTTGTACCCTGAAGGATTTTAGCCAACAGAACAATCGTAAAGCCTATTTTATTTTGTAAGATTTTTTGCAGACTGTTGAATCATAGTGACTACCAGAAAGACTATATATGAAGATGTAGTAACTTTGAGGAATTGAAAAAATAATTATCTACCATAATTTCAAAACACTCAATATCCCGGTAAGTATCAAACAAAAGAGAATTCACTTTTTGTGTTATTTTTAATGGTAAAAAGGGCACAGGAGTAAAAACCTGATATTTCACTTATATTGCATAACAAGCTAACCAAACTGGACATGGAGGTCAAATTACGAAACAAATCATTTTACTTATTGTTTCTATGACTTTTCTTTTGATTAGATTTCTCTTTTCAAATAGGACTGAGGTATAGTACACTGGCAAAAATAAAAAGAGGCAAACAAGAATAGTGCCAAAGTAGCAGATACTCAAAACCGAATACCATGTCAGAAGACGTCATATAATAACCATTTCAGATTAGAGCAGCAGGAGAAAGTTACTTCTAAATCATAATCATTTTAGTGGTATTTGTCAACTTCGCCACGTTAACTTTGTAACATCATTTCTTCATTTGTGAAGTAGTAAAATTCATGTCAAAAAGGAAAGGGGGAATGGAGGAAGTCAGTTAGTTCATTCCAATAAATTACCTCTCCAGTTCTTATAAACATGCCCATCAGCACAAAATTGAGAAATAATACCTAAGACTAGAGGAGACTTGGTTTAAGTTATGAAGCAAATTAAAATGGAAAAATACAGAAAAGTAGAACCAATGGGGTTGAAAAGGCCCCTCACTGAAAATCTGTATTAAAAAAAATAAAATTAATAAAAATAAAAATAGAAACAAAACTCTACTAGTACAAACTAGCCTGAGTGGTTTGATGGACAGAGTAATTGGGTCAGCTGTCACTGTAGTCTTATAAATGGATTTTCTTCATTCATGTTAAAGTGGCACATGAATGTAAGCTCTTTAAGGATAGGTACTATATATTCGTAGGACCCAAATAGTTATTGTATATCCTATAAATAAAAAATATTTTTACTTTGATAACTGACTGAAGATGTGGGGACTCCATGTAATCCAACCACAAGGTTGTTTGCTGTACAGTCCTGTGCAAATATAAAAAAAAATTTTTTTTGCTATAAGGCTTTTTGACCCTACAGTTTTCACAGCAACATAACTACCATCCAGCATGTACCATATTTTGCAAGCCTTCAAGTTCAACAATTCAAATTGTCGATTCATATTATGTCCAAATGCAGCATCCTTGAGGAGTATAGGTCAGTTAATCATCTAGAGACATACAAACATCTCCTGATTCATCCCATCGAGATGGATCATTCTGATCTTCTCCATCATCAACCAGCTCTTCGTCAGCTTCTCCTACTTCATTCTCCTCATATTCTTCATCCCGAGGGAAATCTGTGTCCTGTCCCTGATCTACACCTTCTTGCCCTCCTGGTTGTGATTTATCTGCACAGTCTACACAAACACCATAGCGTCGAGATCCATGTCTTATTCCAACACTGGCTGCTAACATGAAGATCTTCTTACACACCATACATTTGTATTTTTTATCCTTTTTATGCACCTAATTGAAGGGGGAGAAATCCAATATAAGGACAGTATAGACAATAATGCATTTGAACAATTCAAATTAAACCACCTGTTTAACAATGGTTGAATGTATACCCTTGTTTTTCTATATGAAGCTCAGTTCATAAATCATATTCTTTTTTTAAAACAATTTAATAATCCAAGTTCTCTAAATTTTAGGTAACAATGTTAAAATACCTTAAACTTCACTAACATTCAGTTTATCTTAAAGATCAGTTATATTTAAAGTTACTTACCAGGGAATGTCTTTTCACATGTTCTCTGCGAGTAAACAGTTTTCCACAAATATCACAGCTAAATGATCTGACTCCCGTATGAATGAGCAAATGCCTTTTTAGTGTTCGTCTGTATTTGGCTACATAGCTACAATGAGGGCATTTTAACTTGTTCATGATTAGAGATGATTCACCTTTGAAAATAAAAACACAAACACAAAAGCAATTATATATTAAACAGAAAACTTGCTATCAAAAGTTTGTCCCTGAGAATAGGGATTGTAGGACTACTAGTATTTTAATTTTTTTAAGACCCAGAACATGGAAGCTTTTAATTGTGAAAAATCATTTTAAAATTCTGCAATGTTTAGTTGACTAATACTTGCCATTTTCCCAAGTTTCTTGTTTTGGCCAAGATTCGGGCAATAATCCATACTTGAAATCGTTTGAAGCACCTGGTATCAATCCATACTTGAAATCATTTGAAGTACCTGGTAGCAGTCCATACTTGAAATCACTTGAAGGGCCAGGCATCAAGCTATACTTGAAATCATGTGAAGTACCTAATAGAAAAGTGATTTTAATGTAATTGTGGTAATAAAGATATTTCTTATTAGAATAAAACAATATAGGACATAAAATTTATTATATCTATGCAATATTATGATAGAACAGCTTACTATAAATAGCTGGATAAAAATCTCTACATTGTAATCTAAAACCGAAACGTCTTCATACTTTATTATCCTAATCGTAATACTCTAATTGCAGGCATCTTAAATAGAAAAACTAAAATTTAAAATACTACCAGAGGAGAGAAAAATTTGGTAAGATAAATGTCAATATTTAATAGTGCATGGAGGCCACATGAAACTTTTTTTTAAGATTTTATTTATTTTGAGAGAGGACAGCACAAGCAGAGGAAAAGGGAGAAGCAGGCTGCCCGCTGAGCAGAAAAGCCCGATGTGGATTTCTATCCCAGGATCCCGGGATCTCGCGACCTGAGCCAAAGGCAGACACTTAAACTGAGCCACTCAGGTGTCCCAAAACTTCTTTTTTTATACTGTATTTCAAATATATTCAAAACAGAACTCTCTCTTAATAGTTACTTTTAATTATTCTATCACTTGAGACTACCACCCTGAAGCCCAGCTTTGGAACAGGAGAGCTCTGCATTGCCCCCAAAACAATCACATAATCTTAAGACTAATCAGTATGGGGCGCCTGGGTGGCTCAGTCAGTTAAGCATCTGCCTTCAGTTCAGGTCATGATCTTGGGGTCCTGGGATTGAGCCCCACATCTGGCTCCCTGCGGCTCAGTTGCCTGCTTCTCCCTCTGCCCCGCCACTGCTTGTTAGCTTTCTTGCTCTTAAGTAATTGAGTTTTCAATAAAAATATTAAATCTTTACCCCTACTTCATTGTTCTCATTCTTTATAGCTGATACAAAAATTCTTATGGTAAAAATAATCTATTGCTGTACAACTCACAAAGACCACTCTTCAACCATATTTCTAAACCAAATATAAAATACTTATACCATTAGCAATTTTTTGTACAAGGATAAAGTCTTCAAAATTCAACCCCTCTGGTAACTGCTCATTTCAAAAATTTTTGTAAATTCTTTTCAACAGTTGGGAGAAACCACCTTAAGGCAATTTCTTTTCTTCAGAATTAGGGCTTAATTTTGGTCAGTGCATACATAAAGCCTGAGTACTTCTAGCCACCCCCCCTGCCCATTAATTTAAGGAATTCCAATGCTATGAGAAGTTGAATCAATGAACATCCATATTCCTTTTGTGTGCCTTTGACTAATGTTATTTTGACACATGTACTTTCTCTGTGAACACACACTTTTTATGTATTATTTACTCATCACTTTACCTCTCAATATAGCAGTTATTTTCTAGAACCTTCTCCTACATAACCATAGTACTTTATCATATCCACGAAATTTAAAATTGTCAAACTATTATTTAACCCATACTACACAAATTCCAAACTGTTCTTCAAATGTCCCCCTCTCCCTTTTTAAAGATTTTATGTATTCATGAGTGAGAGAGAGAGAAGGGGGGGGCAGAGAGAGAAGCAGGCTCCTTGCAGGAAGCCTGATGGGGAACTCGATCCTGGGACTCCAGGATCACGGCCTAAGCCAAAAGCAGACGCTCAACCGTGGAGCCACCCGGGTGTCCCTCAAATGCCCCTTTAGTCATTTTAGAACTCTGGTCAGTCATCAAGATTGACCATGCATTTTGGCAAGTAAACTATGTAGGTGATGTTTTGTGCTGGCTAGTGCATTACATGTAGAGGCATGGTATCTCTGCTGCTTTCATTATAAAGAAATCTTTTCCTCTTTGTTTAACTGAAGTTATCTGGGATGATAGGGAAACCATGTGAATATACTATTACAACAGCCTTTTGCATTGTGGGATAGCCGATCAACAGTGGCTTAATATCCATGGATGATTTTTTAAAAGATTTTTTATTTATTCATGAGAGAGACAGAGAGATAGACAGGCAGAGAAGCAGGCTCCCTGCAGGAAGCCCAATGTGGGACTCGACCCCGGAACTCCGGGATCACTCCCTGAGCTGAAGGCAGATGCTCTGAGCCACGCAGGTGTCCCTCCATGGATGATCTTGAATTATTTCCTGTGGGGTATTTTTCATTTCTGTCATTATGTATTTATTAGCTTGGCATTTTTCTCTAAAGAAAGTTTTTCCCCTTCTTTATACTTACTTTGTTCTCTGGAATATTTATGGATTCTCTGCCTCTATGTGAAGGATACTTCTCCCGAAGTACAACTGACAGAAACATCACTACTATAGAATTAACGTTTTCTTTAGATTACCATATTGTTATTTCACATCAAAGCCAATTAAAATACGTTAATCAGCCAACTGGATAATTACCATTTTCATCCTATGTATATACTAGCAGGAAGCCACCAGCCCTATTAACTTAATTACTTTTGGTACTTAAGAATTTGAAAAGCTCTAAACAAATGGCTCTCCCAAACAGTAAGAAACACCCATCCATTTGTATTTACCAGGTTTCCAAAGTCTTATCATAAACATAGCTACCATGGATCCAAAGTATTTTCATATAATACTCTCCCTTAAGGGAGAGAAACTGCAATAGGTCCTTAAACATGTACACAATCACTTCCCAATCTTCAAATCCTCTCAAACATACTCTTACTGTACTTTTGTAAATCCTACTGTACATACCAGCATCACCTCCATCCTGACTGGAGCCGGCTTCTGCCAACAAATTTGTATTCACATTCCTATCACAATCTGGCCCTGAGAGTAGAGCACCATCCAGATCTGAAAAGGAGATGTACAATAATCTGTTACTTACAACCACACTATAACCATCATCAACCACTCCCTGCTTGGTAGTTTCTTATGCAACTAAATAGAAAATCATCTATCTGCAAGTTATAATACCTACTACGTGCTTAACGCGATTAAGGCACAAAATCAGACATGGTTTTCAGCCACAAGAACAAGCACACACTCGAGAGTAAGAATAGTGTACTGAATAGGAATAAGCTTTAAGAGGCAGGGTGAATTAGGTTACTGGCTATGTGAGCATGTGCCTCAATTTCCTCATATGCTTCCAAATAGTTCAAATTTGATTAAAAAAATCAAGTCAGATAATCCAAGTCAAGTGTTACAAATTACAGTGTTTGGCACCCAATGACAGCTGCTACTGTTACTAAGCACATGTATAAAATGTTACTGTTTCTGTATTGATTCAGAAGTGAAAAAGACCAATTAAAGCTAGAATAGTAAAGGAAGATTTCAGAGAAGATTAATTCCTTAATCTTAAAATATGGAAAGGATGCAGAGAGGCAGCTTAAAACAAAATACATACTAATGAGATGAATGCTTTTGGTTCCATCTGTTAATTTCTTTTAAATCTGTTCATCCCTTCTATTTCATTATCACTGCCTTAATTCAGAGGTACCCATCATTGTTCCCTTGGATTAGTGAATTACTAAAATAGTTTCTTGGTATACTTGCTTCAAAACATAATGCTCGTACTTCTGAAACACAAATCCTAAATCTTCAACAGTTCACCAGAGCTTTTAGGCTTGCCCTCAAATTCCTTAGTTTAGAATACAAGGTCCAAATATTTGGGTTTCTACTAGTGAATCTAGCATCATCCCATTGGTACTATCAACTCTCTCAAATGTATGTGAAGAACATTTTTAAAATGCCACTTTTTATGGACAATCTGTCATCTCCCTGTCACTTAAGACTCATGTTTGATATTACCACCCCCACCACTCTGGCTTCCCAACACCAAGATTAAAATTTTTTAAAAATTCTGTTTACATAAGCAGGTATTGAATTCAAAAAATTGGTGGGCAAATGAAATAGAATGACACTCAGTAATGGTTCTAGTGCATAGTTTTAAAACCCCAAATCACTTAATAGATCTAGCACTTATGTTCTAAGAGACCAGTTGGATTACATAATAATGGCACAGTAGAAGGAGATCCTCAAGCAGGCATAGACAGGTCATAGAGTGCTACAGATTATGGTGAGGATTTTGGCCTTTACTCTTAAAAGTAGTAAAATGATTTTTTTTTTTATTTTTATTTATTTATGATAGTCACAGAGAGAGAGAGAGGCAGAGACACAGGCAGGGGGAGAAGCAGGTTCCATGCACCGGGAGCCCGATGTGGGATTCGATCCCGGGTCTCCAGGATCGCGCCCTGGGCCAAAGGCAGGCGCCAAACCGCTGCGCCACCCAGGGATCCCAGTAAAATGATTTTTAAAATGGCATTAAAAAAACTATTCCTGGGATCCCTGGGTGGCGCAGTGGTTTGGCGCCTGCCTTTGGCCCAGGGCGCGATCCTGGAGACCCAGGATCGAATCCCACGTTGGGCTCCTGGTGCATGGAGCCTGCTTCTCCCTCTGCCTATGTCTCTGCCTCTCTCTCTCTCTCTCTGTGTGTGTGTGATTATCATAAATTAAAAAAAAAAACAAAACAAACTATTCCTGGTATCATATGAATGAATTAAAGGAGGAAAAGGAGATACAGGGAGACTAGTTAGAAAGCTCTTATAGAAATTCAGCTGAGAACTGATGGTGGCCTGAACTTGGTTGATTGTAGTGGCAAATGGGAGGAAAAGTAGGTTGTTTGAAGCAGAACTAGTAAGTGCTTGGTAAGACTGAAAATGGGAGAGGCAGTGTTTGAAGGCAGGAGCGAAGTTTCCATCTTATACCAATGGCAGTCAGGGAACTCTGAAAGAGGACCAATTTTAGGTAGTTAATATATTTAGTCTGACAGACCTTAAGAGGTAGTTTGGATAAGCTCTAGATACTGCCTGAGACCTGGTCTCAGCTGTCACATCCCAGGTGTGTGAGTCGTGAAGCAAGTTATTTTGCTTCTCTAACATAGTGGTTCTCAAAGTATAGCTCCTAAATCAGCAGCATCAGCATTATCTGGCAACTAGCTAGAAATAGAAATAGTTTCAGGTCCCATCCCAACCTACTGGATCAGATACTTTGGAGGTGGGGCGCAGAAATCTGCATTTTAAAACACTCTCTAGGTGATTCTGATGCCTACTAAATAAAGACTGAGAACTGTTTTATTGTAAAGGCAGGGAAATTATCAGGAAAAGAGCTATGCTGCTTTTAATTTATTATTATTATCCAAGAACCAAATGAGATAATAAATGAAAAGTGCTTAGCTCCTTGCTTGGTATGTAACAAGGTCTCAAAATTTTAACCTTTTTCTTTTTTTTCACTTAAGCTCTGAAGTGGAGAAATCAATACCAAAGGCTATATACATACAATGCTTAAGCTGGTGATAAAAATGAGTTTTCAGGATGTTTGGTAAATAAGGTCATGTAAGTAAACAGATGGTGACCATGAAGAAAAAACTATGACCAATAAATTGAGGAATCTTAGCATTTAATAAACTGTAAAATGATGCAGAATTTAGGAAAAAAGTATTTCAAGGAAAATTCCACTCCAACAATGCTGCCAAAAATTTAAGGTAAGGATTGAAACATGCATTACTTTCACTCAATAAATGCTGAGCACCCAGGAGGCCAATGATGAGGTCAGTGCAACTGACTCTGGTAGATCAGTGGGGCAAGGAGAAAAAGTAAAGAGTGGCCTGTGTTGTGAGCAGAAATGATGAATTATGATAAATAATACAATTTGAGAAATTTGGTTGCAAAAGGGAAGAGTGAGAAAGAGAGCTTTTTTTTTTAAGGTGAAAGTAAAACATTTAAACGCTGAAATGAAGAAGTCACTAAGAAAAGGAGAAGTTAAAAATACGAAAGAAATTCAACGATAATGAGTCTGGAATCCAGAAGCAAATGTTTAAGTACTTAGGAAAGATAGCAAAGACAATCAACATATAGGGAGAAGTTAGAAGACAGGTACTTAATGTCATTCATCTGCCAGCATTTATTTTCTCTGTAAGGTGTAATATTAATAGACAAGGTTATTGCCTAGAATAAATGTGCTGAAAGTCAGTAAAATGAACAAATATTTCACGTGAAGAAGAGGAACAGTAAATAAACTCCTTTACCTGTTTCCTGAGAGGTGGGAGGGATACTGGTTAGGTTTTATTTTCCCAGCATTCATCCCAATGTATGACAAAACACTTTTCAAACAAGGGTTGTTAAATGTTGGTTTGAATACTCTGCCCTCTGCAACTCTATTACTAGTTCAGTTTTAGTTAATGGTTAAAGAAGAATAACTTGTTTTCTGGTATATAGTAAACACAAAAACATACCCTTAAACTGAAAATAGTTAATTGAAATTTAGTGGCTTTTTTTTCCTATGAAAAGCTGAATATATTTCAATAAAGAATTTAAATCATTCAAACAACTGTACTAGGTTTCCAACTTTTTTAAAAATGTCATTATTCTGGAGTGTACAGTCTGCTCAGAGGGCACTTCTTAAAATTCTGCCAAGTGGGTTTGTAAATACAGGCAGGGTGTTTCTATTTATGTAACATTCTATAGTGATTTGTTGAGGCTTCCTCAGCTGGTTCTTAAAATAGACATTTCCTGTCTTCTACCCTACCTCTTTAAGTATTAGAATTTGTGATCTTTAATCCTACACCAAGCACAGAATACCTCAACCTGAAAGCTTAATAGATGACAAATATATTTTTCCTGTGTACAAGGTTTCTTCTGGAAAACAAAATCATAACTATGCTACAGATATCAAATCTCTTTTGAAAGATACATGGTTCTTGATTTCAAAAACAAATCTCAGAATAGGTGAGCTTTTCCAGGTTGACAATAAACTTTCAGAAATAGCACACTTAACTCATGAATCAATACAGACGTGGTATCATTGTTGTACCTTATTAGAAACCAGCCAAACTGCCTAGCAACTCATTTCTAATCAGTTGATCTAAGTGGGATAGAAATGAGGCAACCAACCATTCACTTGAAACAGAAATTAATTTTGCTTTAGTAGGAAGCGAAAGCAGTAATTCTTGGTCATCTTTTTCTCCAAAATTACAGGATTAAAAAATAAACTCAACTATACTTGGTTTTTGACATTCGTGACCTTCCCATGAAAATCTGTCACTTGATTTAAACTTAGCAAAATAGAAGACCTTTTTGAAGAGCTATTTTTTTTGTTTTTGTTTTTGTTTTTTTTTTTTTTTGAAGAGCTATTAAAACAGTTTCAGGAGGTAACTATCTACACTAAAGCTATGGACCTGGCACACACACAAATCAAAAACAAAAAACAAAAACAATCTGCCATACTAGAAATGAGAGTGAAGTTAAAGTACATCCACCTTTAATTAACCTTCCTAGTGATAGGAAGGTATACTTTTTTTGCTAATGAACAAAAATAAACCTTACACTCTACGTTAAATCAACATTCACTTTACTAATTCCTTTATGTAATAAAACCATTTCCAAAACCTCAAGTCTACCTAGATATCAGCTATTGTTCTTTATAGTTAGTACATTTTTGTCTATCCTTGAAAGAAATCTTCTCTTCCGGTTCATTTAAAAATATTATGATTAACCATGTTTTGCATGTTTTAAAAAGATCTCTTTTTCATAGATTAAAAAAAAATCAAATGAACAGTAATGAAAAGAGAAATGAGGCTTAAAAAAAAAAACAGTAAATCTCTCCTCAAAACTTATATTTTATTTTACTTTTTCTCGCATAAAAAAAGAGTAGCAATGTTTGCCCACATCACAAAGTTGCTATGAAAAGTGACATCAGTAAATGAAAACACTAAGTAAAATGTAAAGTACAACATAAATCTAGGTGTCATCATGCTAGGTTAATCTTGGTGCTGATGGTTATACGTTTCTCTTGGACCACAGCAGGTTTGCAATGTTTCCAAGTCATCTGGTAAGATAATATAGTACAGCACCTGCTTGTTAAGTGCTAAACAAAACTAAGCTGGGAATAAAGAAGGTTTCCCTGACCATTTTATTTTGGTTCTCAAAATTGCAGAACAGAGGCAAGTGCAAGTGCAGACTGATTTATTTTCTTAAATGATAAATATTCTTAAGAATGGAATAAAGATGACCTCAGAAATCAAGGTTTTAGTAATAACTCCATTGTACAAAAAATACTCAAAGAGATTCAGTCTATCCCCACTTTCATTTTCACATAAATATATGTCAACATCAAGTTTCTTTTCTCTGAAGACAGTTTCAGAACTTTTCCTTTTTTTATAAACAGTTTTTCCTCTTCATTCACTGTGATCAGGTTTTTCCATTTTTCATTGGAGTAAATTCACTTATAAATTTGTTGTATAAAGCACCCTTGACAGTTCCTGTAGCACCCCAGAGACTCAACATATAGTTTCCATTCACACCCCACTGACTCAAGTGACTGCTCCATCTTTGACTACACTGTTTCTTCTTTGCACTACTCAAACAAGGGTGTTATTTCTGTTCTTGCTAGTCCTTAAAAGGTCCACCCAGATCACTCCCCACCCCAATCCATTTGTTTTTTCCCAGAGGCATATTTTAAGGGACCAAAGTTCTAGTTAAAAACCTCCCATTGCCTCAGTCTGTAAAATACAATCCACAAATTTGCCATGTAGAACAAGGAGAATCACTATCTGGCCTAACCTATCTGCCAACCTCATTTCCCACCACACTCTTCTTTCTATTCATTTACCTACTTACCCTGATTTCTTGCTACCTTGTCATCAGTGAATGCCCTTCTCCCTCTCCTGGCAAACACCTACACATGATCCAATTCTTATTACTGCTTTTTCTATGTAGCTTTCTCCAACTCTTCCGAGCAGTTGGGAACCTCCCGCTGCACCCCCTGCCATATGTACTATTTTAACATTTGTCACTACATTGGGTATGTTTCTACCCCACAGCAATCTTATGAACAAGTTCCAGGTAAGGGACTCCTCAATCTTGACATCAATATCATCTGGCAAGATGCTTATTTTTGGGAGGACTTAAAATTTTAATTGCCAAATTCCCTATTATGATGTGGAAAGCTATTCTGGTATCCCAGAAAGTACTATTTTGTTAGAATATAACTTTACACTTTTGAGTGAAGATTTAAGACCAGCTTCCCATCCCAGAATATTAAGACTATGTCAGAAATCAAAATTTCAGTTTTGTAGATGTCTCAGGCATTGACACTGAAAGGATTTAGACAACTTGATACTCTCAGGCAGGACTCACAAAAAAGCTCTTATAACTCATCCACAAGGCTTCTTTAACACTCATCTGGCCACACAGATTCTATTTCTTTAGGGTTTTTATCTAGTAGGTTAATAAAAAATATAGTCATCTCGGGATGAATACGGCAGACAGGGGACGAAAGAACACTAAGCAGAGGAAAAGGAGGAAAAAAAGATGGCAGAAAATTCCTACTACCGACTAGCTACCTACTATCATCTTCCTAAGATTAAACATTCGAAGTTTCTTAGAGATTAGTATATTTTACAGCCCATTAACTACTGGTGTACCTTTATTTTTTAAAATGAACATCAGGCCTTCAAACTACCATTTAACATCCAATTTTACTATTTTCTAAGAAAAGTGACTTAGCATTATCACTTGTAGCTCATCGTTCCTAACATTAAACCAAAAGGATGTCTGAAAGGCAGAGCAGAACAGCTGGAACACCCTAAGATTTAAAAACACAACTAATCCAGATCCATAAATCTATCTGAAGTGCTTAGAGGAAGATGTAGAATGCAGCAATTTTCAGATTTTAGAAAAGTAGTTAACTACAATACTCCCAGTGGGGTCTAGGGTAGCATCCTATAATCAGAACAGTATTTCTGCAACAAAACATGAATATTCACATTTAAAGGAATGAGTAAAAGATAAAAATAGCTGGGTTTGCTGCCAACTGAGTTATCAGGTTTTGTTGCCAAAATGATTAAGAAAAAGCTCTGGGTAGTTTTTACTGGATTTCAAGATGTCAGAATTATGAAATTTTTCTCTTTCTTCCCATTAGAGACATTATGTGGGATACACTCAAGGCTAGTTATAGCTACAAAACTGAGTAGTAACAACACTGAGTCCAATGGCCACATCTCTTTAAACAAAGCCAAGTTCCATGGTTTTTAATCATATTTAAAATAGTTTTTTAAAGATTTTATTTTTTCATGAGAGACACAGAGAAACAGGCTGAGACAGAGGCAGAAGGGGAAGCAGGCTTCATGCAGGGAGCCTGAAGTGGGACTCGATCCTGGGACCGCAGGGTCACTCCCTGAGCTGAAGGCAGATGCTGAACTGCTGAGACACTCAGGCATCCCTTTAAAATACTTTAGATGGTAAATTTACATGGCATGGTCAAAAATATTACTCTCAAGTGTGATCGCCAGTTTTAGCCAGTTTTCAGAACTGTAAAAACTTAATCCTTCAGAAAACATTTTAAGATTCTGCAACATCTGAAAATAATGCCAAATATCAATCCAAAACATAGAAGTGCTGGTTAGTAGATAACTCAGGAGTTCACTATAAATAGAATAATTCATTACTTCAAATATGACTTAGAATATCTTAAGAGGTATTTGGCTTGTGCATTCTGTTCTCAAGGTTGTCTTCTAAAATACTCAAATTATGTGCTTTCTAACCAAAGCTAAATATGTGAAGCTGAAACCTGATTTCAACTCTACTTTTATAAGAATTTATAAGAACTAATAAAAATTTACAAATGTTATTAAAAACTGTTTTCCGGGATCCCTGGGTGGCGCAGCGGTTTAGCGCCTGCCTTTGGCCCAGGGCGCGATCCTGGAGACCCAGGATCAAATCCCACGTTGGGCTCCCGGTGCATGGAGCCTGCTTCTCCCTCTGCCTATGTCTGGGCTTCTCTCTCTCTCTGTGACTATCATAAATAAATAAAAATTTAAAAAAAAAAAAAAAAAACTGTTTTCCCCCGAAGTACATATGAAAGAAAGGAACTTTTAGATTTAAAAGAACACTAGGGCAGACTGGGTGGCTCAGTGGTTTAGTGCCGCCTTCAGTCCAGGGTGTGATCTTGGGGACCAGGGATAGCGTCCTGCGTTCAGGCTCCCTGCATGGAGCCTGCTTCTCCCTCTGCCTCTCACTCTCGGTCTCTCATGAATAAATGAATAAAATCTTAAAAAAAAAAAACCTAAAAAACTCTAAATTCTTTGCTAACATAAAATCACCTTGCATCTGAATGTATGACATTGAGAAAAAATTAAACCATCTATATAGAATTGTATTAGCTTTTATTAAAGATACAAAACTCAAGTATATAATCTACTGCTTCATTTCCTAGAAAATGTTTTTGAGGAGACTGTTTACTATATTACATAGTATCAACTATATAAAACCTCACTGGAGAAATTCCTTTCAAAATTCAGTACTGGGGATCCCTGGGTGGCGCAGCGGTTTGGCGCCTGCCTTTGGCCCAGGGCGCGATCCTGGAGACCCGGGATCGAGTCCCACGTCGGGCTCCCGGTGCATGGAGCCTGCTTCTCCCTCTGCCTATGTCTCTGCCTCTCTCTCTCTCTGTGTGACTATCATAAATAAATAAATAAATAAATAAATAAACAAAAAAAAAACAAAATTCAGTACTGGAGAAGTTTGTCATCCTCCAGAATTGGCATGTTTCCTCCTTTTGAGAGGCTGCTTAGTATTTTAGAGCCAATTAAAAGCTTAATTAGGGCAACCATATTAATACTCTTCAGTAGCACACTTAACTTCTTTACTGCTGTATTTTGTTTTGCTGATGTTCAGTCATTTCAAAAATGTTTGTTCAAAATGATGTATGTGTGCATAAATTAAGTGTACACATCAAGAGCAATTACTTACAATAGGTGCAACCTACTGGTGTAAATGAAGTAACAGAAAAATCTAGATTCAGAAAACCATGTTCCTTACGATCACAGGGCATCAAAAGATCAACAATGAGATTAACGTGACTTGCTCTGATTAAAACAACAGCATGGGGCAGCCCCAGTGGCTGCAGCGGTTTAGCGCTGCCTGCAGCCCAGGGCGTGATCCTGGAGACCCTGGATGAGTCCCACGTCAGGCCCCCTGTGTGGAGCCTGCTTCTCCCTCTGCCTGTGTCTCTGCCTCTCTCTCTGTGTCTCTACGAGTAAATAAATAAAATCTTTAAAAAATAAAAAAATAAAACAACAGCATGTGTGAACACACTATAAAAACGACTTTGGTGTTATGTTTACTCCTACAATTTAATTTCTAATCTCAGATTTTTATATGCTTTACTTGCCTGAAATTTGTTTTCTGGTTGTGAATCAGCAAGACAAGGATTTGAAATCTTTATATTACCAGAGTAACTTCATTAATGACACCTTTTTTCCTGTTTTATTACCTAGAATTCTTTCCTGACAGTTTTAATTGTTCCAGAAGCTTCAATAAAACAGTAAAAAGAAAAAAAATAAATAAACCAGTAAAAAGAACAGAAGTTTATATCTAACCTTTCCTAAATTCTACTTTCAAGTATCCTCATATATCAAAAATGATTTGAAGCAAATTACAGTAGTGAGTCAAGTAACAGCTATGCAAGTTTCTTTAAGATAAAATCCACCTACCTAAATAAAATCCCTGATATTTGTGGGTATACCTTATCTCAGTATCTTAGATCATATCTCAACATATTACAACAATAATTACCTACAACATCAGAACACGAGCTTCAACATTATGTGGCAAAAAAATATTTAGAGTCTGTGGTTTACAGACTTTAGGCTTAAGAATCTGGGGAAGTCATAGTTCTTAAAGGGATTCACAAATCTGAATATGCCAAGCATTGCTCATAAATCATATCAATAACTTTCTATGATTTAAGATATTTACAGAGTTTTAAATTCATTTAAAAGCATCTACTTCACAGTGCATTTTCACTATTTTCTCAATAAATGGAAACAAAGTATAACCTAATGATGGTGCAGTTCATAAAAATGTTTGAGGTTTTAAAAGGACCCGTTTTTTAAAAGACTGAGGCTACCAGTTCATTATTTGCAACATTTTAACATGAGACAGTCTTAAACATGAAACCTGCTCTATTTTTACTAGCTCAATGACCTTGAGACAGGCCTTAACCTTGATAAACACAGACCCACTGTGTTCTATATTGGTCAGAATTTGCTTGCAGAGTTCCACTTAATTCTGTACACCAAAATTTCTGGGTGAAAAACATAAGTTTGACTGTGAGAAAAAAATTGTAAAAGGGCTTGGAATTCACTTAGCCCAGAAGAAAAAGGGACCTCAGGGCAATATTTATTATCTGTAATATCTGAATGGTTGGTTTATCAGGTAGATTAGAGGTTAGGCTCAGATTATACTACTCAAAAATGGCAGAATCATGAAGGTAAAAGAATGAATTTTGGCTCAATATAAAATAACTTCCTAATAAGTATCATCCTACACTGGAATGGGCTGCTTAAAAGAGTATTTTTTAAATTATTCAAACAAAAAGGCCAACCTGAGGCTATTAAGACTACCTTTCCCAGAATTTAGTAAAAAGCACCCTGCTGGAAAACCAATTTTAAATAATCTCAATAGTCTAATTTTGAAGGGATCTAATAATGACAATAGTTGTACTTTTGTACAACTATTCATAATTATTCTATAAAATAAATATTACACTCTAAAGATGAAATTGAAGACAGGACTTTAATTTTTATTTTTTTATTTTTATTTATTTATTTTTTTTAGGACTTTAATTTTTAGATCATGGTCACATAAGTAGGTAAGTACAGAGATCATTTTCAAATCATGACTCAATTTGGGTTGTCAGTGGATCTCAACCTTCACTTTCAGTGTAATCACCTACAGAGCTTATAAAAATTCCAACAATCAGGCAGTTTCTCAGAACCAATTAATTCCATCTCTACCAGAAAGACCCAAGCAGGGACGCCTGGGTGGCTCAGCAGTTGGGCATCTGCCTTTGGCTCAGGGCACGATCCTGGAATTCCCCCGGGTCGAGTCCTGCATTGGGCTCCCTGCATAAGTCTGCTTCTCCCTCTGCCTGTGTCTCTGCCTCTCTGTGACATGTGTCTCTCATGAATAAATGAAAGAAAGAAAAGAAAAGAAAAGAAAAGAAAGAAAGAAAGACCCACCAAGCATCATGGTCTGCAATGTTCCCAAGTGATGTCAATATGCATCCAAGAAAAATTAAGACCCACTGCTCTATTCCAAGGTTTGGCAATGAAGGTTTACTAAAGCATATTCATGTTCATTTGTGTTTACTTTTATGTCTGGGACCACTTTCATGCTACAATGGCAGAGTTAAGTAATTGATCTAATGACCAGCAAAGCCAAAAATATTTACTGTTTGGTCCTTTACAGTACAATTTGCTAACTCCTGGTTCTGTATTATATTCTAAACATAATATTCTTTTAAGATCCCCATTTCCTGTCATTCAGTGAGGTTCGATTTAGAGGCACTGAAAAGTTGCAAAAAGTTCAACAGCTGGAATATAGCACATTACTGATAAAATCAAATGTCAAGCAAGGTTCAGACACCAAAGTGATACCCATAACATAATAGAATTCTTTTATAAGATATAAGAGATAAATTGAAAGCATTTAAGACTAGAAATTTATGCTCTAACTAATCTTTGCCGAAGCTGAAGGGGTGCTTGCTGAGTTAATAGCTAGTAATGTTATTTTTAAGGTATGCATTGGTTCAACAGTAATGCTTCTTTCAATCACTCCAATTATATGTGGCATTAAGAATTGGGCTATAAGCTGATTAGTTTTACCAATTACTACCCCCAAAACCTGCTTATGTCTTAAATCATGTATGTGTTTGTGTATTTAAAAAAAACCCCACAGGGTTCCCATTACACTGTTAAAAGATTAATCTCTGTAGCAGAAAAACAATGTAGCTTATTTGAGAATTGCTTCAAAGTCTTCTATATGAAAAGTTAAGCCAAAATAAAGTGATGCTAAGAAAACCTACCCTTAATACTTTAAACTGCCTCTGGGATTTTATTATTAAACAACAGTCAATAAGTATGAGGGAAAAGATCAGTAAATAGTATTCATCATGCAGGCATGTTGATTTCCACCTAAGTAAATCTGAAAACCAATGAACACTAAATTCAAACCTAGAAAACCAAAACATTTCACAGTACTAAGGCATTCTGCTCTTTTTTGAGAACCAAAAACAATGATTCTTTTTAACGAAGTACTCCACCCCCAGATAATCATCATCATGTAAATCAGATACTGAATAGTTAACAAGGCTTTGAGAGAGCAAAACAAATATTAAATCATACCTCAAGTATGGCGTCTGCATAGGAAAACCTCAAATCCACTGCGCTACTTCTTCAAATAAAATTTAGGAAAGGACAAGTTTCAAATCTTTCTGTTTATACTCTGTAACAATGGTCCCCTACCCCGTTTTTAAAAAAAAGAAAGTCCACAGTAGAAATGTGATATGCTAAGATTTTGTACATATGCTTTTAGTTGTATTAGTGAAGGGAAAGGTCTGAGTCCCCTCTCTTAACAAATGAGAATGAAAATGAGGCAACAACAACAAAAAAATGAGGCAACAGTGGGACAAATTCAAAACATTTCAGCTTCTGTAATATGTATAGTAAGAATAGAGCAGTAGCTCTAAACAAATAATAATCCCACCATCATTTTCAAAATTCTATAAAAACACTTAAATGTTTAATCACAAAAAAAACTGGAAATAAGAAATGTTAATCAGATCTCAAAAATATTCTGAAATGACAAACCGATTATGTTCCAATTAAGATTACATTATTTTATCTTTTCCAGCACTGGGTACAAAAAAAGGGATCACAGCGCCAAAGATCAGAGAAATCAAAGAATTATAAATGAAGAAGAGCCCACAGGGCCACTTAATAATGTAAGTTAAAACCTGATTATTAACACAAACTTTGAGAAACACATGCTGAGAGGAAAAAAAAAGATACATCAAAATTATACCAGTAATTTTCTCCTTTTTATTATGAACACTCAAATTTAATATTTGTGTATTACTTTTATGGTTTAAAAAATATTTTGAAAATATACTTCAAGATTATATGCAACCATAATTCATAAGAATGAAAACGGAGATATCTTATAACCATTTACCTGGTTCTTCCTTGATGAATGATAAATCTTCTTCTGGATAGGCAACAGGTGGCTGCATCACTGAGCAATCTTCTAAATTTGTTTCATTAGGTGGTATATTATAAATAAATCTCTTTGTAGTTTGGTTTTTCCTCCTTGTTTTGCCAGTCTCTTGAATTCCCTGGGAGCCCATATTATTCCAAATAAACACTTTTGTTTGACCTTGAGATTCATTTTCAGCCAAATCAGGTGAACCATCCTGGACCCAACTACTGTCATTCATTTGGTAGTTTTCTATTTGGCCCTCGTCGACGTTACAACCATCATTTTCAATTTTTACGTTACTTGCCAAATTGGTAAGATTCCGTGTTGCCCAAAAGCTGGCAATTTTTTGATCCCGTGATGAAGATAGACCATCTCTATTAACTGGTTTTCTATTATTATAGTCCACAACTACAGACTCTGGAGCTTCTGATTTAATGCTTATATTTAAGGCATCTTTAATGAAATTTCGGCAAGTTTGAACAACTTCACTCATCTGAAGATAGCTGGCCACTGTCATCACTTCAATGGCATTTTGGCTTGTGAGCACCAGGTTACCAGAATACAAGAAGTCCAAGATGACTGAAAAACCTTGAACTGCAGCAATATCTAAATGGGTAGTATTGTTTTGGTTAGGGCTTTCTTTGTTTGAAAAGCAATATAAAGTCTTAAAGAAACGGCTGCCTGCAACCAGGATGTTCTTATGAGCTTTAAAGATTTTTCCGCTCACCACGATGCTGACATCGCAAAGAATACCTTTCTTTCTTTGTTCATTTAGTTGTCGAAGAAGTTGATAGCAATAAGAGTTCTCATTTGGCCTACTATTAAAGTCACAGTACCCCTCCTCTGATGGTATTTCTGACTCCTGTAATTGGATGGAAAACATTAATATTAAATTTTATTTTTTTAAATCCCCAAATGAAGGAAAATATCAATATAACTTTTTAAAAAGCGCTAATCAAATACACTAATTCATTAGCAATCATGTATTTGGGAGTCTGTAGCATTCACAATCCCAAATATTAAGAAAAGTGTGAAGAGCTTGGCACAAGCCACTATTATAAGGAAAGTCAAACACATCTGAATGAGGATCAGCAGGATTTCATTTCAATAACATCTATCATGTATAATCCAAGGACACAGATTAAGAATTATTTAAAATTAAAATAGCAATTACTTTTTTATGAAAATAGTTTCATATGTAGAAATCAAATTAGTTTGCCTCTTTAACTGCTAGGAGATGCAGTGGTCTTTTTTTTTTTTTTTTTTTGCAGCGGCCTTTCTGACTGAACTAAACATGTCCAAGTTAAAATGCTGGGTATTAAAAAAAAAAAGTTGGGTATTCTTATCCTATTTAACACTACTAAAAAGGTAAATTTTAGGTATTGGCAAACATCCAATCAAGTAGTTCAGGTCAATGAAGTTAATTAAATCTAACTAAAGATAAAGATAAGACCCTGATAGGGGAAAAAAAATACCCTGATGAGAAAATATATTTCAACTATAGGAATATCCAGCTATATAATTTCCCAATCAATTTTCAAAATGACTTATCTTTTTAGGGGCATAAATAGTAAATATAAGGTAAAATTCTTGAGCTCAATTCCTTTTTGTATTTTTTTTTTTAAGAGACTATTTTTTTTTTAAAGATTTTATTTTTTAAAGTAATCTCTATACCCAAAGTGGGGCTTGAACTTACAACCCTGAGAACAAGAGTCACATGCTCTACCAACTGAGCCAGCCAGGCACCCTGGCACTCAAAATTCTCAGTTTATAATTTTCTTCCCTATCCATCTGACATGTATTCATCATAGTTCTGTTTAGCATCACTAAAGTTACGGTAATTCCTATAAAATAATAGCACATTTTAATAATAGCCGTTAGATAATTTTTTCCAATCAAATGTGCTTAGATATTTCCAGTAGAAATGACTGAAAATGCCGATCTTAAGTGTTAAAAAAAATCCATATTTTCTTTGTATAAAATATTAAATGCAGGCCATTTCTGTAAAATAAAGACACACACTTCTATGACTATATGGCATGGGGAAAAACATGGAAAGGTGTATACTCGATTGTAAACATGCTGAGAGGACTGATATTCTTGGAGAGGAAAAGAGAGGAAGGGGGACTCCAAGAAAAAAATTGAAAGGTGTTGGGAACAGTTAAGACTGCAAAAGAATTTTCATGGAAATAATATTTTAATTGGTGGTGAGATTCCTAAACAATCACAAGTCCATTTAACCCCACATGGGTATGGCTAAATTACAAAAATATTAGGTTTAAGTCTGAGTACTAAACACAGGAGGCCATACATACAATAATTTCAATTCCCTTGAAACTAAACCAGGTCACATGGTTCATTTAAGAAGGAAAATATCAGAATTCCACGTCCCTTCAGTATTCCACAGGGGTAATGGAATAGTACACAGATAACCCTGCAAACCTGGGGTATATGATCACTATTGAAGAATGCATGGTAAGTTGAGATTTTCCTTTTCGTTTCCAACTGACCCTTGGCAATCTATTACCTTCTGAGTGCTTCAGGCCCCTAATGCCCTTATACTGTAACACTCTATTCCCTCACATTCTTGATCATACCAAAAAGCCTCATGCTCTAAATTAGCTATTTTTACCTCCTATGAAATACCCCGTCTTCAAAAACTGGTAACAGCCAAGATCTGAGTCAAATAAGCAAAACAAATAATTCACATGTAAGTTCCAAATTTTTGCTTTTGAAGGTGTGAAGGAAGTGCGATTAAAAAAGACTGTTTTAACCTTAGAGCTCACATAAGCCAGTATGTTGTGAAATACCAAATGCTTTACCAAAAGGGAATGAAAAATCTGTGAATATATAAAGAGCAAAAAAACAATACTAAAAACACCTACAATTAATGCTACAATATAATTTTCTATAGAAGTATCATACGGTTTACTTGATGTCCCTTTTGAGGCTATTTGAATAAAACTTTTTACTAATTTGCTTATGCTTGCCCCTCACTAAAGAAATATCCCAAGTTGAAGAATCTTCCATTAATGCTGGCCTGAAACTAAGCTCTGCTATGCATGCCATACCTGCTCAGCAAAAGCTCACTTGGTTCAAAGTTCCGATGTTGCAATAACAGTATAAATACTTGGAAGAAACAACAATTTTAAGCACTGATCAAAATTTGGCAGTACATCATGAAGTATTTGTGGAAGCAGTGAAATTAGCATTTATACTAATCAAGAATCCACCTGGAGTTTATACATCTGGCAGTTCAAACCTTTCAGAAGGAGACTATGTCTAACTGTAGCAGTCATTTTTAGGCTATGGTCACCGTGTTCTGCATTTTCTGGGCCCGTCCCAATTTCTGAAGTTCTCAGCCATTATCAGACCAAATGTCCTAATTCTTAAAAATAACTCAGACAAAAGCCTACCCACCAAAATATTTGCCCATTCTATTTTAACACAAACTATACAAATCAAACAAAACTATTCAACCACTATTTTTTCCTCTCATTACTGTTTTACAAGAATAATGTTCTTTGCTTTTATGAGCAACACCACCAATTTCTTTTTCACTACTGATTACAGCACTGTGCCTTGTTTCTGTAGCACCTACTAAATACGCTCTTCACAATGAAGGGATTCCAAGTCAAGAGTATGTGTACTCTCAGAGGGGAGTATTATTTGGGCAATTTGGGTAAAACAGAGCTTAAATAAGCACACTGCATTAAAACAAACTGCTGGTATTTGCTGAACTAAATAAATTAAAATCTTATCTAAACAAAAATCTTTAAGTAGTTCCTTAAGAACTCATACCATCTCTGTCTCTGGTTCCTTCTTTAACATTCTGAATGTGCACTCTGAATATATGGATAACATGAGTTCGCTGATATGTAAAAATATACTGATGAAAATATTCAAGTGTTTCTAGAACTGGTATTTTCAGATGTTGGGAAACTTTTCTGTTCCTTTTCCCTAAAATGGAAAACACAACTTAGCCCTGACATTAGTCTAAAGATTTTAGGAAAATGGACATTCAGACTTTAAGTGAATGCCTACTTTAGATAAATTCTACAATTGGGGACCCAAAATGAGTAAGTACAGTTCACAACTTGAAAATCACTAGTGGGCAAGACTCTTAAGGTACTACAGAGTGTAACAAAGTTATTAGGAGAGCAGAGAGGAGGTTTATCTATAGGAGGGCAGTGGTGATGGGGTGCTTTTTGGAAGCAAGATCTGAGCAGAGCAGAAGATGAAAAGTGAGAAGGGAGGATGAGCATTCTAAGTAGATAAAGCAGCATAAAAGGAAACAAGACAATCTTAGGGCATCCTCACAATTCCAGATTTATGAAAGAACTTCAAGGTGGTCCCCCCACCAAAAGCCCAAGAAATTCAAGTATACACTTAACGAACATTTTTGGAGGCAAAGGCCTATAGCTTCCATCAGTTACCAAGAAATTCAAATTCCCCCACAAGATTAAAAACCACTATGACAGGTGCCTTACAGAGCTTTTAAAGCAGTGATCTGATTGGCTTGGAAGATGTAAGAGGTGGCTATATGACAGTAAAGTAGAGGATTAATATCAGGGAACTAGAACTAAAGATACTGTGACCAGGGGGAGGTAGTGTTAACAGTGCAACAAATTTACAAGAAACCAGGACCTTAACTAACCTAAGATGGATAATGTTAAGGGAAGGGGAGGGGGCAATGAGTCAGAACCTGGAAAAGTATCTGGAAGATAATAATCAACAGAACTTGAACGATCTGGGACGCCTGGTGGCCCAGCGGTTGAGCATCTGTCTTTGGCTCAGGGCGTGATCCCAGGACCCAGGACCAAGTCCCACATTGGGCTCCTTGCAGGAGGCCTGCTTCTCCCTCTGCCTATGTCTCTGCCTGTCTCATGAATAAATAAATCTTAAAAAAAAAAAAAAAAACTTGAACGATCAACTAGATGTGGAGGTTGGGGAACCATAAAGTCAACCTTCAGCACCTCTAGTTTGGGACGCCAGAAAATGCCACCAACTGGCAGAGAACCCAAGACCACCGTCCAATCTTCTCCTACCCTTATGAGAAAAAGAGTTGGAGAGAGAACTTCAGTTGCAAACAGTGAGTTCATGTGTCGTCAATCCACAAAGGATAAGAAAATACTATTTAGCTAAAAAATCAACAAGTAATTAGTATTTACTTTCCCTACCCAGGATTATAGTCCTTTCAATAAAGGGATTAGCAGGAAAAAAAAGGCATTTCCAATGCAAAACATCCAAGTGTAAACGGAAAGCATTAAAAACAATCTTTATTACTTTTGTTGCAGCAGCCCACTGGAATGCTATATTGAAAGAGTAAAAACATTCCACCTCCAAATCCAAATTTTAGGGAAAAAATGGGAAATTCTAATTCTATAGGTCCAGTGGTGGAAATCTCTAGGTGTTTTTAACCTCCAGGCTATTTTAGATTATCAAAGCTATACTTTATTACCAGCTCTCTTCTAAAAACATAACTACACAGGTATCTCTGAACAGCAACATATTTCTTCATGATCCTCCCATTTAAAACTGCTAGTTTGCCCATTTGTTTACAGAATAAAATATCATTTTAGCATGACAAAAGACCCTCCATAGTTCATTACCTATTCAAACCTGATTTTTCATCCTGCTCAACAACCAAATTAACCACTTCTCAGACACATCAGTTTTATTGTTAATGCTGCTTCCAATTGAAGCAGCAAGGAATGCCCTTCCTTCCCTGTTGAACACCTATTCATGTAACACAATGAAGTTCAAGAGCCAATTATATAAGCTTCTCCCAAACTTTACAAGTAGAATTGATGACATCCTTTAGTGTTTTCACTGTAACCTGAAGATACTTCTAAAATGGTACATGTTATTTTATTATGTCTCTTCTTACCCAGACAGTCATAAGTTCTTTGAGAGCAGAAAAAATGTCTCACTTACAGGTTTCATCTCCAGTGCTTTGGATCTACCTAATGTAAGTAAATTTAAGAGGAAGAAAGAAGCCAACCCTCGATTGGCTTTGACTATAACGGATAGTCAAAGACACTACTCACAGGTCAGAAACACAAGGGAAATGAACCAGCTCAATCAAACATAATGAAAGTTAGAACCTATATAAATAATATTACACAAAAGGCTTATTTCCTGGGCCAGAGGTTCTTTATTTGAAGTAGCCTACAACCCAGTGTGGAGTCCTAACTCGCAGGGCTTTGAACTCAACCGTGAGATCTAGAGTCCAACACTTTAACCCACTGAGCCACGAGGTGCATCTTATCTTTAATATTTTCAGACTTTCTTCCTAAATTGTTAAAAACAAAAAAAGCCCTTAAGCCTTATTTTTGTCAAATAGAAAGCTGGTAAACCACCTCACTTTTGCTTTAGTTGCTGACCAACATATTTTCACTAGTAACGTCAATCAGATCACTGATTTAAATTCAGTATTTACTTTCTAGAAAGATTAATGAAATTTATTAACAATACGTTTCAGACTTGGTAAACTGGCAAGAGGCGACAAAATGTGTGATTTACACTATGAAAATTTCACAATTGGGTAGAAAGTGATCCAAACCAAGAGACAGTGGTAACCACTGTTAATAAAGCAATTTTAAAAGTCCTCTGGGCCAAATGGTCAAATCCTCTATGAGCTAATCATTGAACCCCCCTCAATAAAGACAGTTATTACTCAAATAAAAACTCTATCACCCCTTACATCCTTATAAAGAACATAGGGATCTCTCCGAAATAGAATACTCAGAAAACATTCTGAGAGCATATTTTAACTCTTCCATGAGCAGTCTTGACAACCAACACCCAATTAACAGAACAACAACAAACTTTTAAGGAATGTGCTATTAATTCTTTGGTCCGATTTAATGAAAAAGAATTTTTCTTACTTTCAGAAAGCCTAAGAAAAGTAACACTTAGTGATATTCTAAGATTTAGCCAGTCTCCTCTCAAAAATCATCCCTCTTTAAAAAAAAAAAAAAAAAACTGGGGAGGAGTTGAGGGGAATAAAGGGTGTGAACTACCCTTAGCCTAAAACTGAGTTCTTGCCTGAAGAACTCCAGAACTCTCATTTTCAGGACAGGAGAAAGCTATTGTAAGGTATTCTTATGAAGTGGTGAAAGAATTTGAATGGATGAGAAAGTCTCAGAATGTTCAAAAAACTAGATGGCCAAAGTCTCTGAAGGTATGAAAAGGAGAACTGGTTTATTCTCCTGAATTAGGATTGATGCCATGAGATAAAGTGGTTTCCAAACTGTCAAAATTTGTAACGCTGAGACATAGGATACCAGGCTACCAAAAATACTTGTTATAGTTATCAGTAATAAATATACATAATGATAATAAACAATTGCTAGCTTTTACTAAGCGCTGGCAGATATACTTCGCACATACAGGGGAAGTACAAGTTAACTCATTTGCCTGCCAGGAAAGATGATTAGGATTCAGGTCCCCCTAACCTTAAGCCCAAGAATGCTCTTACAGATTGTGTTATACTGCCTCCTGCAGGTAGTCAAAGGCTACAGGGCAAGGAGGAAAAAAAAAAAAAAGGCGAACTGAACTCTGCCCATATGAGTAAGTCAATTCTTGAACAGGTCACTCATATTAACAAGACAAAGAGATATGTTGGTGGTACCTGCGATAACACTAATAAGGTCAACACCCAAACTAACGTTACAAAGAAAAATAGAAAAATTAGGATCAATTCAGAGTGGAAACATCCAAAATCCAATCGAGGAAACCAATATATAACCTTAGATATACAATTTCCTAAATTTACTAATTGTCCTCAGCCTAATGAAAAGAATGTCCTAAGATGGTGTGCAGATTCTACCTATAAAAAGATTATATGTTATCTTTTGAGGAGTCAAAGGGAAAAGGAGGGATAATTCAAAGATCAAATTTAGAAAAGATTTTACCTAGGGAATGAATCCCCTGATCCAGAAGATAACGCCTAGGGGAGAAGGATACACCACACGAAATCTATCGTAAAGTTATCCAACTAATTCCCCTTCCTCTGATTTCAGGTTCACTAAGCAGCTAATTATATTTTGCATTCCCATTCAGATTGGTCTACAGGGACAGACTATGCTGATAAGAGTAACTGGCCCACTGTATATTAAGAACATTCCTTCTAATTGTCTTTTTAAAATTTTCCGAATAACCGACCTACCATTATTTAGAAAAGTGCGCTTTCATTTTCACAAGTCCCCCATCTCCATCATCTCACAACATAACTTATTAACTCTTTAAAGCCTCTGACTCTGCATCCATATAATAATAATAATAATAATAAAAATAAGATAGCGGAGTAAGGAAGGTAATGGGTACTTGGCATACAGGACACAAGGAAATGTTATATTTCACTCCACGGCCCAGGCTCACAAAGCCAGTAATTGTACAAAGCTGAGATCTGAACCCAGATTTATTCCAAAACCCATTCTTTTTCCATTACAACATCCCCCATAGGCTCTAGTCTCCGTTATCATCAAGGACTCTAAGACTTAGGACAATTTACTTAAGTTTTTGGGACTGTACATCTTTGGGTGACCTTCCTTAGGCAACTAAATTTGTGCAAAAACTATTGCCATTCTCCACTGGGAAAAATAACCCCATGCTTTAAAGTTAACTTCAGAAAAACTACCGTGCTTTGGGGGTTATGGGATAGCACCTAATTAACTCCAGTGCAAGTGTTCTGAACAGCAAGATTACTCCAATAAACACATAGCAGGACTAATACCTAAAAGGTGACTTTCTCAAATCAATGACTGGCTAACCAATACAAAAGAATGAATTCCATCTACCACACAGGTTGTCTGAAAGTATTAAAATGAGAACTGCTTGACATCTATTTTGGCTTGAAAAAGAATTACCAAAATGGCAAGCCTACTATCTTTAAACTGGAAATATTAAAACAAGAAATAACAACTAGAGTACAGCTTATCTGTTTTGTAACTGAGGATTTATGCTTTTCAAGGAGTTCAGTGAACACATCCTACACCAGCCTACTACCTGATAGAAATAATAACCTCACAAACATCTGCAAAGTCTAAAATAAACCGCATGTACAGGGAACTTTAAGAAAAAAAAAAAAAGAGATTTCAGAAAAATCTCAGCGCAAAAGATCTGGGTAGTAGAAGAAACAAGTAAAAACTCCACTAGTTTACCAAAAGCATGCCTTTGGTAAGAAAGTTCAACAGAAAGTTCAAGGGGGAGGAATTTAGTAAAATTATTCACAAGGAGTGTTATCCAAATAGCTTCCTCTACATTTACATGCTGCTCTCATATTTCACATTATCCCGACCTGATGTAAAGAGTTTTCTGAGTTGAATGTTTTCCTGAAAGGGTTAGCGTCAAAGGTTAAGGAAATTGTTTAATTCATTCTTCAAAGAGTTGCCATATTTGACTTCCATCAGCACGCTGAACGACTATGAAACATTAAGGCAGCTTTTCTAAAAATCACAGCTAATAAACATTTTTGACCGCAAAGTCAACCTTTTAGGGTTAAAGCCTTCAACCTCACTTTCTTAAACTTTTTTAAGAACGCAAATCTGATGGACAAAGAATGGAGTCCAAAAAATAAATAAATAAATAAATAAAATCAGCGCTACGGCTGGAAAATTGTCATTCCATCCCCCACCCCCCAACGCAGAGGAACTTCTGAAAACTTGTTCCCAGGCTCCCTAAACCCCCCCTCCCGCCCCCCGCCCCCCACGCATCAGCCCTCCGCAGTGCCACGACGGGAACGATGCCTTCACCCAAGAAAGTGGTGGGGTTTTCTAGCCGATAACCCTCTTCCCTAAAAAGATCTGGAAAAAAAAAGTAAGGAGCGGGATATACTGTACCTGGGCGTTGGCTTCGTGGAGTTTGTGCTCGGTAGAGACGTGGTGTCTCAGAAGCAGGGTTTTCTTGTAGTTTCGGGTCCCTCGAGAAAGCTCGTCGTGCCCCACCGGCGGAAGGTCCCCGCTTCCCCCGTCCTCAGGGGTCTTCTGGCACCAGCCGCAGGACATAAGGCCAGTATCCTTGGAATACCGCAGCCAGGGGAAATCTTTGAGCCAGGAGGTCTGGAAGGAGCACTGTAGCTTCTGCATCAGGGACTTGGGCCGCGCGAGCGGGAAGTGCTGGACAGTCTCTCCTTCGCCAGCGCCCACGCCGCTGCCCTCCGCTTCGTCCCCGCCATCGCCGCCCGACCGCCTGCTGCTGCTGCAGCTGCCGCCTTCCGCCCCGCTGCCGTCGCCCAGGCTCGCCCCCTCCTCCTCGTCCTCGGTGCTGTCGCTCAGGGACGCGCCGTCCTGCATCAGCTCCTTCCCCTCCAGCGCGTCCAGCTCCAGCTCCACGGCCGCGGGCCCTCGCCCATTGAAATGCCTCAGGGGCCACGCCGAGGTCTCGGGCCGGCCGCGGCTGCTGCCATTGTTGCCGAGACCCCCGCCGCCGCCGCCGCCTCGGAAGGCCAGAGTCCGACGGTTCCTCTCCGCTAGCAGGGGGCCCCCGGCGCCACCGCCGCCCAGCGAGGTGGGGCCGCCCGCGTCCTGGGGGAGCAGCGACTCCTTGGCTTCCTCGGCGGCGGCGGCGGCGGCGGCGCTGGCGGCGGCGGAGGCCTCCGGGTCCTGGGGCTCCAGGCCCTCCAATTCCGCTTCCTCGTCGGCCCCCCGCCCATTGAGCTGCGGAGGCGCTGGCGGCTGGGGCTGTCTCGGCTGCGGCGGCTGAGGCCAAGCCGAGGCCTCCCCGCCAGCGTTATTGTTCGTGGAGCCGCCGCCGCCGCCGCCGCCGCCGCTGGCGGTGACCAACCCGCCTCCTCGGAACGCCAGCGTCCTGCGGTTCATTTCACTGAACGACATGGCGCGCGCCGCCGCCGCCGCCGCCGCCGCCGCCCGGTGCCCCGGCTCGCGCCCGGCCTCGGGCCGCGTCCCGCGCGCTCCCCGCCGCTCCCCCTCGGCGTCGCCCCCGCCCCCGCCCCCGGCGTTCCGGTCTCGCGCGGCCCGGCCTCGCCCTCGCCCTCGCCCTCGCCCTCCCGCCCGGCCGCCCGGCTCGCGCTCGCTCCCGGGGCTGCCTCACGCGTCCGCCGCCGCCGCCGCCGCCGCCGCCGCCGCCGCCTCGTCCTCCACCCCCGCCCCCGCGGAGAGCCCCGGGCAGCGTCCCGCGCGGAGAAGGGGGCGGGCGGCGGAGAGGGCAGCCGCGAGCCGGGGGGCGCGCGGGGCCTTGGAAGTTGGGAGGCGGAGTGCGGGGGGACCCTGCGCTGCCCCCTCTCTCGAGCCGCGCGCACACACCGACCCTGCCTCCGGCGCGCCGAGGAGTCCCGCCGCCGCCGCCGCCGGCTCCCCAGGCGCCGAGCGCGGGAGGCACGTTAGGCTGCCGGGCTCCGCCACATACCGAGCCGACAATAAAGCCGGCGGAGCGTTTCCGTCCGACCAGGCCCCGGCGGAGGTCGAATGGCAAATGAACAACGGACCGTGCGCCCACAATGCACCGGGGTAGCAGTAACCGCTGGAGGGGGAAAGGGTGGGGGCCGGGCTGGGGGAGGGGGGCTGGGCTTGGGGCTGGGCCGGGGTGGGGTGGGGGCGCCAGGGGACCGGGAAAGGGGCCGGGCCGCGCCTCCGGCCTGGGGGCGGGGGTGCGGCCGGGGCGGGGGGGAAGGAAGTCGGCCGGGGGGCGGGGGGCGGGGGGGGACAAAAGGCCGGGCGCGCGGGCGGGCGGGCGGGCGGCCGGGGGTCTCGGGGCGGGGGGGTGGGGGGGGCGGGCGTGTGCGGCCGGGGCCGGGCTACGCGGAGGACAAACAGCTGGCGAGTGTCAGGGTCTGGCCGCCTCCCCGCCGCCCGCTCGCACCTACCCGCGCCCGGGACGCACATTTTTTCCTTCTCTCGCCACGAGTTCACCTGGGACTTTGGCACTACCCGTGCGGCGGGGAGCTGCGCTTCCAGCCTTGTCATTTGCTATGGGGGGGGCGGGGGGCGGGGGGCGGGGGGCGGGTGGCGGTGCCCGAGGAAGTGAACTTAATTTTGCTCCTTCACAAAGACCGGCCCGGCCCGGGCGGTGCGTCTCACGCGAGGAGGCTGCGGCCCCCGACACCTCCCGGCCCGCAGCCCGGTGCGCGCGAGGCGGCACCTCCGGCCCGAGGCGATCCTCATTTCAACAGAAAATGCACCGCCCCGAGTGTCTTATTGCTGTGATGAAATGGAAATTTAAATAAAAGGTCGAACACGTGCGTTCGCTGGGAAGTATTGACATGGGTGTTACATCACCACCAGCCAATCAGATACCCGCAGTCGTGTTTATACTTTCTACAACCACCTTGTGAGTATTACAGTATGTCATAACGTTATAAATATTAGGCAGGGTTTTCCCCAAGAGCGGGGAGGAGTCTGCTTAAGACCGACGCCGTGTGCGGCTCCCGGGGATTGTGAAGCTCAAGGCAAGGATTCGTTATTAAGCTTTTTTATTTTTTTATTTTTTTTTTATTTTTTTTATTTTTTCGAATTGTTTACGTTGCATCCGGCATTTAGAATGGTTCGAGGAACAGCTGGAGCTAGGAATGAAAACTCAAAACCTCGGTCGAGTCTTCTCCCCGCCCCCCCCCCCAAAAAAAATTAGGTTTTCCAACCTAGAGCCCTTCTATATTCTTGACATTTTAGTATGCTCAATTTCGAAAATTCTAAAGGGTCTGGACTCGTTCTACTGTTTTTAACACGTGAAACTGAATCTTCAGTTACTTCTATTCAAGCCTATTTCAGGCTCAAAAAAAAAAAAAAAAAAGACGTTCTCCAACTATGGCGAGGCTCTTTGACTTTTTGAAGGAATATAGTGACGCTGAGAGTTCAATCGCAAACTAATAGGACACATGTTCAGGATTACTCTTGAAAAAGGAAGGAAGGGAAAGAAAAGAAAAAGGAAGAAAGGACATTTATATGGCAGGGTACACTTTTTACCTTAGTATATGTTAGGATGTGCATAGAAAAACTTGAAAATATGCACAGACTCTTAGACTTACAAATTGTTTATTAGAGGCTTTAATCCTCTTCATTAAGTATTGATAGGAAATTATATGTTTAATAAAGAGCCTGTGTTAAACAATTTTTAGGCCCTCTAGTTTTATGATTCTGTTTCCTTGAAATTTCTATTTTTAAAATAAAGACATTTGAAGATCTGAATATATAATGTGGAGTATGGAATATGGTATGTGTCTCAAGATTAACTTTAAATAACAGATTTCGGGATCCCTGGGTGGCGCAGCGGTTTGGCGCCTGCCTTTGGCCCAGGGCGCTATCCTGGAGATCTGGGATCGAATCCCACGTCGGGCTCCCGGTGCATGGAGCCTGCTTCTCCCTCTGCCTGTGTCTCTGCCTCTCTCTCTCTCTCTGTAACTATCATAAATAAATAAAAAAATTAAAAAAAAATAAATAACAGATTTCCTCAGTCACATTATAAAATACCAGTAGTATTAACGTTTTTCAATGGGTAAACATATGCATTCATATTGAGACTCATACTGTTGATCGTATAGATTTATTCAATCAACTTCCTGTTAATTCACTATGATCTTAGTGTCTGTATAAGTGAACAATATTATACATCAAACAAATCTATCTTAAGATGAGATGTGATTTTAATGTAAAGCACAATACTATTAACCTGCCACAAAAAGATTTTGGCTTTGAGTTATTTTTCCAGTAGTAATCATAGTCACCTGCCTACCAGTGATCAACAGCTTGAAATTCTGATAGAGATCCTCAGATTGGTACTGTTTGTTGGTTTATTGTTTTTTGTGGGTTTTTTTTTTCCTTTTTATTTTGGATTTTAAAATTTTATTTATTATATTTTATTTATTTTTATTTTTTATTTTTATTTCTTTTAGTTGTTGGAAAGTCTGAGGGAGTAGAATTGTGACACTGACTTAATTTGTACCTTGGAGAAGAGAGGATTCTGCTCGCTTGGAGGCATATAATATGTCCCTTCCATGGATATATGGAAGAATGTTGTAATAATAACTGTACTTTGTCCTTAATGCATTTTTTCAATTCCAGGCACTTTGCAAATAAATGCATTATTTATTGTATTTTAACCACTGCTGCCTCCCCCATGAAAAGAATTATTGAAGTTAATTGCTTACCTAGGATTAAGGTAATGGTAAGTGAAAGTGGACTTAAGAATTTTTATTTCAACTTTACAAATTGTTTTCACTCCCAAACTATTAAATTCATAGCTTTGCTTCTTTTCATTTATATGTCTGGTACGCAATAGGCACTATGTAAGTTTATGCTAGTATTATTATTTTCGCTTTCTGGTAGCACCAGAGTCTCCAGAAGTGTTTGAATCCCTCTCTAATGGTGTGAATTGTGTCCGGACTGTATTTTTCTCAGGCATACATCTTACCTTCTATTTTGTAAAATCCACCTTTGTTTTCTGTCTGGAATTATAATTTAAACTTGGACGAACTATGAATGAACACTAGATTCAAACGGTACAAATAAATGACTTAAGTTCTAGGACTACTGAACTTCTCACAGCCAAATAGAGCTGACTGTGGGGGGGGGGTATGTTTATATTTTTATCATTTTTTCTGTGTAGATATGTATTCAGTTGTCTTTCTCTAAACCTTAAGGAAGATGGAATCAGAAGCAAAGTAGAAGAGCAGAGAACACACAAATGTCTCAAAACAGCCCTACAAGGGAACTTTGAGTAACAGAAGGGGATCTCCTGTTCTGTAAATGGAGTTTTTAAGAATTCCCCCACCCCTTCCAGTCTCCTGCTAGCAAGCAGGGATCTGTTCTCCCCTTAGCCCCTACATTTGCTATTGGGGCTTCTACCATATTTAAGGGGATTCCCCTTTATGCTTACCAGGGGAACCCCTCAAGAATGGGGCATTCCCCAACCAATTTATCCCCTAATTTCACTTTAGGCTATGTAAAAGTGCTGTAGGCTACCTTGACCCTGTCCCACTATAACTGCTGTGAGGCTGAGATCCTATGCCTTGGTCAGTGGATCTTTGATAGCCAAACTTGACTGTCATTTGCTGCCTTGGTAGAGGCACGTTGCCTGTTTAAGTTTCTAGGGACAATGACCTATGATTCTGTCTGTGGGTTTGACATGTGTCATCCACCAGAATGAAGTATCTGAAAATAGTAACTGAGTGTTACTCACTCCTATAACCCCCTGCCCCAATCTCAGTTGGATAATAGTAGACAATTAGCAAATGTTTGTTGAATAATTTATCTTTCCTTGCAATTTGTTTTGGTAGGCAACTTCTGTCTCTTCTTTTTTCTTTCCTTACTAAGTAAAAAGCATATTTTTAAAGGTATTGAACTAATGTTTCCATTGCATTTACATTAAAAACAATCATGTATATGCAATGGAATAGTCTATCTTAAAAAAAAAAAAAGGAAATCTTGCCATTTGCAACAGTATGGATAAAACTGGAGGATGTTATGGTAAGTGAAATAACCCAGACACAGAAGGAAAAATACTACATGATACTACTTTTATGAGGTGTTTAGTCAAACTCCTAAAAGCAGAAAGTGGAGTAATGGTTGCCAATGGTTCAGATGGGGAGAGGGAAATGAGAGATACTAAGTCAAAGGGTACAAAGTTTCAGTTGTGCAAGGTGAATAGTGTTGGACATCTACTGTATAGCATAGTGACTATATTTAATAATACTGTGCTATAGAGAATTTTGCTAAGAAGGTAGGTCTTAAGTGTCCTTATCACAAAAAAGTAATAAAGTGAGCAGTAGGAAACTTCGGAAGGTGATGGATATGTTTATGGCACAGATTGTGGTGATGGTTTCACAAGTGTATACTTATTTCCATACTTATCAGTATGTATACATTAAATAAGCAAGGTGCCTGGCTGGCTCAGTCAGAATAGCATGCCACTCTTGATCTCAGGGTTGTGAGTTCAAGCCCCACATTGGGTCTAGAGATTACTAAAAATAATAATAATAATTAAACTTTGAAAATTAATAGAAGAAACAAAAGGTTTAAGAAATATATACGTATAGCTTTTTGTAGGTTAGTCATCCCTCAAGAAAGGGGTTTAAGCCAAAAAAGCAATGATAATCCTGTAGTTGAATATAAATAATATTATTAACACCATTTCTGTGTAGCTTACAGTAAATTACAGTCTACACAACTGCCTTGTAAGTTAAATTAAGGCAAGTATTATTATCCTCATTTAACAGAAGAGGAAACTCAAGAACAAAAGTTAAGCAACTTGCTCAAGATTACGGAATGAGGCAAAAGTTGTACTTTATGTTTGAAGACAACCTCTAGTCTAGGGCACCCTTCACTACTAAAATACACATGATACACCATATCTGCATTATTATAGGCTTACACTGAATTTTAAGCTTTTTTTACATACTGTAAACATGCTCACAGGAGAAAAAATAAGAAAAAAGATCACTCATTTCCAAAACTATCCGCTATTATGTAAATACAGTCTTCTTTTCCTGTGCCTGGCTAAAATTGTTTTTTGCTGTTTATGAATTGGGCTTTAGCATATTTGTGCTTGTATTATTAATATGTTTTACTATGATTAAATATTTTTAGTGTGATTTTAATGGCTATGGATATACCATAATTGATTTAACCAGCCTGCTATTGTTGAACTTTCCATTTACAAGATTTTTGGCCATTATAAACAGTTTTTTATTGACTGTCCTTAAAACTAAAACTTTGTGTCTATTAGAGGATAAATCCTAAGGGAATTTCTTGCAAAAGGGAATTTCTTGTAAAATAAACATTTTAATAAGTCATTAGTATCATTTGATTGTCCTCCAGAAATGCTCTCAAAAGTGTAAAAAGTACCAAAAGAAAATACAACTGGGGAAGTATTTTTATAATATTGGGCAGTGAAAGACCTAGTTCTAAGTAGAACACATAAACAGGAGCTTTAAAGAACAAGACAGACAGAATTAACTATATAAAATTATAAAACTTTTGTTTTTCAAAGACATGATAAAAAAATTTTTAGGTGTACTGGGAAAAAGAAATCTGGGATAATATATGACAGTGAGTTCAAGCCCCACATTGGGTCTAGAGATTACTAAAAATAATAATAATAATTAAACTTTGAAAATTAATAGAAGAAACAAAAGGTTTAAGAAATATATACGTATAGCTTTTTGTAGGTTAGTCATGCCTCAAGAAAGGGGTCTTAATATCCAGCAGCCCGGGTGGCTCAGTGGTTTAGCACCGCCTTCGGCCCAGGGTGTGATCCTGGAGATCTGGGATCGAGTCCAGCATCAGGCTCCCTGCATGGAGCCTGCCTCTCCCTCTGCCTGTGTCTCTGCCCCTCTCTATCTCTCTCTGTGACTCTCATGAATAAATAAATAAAATCTTAAAAAACAAAGGCTTAATATCACTAATATACAAAGGGCTCTTACAAGTCAATAGGTCAAACATATCTAGTAGAAGAAGAAGAAAAGGTGCAAAAGACATAGAAAACTATATAAGAAGAAATACAAATGATTAGAAAGTATGGGAAGATATGCAGACTTGGTCAGTAATCAGAGGAGTGTACATAAAAATACCAGTGAATATGTAATTTTCTAATTCATTAAAAGTATAGTAAAATAAATGGGAATGTAGAATAACTTATCTGGTAGGCTGTTTGGCTATATATGTACCAAAATAGAAAAAAAAAAATACGTATCTTTTCACCCAGCATTTTCTTTTCTAGAAATGTATCATAGATAGGCATATTAAGATGTCTGTGCAAGGATGTTCATTATAGCACTGTTTATAAGCCTAAAAAACTTGAGTTTCCATCAGTGTGGGGGCACATGCTTATAATGAATTATTGACCAACCATTAAAAAGGTTAATGTGGTGTTTTATGAGTCCAAGGCTTATTGTTGAGTGAAAAAAGCTATATATTAACATATATAATAGGAATAATTAACTCATCCAATTAATATTTATTGATACTGTGGTCCCTAGAATATATGCATAAGTTCATATGTGAATACTAGCAAGGAAAGTAGTTTAAAAGGATAAGGATGATCACCAGAATGGAAACAATAATTATCTCAGTAGCTGAATTTCAGTTTCTAAAAAAATTTCTTGACACACTTTCTGTACTGCTGTATATTGAGAATATAATTTATATTGGGTATGCAATCCAAAAAAATCAATAAAGCTATTTTCATTTTGGGAGAAAAAGTTAACTTTGATAATTGATGACATGCTTTTTCCCAGGACTTCTGGGAAGGAGTATTATTCATTCCCCCCCCCCCAACCCATTTTGCCTTGCCCCTAAAAGATAAACAAAAGATTGAAGAGATAAAAACCAGTGTTTCTTTTCTTAGAAAATCCCAATCCCTTTAAAACTTGATTTTTGAAAGTCTGAAGTTTACATGCATATGTTCAGAGAAGCACCTATCTCAGTAAACCTTACATTCTCGCCCTGCCCTCTAATCCATTCCTACAGTGAAGCCAGTAATCTTTTCAAAATGCAAATCTGATCCTATCACCCTACCCACACTCATGCTTAAAACCCTACAAAGGTCTCAGTTATTTTCTGTTGGTCTACATATCAAAATGCTTTCTAAATGCCTGTAATGTCGAGTAGGCCTTTCATACTCCAGCCCCATCTCGTGCCTGGTTTCCCCCGACCTCTTAACATTTTCCTCCCAAAGCTAGCCTTTTTCTTTCCTTCATGTTTGCTCTGATACCTGCCTGGCCTTCGTACAAACTGTTCCCTGTCAGCAATGTTTTCCCCTCCTTTCTCCTAATTAACTCACATTCATCCTTAGATCACTTCCTCAGGGCAGCTTTTCTTAATCACCCACACCCACCAATATTCAAATATCCTGTTGCAGATTCTCTCAGGCTTTTCTAATTCTCCTTTACAGCATTTGTCAGAATTGCAATTTTTAAACGTGTAATTATTTGATTATTGCATGTTCCCTCAATAAACCAAAACTACAAGAGAGCAAGGACTATTTCTGGTTTTGCTCAATATTGTATTTCCATATCTAGAAACAGTGACTGTGAACATCGCAATCAGTAAGGATTTGTCAAATGAATCAATATATGAATGTGTAAATTTGCAAACACTGGGTATACACAACCTTGAACTTACAGAATAAACTGATCAGAATAAACTAGTAGAAATACCGTAGATATTAAGTGTTGATAATATTTGCGTGCTGTGCAATGTAAAGCATTTCTAAAAGTATACAGTTGTAGGAAGATTGAAGTCTTTAAGAACTAAAGCTAGTAAATAAAAATAATTCTAATTACAACTACTACACCAGGTCATTAAAAATATACACAAATGAAATGTTGCTTTATCTGTGAAGTTACGGTTTTAATAAAAAATATTTGAAACTTCAGGGGTGCTTGGCTGGCTTAGTTGGTAGAGTGTGTTACTTGATCTCATGGTTGTGAGTTCAAGCCCCACAGTGAGTGTAGAGCCTACTTAAAAAAAAATTTTTTTTTAAATAAAAAATAAAAAATAAATAAAATTTTTTTAATTTAAAAATTAGGTGAGTAGCATTTAAAAAATACTTGAAAAATCGGAATTTAATGATAGCTGACCATTTTGTGATTGCAGTTTCTGTTTTAATCACAAATAAGGGTTAGTCACCATTCTCTGAGAAAGATGAGGTAAAAAAATAAAACACCTTCTTTGTATATGTGAGTTGTACAAAAATATATTATTTTTACCATATGAATTTTTGTATCAGCTATAAAGAATGAGAACAATGAAGTAGGGGTAGAGATTTAATATTTATCTGTATTGAAAACTCAATTACTTAAAACAACGTATACATTATCAATTTTTTTTCAAAGATTTTATTTATTTATTCATGAGAGACACCAAGAGACAGGCAGAAACACAGGCAGAGGGAGAAGCAGACCTGTGAGGAGCCTGATGTGGGACTCGATTCCAGGACCCCAGGATCATGCCCTGAGCCAAAGGCAGACGCTCAACCACTGAGCCACCCAGAGGTGCCTATGTTATCAATTTTTATAGGAGATCCATCCCAAATAATTAGTTTATAAATACTGTTTGGTTTACAAACCCATTTCCCTGATAGGTTGATTAACTAGACTCTGATCAGTAGCCGCAGATTTCACGCTAATCCACCTCTTTCATAAGTTTACAGATACAAACCAGCTACCTTCAGAAGGATCAGGTGAGAAAACATGGAAGGGAGAAAGATGCCAGGGCCATAAAGGTACAGTATTACGAAGAAATGTCCTAAAGTAGGACATTCTACACAACTTCATGCAATAATTTCACAGGGGGCTTGAATTTCCAATAAGTTAACTTCCTCCCGCCCCCTCCCCCCCCCCCCCCCCCCCCCCGAATTTGGAGGTAATGAGGTAATGACAAGGTCAGAAAATACCACACTTTGAAGTTAATAGGCCTAGTCCCGTGCTCTTCAAACTGAGGTGTGCTCAGCTCTGGAGGTCTACAAGGAATTTCTAAGAGATGTGTGAGCAGTACATAAATGTTTTTTAAAAGAATTAGTAGTCAGGCTTCCAACTTCCATATGCACTGTTTTTCCAAAACTGAGCTGCTAAAGAACCTGTCTTCCCCTGCGCAATCATCCTTTTCCCCTTTCACCAAAAAAAAGGCACACCTTTCCCCCACCTCTAATCTTACTGTGTTAACATTGCCCCAGGACGGAAAAGGGGCGTCAGAGACACGTAAAATGTCCCTAATTACTTGGTAGCTACACTTTTGCAAATGGTTTTCAGCTTTAGCTTTCAACAAAACTGAAGGAGGACTTAAACCAAAGTGTCAGTTAATCATTAAAAGTAGTTTTCAACAATAGATCACTAAAGGTTTTTTACACATAACTTAGAGGGAGTTTAAAGAATTTTGTGACATAGCAAAAACAAAATCCCTTCTATTCCCGTCTTAATTTTTTGTGAACAAATATTCTCAGCACTTCTTCCGAAGAAAAAAAGGAATAGAATGACAAACCCTTTCTCAGCCCAGCAAACATATTCTTACCACATTAATTAGTTGAAGAAACTTGGCTACTTAAAAAAATGTATTTTCAATATATGTTTATATCATGTTTAATATTAATATATTTATGTTGCTTTGTCCAAATGTGCACTAGCAATTATAATGGTAACTCATTTCAGGGTATAACATTTAGGATTATATAAATTTTTAAAATTGAATTTCAATTGATAATAGACTTCTGAGTTTAAATGTCATAAAACTGGAAATAGAATGGAAATAAAGAAATAATGTAAATTTTTCAAATGTTAATATATTTTTAAACGAATGATGGTGGGTATTAAATAAATATGGTATAAGATTCCATTGGATGGATTTTCTAAGATATTTTATTTTGTAGTGTCAATATTTATAACATGTCAGAAATGACATTCATTACAACAATTTGAACTTATAATGAAAATATTTCAGGTGCTACCTTAAAAATGTATAAAAGGGTACATAGTATTTCAGAATTATTTTGGGGAGGACACTGGCCTATTTTTCACCAGCTGATAGTGAAATGGAAAAAAAAAAAAACCTAGAAAAATTTTCATAAAGTTAACTTTGTTCAATTTAAAAGATCTTAAATTATATACTTTCTCATTGTTTAGACTTCATATATGTTTTGAAATTTTGATGTTAATGGATGGTAACCTTATTTTTAATGTTCTTTTCTTCATTTTTTCCTTAAAATGCTTTTATTTTTTTTTAATAATTTTTTAAAGATTTATTTATTTATTTATTTATGATAGACACACAGAGAGAGAGAGAGAGGCAGAGACACAGGCAGAGGGAGAAGCAGGCTCCATATACCAGGAGCCCGATGTGGGATTCGATCCCGGGTCTCCAGGATCATGCCCTGGGCCAAAGGCAGGCGCCAAACCACTGAGCCACCCAGGGATCCCTAAAATGCTTTTAAAAAGCATTTATTTAGTTATTTTTACTAACTCAACAAAATTCAAACCCCTGAGGGAACCACTGGTCTAATAGAATGTAAAGAGGAATGTTTATTTCATAAAACAATATTCTGGAATTACTGAGGAATGGAGATAACCAGTTTACTCCCTAGTTTAGTGAACATAGCCAACAAGCACTTTAGAGACTTTTTTTTTTTTTTTTTTTAGTTTTTACTGTGTACTAAATATTTATTTATTTGAGAGAGAGAGGAAGAGGGAAAGGGAGAAGCAAACAACCCATTGAGCAGGGAGCCCAACATGGGGCTCAATCCTAGGACCCTGGGGTCATGACCTGAGCTGAAGGAAGATGCTTAACCAACTGAGCCACCCAGGTGCCCCCCAAATTGGTTTGAGATAGTGTCCAAAATCTAATATATCTCGAATATAGTGAATGAACCCAGTTTTGGGATGCCCCAACCTGAGTTATAGATCTGAGACCATATTATTTGAGTTCAACAAATTATTTCTATTTCTCAAAATCCTAAGCTAGTGGATCTTCTGAAGACTTTATCATAAACTACAGATTACGTACCCACCAGCCTCCCAGGTCTACTGAGAACTCAGTAGTCATGATGAAAATAGTTTCATAAAAGATGTAATGATAATCTAAAAACCCTTAACACAACTTACAGAAATGAAGACGAAGCCCTTGCAAGCATTCGTGATCAACCAACATAAAATTTGCCTCAAACTTTGAGATATTACTCCTGCAACAAGAGCCATAAAGAATGGCCGCACCATTATGCCTCTGTTCTCAGAAGGAGTGGACCAGACAGCGTGGGTGGAGAAGGAAAACTCCATAAGCGCCTTTGGATCAACTGCTCAAAGTTTTTGCACTACTTACTACTTGCAAGGGTTTAGCGGAGTCTTCTGCATGAACAAGGATAGTTGGCATGAGTGAGGTAAGTTGTTTTCCTTTTGGTGAAATGAGAATCAATTCATTAATTTTGGCTTGATAAGTTTTTTGACTGCTCTGAGATATATTCCCCCAGGCCAGTCACAGTCAGTGTTGTACTGTGCAAAGTTATTATGCCTCACTGGTCAGTGGAACAATTAGGCTCACTGAACAAGTACAATTCAGGTCCAGGCTGCTTTTTTTCTTCTGTTCAAGGAACCTAACCTAACAACCGTGGGATTCTGTTGTTGACTCTTTAAATATTTCAGGATTTTCAGGTTTGCTCAAGAGACACAAATTATCAATTTGAGATTCAGAGACTTCTTCCTGCTTATGTGCTTGATACCACATTCGTTAATATATTCATGCCTACAAAGATATCCACAAATGATGGGCTTATGGTTTTACGGTAGAGGACTTCAGTTTTCATCTTGCAAAGACTTGAGAAAATTACTTTGTATCTCTAGACCCTAGTTTTCTCGTTTCTAAAATGGAGCTAATAAGGACACCTGGGTGGCTCAGGGGTTGAGCATCTGTTTTTGGACCAGGGCGTGATCTTGGAGCCCTAGGATTGAGTCCCACATTGCGTTCCCTGTATGGAACCTGCTTCTCCCTCTGCCTGTGTCTCTGCCTCTCTCTGTCTCTGTATCTCTCATGAATGAATAAATAAAATCTTTAAAAAAATAAAAATAAAATGGAGCTAATAATAGAAAGGCAGTAACCTTATAAATGTGTTGTGAACATTTAATGAAATTCTATATGTAAAGCACTCAGCTCAGTGCCTAGCAAATATAAGCCAACAAATTAATTTATGCAATTCTTTGAACACTACATGCCAGGTAGTAGAGATGGGTACCAGAGATAACATAGTGAGCAAGAATAGACAGTTCTGGGATCCCTGGGTGGCTCAGCGGTTTAGCGCCTGCCTTTGGCCCAGGGCATGATCCTGGAGTCCTCGGATCGAGTCCTGCATTGGGCTCCCTGCATGGAGCCTGCTTCTCCCTCTGCCTGTGTCTCTGCCTGCCTCTCTCTCTCTCTCTCTCTCATGAATAAATAAAATATTTTTTAAAAAAAGAATAGACAGTTCTTGCTCTCATGATGCAAGAGGAAGAGGAAGTTGACCATCAATAATCACGAAAACAAATGTAAAGAAGAAGGGAGGAGAGATGAAGGAGAAAAATGTGGTTTTGGAGCTTATAATAACACTTGGCATTTTGAGAGTGATCAGAGATTTCTCTGGGAAAGTGGTATCTGAAAGATAAGTAAGAGTTAACTCAGAGAAATGGAAAAGAGAGATAGCCTTCCAGCCTGTTTAGAGGCCTGGAGAAGAATGAGGTTTGGAGGATAGAAAGCAAGCACCAGTGGATGGAGCAGTTGAGGAGGGAGCAGGATGTGAGTAAAGGTAGGCTTGTGATGAAGTGGATGTGATCCATTGAAGAGCAGTTTTAAGTTTGTTTTTTTGATAAGAACAATGGGAAACTGCTAAAGGACTTTTGAATGCGGTAGGAAAAAGGGACAGCATGAAGCACCATGATCAGATATGGATTTTCAGATCATCTTGGCTGTAGATAACGGATAAGATGAGGACTAAAGGAAATAGAGGCTATTGTAAGAGATGATGAAAACTTGGACTAGATTCATGATGGTAAAAGTGGAGAGAACTGCACAAAATTAAGAGATATTTTGAAGGGAAAGTTTATATAAGTTGGTGATGGATTGGATATGGGGATTAAAGAAGAGTAAAGTGTGGAGGATGACTCTTAAGTGTCCGACACCAATCACTAAAACAGATAACATCGAAGAGCAAAGTTTGGGGGTAAAGTTATGAATTCATGTTTGGAAATTTCATTTTGAGTCTCCTTTGAGATATTTATGAGAACATGTTAAGTACACTAGAGCTCATAGGATATATATGTATCATAAATATACATATATGCATACACACATTCACATACATTTATGTCATCTGTGGATAAGTGGTGACTTTTGCATCTGTAAAATGGGCACACTAATCCTGCCTCACAGGAGTGTTGTAGGAATTAGTTGGAGAAGATGCACATAAAGTGCCTAAGTATATGTGTCAATAATTGTGCCAGGCCAAGAGATGGAGGAAAAGAGATGGACCTGTGCCACTAGGTCCAGTAGTAGCAAAGTGATATGGAAATGCCTAAGGAAATTATTCAGGGAGTGTCAAATGAATGGCAGCCAGAATCTAGTGTGATAAACACAAGAGTTTGCTATATACCACTCTTGAAGGTTGATCACTAGATTCTATCAGCAAGCTACCTAGGTGTTTTCTAAATGAGCAATTACTGAATCTGAAGTCTGGGAAGGCTCTTAGACTAGCTACGACATTAAAGTATTCAAGGCAAGTTTTCAGGGAAATTCATGAGCATTTATTGAGGGTCGCTAGTCCAATGTGGTAAGGTCAATGAAAAATTCCTGGCGCTGAAGAGAAGTTGAATACAGAAAAAAGGGAGGTGGTATGTTCTAGGAGGAGTGAAGAGTACTGAGACTTAACAAAGCACAGATCTCTAAAAGCACAGCAGGATGAAAGGAGTGAAATTCTCTTAGAATTAATAACATTTGGGGAGTGATTATAACAGGGTATGATAATGGATAGGTTAAGGGGCCAAATGATGGAAACCAAGTAAATAATGGGATCTATCAGAAAATTGTAAGCAGGGAAATGCTTGGACTTGCTTTTAGATAGAAAGGTTCACACCAAGATATAGACCAAGCATGGAATTGAAGATTGGAAGAGATAGGGTTATCAGTTATGATGCTATTGCAGTAGAACAGGTAAAAGACAGAAGCCTGATGTCCAGGGGGCATTTGGAAAGTAGTGTGGACTGGAGATACATACAGTGTATAGACTATACTATACTATATAAATATTGTGGTATATCGTAGTATATGCTATACATACCGTAGTATAATATGTATGTACTATATACACTGTAATATCTATTATACATATAATATATAAATTATATATATTATATGTATATCCCCAAACATACTTATGTTATGATTATCAGCTTATAATAGGTAATTTAAATCAATGTAAATAAAATTAATTAAGGACAAAGTGAAAAGAGAAAGAGTTTAAGAAGGATCCTCTGAAACAGCATCATTTAAGGAATAGGTGTAATAAGAGGATCCTGAGGTCTCTGATCCAATAATCCTCATTCTTAAAAGTTCTTTATGTCTAACTTAGATATTTCATGCTGTAGCCAAAGTCTGTTTCTTCTCTCCACTCTCCAGTTAAGATAGAAAGCAACTGTTCATCATCTTGTATATAACAACCCTTCCTATGCTTGAATACTGTTATTAAGAAACCTGGTAGTCTTCTCTAACTTAGGCTAAATAATTTCTAGCTCCCATTTTCCCAACCCTTTAATCATCTCTGTGACTCTCTGTTGAATCCCTTCCACTTTCTCCACATCTCTCTTTGGCTTGTGGAGTCCGTTGCTGGACGTTGTGCTTTTGAGATTCACTTTGAGGATCATGGAAAAACTTTCTTAAATTTTTTATATGGTAAATTCGTGCATTCCAGTGCTATGCTTGGATTTGCTCCATGTCAAATACAGGATTTGTAGTAAGCCTGTTATTTTGGCTATTTGTGCCTAACTGGCTAAATTTTTGTATCTGTTGTTAACATTAAATCCTTGTTTATTGTAACATTTCGAAGAGATCATTCTCAATACTGTGATTGAATGAAATATGTTTATGTGCCTGGTCTCAGTTTGGGTAGGAGGTAAAAGCTTTGTACTCCCACATACTTGCATAGGATGACATAGATCAAGCACATGTTCTTTTCCATCTTCCCTTTCTTGTTTAAGCTGTAGAATCAGATTAAAGTGTGAATGTGAAGGAACCTCGCTTGTTCCACATATCTGTCCCCAATACTCCATTGTGAGCCCCCTCAAGGAGGAACTGAATTCTGGTTATCTTTTATATTCTCACTTCACTTTTTTATCTCCAGGAAAATCACATTTGATGCCTGCCTTAAATCAAGTGTGAAAAGGGAAGGTCTTGACCAGCAATGGCAGTCAAGTTCCATCTTGTTTGTCAGCTTCAATTGACTGATAGCAATTTAATTATTGCTGATTAGAAGGATTCTGCAGCAGAGTCCTAGATCATCAAAAAATATTATGGCAAATTAGAATTGTCGAAAATTAGAAATGTAAATTGTCATAGCAATTGTTTACCTTGATTGGACATGGGACATAGGAGAGGAGGCACAAGTAGCCCATATTTGCTGTTAAAAACAATATGCCTTCATTCCTATGCAATGCCTTGGTCCCAGACAAGTAATGGCCTACTTCTATGAAAAAGAAAATAGCACTTTGTTCAGTTTATAGATCATAGTGAAAACAACAGAAGATCTCAGAGGTCATGGCCCTACTTAAAAAAAAAAAAAAAAATCCACCCACTCATTTGGCCCAATTACATAAGATCTATCTTTAGTAGCTCTTGGAAATTGTGTCAGTGCTAATCTGCATGGTTGCCACACATGATTCTAAAATGTCATTATAAGAGTTTTATTCATGGTTCTTTTCTTGAAGCTGCTCAGAAAATAGTTTTGATTTAACTTAAAAGTAAACAAAAATTGGAGTTTTAAAGACTAATCAAGGAATTCAGCTGCTACTTTAAAAGTTCCTTAAGAAATCTTATGGTACTATTGCTAATTGTTACTTTGATAGCATATTGTCAAAAGATAGATTAATAGACAACTGAATCACTAAAAATTTGGTGATATCTCTGCTAGACAGGTAGAGGTTGATATAAAAACTGAGCTAAGAAGTAGAACAAATCTGAAGAATTATTATGTTAGAGGGTATTGTTGTGCCCCTGGAATGTAAGAGACAGTCCTGATGAACTGTCAATATATTTATTTTTAGATATTTTGTTTGTCTTTGTTGTTTTGTGCTTCTTCACTTAATACGAGCCTCCATCTCTAAGACTCAGAAGATAACCTCAAAGATACAGAAATTAATGATGAATCAAGTAGATTGATCCAGTCATGGGGGGTATTGGATCTAAAGTCCTCAGTTAATGGTGAAGATAAACACTCTAAAAGTATAACTTCACAGTGAGTTGAGAGGGAAAAATTCTCTCTACAATCTTTCTGAGTTGCTTGACCCATTGACATGATTTTAACTATCACTTGATAATGTCACTAAGTCTACAGCTGTACCTCAAAACTTTCTGCAGAGCTGCTGATTGGCTGCTACATCTATGCTTCGGTTACATCTCAGACTCAACAAATCTAAAATTTTTGAAGTCATTACTTCCTGTGAAGCCTACTCCTTCTCCTATATTCTCTTTGTACTTGGTATGGTGCTACGCTTCACAACTGTCTTTATCTCTCCCATTTTCTGTGTGTCCCATATTCAATCAATCACCAACTTTTATGCATTTTACCTCCTAATTAGTTCTTGAAGTCTTTTGTCTTTAACTCTTACATTTTCTGTGTGTCCCGCATTCAATTAATCACCAACTCTTATGCATTTTACCTCCTGATTAGTTCTTGAAGCCTTTTCCTACTCCGCACCTCTGCTATCACTGTCCTAATTTTAGGCTCTCATCTCTCATTCTGAATACTACAGTATCCTTTAACTAGTCTTCTAGTCTCTGGTTTGGCCCTGTCATTATCTTACCATTTTTCTCTCCCTATTTAAACATTTCAGTGAATCATCATTGCTTGTGAGATAAAGTTCAAGCTCCTTAACATGGAATTCAATAATTCTATGATCTGGCCTCCATCTGACTTTCTGTTTTAATCTCTTATCATTTCTCTCCACTTCTTATCATACTTTGCTCTCTAACAGTGGTGCTATTTCTATCTGGAACACCCTCCTTTCTACCCTCTTTCTCATCATTTGATTAATTACTAATTATTCTTTAATAAAGCCTACCTCAGTTATCATCTCTTCCTAGAAAGTCTTTTCTACCTACCTACCTACAGATAGACACACACACACACACACACACACACACCTTTTTGCCTTCATAAATACTCAGGACCCCTACCTATCATTACCCTTACCACATTATATTAACATGCAGAGGTATGAATTTCTCTTCACCACCACGCTGCTACAAAGTCTCTAAAGGAACAGCATCTCTCATATTTAGTTTTGGACTATCCATAACAGACTAACATAGTGTCTTTCACTGGCAATCTTTCTGTAGATGTTGATTGAAAAAAATGACAGTGTATCATTTATTAGTGCATGCAGTAGAACATAATTACAAGCAATAATATCAACTTGAATTTGCAACAGATTATATTGATATAAATAATATAAAATATAGTGACTAAGCAAGGATAATAACTCTTGTTTGTACTTTTAAATCCCCTAGAAATCACTGAAACCTATAATTCAAGGGAATATAGCAAATATGAATAAGTATAATTATATAAGCCAAATTATCATAAATGACTAAGTAATATATTTAAAGGTTGCTAACCAAATTAGAACTATTAAATAACACACTTCTAAATAAAAGTATTTTGACCAAAAAAACACTTTCCTGGAGAAGTACAAGCCCCTCTTAGAAGGGAAATCTGCAAAAATCTATTACTGTTATTCAAAGCACAGGACAATTAGAATCATCAGTATTACAAAAATAAAAAGAATGACTAGTTATGCCCTATTCTTTCCTTCATTGCTAGTCTTCAATAAAATACATCATTTGAGTTCTAAAAGTATATATTTTTCTCTCAATAATACAATTTCCATTTTGAATGAAAAATTTTAAGTTAATTATAATATCTTTATTTTCCCTAAATTATCTCCTGGGCCTCCTCCCACCCACAAAAAGGAACCAAGATACTAAAATAAAATGAACTGGATAACAATTTGTTGTTTGTGGGAGTCTTGGAATCTAGGCCTTCCCTTGCCTGGTAACTTTCCCTGTTTATTCCCCCAGGTTAATTATTTTTCCTGCCAGCATGTTTTATGGTTGTGCATGTTTGTTAAATTGTCTACGAACTTGTGCAACAAGCTTATTGAAAAACCTTAAATCTTATAAGACAACTACAATTTTTTTTAAAGACAACTATAATTTGAAGGTCAGTTAAGTTTTAGTTTTGAAACCTTTACTAATATTTTTGTTTTTAGAAAGAAAATCATGAAAATACTTCTTTGCTTATTTTGGAATACCTGGTGAATTTTAACGATTCATTCTTTGAATGTTTTGGTTATTGTGCATTCTGTTTTTACTAGACTATAAGTTATTCATATTTTGCTCACAGAAAATTATGCAAGCATATGACCGAGACTGAAATACCCATCTGCCCAATCTTCAGTTGATTAGTAGGGATGTTGGATGAACGTTAGCACCCTCAGAGACTTCAGTAAGAGGATACTAAGAAGTTGGAGGGGCCACAGTTTTCCGTTAGAGGTCTTTGTTGTTTCATTTAATTTTTGCTGTAGATAAATTTAGAATGAGATCATTTAATGTAAAATTTAGTTTTCATGTCTAAGGGACAATCTGAGTAAAAGGTGCCTCTTTCTTGAACTCATATGAAACAAAAAGATGCTCTGTCTTAAATATGTGCAATTATGCCTCTGTGCTTCTTTCTAAAGGACCTGTGCCTACTTTCTAAAGCGTTATTATTTTTTTAATAATAAATTTATTTTTTATTGGTGTTCAATTTGCCAACATACAGAATAACACCCAGTGCTCATCCCGTCAAGTGCCCCCCTCAGTGCCCGTCACCCATTCACGCCCACCCCCTGCCCTCCTCCCCTTCCACTACCCCTAGTTCGTTTCCCAGAGTTAGGAGTCTTTATGTTCTGTCTCCCTTTCTGATATTTCCTACCCATTTCTTCTCCCTTCCCTTCTATTCCCTTTCACTATTATTTATATTCCCCAAATGAATGAGAACATATAATGTTTGTCCTTCTGCGATTGACTTATTTCACTCAGCATAATACCCTCCAGCCAGTTCCATCCACGTCGAAGCAAACGGTGGGTATTTGTCATTTCTAATGGCTGAGTAATATTCCATTGTATACATAAACCACATCTTCTTTATCCATTCATCTTTCGATGGACACCGAGGCTCCTTCCACAGTTTGGCTATTGTGGACATTGCTGCTATAAACATCGGGGTGCAGGTGTCCTGGCGTTATTTTTAACACTCATTCTCTTTCAGTTCGATAAAGTCAAAAATATTTAGATATTCAAGAATTTCATATAGGTTTATTTTTTGAAAATTAACTTTTACAGTCAGAATAATAGTTCATGACTGTCAAAGGTTCTTAATAGATACGTGTTGAATCAGTAAACAAAGCAACCAATGACATGAAAAAGATGATATGCTTTAAAATTTTCATGTAATCTTTTAAATATGTTATTCTGGACATCTGTTGTTTTGTCAACCAAGTAATTGTTCTTCTCGGGTAGCCCCTCCCTTGATTCCTAACAGAACTGCCAGGTTCCCGTGTGACACTGCTGGACATAGTGGTAGACACTTGAAACAAGCTGGTTCAATAAATCCCAGGATTTTTGAACTTTTGATCTAGAAAATAAGATCAGTCGCTTTCTAATGGTTGAAGTTATGAGGCATAAAATCTGGCTGGTGTTAGTGTTAGCTTAGCAGTCTGAAATGTGGGCTCCAGATTAAAAGCCTGCTATGGCCAAAGGTGGGACAATATGGTCATCAATAAAAATAGTAAATGCAATGGATTGAAACAGTCAAATATGTTAGAATCGATGGGTTTATAACGCTACCAAGAAATACTAATTGGGTACTTTAGGGAATCAACTCATTATTTTGAATACTAGTTAATAAAGGAAAAAATTAAGGATTTACATTGCCTTCCTTAAATTTACTGTACATTAATTAAGATAGTTAAATAGTTAATGAAGAAAATTTTAATCTATAGAACTATTCCAGCTAATAAACAGAGAAGGAATAATAGAACAGATTACCCTCAACTGCAGGCCCTGTGATGGGCTATTTGCAATATAAAATCTATTAGCCATCCGTGGTTATTGAGCACTTGAAATGAGGCTGGTCCAAAGCAAGATGTGTTATAAGCAGTGATGTGCTGGTAAATGTTTAATTACTGGCTCTCTGAGATGGAAAAAACCTGCTTTGTGATATTTGTTGTGGTGTAAATACTACCACCATAGCCAATGTTTAGCTATCAATGGGATGTTGTGAATGTAGAGTTCAGATGACAGCTTTCATGGGCCAGTGCAAGCAGGTTCTAACACATACCAGCTATGAATGGAAAAAACACAGGACTTTGAAAAATTATATGAAAGTAAGAATATAAAATATCTCAATCATTTTTAATAAATGTTGAAATGATAATATTTTAGATATATTGAGTTAAATAAAATATATTATTAAAATTATTTTCACTTTTTAAAAATAGGGGTACTAGAACACTTAAAATTACATCTGTGGCTCATTATATTTATCTTGGGCAGTGCTACTATGGACAGTAATCATCACTAACTGCCAACATACCAGGTAGATAGGTAGATAGACAACCAGTTATTATGTGACTCCTGATGGAAGTATATAACACCACCTATGAAGCAGCCTTTTCAAAGAACCAACCCTGTTACAAGATCAATTTTTTAAAATAATTACTAGGTTAATAGGAAATACTGAAGTCAGAAGAACATGTTAAATGACATCATAGGGCTGTAGTCAGTAAAGTCTAGGAGGTAGGATATACCGTAGGACCAAATTTCTTCAACAGATATGTACATTACAAGGGAGAGAAAGAGAAATGAAGGAGGACCTATACAATAAAAGAGACTTGAGAAACTGTCAACTGATTATAATTTGTAGACCTTACTGGAGTCTTAACTTAAACAAACATATTGTATGAAAGAAGTCCTATTATGAAATTTATGGGACAAGTGGAAATTTGAACACTGACTGGATAGTTGATGATATGAAGATTTTGTTGTTAGTAGTTTAGATGTGATGATGGCATTTTTATTATTTTTTTTAAATCCTTATTTTTTAAGGATAAATACTATTTATAGACCAAATGTTACCATGTCTGGAATCGCTTCAAAATAATATGGGAGAAGATAAATGAGTGGGGTTATATATGAAACAAGGTTAGTCATGATTATTGTTGAAGCTTATCAGGGGTAGTATGTTTACTATTAACATGTTTAAATTTTACCATAATAGAGTTTTTTTGAATTTGTAAAATAGTTAGGTATAAATGTATTTCCATCTTTTGTATATGTTTGAGCATTGGATCTCCTACGTACAGGAAAGTGTTTGAGTACTTAGAGGTATATGAATCCTTTGTCATTTACAAGGGATGTAATAGGTATCATGTATTATTCCGCTATATATGTATTTTTAGAGCAATAATAATATTCTTGGTGACTGTCACCAAAAGTTATTTCTAAATTCCCATTTTACTTTTGTTCTTATGTTTTATGCCATATGTCCGTTTCTATTTCAAATGTAACTATTTAGGCCTTATCTAACCTAATAAAGTATAGGCTCTTAAAAAGAGAGAGAGAGAGAGAGACACTTAAGAGATATGGTGATCAAATGTAATGTTTGGATAACTTTTGGAACTCAATGCAAATTAATCACCTGTAGGAAACAAAAGTTATGAAACAACTAGATATTTTAATATCGACTGGACATTTGATGACTTTTAAAAAAGATTTTATTTATTCACGAGGAACAGAGAGGCAGAGACATAGGCAAAGGGAGAAGCAGGCTCCTCCCAGGGAGCCCAATGTGGGACTCAATCCTGAAGCTCTGGGATCACGCCCTGAGCCAAAGGCAGATGCTCAACTGCTGAGCCATCCAGGCGTCCCTGGATATTTGATGATGTTAAGAAAATGTTAATTGTTAAGTCTAGGGACACCTAGAACCAAAGTGAACATAAGTTGATGATTGTTATAGCGTGTGTGTGTCCTAGATTGTCATAGCTAGATTAGTCCATTCACAGGATTCATTGTACTAGTCTTTCTACTTTTGTGTATTTATTTTAAAAATGTCCCATAATAATAAGTTAATGGGCTCTAGCAATAGACTGCTTGGATTTGAATCCCAGCTGGGCCCTTGTTATGCTTATGACCGTGAACAACTTACTCAGAGTCATCATCCTTATCCATAAGATAGAAATGTTATTTGTATCTACCTCATAGTATGAAAATTAAAGTAATTAACATAGAAGTAGGGAAGGAGGTAGATGTGAAAAGGCACAGAGATTTGAGACAGTCCCCCACTGTCTCACTGACTTGATGTGATTGAAGTCCCGGTATCCAACTCCCCAAGCCCATATTACTCTCTTTAGGTCCCATAAAACACTCCAGAATCCTCCTAATCAGTTCCCCTTTTTACTCAAATAGGTTTAAATTTGTGTCTCTGTCTCTTGCAGCTTAAACAGTGCCAGCTAATAGATAAACATATATTTTTACTCTAATATCCTGTGAATTTGAAGTTTGCTGTGTGTGGGCTGGGAGCAGCCTGTCTTTGACTGGTTACTTGTCTGGAGTTGCTACTTGGGCTCCAGGATGGTAGCCTCTCAGCTTGGGTAAGGGTATTTTATATTTAGATGAGAACTTCTTTTGTTACCTGATTTGTTTGATTGAGTCTTAAGATTAACTTGACTGCTCTAAAATATTATCTATCTAGATGTTTGTCTGTTTATATATCTGTCTATATATCTGTCACCTATTTTTAAATATTTCCTTCATTCAACAAATGTTTGTTGAGGGTTTTCTGGTGCTGGGTACTCTGGGTACTCTGGTAGAAACTGGGGGAGATGGTAGAAACTGGGGGAGATGGCAGAGAAGAAATCAGCACTCCACACATCTTATACTTCAGGGAGGGTATGATTTAAGAGTACATCTGACTGCACTAGCAGAAAATCTTCCTGAGCATGGAGATAGCTCTGGGTCTCACATAAAGTGAAGTTCATTCACAGGGGCAGGCAGAGCAGGGCCAGAATTAGGTTGAAATGAATAGAGGCACTTACTTCAGGTGTGAAATTTGAGGAACTGCCAAAGGACTTGGTAATTAAGATGAATAATGGTTTACTGTTATTTGGGGGGAGGGGAGTGCCCAAAGGTTATTTATTGATAGAATAAGTTCAGAGAAAAATTTCAGAGCTTAATATTCAAACTTCACGGCATGTCATGATCTACAATTTCATTTAAATTAAAAGGTTTAAGGTGGCTTTGATTCTTCCAGGAGTTGTATGTCTGAAATAATAATACTTTGTTTTTCAAAATTCTCTAGAGCCAGTTAACTTCCAGAGTATCATGATTTATTGGGGGACATGAAATTGAGACCATTTTTATCTCTATTTATTTTATCTATACAATAAATTACTGTAGAGATTAGCAGTATTTTATGATTGATAAGTGAATATAATTTATGGGACTACTCACTAAAAATTTATTTTTACTCATTGGCATGACAAATTTTTAAAAGTTTAGATCAGGGATTTGTAACTAGGAGCAATCTGGCCCCCACCCCACTCTTCCCAAGAGGGGCAGGGTCCCATACCTCCAGGATCCTCTCAAAACAAAACAAAACAAAACAAAAAAAAAAAACTTAACAGAGATCACTATTACTATTCTCAGCCAGTGAGTTTCAAATCTTCCTTACTCACAATGGGCTTATACAGCACATCCCCTACCTCATTCTTCAACTGCTTACAAACTGCAAATTGAATTTATGATATTCATTCCGCATACAATTCTCCTTCCAGCTGGGGTCTCAATACCACTAATTAATCCCAGTTTCTTACTCACTTTGGAAATACGGCCATTCTAGAAACCTTCATATCTCTCATAAGCTAATACAATCAGTCATCAAATCCTATTTATTCTATCTCCTAAATATTTCTTGAACCCATCCCATTCTCCCTACCCAATGAGATACATTGCCAAGTCTCATCTGTACTGTTGTAATGACCTCATCCTTGACCCCTCTGTCCCTAGTAGTCCTTCTGCATTTAAATTGATTTCTCTCCAATTTGTTTTCCACCAAGCGGACGTAGTGATTTCTTTAAAATACAGGTCTGGTGTTGTCCTTCTCTGATTTAAAACCCTTAAATTCTTATTCATTGCTCTTAGGGTAAACCCCAAATCTTTAAGTCCCTGTGTGATCTCCTTCAATCCATCTCCCCACTCTCTTTTCCATGTTCTATCCAAAGTGGTTCTTTTCCAGTTTTCAAATACCATGCTGCTTTCTCCCTTAAGACATAATGATGTAACATTGAATGTAATGTTCTCCCTGTTCTCCCTACCTACTTACTTGCCTGACAAACTCCTATTTACTTTTCAGGTTCTAACAAGTGTCAGTTGCTAAGGACCCTCCAGAGTAGCTCAGGTCCCCAACTCTCAATGTAGCCTGTGTTTTCTTTCAAAGCACATATATATTATATCTACTGCTCCACCAGTTCATAAGGTTCTTTTTTTTTTTTTTTTTTTTTTTTTAAATTATTTATTTATGATAGTCACAGAGAGAGAGAGAGAGAGAGAGAAGCAGAGACACAGGCAGAGGGAGAAGCAGGCTCCATGCACCGGGAGCCCGACGTGGGATTCGATCCCGGGTCTCCAGGATCGCGCCCTGGGCCAAAGGCAGGCGCCAAACCGCTGCGCCACCCAGGGATCCCAGTTCATAAGGTTCTAAAGAACAATTTCCCCAGTGCCAAACACAGCATCTGACTATTTGTTGCATTAATGAATAAACGAGTATCTTTAGCTGTGGTTCATTCCGTACCCTGCCCATTTCCCTAAATGACTACTGTAGGTATAAATTTTCCTTTCTCATGTGTTTTTTCATTCATTCTATAAATAATTGTTCTAGGTACCACTTTCTTTTTTTTTTTTTTTAGGTACCACTTTCTTTCAACTTATTTGTAGTTCTTGTTTATGTTTCTCAGGATATCGTTCATAACCAAACAATTCGTAAAGTTTTTTTTAATAATAAATTTATTTTTTATTGGTGTTCAATTTGCCAACATACAGAATAACACCCAGTGCTCATCCCGTCAAGTGCCCCCCTCAGTGCCTGCCACTCAGTCACCCCCACCCCCCGCCCTCCTCCCCTTCCACTACCCCTAATTTGTTTCCCAGAGTTAGGAGTCTTCCATGTTCTGTCTCCCTTTCTGATATTTCCTACCCATTTCTTCTCCCTCCCCCTCTATTCCCTTTCACTATTATTTATATTTCCCAAATGAATGAGACCATATAATGTTTGTCCTTCTCCAATTGACTTATTTCACTCAGCATAATACCCTCCAGTTCCATCCACGTCAAACAAATGGTGGGTATTTGTCATTTCTAATGGCTGAGTAATATTCCACAATTTGTAAAGTTTAAGGTTTCTACCCAAACTTGCATGCTAGTCACTGTACACCTACCACTTACTAGTTGTGGGGATTTAAGGCAAGTTAATTAGTTATATAATTAGAGGGCTATCATGAGGCTTAAGTAATAGAAGGATAATAAAACAATTCATAACACCTAGTTGGAGTTCCATGAATTTTCTTTTCTGTCTGGCCTCCATGGTTAAGGAAAAGGGACTCAGTCCTTGTGCCCTCCAGGGTGTGATTCTGAATCCCTTTTCCCTAAACACTAATCAGATAGGTCTCTGGGCTGAAATTCAAAGCGATCTCTCCAGTTTTAATCAATCCCTTATTAACGTAATGAGTAATTAAGTTTTTTATTTGGTGAGTAAAAATTGGGCCTGAGTTCTGTAATTTAGGCTGTTATCTATGTGCTTAACAAAGGAGAAAATTATAATTTTCTACAGATCTTATTCCATCTTTCCCACAACAATCAAATACAAAATCAATTTAGTGGTAGGATATGGAGTTGATTCTTGAGCCTGGAAGCCCATCCATTAAGCTGTTCTACTAATGCAGGCATGAGGTGAGGAGGGCCTCTTGGCAGGACTAGAGAGAGGGGAGAGACAGGAGAAATATCCTAAAGGGAGGCTTTTTCTGATGATTAACCTAAAGTAGCTACTCTCTATTTACCATTTTGTTCTAATTTTCCATGAAGCACTTAGCATTATCTGACATTTTTCTTGTTTACTTCTTTGTTTATTAACTGTCTCCTTCCACTAGAATGTAAGCTCCAAAAAATAAGGAACCATGTGTGTTGTCTTTGCTATTAGAGACCTAGCACCCAGAGCAAGACATAGCATAAAGTAACACTTGGTATATATTTGTGGAATGAATAAATTGTTACTAGAAACAAGAGGCAACCAAATATAGTCAAAGTAATTTCAAAGTTTAAAGCGTGATCAAGGTAATAAAGTACCAATAACAAGGAGACATATTCTTATAGAAGGAGTAGGGAGGTTTTTGTTTTACTTTGTTTTCTTGTAGGGGGAGATATGAGTTTTAATAGTTTTAGACATGTTGAGTTGAAATGATGGGAAATCCTGAAAGGTGAAAATTTCCAACAGATGGCTATTTACACTAAGGGATTAATTTTTATTTATTTTTATTTTTTTATTTTTTTATTTTTTTTAAATGTTTTATATTACTTTTTTTTTTTTTAATTTATTTACTTATGATAGTCACAGAGAGAGAGAGAGGCAGAGACACAGGCAGAGGGAGAAGCAGGCTCCATGCACCGGGAGCCTGATATGGGATTCGATCCCGGGTCTCCAGGATCGCGCCCTGGGCCAAAGGCAGGCGCCAAACCGCTGCGCCACCCAGGGATCCCCCTGGGATTAATTTTTAAATTGAGATTTAAACAAAACAAAAGAAAACCCTCTTCTGGTCCAGGCTCTGTCCTAGGCTGTAAGGACAAAAGATGAACAACAAGCTTTACTTTGGGAGCCCATAACTAACAGGAGGAAATAGATAACCAATTATGATATAAAAGTTTCAGTAGTATAATGATAGACAAAGTGAAATGGGAACACAGAGGAGGGAATATATTACAGAAGTCCAGGATGTCTTCCCAGGGTGGAAAGATGAGTATTAAGTTCTAGGAAAATAAAACTGGGAGGAAAGCCCTGAGTTTGATAGTACTATTCATGTATAACACATGGTATATGCTCCACAAATCACTGCAGGTGACCAGTGGGCATGAAGTAAGGTACTAGTTCATTTAAAAAGAGAGAATCCATATCATTGTCTATTTTGCTGATATTAGCAACCATACTTCTAAAGAATTTTTAGTAATATAAGAAAATGTTTTTACTTAGACTGTTTTTAAAAAGTAGAATATAAAATTACGCACACAATTGGATTCTAAAGATTTATTTTTTTCGTTTAGAGTTTCCAAATGTCTCACAAAGGGAATATATTAATCACGCCTTTCCCCATTTATAACCAACACGTTTATCAAAGTAGCAGAAATAAAATAGGAAAACAAAGAAATGGAAGAGGGAGATATATAAGATTATTAGTCATAATTGTCTCAGAATGGTGAGGTTATGTGTGATTTTTGTTTCCTTTATACTCTTCTGAAATGTCAAGTTTTCTACAAGGAACTATAATTGAAACATGAGAAAAATAGATTCCATTTACTTGCTCATTAATTCATTTAACAAATAAGTATGTGTTTAGCGCTTATTACGTGCTTAGCACGTGCTAAAATTAGAAGCTTGGAGGTTATTTAATGTAAACAATTTGTTTGAGTTATTAGAAAGACTCAGAGAGGGGCACCTGAGTGGCTCAGTTGGTTAAGCAACCAACTCTTGGTTTCGGCTCAGGTCATGATCCCAGCATCCTGGGATCAAGCCCCAAGTCAGGCTCCCTGCTCAGCGGGGAGTCTCCTTGTCTCCCTCTCCCTCCAACCCTACCCCTACTAGCATTCTTACTCTCTCTCAAATAAATTAATTAATTAAAAAAAACAGAACTCCGAGGACATATGACAACCTTAGGTAGATAGGTAGTAATCGGACTCAAACAGGGATCACTCTCCTCTGGTTCTGGACTTTCTTTTTTATCATCTTAACACTATGTGCAGGAAGGAGTGATTTGACCACATAATCAAATAGCAGTATGTCCCTTACTGGATATCCTTCCATAATGTATCCCTTGTTACACTAACTTTACATTCTGCATTCAGAAGTTCTGTTTTGTAAATACCATTTCTCCATTCTGAGACTTTTACAGGCTGCTCTTTCCCTCTCAAATAAAGTTTGGACTTTTCTACCCTGACATTCAAGGCCTTCTTTAGTCTGGTTTTTGCATATTTTTAATATATTACATTTGGTCTGCTCATTGCTCAGATACAGAAAATAACAAACTTATCATGTGTGATTTTCATGCTCCATGATTATTCTCAGCTTTCCAAATATTATTAAGTAATTTTCTCAACAGAGGTGTGTGGTCAGAGGGAAAGACAGCTAGTGACTAATCAATGAACAGGACTGAACCTAAAACTATAGAACATAAAAGTTTAGCTTCTGTTGGGTCTCTACTTAACAGGTGTATGATCATTGGTAAATAATTTTGTCTTCTTTGAAAAGCCTATGCACATTATAGGATTATTGTTCATTTCTTCACTTGTAAATTCTCATGTAATGAGTTTTTTTATTACATATTTCCTATTCACCAAGCTCTGTGTTGGGGTCTGGGCATTCATCAGAATCAGATGGGCATAGTCTCTGTGATCCTGGATGTTCAGGGAAAAGACAAAAGCACCAAGTAAACTAGTCACTACAAATTGTGACAAATATGAAGAAAACAATAAGAGAGCAAGAAAGGGAAATTAAGAAAGAAATAGTATGATAATATTTTAGCAAAAAAATGAGGGGGAAGTAGCTTAGCTAATGGTAGGGAATAGGTTTTTTAAGTAGAATATTATGTACAGAACCCTGAGATGGGAAAGGCTTTGTAATACTTGAAGAACTAAAAGAAGACTCTAGCCAAGAATGAAGTGGAGAGGACAATGGCATGAGATATGCTGGAGATGGGCAGGGACCGGATCCTGAGGGCCTTACAGGCCATAATAAAACATATAAATGTTATTCTAAGGGTTAACAGATAGCAGGAGGGTTTTAAGCCAGGGAATGACATAACTGATTTAAATGGTCTTACTTTAAATGGAGAATGGAATGAAGAAAAATCCAGTAATTGTAACCCAAGGCAGCAATAATGAAGGCCCAGACAAAGGAGTGACAGTGAGTATAGGTAGAGAGAAAGAAAAGGAGAGAGAGAGAGAGAGAGTAGACATACTTAAGACATATTTTTGGAGGTAGAAATTGTGAAGATGTTATAGAATAATGAACTGGACAAATTAAGTAAACTACAAAATACTGTGAACACTTAGAGTTTTACCGCCACCCCTCTGGGCCTTGTGGAACTGAGAGGGCAATAAGGATTTCTTCTGCTGCCAGTGAGGCTTTCTTGTGTCTGCTCTTTGTATACATGCTGGATCACGTGTCCTATCCAACTAAATCTGGTCTTCTAAAAAATTTACCTTTTTCTTAAACTCATTTATTCAAAAACTATTGAGCTCTTAGCATTAATCTAAAGGTAAAGGATTTGAATATAAGTTGATCCAAAATATGATTTATATATTGTTTTCATTCAAAGATATTCTTTAAAAACAAAAGAAGCTCCTTTATCAAACTATGAGAATTGTGTGCTGGCATAAGCAAAGTATGTTGATGGAGAATATAAAAACAAAGTCATAATTTGCACTAGAATTTAAAGTCGCAGAGACTCAGTATTTTTATATCTAACTAAGGAATAATGAGCAGTGTAAAGATTATTAAAGATGACCATTGCATAGAAATAGGTCTTTGATTTTAGAATCTTTATTTTACCAATAAAATGTAGTACTGTAAATTAATCTTAGTAAATTTCCCTACCTTAGTAAGCTCATATATGCTTCTAGACAAACAAGTCCCCCTACCTACCAAAACAAAATGAAAGATGCCTTTTTTGTTCCAGTTTAACCTCATTGTTCTTTGAGGAGGTCCTGAATTTCAAATAGATCCAGTCATTCCAAAATAATGATAAAATCTAAACAATCTACCTACTTCAAGTTCTAGCCTTTGTTTAAAGTAAGTGGATTAACATTTTCATTGTTGGGATTTTCTCCAATCTAGGTTTGATAGGTTATCAGAAAAAAAAAAAAAAAAAAAAAAAAAACACCATGGCAGTCCTCCTTAGCTCATTCCCCTCACTTTATCCTCCCATTCCTAAACCCTTTTCTTTCTTCTAAGATGATAGCATTCTTTTTTTTTTTTTTTTTTAACTGCAGGCAATGGTCTAATACCTCCCTTTAATCACAGTTGGAAAAGTTTTTCTTTGTTGAGAAGCTTTTGACAAATGTTTGCCTAATATTAAAGTGCAGATGTCTCTCTAAATTTTTTAATATGGAGAGCGTTAATGATTTCTGTTCTTTCCCTATCACTTTTTTTTAGAGCACTTGTAGTACGAGACAGACCAAAATAAAATTTTCAAGAGTTCATGCTTCTAACCACCCCAAGGGGTGCTCATTGGTCTCCTTGTGCTTCATGCCTAAAGTTGTCTGTTTTCCTATGTAATCTTTTTCACTGCATTGGCCCCAAAGGAGAAAGTAACCTAAGTCCTTTTAACAAGTCTATACATGTTATTTGGGAATAGGAAGACTGTTTCAATGCCATGATCAGTCCTTGTCATCAATAGATTATACCTCCTTTTCTTTTTTCCCACTTCTTAATGATCTGGTCAAGTATACATTCTCTCTCTCTGAATGTTTCCTAGACACTGAAATGTATAGCTTACATAATTTCATTATCTCATCAATAATGGCAAATTGAAAAGCAATTATGGTAAATATTGATCTATGTTCTCTGATATGCAATGTAAAGTCATTTTATATATGTAGATATATAAAATATATTCCATTTATTCCTGTCTCTCTTCCTCCGTCTTTTTTTCCTCTGTCTTTTCTGACCAGATGTCAAGTTCATATCAGCTGTTATCAACAAGACCATTCCTTGCACAAGGAAACACATCTACATTCTGACAAAAATGGTCTTCTAGGAATGGCAGTTTTAACCTATATCGTTGACTTTCTAAGCCTTTCCCCTTGGAAGGTGCCGGAAGTTTCACTGTCAGCATGGGGATAAAGGTAATTGAGAACTTTTGAAACTGGAGAGGCAGTTACATGCAGCAGAGCTGGCCCAGAAGCAGCATTTCAGAGGGTAGGTTCTTTCCAGTCTGAGCTGGAGAATCTGAGCAAGATACTTACTTAGCTTATCTGGGCCTTGGCTTCCGTCTCTGTTAAATAAGAATAATACTTTATAGGTTCAAAAGTATATCAGCGCACTTTATAAAATATGTTAATTGTTGCTATCACTCAGTTAAAAGTAAAGGCAACAACAAAATTTTAAAAGTAAAGGCAAAAATTATAAATAAAGAAATAAAAGTAGGAATTTGAAAAATCAAACTTTGGAGGCTCTGGTCCAACAATACCTTGTCCTAATCTGAATTTCCCACCTTTCTGTCATTAACTTGCTTTGCATTCTTCCTCTAAACATATGTGTGAAATAATATATATTCTCAGTTGTGTTTTTATTTATTTATTTATTTATTTTAATTTTTATTTATTTATGATAGTCACAGAGAGAGAGAGAGACAGAGAGAGAAGCAGGCTCCATGCACTGGGAGCCTGATGTGGGATTTGATTCCGGGTCTCCAGGATCACGCCCTGGGCCAAAGGCAGGCACCAAACCGCTGCGCCACCCAGGGATCCCCTCAGTTGTGTTTTTAAAGAGCTCTACAAATACCTAGAACTCATTAGTCATTCACAATTAGAATGTTTTAATGGGAAGTTAAGGCAACTACACTGAGAACATAGAGGAGTTTTATTAAGGAAGAACATAGCAATCATTAGGAAATACGACATTTTCAACGAATTGGATCAGGCCCAAACAGAAGGAAGCAGTGAGGTCTTGGGACAGCACTGGGATCTTAGAGAATCACCAGCCGGAGAGAGAAACAGGGAGAGAAAGATGGAGATAAGACAGACTTCACATCTTGTAGAATTTTCCTCTTTATGTAGAAAATGGGGGAAAGCTTTCTTTATTCCTCTATCCTCAGTAATTCTTCTAGGACTCAGAATTCAAGCAAGTAGTATATATATATATAAGATTAACCAGGTTTTTGTGCACTTGCCTAGGAACTCAACCATCACAGTGTTTCTGAAAGAAAAAATGTATTCCAACTTCCAAAGAGCCAACCCTCAAATGCATTTTTGGAATGCAATCTGTTTGAAAGTGAAATAACCAGGCAGCCTGTATAAGTTCTCTTTTGAAAGAGTTTGCAGTTAGAAACATATCAGCTTCTGTGAAAAACTGTTTTCTAATGGGGGCTAAATCTTTTGTAGCTATCTTATATACTTTCTGGAAGGAGATGGACTATAAATATATACATGAGGTGTATAGATTAAAACATTTAGGTAGATTTTAAGATTTTCAGGACATAGCTGTAGAATACTTTCTCCATATTCAGACATCCTGGAGATCTTTTTTTTTTTTTTTTCCATAGCCCTGAAATCAACTATTTACTTTAGTATATAACAGGCCTTTCTTAAATATATCTTAAGAATAATCTCATCTATAATAAATCATATCTATATGAAAAAAAGCTCGGCAAAACGCGTAATACTGTAGCCATGTCCATGGTTTATTAAACCCTCTCTGGAGTATATAGAATTGCTTATACTTACAATTTAAAAATTAAAATGGCAGGTTTGGGTGAAATAATTTCCAAGGTTCAACAAGTATTTGAACTTTTTCCGATCAGGAGAGTTATAACTTAGAATTTCTCCTATAGTAATTTTACTCAGATAAATGATATGAATAATGAATTATTCATTACTAAATTATTCCAGCCAACTTATTCTTTTTACACCCTAGCTTATGACTGCAACCCTAGTAAAATTCGTGTTCAAGAAAAGAGATAACATATTTTTCTTCCTAAGGGTAGTCACCCATAAGTAAGGTCCAAACCAGGACACTCTTCTCCAGAAAAATGCTAAACCAGACACTAAGCATAGAATAGGACTAACGTGGGAAATCCTGACTCTGGTACCCAAGGCATAGTTGTGCTTTGGCTGCCCAAATTTCCCGCTCAGCACGGTGTGATCTGAGAGGAGGTAGTGTGAATTAGTGCAAAGAACTCACTGACCCAACTGATTCAGGTTCTCTGCTAGAGAACTGACACATCATCCACCAGCTCTTTAAAACAGGAAACTGGAGAAAGCTTTCCTTCACCTCCGCCTTCCAACCACTGATCAAATCTTGCTATTTTCACTTCTTACTTCCATCCACTTCTATTCACTCCACTATCACTACCTTAGTTCAGGTCATCATTGTCCATCACCTGCATGATCACAGCAGCTTCCTATTGGTTTTCCATTACATCCTGACCCCTCCAATCCATTCTTCACATCAATGCCTAACTAGTCTTTCTCAATTGATCATTCTCCTTCTTAAAATCCTTATTGGGTCCCCATTGTCCTCAGATCAATCTTTACCTTGTCCTGTAAGACTGTCCATAATTGGATACTTATCTCTAGCCTCCCCCTTCATCGCTCCCTGCCCACTCCACCTGCACACCATGCTTCAACATATTGAATTTTACCCAGTTCCTGGAATGCACCTCCCATTTAACAATATTTTGCTTAAACATTTCCTCCTCCATACTCCCCATTCTAGCCCCCCATCCCACTCCTGTGCCTGAAATTCCATCTTCATTACTTACATCTCATCTTAGAAAAGGCTACCAGAAAGCCTACCTCCCTGTAGGCTCCTAGTCCTTCTTATGCACTACCATCACAATAATCTCTACTTCTCTCCTCAGAGCTCGTATTCAAACTGTGGGTTGCTTCTTTGTCTGAAATCCCACTGGACTGTGATCTCTGTGAGGGCCTTCACTTCAAGTTTTCCTATCCTTGACTTTCCAGCAACCTGTTTTACACAACACATCAAGAAAATCCATTTGCTTCCAAAAATGCCAACCTGACTTTGTGCACATTCCTAATCCCCAGCTTTCAGTCCCAATTTTTATATTTTTTTTGCATATCACAGTAAATAGCTAATCATACCATCTTGACTCATTCATTTTCTCCCATGCTGTAGGGCTTCTCCTTCAGTGGAAACGAATACCATGTACCTTATGAGTGCCTTAGGGCAAACAACATATGGAAAGGAAAATTGGCTTATTGCCATAAAAAACACAAACTCAGCAGATTTTTCTTTCCTCCTAAATTTAACTCAATGAAGAAAAGTGCTTACATCACCAAAGCTTCAGAGACCCCAGGGAAGTCACTGACAGCTGATTTCTCAATCTCTCCCCAAAGTACTGTAAAGGGCAAATGCCTCCAGTTTTAGGATCCATGCATTCACAAATTGGTGAAGGTGCTTAAAAATCATAAAATACTATGTAGAGATTCATTAAGACATGCTTATGATCACTATATTCTTATTTCAAATTTAAGACTGTCCTTCAAACACAAAAGATATAGAAGCATAGGCTCCCCCTCAATTGGAAGAATACCCTGGAAGCACAACAATTCAGCTATGTGAAATAGACAATGAGGATAAGTTAGAGCAAACAATATATATAGTGATCTTCTGGAATTCAAGTATGAAGATGGCAACATCCATCCCTGGCTAAATGCATCCACTTCTCTATGAGCTCTATCTCAGGTCATACCGTTTTTAAAATCTCATGGCCAGACAACGACAAACTAGATGAAATGTCATTTGGAACCAGTGTGCCCAGAGTTTAAAAGAAAAAATTTTTGCCCCTTGGATCCTAATTTCAGTAACTCATTTTTTCCGTGGATATTTATTTAAGGCTGGTTGAGAAGGGTGCTGTGATGGTCCAAGCTACTATCGATACATAATTGACTAGAGCTGTTAGAATAATTGATCATATTTTAGGTAACTGTTTAGTATACTAGTATTCTTTCTGTATTTTGAAAGAATTCATTTTAGAAATTACTTGAGTATCTGGGAAACACAAGTGCTTACTTACATGCAGCATAGGTTAGCACTCACTGTAATTTAGATCGTGGGTAGCCTACCCTGTCCACTTTTTTCCTACTGCAATTAAGAGGAAATCTCATAATGTCCCATCCTGAGTGATCTGGTCTTGCTTGTTTCTCCAGTTCTACCTCGTTCCTTGCCCAGTATGCTGTATCCACACTGGACTTATTTCAGGTCCTCAAACACTTGAGAGTCTTACTTGGCTGGACCTTTTGCACATGCTGATCAGTCTGGAATGCTATGCTCTTACCTCTTTCCTGGCTGGCTGCTTTATAGACCTTAGATATTCGTCTAAAAGTAACTTTCCTAGAAAAGCCTTCTTTGACTATCTGTTTCCTCTCTCCTGTTTTTCTCTAACATAGCCCCAAGATTTTCCTTTCACAGGGCTCATACAATTTGTTATTATTTGTTTGTGTGTTGTCTCTTTCCTACTAGACTATAAACACCTTGAAAGCAGGAGCTGCATCTAACTTATTCATTATTTAATTCCTAGCACATGGCCTGGCACAATGCCAGGCTCTCAATATGTATTTATTGAATGAATGTATGAATACTGGATTGGAAAAATACACATGATGTTAGTTCTGTGAATTAGGCATTGCTTTGTATGGGTTTATATTCTATTAATCTCAACATATATTTAGAAGAAATATTCATATAGCATCAGTATTGAATCATAAATACAAAGATATTCAGACTTACAGTAGTAAAGATGATTTTAAAATAGTTTTGAAGAACACCAGTTCTCCAAGGATTTGTGGCCACTAGAATAGATGTGGAAGGTTTAGAAGATTGTGTTAAATCTTGCTTATACTGTGACATAGCCTGGAAATCATCTTAATCATCTTTTCATTCTTTCAGTCATTTTTTTTAAAGATTTTTATTTAATTACTTGACAGAGAGAGAGAGAGAGCAAGTACAAGCAGGGGGTGGGGAGAGGGAGCAGCAGACTTCCCACCAAGCAGGGAGCCCAACATGGGGCTGGATCCCAGGACCCGGGGATCATGACCCGAGCCGAAGACGCTCAGCCGACTGAGCCACCAAGGCACCCCTCTTTCAGTCATTTGAAAGAGATCCTTGGTAAAAACGTTTTCTTCCTGAGACTTTTTAAAGCATAAATAGTGTAAATTTTCTCTCTTCAAAAAGTCCAGTAAATTCAAGTAGTTGATTTTAATCAGTTAAGGTTTTTTCTGCACCTAACAATCACTGGTCTAATCTTTGCTTTTCTGTACTTCTGTAAAATCGTAATTTAACTTTCTTTAACTCTTACTAGATGCTGTAGAGACCAAGATGAGTTCCCTATAGTAGGCCATGGCCCAACAGGAAACATGCATAAACAGTTATTTATAATTCAGCGTAGTCAAGCGAGGGAGTTATGCTCTCAAGAACTACTTCAACCAACTTGAGGGCATCAGAGTCAGTTTCCTACAGGAAGTGGCACATGAACTAGAACTTCAAGGGTGCATAGAACTAAACTGGGAGAAGTGGAAATAAAGGGCACAGCATGCACAAAGACAAGAAGCATTGAAACAAGAAGTATTTCACTGTGTTCCAGGCATCATAAGCAGTTCAGTGTCCCTGGAGCATAAATTTTGGAGGAGTGGAAACTATTGAGGCTCGAGAGGTAGTCAGGGCCAGATGCAGGAAAGGGAGCTTGTATCTTATTAGGGCGCTTGGACTTTATACTCTAGGCCATGGGGATCCACCAAAGGGTTTCATGGGAATTGTTAATAGTTAATCTCTCTGGGAATATATCCAAAGGAAGTAAAAACACTAACTTGAGAAGATATATGCACCCCCATGTTCTTAGCAGCATTATTTATAATAGCCAAGGCATAGAAACAATCTAAGTATCTATCAATAGATGAATGGATACAGATGTTGTCATGTATGTATATATCTATATCTATATAGACAAATATACGGACACACAATGGAATATTACTTAGCCATTAAAAAAAGAGAAAATCCTACCATTCGTGACAACATAGACAGACCTTGAAGGCACTATGCTAAGTGAAGTAAGACAGAAAGACAAATACTATATACACACTTGTATGTAGAATAGAAAAAAACAAAACCCATATGAAGAGGTTAGACTTGTGGTTACAGAGGAGGAGGATGGGAGAGGAAGAAGGAATTGGAGGAAGGTGGTCAAAAGGTACAGACTTCCAGTTATAAGATAAATAGATGCAAAGGATACGATGTATAGCATGATGACCACAGCCAGCACTGCTGTGTGATAGATAAGGAAGTTGTTAAAAGAATAAAACCTAAGAGTTTTCTTTTTTCTTTTTTTATACTGTATTTATATGGAAGATGGATGTTATCTGAACGTATCATGGTAATCATTTCACAATGTATGTAAATCCAACCATCGTGCTTTATGCCTTAAATTTATACAGTTATGTATATCAATTATTTCTCAATAAGACTGGGGAAAAAATAGTTAATCTCCAAGAACATGTGAATTGAAAAATTTTATGTAAATTACTTTCCATTTTTACACTACTAGCAGTTGGAAGAGACATATCATGAACAAAAACTTCAAAAGATTTACAATTGGGCACTCTTAATTGTGTTTATTCCAAACACTTTCCACATCAAAACGGATGTTTAAAATGAATAAATTTGATATTGTGAAGTAGTCCATCTTTAGTCCTGATGTTTATTAAATAGAAAGATTCAAAAATCATCCAATTATTCTTGGAAAATGTGCATGAATGTGTGGTATTTGGAACTCTATTTTAGAACCCAAATGTCATAGACATCTGGACACAAAAATTATGCAAGAGAGACCTTTAGAAATGTGTTACTAATTATTGACTCTTCCCTGCAACAACACAACTGAGCCTTTGTTATACGCACTATGTGCAGTACTGCTATAGACTGTGGCTTTTTCACATTATGTTTTATTTTCATAAGATATTCCTTATAACTAGCATCACAAAACACTCCATGGAGTTAATAATAAAGATAGTAAGCCTCACAAACAAATGAATTATGTTAGCAGTGATGAACAGACTAAACAATAGCTTAGGAAAAATTGTATAAGGGAAGTAGAAGAAATATGATCAAGCTAGCTGAAAATATAGGCAACTAGGAAAATTCAGGGTGACTAGCTATAATGGAGAGGCCATGTGCAGTTGCAGAATCAGTAGAACTGGACTTATGACTTACCAAATATGTCTATTCATCTCTCTGTGCCCTAATTTATTATCCATAACAAAATGATAGTGCTTTGTAGTATTAAGGTCTTCTTCTATTGTAAAATATAGATTATAAGAGTTTAAAATACCATGGGTTCAGCTACTATTAAGTACCTACTATATGCACTAGGAACAGTTCTCAGTGATAGCGTCTGAGAACCAGGCAAGATCTCGGTTCTTATAGAGCTTAAATTCTAGTATAGAGGAAAAGACAAGCTCTTTTTCCTCTAGTTGGGAAGAGCTATAAATAAAATAATTGTAGCTAGTAGCAGGAAAATAAGACAGGATCATATTCTAAAGAGGAACTGGGTGGTCTGGGGGAACATTACAGAGGCAAGCAGGGAATGGCTAAGACCTAAAGAAAGAAAAGCATCCAGATTTGTGAAATCCAAGAGCCAAGACATTCCTGCTGGAAGTTCCAGTGCCAAAGACCTGGGTAGAAAACAGACTAGACTTCCTTGAGAAACACAGAGAAGCCAGTGGGGTTGGAATATAGAAATGAATGGAAGGAGGACAAGAAAAAAGGTAAACTAAGTCATGTAGATCCTGACAGGCTATGGTAGGAAGTTTGAATTTTATTTTAAGTGCAATGGGCAGCACTAAGAGTAATTTAAGCTGGAAAGTATCATGATCTAATTTATTTAAAAATATCACGTTGGCCGCCGTGTTGGGGCTTCATTGCAGATGGCACAGTGAAAGCAAAGAAACCAATTTCAGAGGCTATTGTAAAATGCCGGGTAAGAGACAATGGTGACTTAGACTAGATGAAGAGAGAGAGGCCTGAAATATGTTGAGTGGTGATATATTGTTCTAAATCTTTGTATTTAAATGTCTTCAGTGTTAATGTGATATTTTAGAAGCTGGATCAGATTAACTCATAAATTTTGTAACCTTGATTTAAACTCAATGAAAAATGAAGGAGTTTAGCTAGGATAAGAGTAATGCCAAATAAATGTCATTTGCTCTGAAACTTTCTATACTGAATTTGGTGCCATATGTATTTGGGGATTTTCACCCAGGTTTGCAAATAAAGAAAAATGGGGAATTTAGAAAAATAAATCATATATCTTTATGATAATTTGACCAGCATGGATTCCAGTAGAATTATATATTATTAAATATATGAATTTATTATTTTATGAAGCATTAAAGTAGATATTTTCAAAGGATGGTCTCCTTACTTTGAATAATTCCCTCTAAGCCAGTTTGGCACAATTAAACAACTGGGACTATCCTTTAAAAATATATAAAATGTACCATTTCTGTTGCAGTTTCATTACATTTGTAAAGTAATACGGAAAAATAAACTGGCCAATAACAGTAGAAAATCAAGATGTGGGGATCCCTGGGTAGCTCAGCGGTTTGGTGCCTGCCTTTGGCCCGGGGTGCGATCCTGGAGTCCCGGGATCAAGTCCCGCATCGGGCTCCCGGCATGGAGCCTGCTTCTCCCTCCTCCTGTGTCTCTGCCTCTCTCTCTCTCTCTGTCTATCATAAATAAATAAATAAATAAATAAATAAATAAATAAATCTATCTTAAAAAAAAAGAAAAAGAAAATCAAGATGTGTACTTAATTCTAAGAGAGCTAAGGAATAAAGGATGTTAAAATTACCTGCATCTTATTTAAAGATATTAGCATGCTGTATCAAAATGTATAATATAAACATAGATACTTCTTAGGTTTACAAAATGTCATTTGTAGGCTGCTTACTTAAAACTTGGGAATAATTTTCCCATAGAAATAATATAACCTCCCAGGCCAGTCCAAAAAAATATGTTTAACCATTATATCACTATATAGTCAAGTATTAGTGAGTGGAACCATACGTTAAGGTTACAGGAAGCATAAGGGCCTCCTTATGTAAGAGGAATATGAAGAATAAAAATATTCCCATGCTTTCTCTGGATATAGGCATAACTCTGGAAAATTACCTTGCCATATAATAATTTTGGCAACTCTGCTCTGAAAGTACTGGCTCTGGGCAGTCCAGGTGGCTCAGTGGTTTAGCACCGCCTTCAGCCCAGGGCCTGATCCTGGGGACCGGGGATCAAGTCGAGTACCATGTCGGACTCCCTGCATAGAGCCTGCTTCTCCCTCTGCCTGTGTCTCTGCCTCTTTCTCTGTGTCTCTCATGAATAAATAAATAAAATCTTTAAAAAAGTCCTGGCTCTTATATTACTTGCACACCTACTAGTTAGTTGAACCCTATTTTGTATACTCCTCGAATTGCTCTTTTCCCTCAAATTATCTGCCTCCTCTACTCACCAAATTATTCTGGTTTTTCTTCAGTGTCATTTAAAAGTTAGGAAAGCAATCTGACTAAACAACATATTAATCTATAAATGACTGGTCAATAATTAAACTTCAGAACTATGTGTACCTCAAAAATGGATGCCTATTAGCCTGACTGAATTCCTAACATAAATTCAGGCATTCTGGTAAAGTAAAAGGATTTTACACAATATGGGATAGCATATATTAAAGAGAAAAAGAATGGAGCTGCATAATTTTTCCTACTTTCTTTACTTCTAGAGTCTCAGCTCCATGTACAAATTCCTTGATGTATTTTTAACCAAGTTGGCCTTTATTACAGTTCTTTGAGTGAGTAATGCCGTTTACAGAAGAAATTGATATATCTCTACTTTTCTCAGCCATATATCAATAATCCATCCCATTAGAACATAGTCCTGTTGAGCTTTTTCCCCCAACCAGGGCTAAGTACCAATCCTTCACTCATCTAAGAGCTTTTCCCCTCCACTGAAATGGTTCTTGAAGTCTTTCACATTTTCTGTAAAGTTTTCCTAGGCAGGTCAGAGAACAGAGAACAGTAATTGCATATATGGTGTCACTCCGTCTGGAGCTGAAGACACCTACATCTTTGCCTCCTGTTTGGTGAGACATAGTAGAAAGACCAGTTTTTGTATTGGTGCTGTTACTAAGCTTAAGCAAATCATTTCCATTTTGTGTGTCTGTTTCCTTATCCAACTGGAAGATGGACATGTGTGTATAGGGAGTTGTAAGGGGTATGTAATACCTGGTCATCTTCTCTACCAAATTGATGCCCAGATCAAATAAGATGATTTATGTGAAAACTCTTTGAATAAATAGAAAGCACTGTATTTTAAAACACAGCTATTTGTTGAGCTCTCACTATGTCCAGGTAGTATTCAGTATTTCTCTATGCTTTATATCATTTAATCCACAAACAAGAAGGTATTAGTAATTCCATTTTACAGAGGAGGAAATGGAGGCTTAGATCAGTTAAATGCCAAAAGTCCAAAGGATGTGGTCAGATCACTATAGTCATATGGCATGTCAGTGGTAGAGCTGGGCTGTGAACCCAGGCCTGTCAGGCTCCAGTGCCTGTCCCTTCACACTGGATTATACTGCGACCCATTCTACATATGTTAAGTCAGTATGAGCTGCCTCATTTATTTTTATGAACCCTACATACACTTATCCCTAAAACATACACTCTAAATCCAATTTATTAATTTTATGGTGACTTATTCTACCAATTTTGCTGTTCATGTGTTACATGTTAATGTTCTCTGTAAAATCATAGACTTCTTTAAGGTCCATTTTCTCTAGCGTTCTTTATGTAGTTCTTAACACAGATGTATAAGCAATCTTTCTAAGTATTTTATGATGAGGAGGAGGAAGAATCAAGAATCTAGGTTGGGGGAGGGTGAATGAATCTATTGAAAAGGGTTCACAAAACAAATACTCCTCACAGGAACAGCTGAAAGTTTTAATATTTCTAAGTGGCCAGCTATAGTATAGTTAAGCACCAAAATATGCTAATATTGTATAAAGATAATTTTAAAAATTGTGTGTGGGTAGTGAGTTGTGAGTCACATACTGAAAGAGGCTTAGCTTTTTTTTTTTTTTGTATTATATAAATAATTGGAATCACATTTCAGAAAAGCGTCCAAAATAGAGCAACTAGGATTAAAACTTAAAAAAAATACACTAAATCATTTCTTTTTTCTTAGAAGCTGGCATTGATTTATATCTATATAGTAGATCAAAACCAAGTATATTTTATCTGTTATACAGGTGTGAAACATAATGCAGATAATACACAAGTTATGCCCCTCAAGGCCATGAATAATTGTGGCCAACCTTGGACAAGAAGTCAGGCATCCCAAGAGTGGAATTAAAAAAAAAAAGTGAAGTCAAGTCCTGAACTACACAGAGAATACCTGTACACACACTCTCTTCTGAGCCTCTGTGACCACGGAAAACCACGGGGGAGATGATGTGAACAGAGAGCCTCTCTTTCTAGCCTCTGGCAGTGAGTAATTCTACCCAATATAACTTTATGAAGGTCACCTCCCATCTTCTGCTTTTGAATAGAGGCAGAAAGAGAAATGTTTTGAAGGGTCAGTATGAGAAAGATTCAGCTCTTCATGTTTAATTTTGACTCTTCTTTAAAACGTCATCTTGGGACTGTAGTTGTCAAGACTATCATGTGTCAGGTATAGTCAATATCGAGGGAACTACCGTTAGGTACTTCGAGAATGCTATTGCCTAGGAACAAAAATCAAAAAGTATAAAAATATGGAGGATAGGGATCCCTGGGTGGCGCAGCGGTTTGGTGCCTGCCTTTGGCCCAGGGCGTGATCCTGGAGACCCGGGATCGAGTCCCACGTCGGGCTCCCAATGCATGGAGCCTGCTTCTCCCTCTGCCTGTGTCTCTGCCTCTCTCTCTCTCTGTGTGACTATCATAAGTAAATAAAAATTTAAAAAAAAAATATGGAGGATAAAACCTGTCTTCTATAGATGAAACAGATCGTAATTGAATCCCTGAGAAAACTGCAACCAGCCAAGTCTTAATAAGGGTGTTCGCCTTACTCCTCAATCTACCTGTAAGGTGACTGAGAGGAAGTGAAAATCATAACTTGGCCAGGACAAAAGGCCAAGTAGCGAACGTCAAGAGTAAGAGGGGTGAGTTCTGAGGTCACTGTTTACTATGCACTGTCTAAACAAAACAAAATAAAACAAAACAAGTCAAAATTGTTAGCAGACTGCAAGAATCTAGGCAGTGGGAAAGACCAAACCATCTCCCCAAACAGACAGTAGGTAGTTTCTCCTACACTGGTCAGGAAAAAGTAATTTACCCTACCAGACACAGGGTGTCCAGGTCCTGATGAATAATTGTACTCTGTTACAGTGAAGTCAGGGATATTTCATCTGACTTTTTTTTTTCTTTTGGTGTGGAAGAAATGTCTTATAAGACTGGCCAGTTTCCCTTTGCTGTGAGTCCACACTCAACAAGTGGCACTCTGATTTCTAATTTTACCTCCTGTTTAAGGCAGGAGTACATAGGAATAGCAGGGTATCTAAACATGTCTATATCTTTTATTGTTAATACATTTGCATTTTGTTTTATATCTCAAGCTTTTATGGCCGTTGAGAGTCATAGCTATACCTAATAATTTAGTCAATTCACGTTCATTTTCAAAGTCAGATTTCTTAGACACAGCTAGACGTATCTGGACTAAAATCTAAAACACGTGATCAGAGCAGACTAAGGCAAGTAAGTTGGTCAGCTAGCTTTTCTCTATGATTACTTTATGCTATAACTCCAACAATAGGAAGAAGATTTTTGTGGTAAATGAAACAATCTTTTGTACTTTATGACTGAAGACAAAGAATGAGCAAATGCTATAGGTGACAGAGGCAATAAAGCTGTTTCAACTCCAGGCATCCATCTGGCTTTTGAAAACATTTGCATGTGGGGTGCCTGGGTGGCTTAGACAGTTAAGTGTCTGCCTTCAGCTCAGGTCATGATCCCAGGATCCTGGGATGGAACCCTGCATTGCGGGGGAGGGTCTCTGGTCATCAGGGAGCTTGCTTTTCCCTTTTCCTCAGCTTGCCACTCTGCCTACTTGGGCTTTGTCTCTCTGTCAAATAAGTAAAGTCTTTTTTAAAAAATTGCATGAAAGTTAAAAAATTTTCAAGTTGTCTGCATTCCCAATATCATTTAACATAGCTAAAGACTATTAGACAATATTGAAGGATGCAATCAATCTTTAAATTATGTGTCCTAAAAAAAAAAAAAAATTATGTGTCCTATTTCATGTTAGACATTTTGTACAATGTCTGGAAATCCAAACAACAAGGCATACAAATAAATAAAATGATCAGTGATAAATTGTGAGAGCATGTACAAGGTGTAGTGATGGCAAGAGAAAGAGAAGTCCCAGCTCTTGGGGCTAAGAAAGCTCCCCTTGAGCTAGGTTTTGAAAGAAATGCAATGTACTGCTCTCTTGGCCTAGGAGGAGAAAGGGAATTCCACGTAGAGGAAATAGCTGGGAACCAAAGCCTGGAAATTATGAAACAGATTGGTTTGCACAGCACATTGCTGGAATATTGTTTAAGCAATGGGAAGAGGTAGAAGGCATGCCTGTTAATGACTTGATCAATAGGGGGTTGGAGGGGATGTTTGTTGATACTGAAAATAGGGAAACAGCATGACATAAAGAAAAGTATAGTTGTCATGACAAAAAGGCAAAAGTGAGCAGGAGAGAGGAGAGCAACAAAAAGAGTGTAGGTCCTGAATTGAGGCAGTTGTAATGAGACTAAAAAAGAAAAGGCAGGTTTGAGAATGGTTTGGCAGCTAGAATCGGTAGGGCTTGGTGACAGATTGTATTTGGGGGCGAGAGAGGGAGGAACTAGCATAACGCCCAAATTACTGGCTTTGGAACATAGGGATCTTTTATTATATCTTTCTCTAAACCATTATACATTATTCATTGTGAGATTGAAGATGTGCCTTAGTCGGAAACATCATTCATTTCCGACTAAGGGAATCCCTAGATTAGAAATCAACCCCACCTACTCCCATCTATGCTTTTCCTGTCCATTTTGTGCTTTTCTCAGGAAACTATGAGATCTGGCTCCAGGGGAATAAAACAAAAACAAAAACAACATGTATAACTAAAACAGACCTATTGTCCTAGAGAAAGAAATATGAAAGCCAGAAGATACAATTAAACACATTTGGAATGCTTAGAACTAAGTGTCCATGGCTTTATCACAGACTGTAGCTGTACTCTGTGTGTACAGCTCTGCCTGGGTTTCATTAAGCATAGAAACTGGCTTTCAATAGCAAAAATGTAAAACCTTGTTCAAGTTACAGGATAACCAGAGACTTGTGCTTGAAAATTTAGATATATGTTAACAAAATTCCATCTTGACTTTTTTCTATTGGATAAAAATAATAAAGCAAATATATAATATTCTAAATATGTATTGCATTCTCATATTAAGGATGTTTGAGGGTTAAAAGGTTTACAGGGATATCATTTCTCAGATTTTGCTCAGAGTGTCATATTGCTTCATATCTTGTCTCTGTGTGGCCATTAGGGAGGCATTCTAGTGTCATGGTTGGTAAACTAAGCCCTGGAGTTAGATTGCCCCAATTCAAACACTGGGTCTGTCACTTATGCCTTTGGGCACTTCATCAGTTGCCTCTATTATCTTCTCTCTCTCTCTCTCTCTCTCTCTCACACACACACACAACTAATAATGTCAACATGATCCCTGGGTAGAGCCCAGTTCCAATAGAAATATTAGACCGGATTTGACTTCAAGAAATATATGATCTGGATCCCTGGGTGGCGCAGCGGTTTAGCGCCTGCCTTTGGCCCAGGGCGCGATCCTGGAGACCCGGGATCGAATCCCACATCGGGCTCCCGGTGCATGGAGCCTGCTTCTCCCTCTGCCTATGTCTCTGCCTCTCTCTCTCTCTCTGTGTGACTACCATAAATAAATAAAAATTAAAAAAAAAAAAAAAAAAGAAATATATGATCTAATTCAGTGGTTCTCAAGCTTTATTGGGCATTTGAATTACCTGGAGGGCTTGTTAAGACACAGATTGCTGGACTCATCCCCACATTTTTTAATTTAGTAGATCTGGGATGGGGATCAAAAGTTTGCATTTCTAGCAAATTCCAGGTGATGGTCTGGGGCCCATATTTTGAGAAATACTGATCTAATTGAAAAGAGAATTCTTTTTTTTAAAAAAAGAAGAAAATCATAATAGTACTTAGAAAACATGAGTATATAGTTTGTCATGATACTGTTTAGGAAGCTAGACTATAGATACTGGGAAATCCAATGGCTGATGAACCATTCATTTAAGTGGGAATCACTAACTTTGTTTTATTAGTAGGATGACCTTGAGTTTCGACCACTGTAGGAATTCATTCACATAATTAGAGTGTGCATTAGCCCCCAACTCAGAGAAACCAATTAATTCAACTCACCTTTTCCAGTATTTCAGGGTTTTATGCTTGAACCTGAACCAGACCAAAGTATGAACCACTAACTGGATGTACCAGACTAATTTGTTGAACTTCAGAACTAAATTAAATCCCAGATACCCTTAAACCTTTTCCTCAATTCTGAACCAAATGAAAGAGATTTGTTTGTTTAACAAAAAAAAAAAAAAAAAAAATTTGAGCTGGTTCAAATTAGAAACAAAACTTTTAGTTTTTTTTTTTTTTTTAATTTTTATTTATTTATGATAGTCACAGAGAGAGAAAGAGAGAGAGGCAGAGACATAGGCAGAGGGAGAAGCAGGCTCCATGCACCGGGAGCCTGATGTGGGATTCGATCCCGGGTCTCCAGGATCGCGCCCTGGGCCAAAGGCAGGCGCCAAACCACTGCGCCACCCAGGGATCCCAACTTTTAGTTTTTTTAAAACAATTGAAATCAAAGAGTATATTTCCTAACACACCAATTCATTAAAAGTGAAATGAAACAAAACAAAATGTTGTTTAAGATACTCCTATACTACATAATAAGTAGTTGACTGAAATGCTAAAATAGTAAATCCTGCTAAGAGTCTGGGTCCCAGCAAGAAAGAGCATTCCACTCACAGGGTTCAAATCAAAACACTTTAATGAAAGACTCCTTACAGTGATGTGGGAAGGGATTTAAGGAAACAAAAGAGGGATGTTGGAGTATCAGAAGACTGGCAACAGCAGAAAATCATGACCAAGGGGTCTAAGAGGCTGAAGAAGAACATGGCCTTTACTCAGCCCAGTGAGAAGAGGAGGCATGGAAAAGAGGCTGTCAGGCTGGAGATTTAGGCCTGGAGAATGCCTCCCCTCCCACCTCTGTGTACCACAACATACACAAAATAGAGTTGCTAAATCAAGAAGGAAATGGAGAAGAAATACCTCAGCCTTTCCCTCTTCCCAGCCTCTGATCACTTCCTGATGCCTCTCCCTGTCTGAACTGAAAATCTGGTGTCAGTGGAGTCCAGTGGAGCCCCGGTGACTGATCTGCAGGGGTCTGCTTTCTGACAGGGCAGGGCAAGTGGTGGAGGGCAAATGGAGATTGACCAGCACAATCTCCCTTTTTACTAAGTTAATGCTAGACGTTAGATGAAGTATTAGTAACTGAGTTAATGTATGTAAAATTCTTAGAAAAGTCCCTGGCAATAAAGAAGCACCATACTCTCAAAGTTAGCTATTATCGTTGCTACAGGCTGCCACTGTTTTGTGGATAAGGAAACGAAGGCTCATGGTCTTTAAGCAACTTCTCGTTGGTTAGCACTAGTGACAGAGCCCATGCTCAAATCCAGGTTTTCAGATTCTAATTTTGTATAAATTCTGCTATGAAAAATGACTACCGTAACATACAAGGTAATGTGTTGCATGCATAATTAATTTTATAATTTCTTGCAGAAAAAAAAGCATCTTTACTCTCTGGACCTGACTAAAGAAATCTGAAACCAGATTAATACCTTATATAAAAAAAATAAAATAAAATGAACTTTATTTCAAAGATATTTCTGCACATATAATAATAGTTGAAGTAATAGTAATGATGATATTAGTAGTAATAGTAATAGCTGTTAACATTTTTGAATGTTTATTTTATGTCTGGTACTATGCTATATTTCATGTCTTATACTAATATAACCACAGTATAGTTTTTTTAGTATATTGACACACAATGTTACTCTAGTTTCAGGTGTATTATACTATGCTCACCGCAAGTAGAGCTATCATCTGTCACCATACGATGCTATTACAATACTACGGACTATATTCCCTATGCTGTACCTTTTATCCTTGTGACCTATTCATTCCATAACTGGAAGCCTGTGTATCTCACTTCCTTTTACCCATTTTGCCCATTCCCCTCCCCCCATGTCACCCATTTTTGATTTCCTGTTTTTCTTTCTTTATTTTTTTTTCAACTTGGAAATCATCCACTTGGAGGATTTTGCAATTGGTGAGTTAAATATGTTTTATCTGAGTCTGCTGGCCCTTGACTGACCATTTAAGGTTTTATAAAATCATTTTAAATGTAAAAAAAAAAACAAACCCTCCCAGATAACAATATATTTTTTCCCTATAACTGTTGGGAAACGTGTTTATCCCATTATCTTGCCATGATACAACATTAGCCCTAAGGTCAGAGGCATGAGTTGGCCATGCATTCAGTATTTGATTACATGAAATAAGACATCTTGAAAATAAACATAGCTAGCTTATTTGTGTCAAGTCAGCTCTTTTGGCAACAGATTTTAAACAATGAGATAACCATTTACCCTTAGGTCTTTGCATTTTAGATTTTTGGAGTTTCAATTCATAGAAGGTATAATCAGCAAGCTGAAAAGTAACATGTACATTTTCAGTCAGCTAAAGAAACAAACAAGAAATGTTTTTTTTTCCCCCTGTGGGGATGTTTTCTACCCTGTCACACTATCTGTCAATTTTTCTCTGATGATGGAGCAGTTATCAGACAAGGGCACTCTAACCAGTGCCTCATCATGAAATTTCAGTTCTTTCTTGGCAGTCAAGTTTCAGAGTTGTCACTAAGAGTCTGTGTAGCAGTAGCATTAGAGAGATGGCTCTATTTTGAAAATCAACCGCATGAAAGAAAACAATCTTAGATGTATGCCCTGTGCTTCACTTCCTGTTTTGTCATCTACTTACAGCACGGGTTGGCCCAAAAGAAATTACCTAGTTATAGTATAAGCCGAACCATATGAAAGTCCAATATTTGGCCAATAATTGATTGCTAAATGCCAATTTGATATCAGACGGCAGTGTCTTATGTTTGTCCTAATAGTTCTGATACTGATTGAAGCAGTCCATGCCCATGGAACAGTGACATTTCATTTGCAGCCTCTTATAAAATTCACACTGTTGGTAAACATATTGTCTTTGCACATTCAACAAATGAGGGTCACTTTTAATTTGTTCCCCTGAAATCTTTTGTTGAGGATTTCAGGCAAATATGAACATCCAAGAAATCTGTGCAATTTTAAGGTGTCTCTAAAGGGTTTATATGTGTAAAGTGTCTGACCAAATTCCTGGCATATGATAGGTGCTCAGAATAATTGAGTCATTAGGTCACTAGTCTATCTAATGGTAATATAGTAGCATACTGTGTGATGTGGTCTTTACTTGTGACACAATGCTGTTACATGCATGATTTTATTTAGGGTCAATTTTCCCTAAAAACCTATTACTAAGACAGTCAACTGACACATCAGATCATGTTCCAAGTTTAAAGGGTAGTATTGCATTATTATATAAATACTCTTCCAGTTAGCAGAGAAGATGAAAAGAAAAAAGGATTTTTTTAAGCATTTGTATAAACTGGATATTAGAAAATGTTATAGTTTATTTTTTCTGGTGAGATTGGTAGGTGATTTCTTACCAGTGTCTGTCTTTTAGTGAACTTGGGGAAATGAAATATGTGATTAACAAAACATCAGTATTTATAAGGAGTTTTGGAGAGCAAGATACTGATTAAATAATTATAGCGTTATACTCCAATTCTCACTTATTGTTTGTACCCAAATTCTTGTAATATGACAGGTTTACTCAAACTTACCCTGTAAGTTATTTTCTCTTTGATGTTACTATCACTGCTCTTAAATACAGAGGAAAATGTGTGATGCAACAGGCGGATGGGTAGATGAGTCAGCTGGCCGTGACAGCTGTACACATGGTCCACAGGTGTTTGTTTGGCTTTGGTATACTTTATAGGAAGAAGTTTTTAAAGGGTCCCACACCACTTTACAAATCTATTTTTTCTGCAGTTCCTTTGTACCAACCACATCTACAGAACAGGCCCTAAATTTTAGAAGTTTTAACCTCCAGAGGAGAGGAAGTTGGTTGATTTCCTCAGCAGTTTGGAGCCAAGTCAGATCCCAGGACTTTGCAGGTGCAGATTTACAATGCAGATTAAATTTCAGCAGGTCTGCGGCCTGAAGCACTGCTTATTTAATAAATTCATAGGACGTCCTGATGCTGTTGCTCAATGGACCACACTTTACTTTGAGTAGCAAAGACATTTCTACTTTTTTAACCTGCTGGTATCTTAGAAGTAATGAAACCAAGCTCAAGCTCACCACCTTCCTCCCAAAACCAGACAGTCTTCCTCTTGAGTTCTTATTAATTTTTACCACTATTGATTCTCCACCAAACCTCAGAGTAATGTGAGGCTCCTTATTATGCCTCCCATTATCACATCCAAGTCAGTTTTGAAGTTCTGATTCTCCCCCTATGTGTATGAACCCCTTTCCTTACTTTTCATCCTGCTGCTGCTACCTGGACCAGACTCTAGGGCATCTCATTCCTAACTGCTCTGTCAGCGCCTCCCATCTCCACTCCATCAACCCAGCTCCATGCACAACTGCCATTCTAAAAGCAGTGCTTATTTATAATAATATTCTGCCGATAACTCACCTGGAATAGAGTCTAGAATACCTTTCCTGGAACGTCAAGGCCCACGCTCCTGCCCTTCTTTCTCCATGCTGATCTCTATGTACATTCTTTTACGTGAACCTTAGGGCTTACCTGAATACCTTTGGTGCTTTCAGCTCTCCTGACTGTCCCAAGTTTCTGTGTGACTCTGAGAGTCATATAAATGCTACAAAATGTCATAAGTATCTAAAATAGCCTAGAGTGAACAGCTTTGTGACATAGGTGGCATTTCATTGGGCCTTGAGGGTAATAAGGATTTCTACAGAGATTATTAACTGTTTCTTCCTACATTTCTTTATTATTGGACTTACGTAATGGACACTCATCATTTAAGAAAAGAAATTCAATAAGTTTAAATTTTCAATGAATAATAACAACAAAAGAGCATCCCTTGGGCCTCTGTTCCCATTGCACAATCCACAACCAAGCAGGTATCCCATTGCAACTATTTTTCTTGTTTCTGTTTTACACCAAGCTTCTCCCCAGGAGGGAGTGTGCCTTGTTCATCTCTATATCTCCACCACTGAGTGTAGTGTGTGGTACAAGGTAGGCATTCAATCAGGAGGATCCAAGGTTTAGAGCCTGAAGTTTATACAATATAAGAGCCCCTCTTTAAGAAATAAAATTGAAATTTTTCTCTAAATTTTCAAAAACATAAGATCTTGAGAAATATATTGCTAGGGCCCCTTATAGGGCATGCAAATGTGGGGTTGGGGGAGGGTAGATTCCAAAGCTTAAACTACTTTAGCTCCATAGTATAGCCACCTCTGCTGCATTATTTTTTTTTCTGTTGTCATTATTAGGTTAGTATTAATATTTTAATGAAAGAAAGATTGAGTGTTAATTCTAAAATAGAATATGAAAGGATTCATGGGTGCCAGGCAAAGATCATGGTCAGGAGTGCAGAATCTGCCTCCACAATGGGACCTCTTCAGTGGTACTTGCCTAGCCACTCATGTCTGAGTTCCCTATAGCAATGACAGTAGTTGAAAAGCACTTAAGCTGCCAGCACCATAAAAGTCCCAGCGACACCCCATTTCTTCACATTGACATACTTGATGTAACACCAGTAGTAACCTCTTTGAAACACTCCAGCAGTGCCTTTGGGGTAAAATCCCACATCAGAATCCAGGTTGGATGTTCTCCTAGTTTGACCTCCATGAGCTTCTTCTCCTTCACTGATGTGAATGACACCATCTTGGAGTCCTGGGTGTCCATTATCAGACTGAGTGAATCTTGTTGATTCATTTGTAATTTTCACATCCATGATCCTCTCTGAGCATGGGGCATCTGACGTACATCTGAGGGTGTTCCACTTTTAGGAAACCAACTTCCTTTAGGTTACATGCTGCAAGGGCACTTGCATTTCTTGGACTTAGTAGGAATTTCAGAGACCTCCTGGGATCATCTTTAACAGCACAGACTTTACTAACAAATGTTGCAGTGAAACCAGCAGTTTTCAAACTCTGTTTGTATTTTGAAATGAAAACATTGCCTTTATAACACCACCATTCTCTAAGTCTTTCAAAATGTGTTCCAAATATTTCCTTCTAATTGGAAACTTCCCTATGAAATCATAGAGTTTGAATTCAGTTTATATTCTTTTTGATGCTTTTCAAGGGCACATTCCTTATAGCTAGTTTTACAAGAGGGAACACTTCTTGTAAAAATATGAGAGAACTTTGTAGTTTCGTGTAATTAAAAATATGTGTGTGTGTGTGTGTGTATACATGAAGTACATTTTGTATATATGTATTTTATTTTTAAGTATTTCAGAAAAAGTTACTGAGATTCATTAATATTTGCTATTTGTGTGAACAGGAGTGGCTGAAAGGTACATTGGCCAGCATCTCCTTATCTAAAGTTGGTTCCCCTACCCCAGCTACGCTGTTGTCACCCTGTTTGTTGCATTCATAGCACTTACACCAAACTGTTACTCTCTGGCTAATATCTTTGTTTATTGTTTATCTAGGCACCTCTTAGATAATATGTAAATACTCTTCAATGTCGACTGTTCTTTAATGACACTACTGGTGCAAAGACTGTCCCATTTCCCACCAGGTTTTTAGATTCCAGGTCTGCAAAATTCTGTTTGAGAAAAGAACTGCTCCCCCTGGTTGATTTGTGTATGCTTCTTGCATCAGCTCCAAAGGGTAAATTTATGAGAACCTTTCAGCCCCCTCTTCCTCTCAGCTGCCAGCTGACTCCTTCCCTTGCCCTTCTACTACCTCCTACTTAACACTTTAGTTCTGCCCTCCAAATAAATCAGCCTGATAGTCCTTGAGTGCCTTTGTTCACTTCCTTTCCCCTGGATTGCTTTTCCCCCCCAATCCTTGCCCAGCCCATGTGGAGGAAAAAATTTCCTTTTTAGTAGCCAATTATCTTGGACAGACCTCTCTGAACCTCAGTTTATTCATCTGTAAAATGTAGATATTAAGAGTACCACCATAGGTGGTATCTCATAGTAGGACTTCAGTAAATGACAGCCATCATCATCGTTGTTGTTTTTATTATTAATTTCTTTCAGGCTTCATTTCTTTGGGTTATCTTAAGTAATTGTTTATAATTACTGATAATTTGAAAATAACTTTAGAATCATTTGTATGTTTTACTTTTTTTTTTTTTTTTTTAAGATTTTATTTGCTTATTTGAGAGAGAGAGAGCACAAGCCAGGGGAGCAGCAGGGAAAGGGAGAAACAGACTACCTGCTGAGCAAGGAACCTGATGCAGGACTTCCATTTTATGACCCTGGGATCATAACCTGAGCTGAAGGCAGATGTTTAACTGACTGAACCACCTAGATGCCCCTGTATGTTTTACTCTTTAGTTACATTTAAACTGTTTGAAAGGACATCTACTGTTACTGCTTTATGTACACTGCTATGTGCATATGTGCTGTGTATCTAAAAGCAGTGGTTGTCTGCTGTGGGATTAATCCATAGCACTTGAGGAGTGTCCTAAAAAAAGTACAAAATGTATCTTCTGGGATCCCTGGGTGGCGCAGCGGTTTAGCACCTGCCTTTGGCCCGAGGCGCGATCCTGGAGACCCGAGATCGAATCCCACATCGGGCTCCCGGTGCATGGAGCCTGCTTCTCCCTCTGCCTATGTCTCTGCCTCTCTCTCTCTCTCTGCGTGACTATCATAAATAAATAAAAATTAACAAAAATATTTTTAAAAATGTGTCTTCTGCTTGTTTGTGGGTATTCTGCTCTTGCTGTCTGTATAATATAAGTGCCTCTTCTAGATTTGAGGCCTTCTAGAAGCTTTCCCCAGTAAAAATAAGGGGAGAAACTTTCTACATCTCTACCTTCTATAAGAATTTCCCTCAATTTTTAAGTTATTTAACATTTTTTAATTTCAAATTGTGCCTAGAGTTTCAAGATTTAATGCAAGATTTAATGACCCTACAAGATGGCCTTCAGAGAACTAAACTGGAAACAGCAAATCTGTAGAGTGGGTGATAGGATTAACCCACCCTAGGAGATGATATATGAAGTGGAAAGGATTAGGAATAGTCAGATTTTTATCAAGGAGGGAGCAGGGTAGAGGAGTCATGAAAGCTGTTACCTAATCCATTATACTACACCCGAACAAAGAAAGAATATGTTAATTGAGAACTGGCAGGAGGTGATATTATGAAATCCTAAAGAAAGGAAAAGCCATTAAGTAAGATTTTGGACAAAATTAATCAAATATTCTTTTGGAAGGAGCTAGTCAAGAGATACTGAACTGACTACACAGGAATCATCTTTCTTTTTTTGTTTTCTTTTCTTTCCTTTCTTTTCTGTTCTGCTCTGTTCTTTCTGGGGTGGAGCCTGATACAGGGTTCTATCTCAGCACCCTGAGATCATAACCTGAACCAAAATCAAGCATCTGATGCTTAACCCACTGAGCCACCCAGGCACCCCGACCACACAGGAATTATGGACATACTCTGTAGGTGGGTGAGGATGGCTTTGAAATTTGCATGGTCTGCATAAACTAACTCCTGAGACCACTCATCTCTCTTGGCTTCCTAAGCAACCTTCTGAAGATTTATTCAGCCTCCTAACACCTCTACCCACTGATAACTGGAATGCTCTCTAGAAAATTTCCTTCCTTCATTGGAAATTTGCACTCTAATTTAACCATAAATTCCTGGCAGGGACAGATCCTGAATTTGTGAGGGACAGATCCAGAATTGTAAACATTTCTGGAATTAGGAGGGGCTCTCTTTGAGAAAAATAATACAAAATGACAAATAATGAAACTGCTTCCAGGGTGTTGAAAGGGACGAGCACAGGCAAGTGGGCCTGAAGTTTTACCTTCGTCAGCATCACAGTGAAGCCACTGGAGTTGGATCAGTGTGGGTTCTGAGAGCCCATCTGCTCTGGGTGCACCATCCTGCAAAGCTGAGGGCCAGACCCAGGGAGCCCCTCAGCAGCAGCCTCTCTTTCCCACAGACTTTATTATCTTAATAATAAAAATTACAACAAAGGAATCAAACTCCCACTGTTTCTTAAAAGGATTTTGGCACTTTAACTGTTTATGACCCCTTCTACCTATATTATCATCCTGTTTGAAGATACAGAAACTCTCATTTCTTTTTTTTTTTTTTAACATTTTATTTATTTATTCATGAGAGACACAGAGAGAGGGAGAGGCAGAGACACGGGCAGAGAGAGAAGCAGGCTCCATGGAGGGAGCCTGACGTGGAACTCGATCCCAGGTCTCCAGGATCAGGCCCTGGGCTGAAGGCGGCACTAAACCACTGAGCCACCTGGGCTACCCAAAACTCTCTTTTCTTAACTCTTCCCAGATTCTGTCCAGTTTTCTGTATTCCAAATAGACAGCAACATTACTACATAAAGTACAAAAGAGAAATCTATGCGGATATAACAGTGCCCAAAACAAGATTTAAATGTCTATGGACCAGAAAGAGGAAAACTTAGAGCAGTGGGCATGATGGGAGCCATAGTTTATATTAAGATGCATATCTAGAAAGCAGGACGTCACAGACACAGCCCAGCCCAGAGACTAGGAATTGAGCCATGTTCAATTTGGTCCAAAAGCTATTAGGTGGGATGGAGTAAGGTCGTGCATGGTGTGGGTGCATGAGTAGATTCATGGTGGCCCAGGTGGGGTGTCAGAGCAAGGTGAGTCCATGTGAAGTCCATGTGAAGTGTGTCCATGTGAAGGAGCTGTCTGGTTTGGGGGGTGATGAAGAGGACATTCACATGGATGGCAGTAGTTGTGTTAGCTACAAAGGAAACATTACATTGATTGATCAAGTAAGAAAATACTAAGGACAATGGTGTTGGGCTGGAATTGAAGATTGGGATGTGAACTCATGGTTTTCAATGGACAGATGAGAGAGAAAGAAAGGAGAGGTATTCAAATACATATATTCCTAGTTTTGTCCACTGAAAGGGACAAATGGCACCCCAGTGGCATTGAGAATATCTAGCATTCGGATCTTAGTTGACTTCGGTACTGAGGGAAAGAAAGTACAAGTTGAGCTCAGAACCTCTTCTAAAACCTGAAATAAAAAGTGCTCAAAGAATGATGGGGACAAAAAAAAGAATGATGACACAGAAACCATCTTGAAGGGGCTCCTACTGGAAAAATGTGGGGTAATTTCAGCAAGAAAATGAATAATAATAGTACCAGACTATATGCATTCAATAAAATAGGAAACCATGAGTTCAAACAGATATAAAAAGATAGTAAATAAGTTAATAGTTTGATGAGTGATATATAATCTCAAAACCTCCTCACAAAATATTTATTAAAAGTAATTTCACAGTGCAGAAGCCAGCCAGACAGGAACTTTTTTTTTTTTTTAAGATTTCACTCATTCATTCATTCATTCATTCATGAGAGACACAGAGAGAGAGGCAGATACAATGGTAGAGGGAGAAGCAGGTTCCCTGCGGGGTGTCTGATGTGGGACTTGATTCCAGGACCCCAGAAACATGGCGTGAGCCAAAGGCAGACCCTCAGCCACTGAGCCACTCAGAAGTCCCAACCAGACAGGAACTTAAACAAGTGATTGAAGTTAATGTCACCAGTAGTGGTACAAATACAAATCCGATGGCACTTGAATAAGATAAAATGAGAATGCATCATTGCTTCTGTGATATTTCTGCCTGAGATGTATAACAGGAACCTAATCATGAAGAAGCATCAGACAAATCCAAACTGAAGAACGTTATGCAAAATAAATGGCCTATGAATATTGCAGGTGTCATATAGTCAAGGAAAGACCAAGAACTGTTCCTGATCCAACAAAACTAAGGAGACATGATAACTAAAGGCGTTACCTGTTTTGCGAGATCTGGATTTAGGACTGCCTCTTTTTCTTACAAAATGCATGCTCTAGGATAATTGGAGGAACTTGAATAGAACCTAAGAATCATATTAAAGTATCAATATTAATTTCCTGATTTAAATGGTTATATCTCCTATATATAGGAGAATGTTTTTGTTTATAGGAAATACACACAAAAGTGTGGGAGAATAATGGAGCATAATGTCAGCCAGTTACTCTCAAACAGGTAAGGAAAAATAGTTTTTTTATATTGAAGGTATACATTTTCTCTGAGTTTGAGATTGTTTGTATGTATATTTATGTACTTCTTTGCTTTCGTGTGCCTAGTGTTTTGAATATCCATGTCCAGCCAAGTCCCCCCCAAATAGATTTCAGTAGGAACTATCAGCTGTGAGCAGTGACCTTGGGAAAAGTGATTACTTTTGCCATGCTACAATGAGAAGAGCTTGTTTTTTTTTTAATGACAATGCGTAAAATGCTCAAGATGCTTAATGAGATGGATATCTTTGACAGGTCACCATGCCCCAGTCATACAGACTCAGCACTGCTACCCTGGGTAAAGGCCATTCTGCAGTATTTTCCAGAAGCAGGCATGCAAATGGTGGTAGGATGAGGGACACCAGTGATGCCTTCTTCCTCTGTAACTTTGTCACTTTGCATATCATGTGATCAGAAGAGCTAATGATTTTAATGATTTAATATCAATCCTAGCAGGTCCTCTTTTGTTTGATTCCTCTTTTATTCAACATATTTTTATTGTGCCCCACCCCACTATGTTACAGGTCCTATAGTAATCTTAGAGATACAAAAGTGAAAAAAACTCCCTCAACAGTTTCCACTGGGAACAAAGGAGGGGGTAAGATGAGGAAGCAAATATTTACTATCTAAAGAAGGAGTGGGACACATGGGGGGAAACTGATGGTCTCTGAGGAAGGCTTCACAAAGGAAAGTATTATGAGCTTGGACTTAAGGAGTAAGGTTACTTCAAATTTTACCAAATGTTTAGAAATTTCAGTTATATTTAGATGACTTTTTTGTATTTGGACAAAAAAGAAAAACTAGAAGGAAAAATGGGGGAAGGAAGGGAATAGGAAAGAAACAGCAGTTTTAAGGAAATACCTAAAGAGTGAAAATATTGTGTACATAGCTTCAACTACAGGATGCTACTAAATAAATCCTTTTAAAAGTACATTTGGTGGGGGGACAGCTACATGGCTCAGTCGGTTGGGCATCCAACTCTTGTTTCAGCTCAGGATGTGATCTCAGGGTCATGAGACTGAGCCCCCTGCATTGGGCTCTGCACTTGAGATTCTCTCCTTTTCCCTCGGCCCTGACCTCTGCACTGCAGGGTGCTATCTCTTTAAAATAAAATAAAATTTATAAGCCCATTTTTCAAGAGGTAAAGAAGTAGATAAAATAGCGAGTTGTCATGAAACAGATATATATTTGTAGAGCTTTGTCTTGTGTTCTCAGGTACCTATTATGATCTTTGTGTTTTAGTTTTATTTCATTTTACTATTTTTTTTTTTTTAGCTCAAATCATTCTCCACAGGGTTCTCATTCCCGATTGCTCTGTAACTGCCCACTCCATCTCAGAGGTGATATTCAATGCCACTCTGAAGACTCCCGGCACTTGACTCATTTCTAAAGTTTGTTTATAGTTTTAAATCTCCCAAAGCTGTAACTCAGTTGTCAGCCTGTGGAAATGGATCATTCGACACTTTTGAAACTTTCCCAGTGATTTCCTAGGGACTTAGCTGTCCTATAGCTGATGTCTTCTGTGTCTGATCCCTTTGGCAATGCAGTGGACTAGGGGCCTCTTGGACTCTCCAGTAGTTGAACTATCCTTTTTAGTTTCACCAGAAACATTCTGGACTTTGTCACCTCCTTTCCTTCTGGCCTGATATTTGAAAGCCACATTGGAGTTAACTAAGGGCCAGATGTCTAATGCTTTTCTAACAATCAAGTCACTGTGAACCAATGATGTAAAAACAGTCCTAAGCTATAATAATTCCCAGCTACACAGCTTGGTACTCCTCATTTTTAGTATTGTGACTATAATAAATGTAGGTAAGTATTGTATCTTCCTTATGTTATCATCATTTTTTTTTTTTTTTACTTTTTTACATTTGCTTTAGAATTGTACTTCTCTTTCTTTGAATTGTTTCCTCCTATCTTTGGGGGCCAGGATCTTGTTTAGATCTTAAATTATTATTCATGGCTCTGAAGACTTTTCTGGATAAAAGTCATTTTATCTCACCAGAGAAAAACACTGTCCCCTCCACATGGAATGGAGTAAGCCCTCGGTATTCAGAAATTTAACATTTTTTGTAAAAATGCCTCAGAGGACTGTGCAGAAAGCATATAATTTTGCAGGAATGGAGTTTAATCTCAGGCACAGGGTAGGAAGAAGACATGGGTAGTGAGAAAAAAGATATGGCGTGTGTGAGATGGTGCACTTCTGGGATGCCTGGGGAAATAGTAAGCAAACCTGACCTTGCCATCTTCCTTATTCCTTTGTCATTCAAGGTAAAGATGGAGAAGGGGTGGAGTCCCCAGCACAGCGCCAAGTTTGTAGATGTTTGGAGTGGTGAGGATAGGCATAGCATGAAGGCTTAGCACCAGATTCCACTCACAAGGAGATAGGGGGAATGCAGTGCCCAGACTCCACTCATAATTTGGCATTGTTCTTGTTTTTGTATCATTGTGGCCAAGAGAAGTAAAGAATATTAATAAATTTTTAAGTGTGCATTATTCAGATTGACATCATTGTTACACATAGTATAATGGTTCTTACAAATTTTGGGGATTTGGGAAGCTCTCTGGGAAAATCCTTCCAAAAGTCAAAAGTCTAGATTCTAGAATCCACATCAAACCCAGTTATCTTCCTGTCCATTGGCACTGCCCCCAGTAACCCAATGACCCAAGTTATCATGGCAGTCACCTCGTAACCAGTCTCCCTGCATCCACTTTAACTGCTCCTGCCCTCAATTCCAGTCCATTCTCTTCAGAGATACTTGTTTTTTAATTGAAATTTTTATTGAGATAATTGTAGACTCACATGCAGTTGTAAGAAATAATACAGAGATCCTTATACCTTTTGCCCAGTTTCATGCAATGGTAACATCTTGCAAAATTATAGTACAATATTACAACGAGGACACTGACATGATATAATCCTCCAGCCTTATTCAGATTTCCCCAGTTTTACTTGTATTCACTTGTGTGTGTGATATGTGTATATCTGTAATTCTATATAATTTTATCTTACATATGTCCACCATCACAGTCAAAATAGGGAAGAGTTCCATCATGCGGATCCTTCTTGTTGCCCTTTTATTAACCACACCCACCTCCCTTCTTCCCTCTATCCTCCTTCCCTAACTCTGGGCAACCACTAATCTACTCTTTATTCCTAAAATTTTTTCATTTCAAGAATATTAACTCAAGGAGCATCATATGACATGTAACATTTGGCCTTTTTTTTTTTAATTTATTTATGATAGTCACAGAGAGAGAGAGAGAGGCAGAGACACAGGCAGAGGGAGAAGCAGGCTCCATGCACTGGGAGCCCGACGTGGGATTTGATCCCGGGTCTCCAGGATCGCGCCCTGGGCCAAAGGCAGGCGCCAAACCGCTGCGCCACCCAGGGATCCCACATTTGGCCTTTTTTACACAGTATAATTCTCTGGAGATTCATCCAAGTTTTTGTGTGTCAGTCATTTATTCTTCTTCACTGTTAAGTAGTATTCCATGGTATGATGGATGTACCCCAGTTTGTTTAACCAATGAACCATCCATTGAAAGACATCGGAACTGTTTCTGGTTTGGAACTATTAGAGATGAAGCTGCTATGAACAGTCATGCATAGGTTTCGTGTCAGCATAAGTTTTCATTTCTCTAGAATAAATGCCCAAGACTAAAATTGCTGTCTTGTGATTGCAAGTATTATTCTTTAAGAAGCTGCCAAACTGTTGCCCAGAGTGGCTATACCATTTTACATACCCTTCAACAGTGTATGAATGATCCAGTTTCTCCACATCCTCATCAGCATTTAGTGTTGTCACTATTTTTTATTTTAGCCTTTGTGACAGATGTGTAGTAACACCCACTTGTGGTTTTAATTTACATCTCCCTGATGGATAATGATTTTGAACATCTTCTAAGTTCTTATGTGAAGTCATCAGCTTCTGCGCAGTGTCCCAGCCTCTCTTCCTACAATTCAACCTGTACTTTCTAGGTGACAAAACATCAGGATATGAGGCTGCAGGCTCTGGATTATGTGGGCTTTGTGTGTCAAGTGCTAAAGGAGCTTTGAAGGGTCTGGAGAACCTCATGACCATATCTGTATTTTTATTGTCCCACTGAGGAGGACAGTCAGGAAGACTGTGAGCCAGGAAGCTATTACAGGGAGAGGCATGACCTCAGGCAATGGCAAGGGAGAGAGGAAGAGGAGGTGGTTTGACTGATAAAGGATAACTTGTTTCAATAGAACTCAATGACCAAGTGTAGAGGGACAAGGACAGGATGGGCAGGGAGACTGGAGTGCAGGAAAGGGCAGGAAAGACATCGGGCTTGGCTCCCTCGACTCTCTGGTGCTACTGCTCACCAAAACAGACCATTGAGGAAGAGGTGCCATTTTATGTGGAAAGATGTTAGGTGTGAGGTGCCTTACAGAGCAGCCAATGGAGAATTCTGATAAGTAGGTACATGTCTAAGTCTGGGTCTCAGATTGCACATAATTTAAAAAACAGTTTTTGGGGTGGGGGTGGGGGTGGTGCCTGGCTGGTACAGCATGTGACTCTTGATCTCAGGGTCATGAGTTCAAACTCCACTTTGGGTGTGGCGCCTTCTTACAATAAAAATTTAAGTAAGTAAATAAATAATAAAATATAATTTTCCATACACAAATCACTTTTAGAAGTGATTGTTTCACCTTGGAAAATTGAAAATGTTGAGACACCCAAGCTACTTTTGCTGTAGGCTTATGTTGGAAATTATGACCCATCACGGATCACTTTGCATCCTTTGTTCAGGGCTATGGAAGAATAGTAAAGCTGGAAAATACTGATACTATAATCCCATAAGATCTAGGGAGACCAGAATACAGGACTAATTTTTTCAGTGGAAACAGAACTAAAATGAACTGTAGAATTCTGCTCCTAGAGCAAGTGGGGTAATCTCAATTTAACCCTAGTGCACAGGACTTGGTAACTGATATTGTAACCTGGAGCATGAGAGTTCATTGGCATTGACATGACCCACAGTTTTACTGAGCAAACAATATGTGAAAAGTGGCCCACCACAGAACACACATGGGCTACTATTTGGTATTTGTAAGGAGGAGAACCAGGAGAGGATTCATGGAAGCCTAGACCACCACAGAAAACCTGAAGCTAACTGGGAGCTTGCATCTGCTCCTAGGCCACCAGGGCAAAGAGCTGTGAGGAATAAAGCTGTCCTTTTTGGCAAATAATACACTGTATCTTGTAAAGTCTCAGTGACAGGGATGCAAACAGCAGCTGGACTTGCCGGTAGTACCATTCAGCCAGGAAGTACAGTGAATACACAAAATCCAAAATGATTTCCATAGGTTGATCAGTTACACTTAACATTAGAATTGATTAATTTTTAAAAACCACACCACGAATAACAACAGCAAAACAAACAAAACCCTGCAAGTACAGATGAGAAAGATGTGGTCAAGTAGAAGCACATGTAAAAAAGACTGAGGAGTTTTGATTATCTCAGTATGAGTCAGCCGTGTACAATGAGGGTGCTGAAAAAAGTTAACATGGATTTGAGCTACATTCAGAGTATTGAGGATTCGGGGCGGGGGGACAGTTCTTTCCCACAGTATGTTGATAAAAGTGGGATTCTGTGTTTAAATTACATACATGGAACATTTAGTAAATGCTCACTATCAATCAGGTTATGGGCTAAATGTTTCACATGATCCTCTTAATTCCACACAACAAGACTTGGGTCATGTCCTGTTACTGTCTCCCTCCCATCCAGCACGTGTAGATAAGGGCATCATCCCTCCATGGCATTGGACCTATATGTAATCTGGCTAGGGGCAGGTCTAACTCTTAGCTGGGAGCAGATTACCAAAAGCTTGCTATTGGAAAACAGCAGGCCAGTCTTTGGCCATACCACCCTGAATGCTTCAGATGTCATCTGAAAGACAGCAGGCCTGAAGGACACCGGGAGCTGGGTTGAGAGGATCTAGGAAATCTAGCACATGAGAAACTGCTGGAAGAACAAACACTGTTCAAAAAAAAAAGAGAAAGAAATAGTTGAAGCACGTGAGTCAGAGAAGAGGAGTGAGATCACGCAGCACAGCCCCAGGAGGCAAAATAGAAGCAGCTAGGTAAAAGAACACGGAGGTGAATCGGTCTACTTTAAGATACATTTTCTGTATAAAATAATCATGGATATCTAAAAATGGAACTGAGTGCCCACCTCTTCAGGGACTCTAGCAGGAAGAAAATGACCATCTAACGGGAAAAGGCCTCTGGACCCTCAATACAAAAGTAGCTAATGGTGTGAAATTGCCCCTTTCCCACTGCTTGCACAGAGCCCAGTTTTTTAAACAGTGAAAATATGTCTACATGACAATATTCTATAATCTGGTGCTTTATCTGGTGAAGAGAAAAGCTCAGGTCAGGTCTTAAACAGCAGGAAATACTAGTAGTAGTTGAGTATTGGAAAATTTAGTGATGGCAGAGAAAATGGAGAGCAAAGTATAATTTCTTTTCAGAAGAAAACAGGAAGTTAACAACTGATTTATAGCATCAAAATGAAGATCTTCTATCTCCTTTGTTGCTTTGATAAAAATGCTTTGATAAAGATATAATAAATGTATGACGTTGTAAAACAGTTTCTTAAAAGCAAAGTTAAGTAAGGGACTTCTACCAGCTTCTTCTAAAATAACTTAGCAGAGCCTTCACTTAATGATATATTAGGATAACATATAATGTCACACAGATTCTACAGATGGCCTTTGGCTCTCTTTGCCGTACTAATCCCAGAGCAAACAAAAACCTCATGATTAGCGGTAGTATTTCCACTTCTCAGCAAACTTTCTTGAAAGAATAGATATTGATAAGAACAGCACTTAACCATTTTACTGCCCATTGTAAATTAACAAAAGTAAATTAGCAATTAAAACTCAGAATTATTCATTGCAAGATTGGCAAGCATTCTTTTTCTAGTGGTGGGGTTCTTTTTTTCTTATCCTAGAAGTCTAATGGCAGCCAGGTAGTATTATTCTAACTATCAATGTAAACTAATAATGAAATTAATCTTTCATATATTCTTTCATGTATATTTGTTTAGAAGTCAGAACAATTCTGTTAGTTATAAAGTTTTTTGTGATTCCAAGTTCAGGCTCAAAGCAAGGATAACCTTGCACTTAAATATGAGAAGAATGAGAATTTGGTTTGTAACTAGTCTGGTTCCATTTCTTTTTGTTAGACCTCAGCAGTCTCTTCCTCACTGGCTTCTGTTACTGTGTGCTCAACACCCCACCCTCCACAAAGCAGAGAGGGATATCTGCCTAACTGACCAAGGATTGTCATTTCTCTTTGGATAAAATCCAGACTCCATCCCAAGGTTTAAGGCTGTGAATCTCAGCTCATGCCACTTTTCCTTTGATCATCATGCCCCAACCACACAGTTTTTTCAAGTCCTTGATAGTGCCTTCCTCTCTCCTACCCTACAGCCTTTAAATTTTCAGTTTCCTTTTACTCAAAGGAACCCCCATGGCCAAAGCCACCAGCCACTGCTTCTATCCCAATTACCCATTTATTTCCTTCACAACATTTATTTTTTAATATAAATTTATTTATTTATTTGAGAGAGTGAGAGCTCAAGGGGAGAGGCAGAGGGAGAGAGAATCTCTAGCAGACTCTGTTGAGTGAGGAGCCTGACATGGGGCTCAATCCCATGACCCTGAGGTCATGACTTGAACCAAAATCAAGAGTTGGATGTCCAACAGACTGAACCACTCAGGCGCCCCTCCTTCACACCATTTAGAGCAACTTATAAATGCCTGTATTTGTTTGTTGGGTTGTTTTTATCTGACCCCAACTAGAGAGGTAAGCAGTACTCATATTGCATGAAGGTCATGTTGAGAAGAGACTTGACCCCAAAAGAAATGCAGAATCAGTGAAAAGTTTTAAACAAGAGAGAGAGAGAGAAGAATGAAATTATATTTGCAGTGGCTCTGGAGCAGAACAATTTGAAGAGTGAAGTTTGGAGGGTAACAAGGGAGGGAGCCCCATCAGGGTACTGTTGGGGTAGTGTAAGCTGGGAATGGTTAACATGAACTAGGGTGGAAAGAGGTTGATGGGTTTAAGAGATAGTTAGCATATTGCATCAACAGACTAGAGATTTTATGTAGAGAGAAAGGAAGAAGGAAAAATCCAGATGATACCAGGTTTCTGGTTTGGGCAACTAAGTGGATGTTGCCTTTCCTGCCATGGGAACAGAGAATGAGGAGCACTCTTAGGAGTCAGTAGTCAGTAAAGTTTTCGTGGGATATACTGAGAGTGAGGAGAGAAGTGAGGGGGTAGCCCATTGAGAGTCAGAATCCCCCCGAATATATCCAGCTTAGAGATATACATATTCTATTTATATCTTTTAAAATATATAAACTAATATTTTTTATTAGTTGTAATGTCAACAAATGGCAGCCAAAAGAATATTATGCTAAGAGTATTAATACTTAGATCTAAGTTCATTGGGGATGTAAGAAAGCATAGTGGTTAAGAAGTATGGTCAAAGTCAGTAAGAGTCCCAGCTCTGCACTACTTATCCATGTACCCTGTGAAAGTTGCTCTGCCTTTTGGGGCATCAGTTTCTTTATCTGTCAAAGGCTATTCTTTGACCTACTCTTGGTGTTATGCAGAATAAATGCAACAATCTCTGCAAGATGTTTAGCGCATGCGAAGTGCTGCGTAATGTTAATTATCCTCAATATCACCATTACCCTTTACTTCAAAAACATCTTCCTGTACTTTATTTATAGGAGAGGAAGAAACTACTAGTCTACTCCATTATCTAAGGGCTATTAATTGCCTTTCAAGGTGATTCCAGCTTAGATACATAACATGATGTCATAGAGGGCTAATTTAACTCCATTCTGGGTTTTTTTTTTTTTAATTTTTACTTATTTATGATAGTCACACAGAGTGAGAGGGGCAGAGACATAGGCAGAGGGAGAAGCAGGCTCCATGCACCGGGAGCCCGAAGTGGGATTCGATCCCGGGTCTCCAGGATCGCGCCCTGGGCCAAAGGCAGGCGCTAAACCACTGCGCCACCCAGGGATCCCTGGGTTTTTTTTTTTTATGATATTTTTTGATAAAACTTGGGAGCAGAACTATAGACATTCTGACTAAATTTACACAGATGTCCACAAAAGGCTATAGTGACTTCACAAGGCAAAATCACCACGCACCCCCATAAGATATGTGAATGATGTTCCTAGCTCTAAGTATACAAACTTGAGTCACAACTGAGACACAATCAAAAGTGAAAAATGTAATAATAGAAAGATTAGACATCTGTTTGTGACCGTGTTTGAAGGCTTTTTTCTAATAGATTTGTGGTACTGCATGAATGGGGGAGATAGCCTGCACTAGATGACATGACTACACAATTGGAATATTCTGCATCAAAGTGAATAAACTGTACAAACATTTATTCAGGCAACAGATGATACCGTTCTGAGAAAAGCTTCCCATTTTGTAGCTTTGCGCTATTGGAACACTATGAGTTATAATTAACTACTGATGTTCTTGTTAGTTCATTACTCACTCTATGTGGTGTTCTACCCTTCTCTCTCTCTTTTTTTTTCCCCTCTCTTTTCTTTCTTTTATATACTGTTTTAGATATAAACCATACTTTTCTTCTCCTGGGCAAGAAAATAAAAAACTAGATAGCAGGAAGGAATGAGTATTTGATTGAGAAGACAAGTAACAGATTTAAAAATTAATGTTCTTATCAATTTTGTTCCTAACATTTTTCTGACATTTGGTAGAAATTTGAAGGTGCACATATATGACTGTCAGGAAATAGTTAAAAATTCATTTCCATTTGTTTAAGCAAGAAGAGTGGTTATCCAGTAAGTGGCAGCAAACAGCTTATAGATTCATCTCTTCTGATTTCCTAACTCTCAGATTCTTATGAATGAAGCAGAATCATTGATCGAGCAAACGGAAATAAACTTGAAAGTAGAGGATGCACATTATGACTCTCCTAAGAAGCAAATATGAATCTGTCACTGCCTCTTTTCCAAGAAGTTTTTCAGGGCAATAGAGTGTACTGATGCATGAGCCCTCAAATGACAGCATAAGGCATTTTATGCATGACTTAATTCTTTTTTCAGACATAAAGAACAGATTCTGATGATTTTCTGTGATCAATTTAAATTCATAACACTGCATCACCAACATTTAGGAACTGCAGAGTACTTGTTTAAAGGATAATGAAAAGTGCAAAATGCTATATGATTGTCATGGTCACTCCATGTCCCAGATTTTTTAGAATAGTCCTAATTGCAAAGATTCTCTCTTGTTATCCTTTAATTTACTCCTTTTTTTTTTTTTATCAGATTGTGCATTCCGGTTTGGAAAATATGTCTTTAAAAAGTCCACTGTTGTTCTTAGGTAGATTTAATATTTTTCCAGGACCAAGAACTTGTTTTTAAAATATTACATAAATTTTTTAGAATTATATAAAGCAAAGTAAATTGCATTCTTACAAATTATGGGAAAGCAGCCTGAATAGCTTGGCTCTTGGCATAGACTGATTACTTTAGCAATTTTCATGTTATTGCAGTGTTATTAATACACTGGGATTTTATGAATGCCAATTCCACAAGCACAACATGTAGGCACATGGAAGTATATTTTTAAAGATTTTATTTATCTGAGAGAGAGAGAGAAAGATCAAGGAGAGAGGCAGAGAGAGAATCGTAAGCAGACTCCAAGCTGAGTGCAGAGCCCGACACAAGGCTCAGTATCCCAACCCTAAGATCATGACCTGAGCTGAAACCAAGAGTTGGACACCCAACTGACTGAGCCACCCAGGTGCTCCAGAAGTATTTTGTAAGGACATCTAAGAAGTACCCTTTTAGCTTAACTCAATTCTTGTTGCTGTTTCTTAGAATCTGAAAGAAAATTTTAAGTTCTAGAATGTACATGATACAAAGTTGCTAATCAGAAACAATATATTTAGACTACTCTTCATTCTAATGGCCACAAGATGCCCTGGAAAAATGCCTTTACACCAGAAAGGGTCACAATTTTTATGATAATTTTAATATAAAATTCCTATATTGCTGAAAACTGAGTTGGATTAAAAGTGAACCTCCAGATAGCCTCTGTAGAAATGCAAGCTATGAAACAATTTGAAAAGTGTATCAATTTCAAAATGCTTTTAAGTGAATTTTGAAAAGAGGTGGTTTAGCATACAGAAATGCTACTTCCTTATTTACATTAAACTTACCAAAGAATTCAAAGCTTGTTAAGTATATTCTGCATAGACAGTCAATATGGTATGCTTTGCAAGTAATGTTGTTTGCGGATATTGTTTTAAGGATCATCCATTGTGTTTTTTAATTATTGTTCAAAACTAATACTTACTTGTCATTAAGTACTTTGCATCATCATTTGTCTGACACCTGCAACCTAACTCACTTTCCTACTTATTCTGTGTAAACTGGCTTACTACACAAAATGTCTCCATTCCATTCATCCTTTTTATGCTCTCAAGACTGAGGGCTTATTAGGATGACATGGTTTGTAAACTGAAGAGGTCGAAGCTGCCAGATGATGGGCTGGAATGTTGTTCCCTTACCAGAACTCTTCCTTCCCTTCAAGGCAAGGGGAAGATCCAGAGACATTTTCAGTGATTTTGTAAAGTTTCATCCTTATTTAGCTCAACAAAAATACAATGCTCATAATGGTAAAGTGGAAAGACCAGGGATTTTATAGTCCTACAAATCAGGGTTTGAGCTCCTGTTCTGTTACTTACTGCTTATGAACTATATTCAAGGTAACTCTGAGACTCAGTAGTGACATCTATAAATGGGGACAATACTAAGCTCATACAATTTTTCTTTTTTTCAAGATTTATTTATTCATGAAGACACAGACTGAGAGAGAGAGGCAGAGACATAGGCAGAGGGAGAAGCAGGCTCCTCACAGGGAGCCTGATGCAGGACTTGATCCCAGATCCCAGGGTAGTGACCTGAGCTGAAGGCAGGCTCCCAACCACTGAGCCACCCAGGTGTCCCCAAGCTTTAGTACCTGGCTCATAGTAGGCTCTGGATAAATGTTAGCTAATTTGTTTTAAAAAATTATTATAAGCAGATGAAATACAACATAAAAGGGAATATTGAAGTAAGGCATCTTTTGTGCCCACACAGTATGTTACAATTGGAAAAGTATGGGATTTAGTGGCCAACCTGTCTTCATCAGATTTCCCAATCAACTGAGCATCATTTTTCTGATCTGTGAAAATAAGGGTGATTATTACTGCCTCATGGAGTTATTGTAGTATAGTTAGTAGTATAGTTTGGCTCAAGGTGTCTATATAATAGATCTTAGTTCCCTTTTTCTTCCTTATCCTTTAATACTCTTTTTATAGCATATTTTCTGCCCACTCCTTTTTGGACAGAGACCAACATATAATTTAATATCACTCTCATAATGTTTGCAGAATAAGAGAGTGGAAATCAAACTTGAACCAATTTAGATTCTTGCTTATATTTCCAGTAGGAGAAATATATTTATATTGACAGTAACATATCTATATTACCTGTGGGTCTACACTCCTAGGCAGATGAACTGAGGACCGTAATATGAATGAGTCAAAGATGCCCATAAGCTCCATAATTTCTGATTTGCAGCTGTTCTGATTTGCTGATTGCAGCTCATTCATTCAACTTATATTTACTAACTGCCTACTATGTACAGGCATTGTACTAAGGGCTAGTTATGCAACTATGAATAGAACAGTATTTACCAAGAGAGGCATATGAGACAAATTATTATAGCAAATTATTATAGCAATATACATATATTTATATATATTCCATTTATTTATTTAAGAACCATTTGTTGAGTTCCTATGGAATATTGGGCACCCATCTAGTGCCTTGGATACAACAGGAAAGAAGAGAGATCTAGTCCTTGAATCCATCAAGTTTATAATTTATTGGGGAAGACACATGATTACTCAAGTGGTAGCAATAAAGGGTTCTAATAGCAGAAGTATGGAGATCTATGAGGGAACTTAAGCTAGTGTATAATCAAGCAGACCTTCTGAAGGAAGTAATGCTTAAGCTGAGAACTGGAAGACAGATAGCAGTGAGGCAGATAAAGAGGGATGGAGAAAGAAAGTTCCAGGTAGAGGTAATAGTGCATGGGGAAGGCCCAGGGGCCATAAGGAGTTTGGCATATCTAAGGACCTGACGAAAGTCAGATTTGACTAGACAGAGAATGTGAAAGAAGGGTTAGATACAGGTATTATGAAAGCACAGAAGATGCACTTAGCTATGCCCACAATGTCGGCGAAGGATGCCAAGAAGGGAGAGAATTAGAACTGAAGCATTTTTACCAGCAGAACAAAGGAAGGTGTGGGCATGTCTCAGAGAGGGGTATTAAATGCCCAAAGATGAGAATGAGACCACCACATTCTGGAACTGTAGCTCACAATTGTGGTTTAAATGAGCATGGATAGTGTGGAAAGTGATGGGAAAAGACAGAGAGGGGTCAAATCATTAGGGACTTTGTTTTAGGGAAGTTGGACAGGATGCTATAAACTAGGATGAGGTTCCGGAGGATAATTTTAAGGAGAGAGACAGATGTGCAGAGAATTGTGTGCCTGGGAATGTAATAAGAAGGGTGAGTTGCAGGGTAGGCCAGACCAGATATAAGACCAAATGGGAGGTTAGTGCCATCATTCAGGCAGGATATAATGATGGTATAAGAAGATGGGGAAGTGGCAGGCTGGGGGTAGTATTCAGATTGTTTATGTAATGTTAGCAGATCTTGATCACTGATTATATGAAGAGATGATAAGCAGGTGAGATCAGGCATGGCTTTAATCATGACGCCAGTGAAGAGATAACTGTGGAAGGAAGGTGATTTTGGAGAAAAGATAGATTTTTGCAGTTAAGGAGATAGTGAACTAAGGTGTCCATGGGACATCCAAGTATGAACAGTCTGCAGTCAGAGGTATATGTTGGTCTGGAACTCAGAAGTCTGGATGTGGATTTGGGTGTCAGTGACAGTAAGTGACTGTCTTTTGCCCTCTCTCTCTCAAATAAAATCTTTTTTTTTTAAATGTTCATAATTAGTAGCCCTTCTTTTTTTTCCAACTGGTTGAGGAGAGCTGCTGATCTGATCCAAAGAGGGCATAGATTGAAGAGAGCAACAGAAATGTAGAATGACTAATGCAAAGGGAAAATGGAGAGGAAATTGCCTAAAGGTCAGTTTTAAATGATTGAAATTAGACCTGTATTCTTCTTCTTCTTTTTTTTTTTTTTAAGATTTATTGATTTATTGATTTGAGAGAGAGCAAGCACAAGGAGAGGGAAGAAGGAGAGGGAGAGGGAGAAGCAGCCTCCCCACTGAGCACAGAGCCCAATGCGGAGCTCCATCTCAGGACCCCAGGATCATTCTCTCAGCTGAAAGCAGACCCTTAACAAATTGAGCCAGCCATGTGGCCTCTTGTTATTTTTAATCGTGGTACAAGCAGACAACGTTCTTAAGCAGACAGTGGGACAAAGTGGTTAGAAATCTGGGCTGCACATGATTTTTCTGGACAACAATACAAATTGGGAAGCATAGCATTATTTACAGAAGTACCATGCAACGCATCCCATAGGTTAGTAGCTGTTGTGCCACCACAGAGGATGCAGTGCTCACTGAGCTGTAGGTAGACAATAATTATATAAACTCTGCGATGTTTATTGTCAGGATGCCCTGGGAGCTCTAAAAGACTCACAGGTTTGCAAATGTAATAAGGTTAGACCCCTCCAGAGAGCCATCACACAGTAACTTGGAAGGGCACACATATTTTCAAAATTAATTTTTAGGTCAGAGCAAGAGATAATGGGCGTGACCTAAAGTGTTAATATGGCAGGAATTGCCTGTGTCTGTTTTAAGGACATCATCTAACCCATCCAACCAGGCTCCTTCAATAATTAATTCTATTCCTGGGAGAGACTTGAAAATCCTGGTGAATGTGTATGGCTACTCCAGCCTAGAGAGGTTGGTTTACTCAGTGACAGGATTTATTGGATTTTAAGATGTTTTCCTTTTTGTGATTTTTCTGACCCAGAAATATGCTTTTTATTTTAGCAGCTCTCAAAACAGCTGAATAAATGACAGTCTCCAAACAATCACCGTTAACTGTAAATCAAAATGTTATGTTTCCTCAGTTATGCTAAGATTCTTCAGTTTGTTTTCCTTCTATCACCAATGAAGTATAATCCACCACCAGAATGATGATTAAAGGCATTCTACCAAAAATATTTACTCCTTCCTGTGGCAAACACTTGTCATCTCCAACTTAAGTTGAACAGCCCTTGCTTAAGTGTCATTATGCTTGCTTCATGAAATACAGGCATCTGGAATTTATTCTCTTATTCTCTTTCTAATTATAGCTTAATTTATTAACTACACATTTTTAAAACGGTTATTCTTAGTAGCTTTCACCATTACAAAATATACTAGAAGTATTCATTTCAAAATAATATTGTTTTACTCTTCTGAGGGGCAGATATCACACTTATTTTATATAATCTTTCTACATATATACAACTGTATAATTTCTAAAGTTATGTTTTCTAAAATCACCTCCCTACCCCAGCATCCCCCATCTCAATTAAAAAAAAAAAAAAATCTCACCCTCTCATGGCAGTCTCTGCTACATGGCAGACCTTGTGATGACCTTTAGAACTGGAAGTGACCTTGGAGATCATTTTTTTTGACCTTGGAGATAATTAGTTCAATGGTCATCAACTTTGCAGCATATAAGAATCTCTTTAAGGTGCCTGTTTGAAGAGTGGGTTTGGAGACTCCAGTCCCAGAAATTCTGATTCAGTAGCTCTAGCGGTAGAGCCTAGGAATGTATTTTTTTAAAAAAGCACCCCAAATAGTTTTGACCCCATAGATTACACATTTAAAAACCCTAATTGCTCTAAACTCTTCTTTTTAAAAAATTATTTATTTATTTATTTATTTATTTATTTATTTATTTATTTATTTATTTATTTAAGAGAGAGGCACGTGCATGAGCAAGAGTGTCAGGGGAGGGACAGAGGGAGAGGAAGAAACAGGCTCCCTGCTGAGCAGGGAGCCCTACAAGGGGCTCAATCCCAGGACCCCAGATCATGACCTGAGCCAAAGGCAGACACTTAACCAACTGAGCCACCCAGGCACCTCTCCTCCTAATTCTTCTATAGTAAGGATGCTGAGGGTAGAAGATAAGGCTTGCCCATGATCTTTGGTGATCTGATTCATATAATTTATCATCAAAGTGTTTCCACAGCTGTTCTTGACATCCCTCTACTTTTATTCTAAAAGAACAGGAATCAGAACATGGTTGCCTTCTTATGAAGTTTCCATTCTTGCCTTAAGGGGTGAGGGTGGGGTTGGAAATTTTTGAAAAAATGCTATTGCTCTACAAAGTAATCAAATGTTGGTATCATCAAAAAGCAACAACCATATGGGGCACCTAAGTGACTTAGTCGGTTAAGCATCTGCCTTCAGTTCAATTCATGATCTCGGGATCCTGGGATCCAGCCCTACATCAGGCTCCCTGCTCAGTGGGGAGTCTGTTTCTCCCTTTCCCTTTGCCCCTCCTCCTGCTCTTGCATGAGCTCATTCTCTCTGTCTCTTTCTCTCTCTAATAAATAAATAAAATATATTTTTTTAAAAAAGCAGCATCTTAAATGTATAATGTATGTTTTCATGTGGCCCTTTAACAATATTTGTGGACAGAGGGTAGACACTGCATGAATGAATTAGTACATGTGAATAAATGAATGAGTAAGCCAATGAGTTCTGCCCAAAAACAGGATGGAAAAGGTTCAGGTAGAGGGCTGACTGTCTCAGGGTACCTGAAAAGACCCTATTTTACTCCCCAATAGTCAAAACCTCTGTCGGGTGGCAGGAGGAGAATTCATCTCTAGAAAAGGAAAAGCTTCCTTAGTACAATTCTATTATCTTATTAGCTTTCTCTTTTATTATTTGTAAATAGTTGAAAAGTACTTGCAGATTTCAGTAGTTAAGGTATAGTATTGGGTTATAATTTAAAGGTTTTATTTAGGTTATGTTTAGAAAAGAGTTTCTCTTCCTTTTTTTTCTTACCTTCTGTGGGAGGTGGAGAAGGTATCACTGTGGGAGTTTTTCACTCTTTTTAACTAGTTGACTTTTGCTGATGAAGAGGTTACTTCAGTTTGTTTGGCTTTTTGATCTATCATGTTATTCATCTTTAGTTTTGCTTCTAGTCAAAATGGAAAGCAATTGTAGTTTGTCTTCCTTTAATGCTGGGAGATGACAGGAAGCTGGGTTTTATTTGTTTTTCTCTTTGAAGTGATACAGCTGAGTGAGCAGACGTAAGTGTTTCATTTTAACCAGCAATTTTGCTTAACCTCATAGAAATAGCTACTTCATTGAGAACTGATGGCCTGCTGGGCTTGGCTTCTGCAAAAATTATCAGAGGAGAACATGGAAAGGTAATAGGTGGTTCCAGAAAATACTGGAGGAAGCACACCAGTGACCAGAAATCCAGTTTGATTACATAGTTATAAAACAAAGCAGACCTAATCAGACCATGCTCTGTGGGCCATATGGGCACAAGGCCTCCTCCCTATGGTCTTTAATCCTAATTTACATTCTCTACAACCAAAAATGAAAGAGACGACATGAACAAAAATAAAATAACTCCTCAGAGACTTTGTGAAGACTGCTCCAGGCAACAGCATATCTATTAAAAGCGACAGCCTCTATGGCATTGAGAACCAAGAGCAGCACCAGGATGGAGTGGGGCAGAAGAGAGTACTCTCCAAATGGAGAGTCCAAGCCAGAATTGATCACAATCAGCATTTTTATGTAAAATCTTCACATTTTTTATGTTGACTCTTTCTTCCCCCACCTCCAAGGCTCCTGGACTGCAACTAAGTCTACATTTCTTTTTCTTTTTTTTTTTTTTTTTTTAAGTCTACATTTCTAAAGCCAAAGCCTTTGCCTCCTGGAGTCTAGAGTCTATACTCCATTTTGTAAATAAATTCTGGGTCTCTCCCAGATTTCCATATCAGTCTATGGAATACACTTAAGAAAATATTTCTGATATAAGAATTGTATTTAATTTTCTATAAAACAGGATATAGAAGGGATCTCTTGGGAATAGAGTGGTGGAGGGAGGGGAAGCAAAGTCCTTGTTTGTGTATTATCCTAAGCTTAACAACAAAGGAACTCAAACATTTCCATTTACAATATTGATATTAAAAATGGGTATTAGGAAAGATACCTTCTTTCTCTACCTTAGTAAACTTTCTAAAATGCAGTCCTTAGGGCACTATCCTACTTGTTGCCTGTCAGTAGTTGTCTGTCTATAACTTCCTGTTGCTCTACAAAGCTAAATCTGACCTCTTTAGCACAGCGTTCAAGATCCTTTTGTGTACAAGTATCTTTCTAGTCTCATCTTCGCTATTCTTGTTTGCACTTATCTAATTGAGCTAATACTTATGTATAATGAAATGCATAAGACTTAAGTGTACAAAGAGTTCTGAAAAATGTAGATACTTGTGTAACCAACCTCTCCCTGTCAAGGTAGAGGACATTCCTTTTTTTTTTTTTTTTTTTGTATATTTTTTAATTGTAGTTCGATTTGCCAACATATAGTATAACACCCAGTGCTCATCCCGTCAATTGCCCCCCTCAGTGCCTGTCACCTAGTCACATCGTCCCCCCACCCACCTCCTCTTCCACTACCCCTTGTTTATTTCCCAGAGTTGGGAGTCTCTCATGTTGTGTCACCCTCTCTGATATTTCCCACTCATTTTCTCTCCTTTTCCCCTATAATCCCTTTCACTATTTTTTATAGGTAGAGAATATTCCATCACCTCACAAGTATCCTTTGTGTTGCCTTCTGGTTGATGCCCACTACTCTAATTCTCTGATTTGTATCTCCATAGATTATCTTTGCCTCTTCTTGCATTTCCTGTAAGTGCAATCATATCCTGTATACTTAATTGTACCTGACTTCCATTTTCTTCTGTGTATCAATTGTTCATTTTTCTAAATTGGGAAGAAGTACATATCACATTGTATAAATGTATCACAAGTTGTTTATCCTTTCTTCTTTAGATGGGCCTTGGTTGTTTCCATGTTTTGGCTATCATGGATACAGTTGCTAGGGACATTCTCATGCAAGTCTTTTAGTGGGCATTTGTTTTTACTCCAATTGGGTAAACAAACACCTAGGAGTAGAATATCTAGGTTTCTTTTGTAAGGAATTACCAAGTAGTTTTTCAAAATGTTTGCACCATTTCAATGCCCATCCACAATGGGTGAGATTTCCAGTTATTCTACATCCTCACTAGTACTTGGTTTCAGTTTTTAAAATTTTACCCGACGGGATATAATGGAATCTGTTTGTGGTTTTATTTTGCTTTTCTCTGATGACTAATAATGTTGAACATCTTTTCATTTGCTTTTTGATGATTTGTAATCTTCTTTGAAGTGCCTGTTCCAGTTTTGAGTGTATATTGGGTTGTCTTTTTATTATTGGTTTGTAATTCTTTATATGTTCTGGATATAAGACTCTTGATAGTCTTGTGTTGTTGCCGTTTCATTTACTAATGGTATTTTATGATGAGCAAAATTTCAAACTTTAAATTTTTTATAAAGTTAATCCATTTCCTTTTATGTTGAGTCCTTTCTTGGCACATTTTCTTTAAAAATCTGCCTACTGAAGTTTGCTAAATATTTTCCTATATTTTCTTCTGGAAACTATAGTTTGAGCTTTTAGTCCAAGACTCATCTTGAATTAATATCAGTATATAATGTGACATAGGGACCATACTTCAATTTTTTTTTTTTTACAAATTTATTCAGTTATCCCCAGCATAATTTGTTGAGAAGATATTCTCCCATTGAAAAAGTACATTTATAAAAATCTTTTGACCATGTAAGTGTGGGTCTGTTTCTGGACTCTATTCTGTTTCACTGATCTATGAAACTATCCTTGTCTGTGCCAATACCACACTGTGTTGATTACTGCCATATATTGTAATCTTATATTAAGTCTTGAAGTACAATTATGTGAGTCCTCCAACATTGTTCTTTGCTCTCAAGATTACTTTGGCTATTTTAGATCTTTGGCGTATCCATTTAAACTGTAGAACAATTTTACAATAACAACAATGTCAATTTTACAATAAAGCCTTTTCTTTTGGGTTTGTGACTAGGAATGCATGGAGTCTAAAGATCAGTTTGGGGAGAACTGACATTTTAAACCATATTGAGTCATTCAATTCAACAATAATATTTATCTTTCCATGTATTTAGTTCTTTAACTTCTCTCAGCAATGTTTTATAGTCTTCATTGTATAGGTCTTGTCCATAGTTGTTAAATTTATCCTTAAGTATTTAATATACTTTGATGCTATTATACAAGTTAATGCTACTATAAACAAAATTTTAAATATTTTCTTTTTTTTTTAATTTTTATTTATTTATGATAGTCACAGAGAGAGAGAGAGGTGCAGAGACACAGGCAGAGGGGGAAGCAGGCTCCATGCACCGGGAGCCCGATGTGGGATTCGATCCTGGGTCTCCAGGATCGCGCCCTGGGCCAAAGGCAGGCGCCAAACCGCTGCGCCACCAAGGGATCCCAATATTTTCAATTTCCAATTGTCCACATAGTACATAGAAATAAATTGATTTTTGTATATTGACCACGTATTGTACAACCTTGCTAAATTTATTTATCCTAATACCTTTTCGTAAACTCCTTAGGATTTTTTATGTGCATGATTATGTTACATATGAATAAAGACAGATTTTTTCTTTCATTTCTATCTATATTATGTCTTTTATTTCTTTTTCTTGTATTATTTTACTGACTAGGATATCTTATGTAATATTGAATAAAAGTGGTAAAATTGAACATTCTTCTTTGCTTTGTTCTCCATCTTAAGGGGAAAGAATTCAGTGTTTCAATAATAAGTATAACAGCTATAGATGCCCTTTATCAGACTCAGGAAATTGCTTTATATTAGTTTGCTAAGAATTTTTAATGAATAAATGTTAGAGTTTGTAAAACACTTTCTACATCTATTGAGATATGCATATAGTTTTTCTCCTTTATTCTGCTAACATAGTAGATTATACTGATTTTTCAAATGCATTCTCCTGGAGCAAACCCAACTGGGTCATGATATCTTTTCAATATATTTTTTAGATGTGATTTGTTTATTTTTTCTTAAGAATAGTTGCATCTGCATTCATGGGGAATATTCACTTGTCATTTTCTTTTCTTGTGAAGTCTTTGGCTTTATAGATGAATACTGGCCTCAGAAACAGAGTTGGAAAGTGTTCCTTCAATTCTCTATGTTGAGTTTGTGGTTTGGGATGGTTTTTTTACCAAATGTTTAATAAAATTAACCAGAAATTGGGCACCTAGGTGTCTCTGTCCGTTAAGCATCTACCTTCAGCTCAAGATCCCAAGGTCCTGGGATTGAGCCCCATGTTAGGCTCCCTGCTGAGAGAAGAATCTGCTTCTCCCTCTCCCTCTCTGCAGGCCCCCACCCCCACCCCACCCTCCAGCTTGTGCTCTCTCTCACTCTCAAATAAATAAAGAACATCTTTAAGAAAAAGAACTAACCAGATATCATTGGGACCTGGAGTAGTCTTTTGGGGGGAGAGTGTTCTTTTGATATTTTTTTTTTCTTTACAAAAATTTCATTGAAATTCATGTGGGAAGGTTTTTAATAATATATTGAATATCTTAGATATAGAATTGTACTGCTTTTTAAAATTTCTCCTTGTATCAGTTTTTATAAATTGTGCTTTTAAATAAAAATTTCCCTTTTATATAAATTGTTAATTTTTTGGAACTGCAGTGATATTCCCTCTTTTACATCTGATATTAGCAATTTGTATTTTCTTTCTTTTTTCTTGGTCAAACTTCCTATTAATTTTTTCAAAGAATCAACGTTGGCTTTGGTAATATTCTCTATTTTTGGTTACCTTTTTTAAGATTTCTGCTTTAATATCAATAGATTATTTCCTTTTTTCTATCTTTAATTTCCTTTGGTTTCCCTTGTTTCTTAATATAGAAACTTAGATCACTGATTTAAAACTTTAATTATCTTCTTTTTTTTTTCTTTTAATTTTATTTATTTATTCATCAGAGACACAGAGAGAGGCAGAGACATAGGCAGAGGGAGAAGCAGGCTCCTCACAGGGAACCAGATGTGGGACTCTATCTCTGGACCAGAATCATGCTCTGAATCAAAGGCAGACGCTCAACTGCTGAGCCACCCAGGCGTCCCTAAAACTTTTATCTTCTAATGTAAGCATTTCAAGCTACAAATTTTGTTCTAAACGCTGTTTTAACTATATAACACATTTTGTTACTTTGTGTTTTAATCATTTAGTTTAGAATAACTTTCAACATTCTTTGTGATTTCTTTTTTGAGCCAGGTGTTATTTAGAAGTGTGCTGTTTAATTTCCACATATTTGGAACTCTCTTAGATTTCTTGTCATTACTGATTTCTAATTAGCTTTGGGGTGAGGAATGTATGTAAGATTTCAGTCTTTTGAAATTGAGACTTATTTTATGGCCTAATATATGGTCTGTTTTGGTGCATATTCCATGTATGTGTATTCCCCATACAGAACACACACATGTTCTGTGGTTGTTGGAGGTAGTGGTCTATAAATGTCAGTCAGGTTAAGGTGGTTGATAGTGTTCATAAGATTCTCCATATCCTTTCAAATATTTTTGTTTATTCTATCAATTACTAAGAGGGTGGTGGTAACATCTCCAACTGTCATTGTTTGTTTCTTCTTTTAATTTATATATACTGAAGGTTTATCATTAGTTGATCCATACTTACGATTGTTATGTCTTCTTGCTAAATTGATCCTTTTATCATTTTGAAACGTCCTTCCTAATTTCTAGTGTTACTCCTTATGGTCTACTCTGTTTGGCATAATATAACCATACCAATTCTTATGCTCACAATTTTTTTTCCTAACCTTTGACTTTCAACATGTCTGTGCTTTTAGACTTAAAGTGTATCTTCTATGAACAGTAGATGGTTGAGTCTTGCTTTTTAACCCAGTCTATAAATATCTTCCTGTTAATTGGAAGGTTTAGTCTGCTTACAAAATTTAATTATTGATAAGGTTGAGTTTAGGTTTTCAATTTTGCTACTTGTCTCTATCTGTCCCATCTGTTCTTTATATCCCTGTTCCACCTTTCCTGTCTTCTTTTGTGTTCATCAAATCATTTTTCAATATTTCATTTTCATTTTTCTGTTGGCTTAGCTATCTGTGCATTTTCTTCAGTTGTTGGATTACAAGACACATTTTTACCTTATTAGAATCTACTTTGAATTAACATAGTACCACTTCATGTAAAATATAAGCTTCTTGAAACAGTACAGTACCATTTACATTTATCTTTGCACTAGTTTGAATCTATATACATTATAAATCCCACAGAATGGCATTATAATCTCTGCTTTAAACAATAATGTCTTTTAAGGAAATTAAGAGAAGAAAATATATATGATATTTTCATTTGCCCACATAGTTCACATTTTTAGTGCTCTCAATTTTTTACTGAGGTCTAGATTTTCTCCTGGTAACATCTTATTCAAGCTTGAAGAATTTCCCATAGCATTTCTTATAATGAAGTCTGAATTTGAGTGGTATTTATACATGGATGTGGGGGCTTCTTTCCTCTACAGCTTCCTCATCTTTGAGATAATCTCTACAATTTCCAAATACTCTAGCACCTTGGAATTCTGTCTGCTGACATCTCAAGCCAAGTAGACTTGGAAAATATCCTAATAGAAATGCCATATAAACTTGAGTCTCACACAAGAGGTCCCATCTTTCGCGATCCTGGAGACCCGGGATCGAATCCCACATCGGGCTCCCGGTGCATGGAGCCTGCTTCTCCCTCTGCCTGTGTCTCTGCCTCTCTCTCTCTCTCTCTGTGTGACTATCATAAATAAATAAAAATTTAAAAAAAAAAAAAAAAAAAGGGATCCCTGGGTGGCGCAGTGGTTTAGCGCCTGCCTTTGGCCCAGGGCGCGATCCTGGAGACCCGGGATCGAATCCCACATCGGGCTCCCGGTGCATGGAGCCTGCTTCTCCCTCTGCCTGTGTCTCTGCCTCTCTCTCTCTCTCTCTGTGTGACTATCATAAATAAATAAAAATTAAAAAAAAAAATAAAAGAGGTCCCATCTTTGAATGGTTTAATCCTTTTCAGGGTCTTCCTGCTTTTAGTTGCTCTCCAAAGTCTTCAGATAGTTGGTTTTAATATTCTGTGGAGAGTTTATAAATGTTATCTGTGGGAAGGCTAGTTTAATACAAGCTACTCTGCCACGAGAGGAACTTACTATTCACTTATTACTCTATAGTGGGGGGTCAGCAAACCTTTTTTCTTTTTTTGTAAAAGGCAGACTAATAAATATTTTAGGCTCTGTAACCCAAGAGGCAAAATTGAAGATATTATGTACGTATTTATAGAGACATAAATGTCCACAAAAATTTATTAATGAAATTTAAAATGTAGTAATAATTAAGTATAATTTTGTCTACTAATGAGAAGAATGGAATTGGGGGGTAATAACATGTTGCTTGATTGGGGCTCAATATTAACATTCTCTATAATTAAAATTGATTGCAGTTTTTCACCTGTTGATGCTACTCTGTAATGAGATTTTATGGATTTTATCTTTGAAATGTCTTTTTACAGAGATAGATACTGCCAAATACTGTTATTAATCCATTAGCATACAATTTTAACTGAACATATTCATTGCTTAGAAGGCATTTACAGAATTCTCTTAGATTCTTTTCTTAATATTTGCCTTTCGACATGCCGTTACATTGTAAATTAATCACTTCTAATTGAAAGGTAGAAGCTCCTCAATTGCACAGTTAAATTGATTTTGAAATATGGAAATTTCCTTTGGATCTTGCATTGAGATGCAAAGAACGCTGCTGGTTTTAGAACTTGGAAGATATACCTTATGCAAATTTCTGTAGAAATGGAGATCTTCCTTCTTGTTTCATTTTTTATAACATAGGAAGTATATAAAGCAACTTGACATTTTTCATGATTTAAACAACATTGTCTTCAAAGTAACTCTTCCACAGTATAATTTTCACGTAAGAGAATGGTTTTAACTAGTAATTTTGGTTCAATTTATTAATAAACATTATCAGATTCAAAGCAAATCTATTACAAAGCCACTTGGTGTTCAATAATAGTAGTTGAGGGTGGTTCTCATTCAGAAAAGAAAATTAGTCTTGTCCCTAAGCTTTAAAAAAATCACAATAAAACTTTACTGTTAAGATGTTGAACTGCTGTGTAATTAAGTTAGGATGTTTAGCTTCTATTTCTGACAAAAATTCATGAAACTGACAACTGTTAAGTCCTTGAAAGCAAATGAAGTTCACTACTGACATTACTGTTTAAATGACACACAACAGATTCACAAACTTTCTTCAAAATAGCTGCCAATGAACAATACAATGAACAATCTTACCATTTTACAAACTTTGTCATTCTTTCCAACTAAGCCTTTTTATGCTGCACACATATTTTTATGACTGTCAGCTGTAACACATCATGGTAGATTCCACTTCAGGTTGTACTGAATTAGCATTTTCTCAACTACTATCATGCCTCTTCTTTTCTGTGTATACTTTTCATAGAGGCTAATTCTTCAGTCACTTCAAACTTGACCTAGCTCCTTGAATAACCAATCATTAGGAATATGAGTAACATCTGTCAACTCATCAAAAGTCAAGGGAAACAATTCAAAATCATTTGCCTTATCTTTAAATTGGTTATTGACCTTCCTCTCCATGTCTTCAATTCCATAAGCAACTGCTCTCACAGAAAGGCTAAGTCTTAAACATGGTTTGTTTGTGTTTTTTTGTATGTATATATTTCTTCAAATGCTGGAATCAAGCACAATTTAATTAACCTGTATTGGTAAATGGCTTTCTGCTTGAGTAACAAATCACTTGGGAAGTTATTTTGATTGCAGCCTCATTTTCATTTTTTGCAGATATTTTGCTGTGATGAGATATTCTGTTTTAAATTAAAATTATCAATTTTTTTTCTGTTACTTTCCTATGAGTTGGACTGCTGAGAGGTTTAGCCTGGTGACATCAATGTATATTATATTCTTTTAGCACAACTATTGTGTGGTCCCGTAATAGATGCAGTGTTTTGCCACATAGTAACAAAATAATCCACATTCCACTTTGCTTTAAAACATAACATTTGAAACCTACTTTTCTCTTCTTTTTCTTCTTTTTGACATGATAGGTATGCACTGGTAATAAACCTAAATGTTTTGGTATAATGATGTGTGTGGCACTCAAAAAGCTAGAGTCAAAATTGCATCCTTGTTATTTACTGTACACTAAGCAGCAGTGAGAAGCAGTGAGAATGCCATGTACATTCTCTGTTTGAAGCACTCAGCTCTGCAGGTGTGGTGCAAAGGCAACCATACACAATATACAAACAAATGAGTGTGTCTATGTTCCAAAAAGACTTTATTTTTGAATATGGAAATTTGAATCTCATATAGTTCTTATGTATCACAAACTATTCTTCTTTTAATTGTCTTTGAAACACTTCAAAGTGTTGTAAAACTCAGTTTTAGTTCACAGGCCATTTGGTATATTTGGTCTGTGGGTCATATTTTGCCAACCACTGTTCTATAGTAATCCTGAATCATTTAGTATTCCTTATCCTTTTCCGCATTATTCCCTACCTCCGTGCCTTTGCATATACTGTATCTTTCCCACTGGAATGCTCCTCATCTCTATATCTTACTTGTGTCATTTTCTAAGACACTGGTAAATTATAATCTGCTAGATTTTTTATATTGTTCAATAGCTGTACTTTTTGTGATTTTGCTATTGCAGAGCTAAGTCCAGAAAGAATGTATAAAAGAGTAAAAATCTGTTACTTCACTCTTACCTAAATCACATACAAACAACCAGTTGTTTTGTTTTGCTTTTAAGTAATTAACTAGAAATTGTCCTGAGAGGGTGTGTGAGGTTTTCAGGATCAGAGGAAAAGTCCAGAAAAATATAGTTTACACCAAAAGATTGTGATGAGGGTTAAACAAGATAGAGAATGAACATTCTAATCATAAAGAAGGCTGGTAATAAAACTAGGTTTCTTCTCTCTTTTTTCCTCTGAAAATGTTTGATTTTTAGAGCAAACTGGTAAAAGCATGTGTGTACTACCACACATAAAATTTAGCTTCTGGGCAGGAAATCTACATAGATTTTCTTATACCAGTATCATCTTTATCTACTAGTTAGATCTCTTTGTGATTCCGCTTCTATTTCTGTGAATAATGTATAATTTTCAAAATTATTTTTTTTTAAGATTTTATTTATTCATGAGAGAAAGAGAGAGAAAGAGAGGCAGAGACACAGGCAGAGGGAGAAGCAGGCTCTATGCAGGGAGCCCAATGTGGGACTCGATCCTGGGTCTCCAGGATCACACCCCGGGCCAAAGGCGGCACCAAACCACTGGGCCATCGGGGCTGCCCTAATTTTCAAAATTATTTATTGGAATGTTTTAAACACATGTAGAAAGAAAAGAAGGAACATTTCCTTTAAGACCCTCTTTGTATTATAAACCAATTTTGTCACAGATTTATGGCAGGCTGTAAAATATTGAGGTTTGCAAAGAACGTTGTTCAAGTTTTTGTTGTATTGTAAGAAGCTGGCTCTTGGACTGTCAACAGATCTTACAGCTCTCATGCTGTAGGATGAAGAACCAGGAAATTAAAAGGACCATGATTATTATTATGCCATGGGGCACTAAAAGCAATCTCATAGTATCCATGAGAGGAAGGAGGATTTTTTTTGGCCAAAAACATAAAACAACAAAAAAAGCACCTCACATCCTCATAAAGAGAACAAGACTGAATTCTAGCTGGAGTAATAAAATTAAATTAGGTCAAGGGGCACTTTCCTCCTAAAGTCTTCCCTGATCTCACCTCACCCGTCTGCCTGCCAGAACATTACCACCTCTCTGTGCCTCCACCATTACCATATACGTGGCTTGGGCAGACTACATTCAAAACATGACTACTCTCCTCTGCATTTCCTTTTTTACATTCCTGCCTCCCATTACTGCAGCAAGCAAACAACTGGGTTTGAATCACAACTTCACCACCTAACTCTAATAACTGGAGCCATGTCTTACTTCTAACTCTGTGTACCCAGCAACTAGTGTAGGTGTAATAAATATCTGTGGAAGAGAGAAATAAAGGACTGGATGGATGGGATGAAAAAATAGGGGAAGACAGCTAAATGGACTCTCTTATGCTGATGGGCAGACCGTGTGTCTTCCACAGCACTTCTTACTATCGCAGCTGCTACCACACACACCCAGGTTTTAAACAATGTGTATTGCCAAGTTCTCACTGGAGAAAGGAAAATTCAACGTTCAGTTATGACAACTGACAATCCATGTTAGATAAAGTGTATTGTGAGGTGCCTGGGTGGCTCAGTTGGTTAAGTGTCTGCCTTTGGTTCAGGTCATGATCCCCTCATTCAGCTCCCTGGTCAGCAGAGAGTCTGCTTCTCCCTCTGCCCCTCAACCCCTCCTCATGCTCTCTTTCTCTCTTGCTCAGATAAATAAATAAAATCTTTTAAGTGTATTGTGAGAGAAGGCACCAGTCTAGACAGAGGGAGTTGTGTGTGTGTCTGTGTATGTTTTCATGACAGGTTCTCCACTGATTTTATAAACAAAGGAAAAAAAGATCAAGAACAATAGGGAGGGATAGACTGGAATCATAGTAAAAGAAGGGCACTTACAACTATTGTTAAACATTGTGTTAAAAAAGGCAAATCTCCAGGTCACCTGGGTGGCTTATTTGGTTAAGTGTCCAACTCTTGATCTCAGCCCAGATCTTGATCTCAGAGTTGTGGGTTCAAGCCCTGTGTTGCGTCCCACACTGGGCATGGAGCCTACTTTTAAACAATAAATACATCAAACTTCCAGTAAGCCTCAATTTCCATAGATACAGTCACCCAAAATGGTATTTGGATGGCTAGGTGGCCATAGAAATTGTTTTCCCCCTACTTAATCAGCTTGGAATTTCTTCCTCCTCCCCTTCCTGTTATCTGCAGCTACCTGCACATGGTCAAAATTATTTGCCTCACCTGAATGCCTAGACAGTCATATCTATGATGGCAAGATCAAAGTATCAAAGGAAAAGGGAAGTTGGAAGAATGGCTTCTTGTGACACCCTCTTGCCCCTTTTGCTACCTCTCTGAATTCTGCTTTGGTGTCTTAGTCAGTCTCTAGCCTTTATAGCCATGCTTCTTAAAGTGTGATCCTCATTGGACCATCTACATCAGGATCACCAGGGGAAGCTTATAAAAAAGGTAGATCTTTGAGCTATGCTTGTGGAATCAGAATCTCCAAAGTTGGGGCCTTGGGAACTATGTAAGTTTTTTTAGCTGTTTGTATGGCTTCTTAATTATTTTATTTTTTGAGGAAATAGTATATTCATGTGATTCAAAACTCAAAGAATGTACAAAGATATATGGTAAAAATTCTTTGTATTAATCCTGTTTCCTGCCTTCCCAGTTTTCCAATTTCTCTATTACAGACAACTACAGATTTATGTATTTCATTTATTGACATCTCTTGGGAATCTTTTTATATTAGGACAAAGGAGTCTTTACATTCTTTTTTACAATGGCCTATTTTTCCATTGAATGGACATACCGTAACATATATGATTTTTACTGTATTTATTTGTACCAAAAATTATCATTTATCTTTTTTGTTTGTGTTATTTACATGCCATACAGACCTTAAAAATTATTTTATGAAGTCAAATAATCCATCTTTTCTCTTATGTTCTCTAGAGTTTGAGTTATATTTAGCAAGATGTTAGGCATTTTCCTTGGCACTTTCACATATTATGTTATTTTCAAAGTGTTTTGCTGTATAATTCCAGATGGAAAATTCAACAGGATAAAATAACTACCTCCCCATCAAGTGTTTTAAATGTTCATAGCATTGCTGTGTCAATTTAAAGCTCTATAGGAATAGAAGTTCACCTATGTTAGTAATTTTATGGTTCTCTCTCTGTTTTTTAACACTTAAATCTTTTCTTCTGTGTTTTAATAAGCCCTCTGGATGATTCTTACATACATCAAAGTTAGAAAACCACTTCTTCACCAGATCTCTTATCTATCTCCTCATCTCACCTCAGAAAGTTTCATTAAGCCTCAAAGATCCACTTTTATCACCACTGTGGTCTCTATATTTTCCTGTAAGAAGACTTAGTACGGTGTTAGGGAAAGCCCATTTCTTATGGTCTTACTGGCAGTGTCACTTAGACAGGGACATTACTTGTCTCAGGAACTGAACTGAGATAACTGAATGTGTTCAAAACATCTTCACTACTCATGGTTTTGGTAGGTATTTTGACCTCTAAGAATTTCATTTCCTCATCTGTAAGACAGGAGACAACATTGCCTGTCTCAAGATTGCAGTGAAAGTTAAACAATACTATGATCTAAAGTGCACAGTAGAGGGCTTGATACACAGTGAGCCGTCAGCAAATGGCAGTTGGTATGAACAAGGTAGGCCAGAAGTTGTGAGGCTGTCTTGTGTCCCACACTGTACCAAGGGAGGAGATAAACACAGTTGGAAATAACAGGTGGTAACAGTGGAAAGGAAACAGGCTGGCCAATCCCTAGGGCTCAGAGAAGAAAGGAAAGAGGGCTTTTGAGAGCTGGCTAAAGACCCGGAATGTCCTCAGAGTTTTATGTTGGCAAGAGGCCTCAGCCTCCCACAGCTGCTCACCTACCAACTCTTTGGAATTTTAGATTTCAGGCACGAGATGATTTATATGGTTGCTTGAGAGCAGTGAATAAATGAAGGGAAAAAGTGTCCATAAAAAGACCAATTTAGTAAAACTTCTGGTTTTTCTTTCTTTGTTGGTGGTACCCTGCCAAGACCTCCATCCAAACTTGGCTCACGGCTCCTCTGCTCTGCGACCCACAGCTCACTAGGGAGGTCACAAGCTGGTTATTATCCCATAGCCACACTGCTTATCAAGCTTTGCCCTTGTCTTCTTCAGTGTGAATGCTTGGGCTCTTCACTATGCAATGAAAATAAACAGCTATGTAAATGGTCTCCTGGCTACTTGATCCAAACCAATAAGGAAAACCTGCTTTACAAGCTTCCACTGAAACTTCTAGTAGAATAAGCAACTGATAATTCTACACCAAATGTCTGGCTTTTAGCCAGGACTAACAACTGTTCCCTTTTTGCAAGCCACATTCTGGTGACCATGGAGAGTCAAAATAGACATTTTGATTCTAGAACATTTTTTAAAGAAGGTGAAATCACAGTGCCATTATGCAAGCTAACTATAGGTTTAGGATGAAGAAAAAGTTAGCTTAAAAACTTTAAATTGGTTGACTGCAAATCATTCACCAAAATATTACTGTTTTTCAAATTGTTGGTACTCATTGCTATTAGAATAGGGTTGCCACATTTAGTAAATAAAAATAAAGGGTGTCCAGTTAAAGTTGAATTTCAGATAAACAACGAATAGTTTTTAGCATAAGTATGTCCTATGTAATATTAAATATTTATGATATTTAGAACATGAGACATACTTATGCTAAAAAACTATTTGTTGTTTATCTGAAATTCAAATTTCACTAGTTGTTTTGTATTTTATCTGGCAACTTCAATTTCGATGTATTTTCTTTATGATGCCAAGAAATATGAGAAGGGCACGGTAACATTTTAAAATTCTGATGAGATAGTTGAACTCCTTTGCTAGGTCAAAGAATGATAATGACCTTTTCTTTTTTGCCATTTGTCTTTTATTAAAATTAATTTTATATTTTCCACCAAGCTCTGGAGTTAGAGTTTTTATTATCCTTTTAAAATATGTGTGAGGGAAAGAATTAATATGTATTGAGTTCTTGATAGATGCCAAGCATTTTTCTAGGCACTTCAGATATTATATTACTTTAAATAATTTTCCTGTATAATTTTAGTTTGAGAGTACTCCCCAGAATAAAATTATTGTCATCTGGATGGATCTTTATAATATATAGAGTGGCTAAGTCCATTTGAGTCAATAAAAATTTATTGAACCCAAGATGAGTTGTATACTGTACTATACAATAGCCCTAAGAAGGATATTTATTTATTCATTTATCTTTAGGAAAAAAATAGTCTTCATCTTAAACACTAATGCCCTTTTTAGCAGCAGAACATATTAATTCTAACTTGAGAGGAAAACATAAATGAACTATTAACAAATTTGCTAATTATTCTTGCTTGTAGATATAATTATTTATTCAACTAACATTCATTGAGTGGATATAAGTGCCAGGCCAAGAAGCTGAGGCTATAGTCTCTGAACACATATCACTTACAGTCTGGTCGGGGAGACAGACAGTATGACCTTGGTTGCAGGGAGCCTCCTAGAGTGTGAACAGTACGCATTCCAAAAAATTCCCCACAGGCAGACAGTCAACTGTGTGAGAGCACCTCAAAGACTCTGTACACTCAGCACGTGAATTCAGATGACCCACTTGGCACCGTCTGGAAATCCTACAGTTACAATAGGAAGCACGTTAATAGACTTCTCTAAGAGTTAGTGTAAATATAATTTACAGGAATTGCCTTAGTGACTGACGTCAGACTACGTAACACGGGTACACATTGTATTCATTGGACTGGCAATGTCCCATTGGTAGATGAGATCTACTTGAGTGTGATTTCAGTCCTGTTTTTCAAATAGTCTAGCACAGGCAGACAGAATATCCCATGGTAATAGGTAGAATGTGATAGGTTTTCTGTTTTTTGTTTTGTTTTGTTTTGTTTATGAAGGAATCTCATGGGCGTTCTTGTGATAACTGTGCTAGTTTGCTATGACATGCTTGATAACAAACAGTACACATTTTCTAAAGATGCAAATTTCATATATTCATTTGTGTGACTACTCACATATATACTACCTACAAATAATCACAAATCTTTTCAAAGATTAAAGAACTAGGAGCTACCTCACAACTGTAAGTGCTTGGTAAGATGCAGGGTATCTTAAACTCAGAGTTGAACTGATAACAGTGGCTGGGTGTTCATGTTCTTAAGGTCTTATGTCCTATGAGTATTTGAGATACTAAGTTAGACAGGTTGATGCCAGGCATGCAAAGAAACTTGTCCACAGCAACTTCTTGCAAGATACATCTATGAAGGCAAGGGAAACAAAAGCAAAAATGAATTATTGGGACCTAATCAAGAGAAAAAGCTTCTGCACAGCAAAAGAAACAGTCAACAAAACTAAAAGACAGCCTACAGAATGGGAGAAGGTATTTGCAAATGACCTATCAGATAAAGGGCTAGTATTCAAGATCTATAAAGAACTTATTAAACTCAACACCCAAGAAACAAACAATCCAATCATGAAATGGGCAAAAGACATGAACGGAAATTTCACAGAGGAAGACATAGACATGGCCAAAAAGCAAATGAGAAAATGCTCTGCATCACTGGCCATCAGGAAAATACAAATCAAAACCACAATGAGATACCACCTCAAGTGAGAATGGGGAAAATTAACAAGACAGGAAACAACCAATGTTGGAGAGGATGTGGAGAAAGGGAAACCCTCTTGCCCTGTTGGTGGGAATGTGAACTGGTGCAGCCACTCTGGAAAACCGTGTGGAGGTTTCTCAAAGCGTTAAAAATAGAACTGCCCTACGACCCAGCAATTGCACTGCTGGGGATATGCCCCAAAGATACAGATGCAGTGAAACGGCAGGACACCTGCACCCCAGTGTTTATAGCAGCAATGTCCACATTAGCCCAACTGTGGAAGGAGCCTTGGTGTCCATCGAAAGATGAATGGATAAAGAAGGTGTGGTCTATATATACAATGGAATATTCCTCAGCCTTTAGAAATGATGAATACCCACCATTTTCTTCAACATGGGTAGAACTGGAAGGTATTATGCTGAGTGAAGTAAGTCAATCGGAGAAGCACAAACATTATATGGTCTCATTCATTTGGGGAATATAAAAAGGGAAAGGGAATAAAAGGGAAAGGAGAGAAAGGGAGTGTAAAATATCAGTGAGGGAGACAAAACATGAGAGACTCCTAACTCTGGGAAATGAACTAGGGTTGGTGGAAGGAGAGGTGGGTGAGTGGTTCGGGTGATGGGGTGACGGGCACTGAAGGGGGCACTTGATGGGATGAGCGCTGGGTACTATGCTATATGTTGGGTAAATTGAACTCCAATTTAAAAAAAATAAAGAAAATAAAGCATTGAGACAACCCTTCAGTTTCTTTTAAACTTAAAAAAGAAATTAACTTCAGATGATTGAGTTAAATGTTTGGAGACATCAGTTTTTTAGATTCTGTAACTACTTAAGTCTTCCTTTTGGCACACTCTTTAAAGACACAATATAAGAGTATTTGAATATATCATTGAGGATATTCAAATTTTAATCAGTCTGAGTGTTCATGTGGTCCAGTGAGTTCACTCATGATATTCAGTGCCAGTGCCTTCAGTTCTCTTTCATTTCAGTTGAGGTGTGGGTGACCTGGAACAAATTCCAGGGTTTGGGTTACCCAGGACTACCTCCAATGTGTTTAGAGAGAGGAAGCCTGGTTAAGTGACAGTCTTAAGGGCAAGAAGTCATCAAAGGGCAGCATGCAGAACAAGATGTTAGTGTGTGGGAGAAGAATTCCTACTAGTTCTGCTTTGATGATAAGCAAGTGTGAGATGAGTTATAAACACGGGGCCATTCCCTTTTATCCATTGGGTGCCCTTCCATCTTTCCTGAATACATGCAGTGAATTTTGTCCTGATTTGCCATAACTCAGTGTCTAGTTAGAATAAACCTTACTATTTATTTCCTCATTCTGATTGTATTTGCAGCTCTAATTCTAATACCAGTCAACTTTTTGGAAATCATCAACTTAGGACTAATTAAAAGCAAAATAATTACCAGACATCCTGCCACAGTGGAATTTGCTTTTTTCAGTAATCTATACAGAGTCTCAATTTAATTTTTTACAAAATAATTAATCTAGTTGACTAATCTTTTCTGTCCCTGTTTAATTTAACTCAACAAATGTTTATCAAAGGCCTGCTTTGCGATCTGACAGCAATGTTCAAATAGGTAAGGATTAGAGTCTTAGAATTTTGTAGCTTGAAGCCAGGAATAACTTTATAAATCACCTGGCCCATGTTCCTCAGTTTACTTACATAGAAAGTAAGTTTTAGGATCAGGCCACCTACTTTAAATTACAAGTTACCATTTATTCTCTTTCAAAGTGCTATGTGTACTTTAAATGAAAGTTTGAGTTCATTCCAATCCATCTTTCCAAGGGAATGAGAAGGGGGATTTAGGACTAGAAATCACAGTATTGTCCTTTTTCTTCCTTGCTGGGAAAGAAAGGCACAACTCCCACCTCCTCAGAGGACATGGAAAGGCAGTAAACCAGCTTCTCTCCTATATTTGCAGATGAGCTCATGCGTCTCTTGGCTGCCTCTGCTCTTCTACCAAACCTTGTCTTTACCAATGCCTTATGTGGCTCACCTGCCAGGATTGTAGATGCTTTCATTACTGAAAAACAGATGGAATCCAAGGGCTTTAAAGGAACAGATAAGAACAGCATTCCCAATTGCACATTTTTCTAAGACATTCAGTTCCAGGTATATATTCCAAAGCAAAGTTGTTGTTTTTTTTTTTCCATGATCGTTCATGATCTCATCATTGGCTGCAATAGGAACAAAGGAATATTTTACCATTCAATCTTGAGAAATACATACATATAAATTATCCTTTTAAATCATATAGGTAGGGATCCCTGGGTGGTGCAGCGGTTTGGCGCCTGCCTTTGACCCAGGGCGCGATCCTGGAGATCTGGGATCGAATCCCACGTCGGGCTCCCAGTGCATGGAGCCTGCTTCTCCCTCTGCCTGTGTCTCTGCCTCTCTCTCTCTCTCATTGTGTGCCTATCATAAATAAATAACAAAATTAAAAAAAATAAATAATTCATATAGGTAAACAAAATTTGAAAGGGTAGAGATCCTTATGTTGTGAGTGGTTATCTGTGAATGTTAAGTTTATGGGTGACTTTTCTTTGAGATCTTGCTTATTTCGTGATTATTTTCAATGAATAAATAACCAGGAGAAAAATTTTAACATCATACTTCTTATGATTATGAAATTATGTTCATAATTTCTTAAAATTATGATGCTCTTGTCAAGAGCATACAGATGTGGTTGTAAGGGTAACTATATTCTCACCTGAAACTAATATACACTGTATGATAAACTAATTGGAATTTAAATTAAAATTTGGAATAAATAAGCTCTCAAATGAATAATTTCAACACATCAACTTATATGTAAATCTGAATTTAACTTTAAATATAAATTTAAGAAATGGCATTATAATAAAAAAATTAGAACAATTATATTCTTTGTGCAGTGTTTATACTATTGCAGAGACAAAACAAGCAAACTGAATGGTTAAAAAGAATTAAAGACCTTGGAATACTATGAATCAAACAAATGTCTAGGGATGCCTGGGTGGCCCAGCGGTTAAGCATCTGCCTTCCGGCTCAGGGCATGATCCTGGAGTCCTAGGATTGGGTCCCACCTTGCACCCCCTACATGGAGTTTGCTTCTCCCTCTGCTTATGTCTCTGCCTCTCTCTCTCTGTCTCTCATGAATAACTAAAATCTTTAAAAAAAAACAAACAAATGTCTAATGATAGGGATTGGTTAAATTCAATGCAAGACTATAAGCCTATAAAGAAGGATGTTGTATATTTGCATATATTACAAGAGAAAATGTCCATCATAAATGTTACATAAGGGGCACCTAGGTGGCTCAGTTGGTTGAGCGGTTGCCTTCAACTCAGGTCATGATCTCAGGGTCCTGGGATGAAGCTCCAATTCATTGGGCTTCCTGATAGGCAGGGAGACTGCTTCTTCTTCTCCCTCTGCCATTTCCCCTGCTTATGCTCATGCTCATGCTCTCTCTCTGTCTCTAATAAATAAATAAAATCTTTTAAAAAATTAATGTTACAGAACTTTATGTATAGTTTGAACCCATTTATGTTAGAGAGCACTGAAAGGACATATTAAACTCTTAGAAGTATTTTGTTTTATTCTGAGGGTGGAATTACAAGAAAAATTTAACTTTCCTACTTTTATACTATGTTAGTTTGCTAGCACTGGTATAACAAAATACCACAGATTGGGTGCCTTAAACAATGGAGATTTCTCACAATTCTAAAGGCTAGAATTTCAAGGACAAAGGTGTCAGGAAGTTTGATTTCTTTTGAGTCCTCTCTCCTTGCTTTGCAGGTGACCACCTTCTCCCTGTCCTCACACAAGAATCCCTAGGTCTGTGGGTTATCTCCTAATCTCTTCTTATAAAGACATCAGTCAGGTTGAATTAGGGCCTTTCCTAAAGGCCTTATTTTAACTTAATAATCTCTTTAAAGACTTTATCTCCAAATGCAATCACCTGAGGTACTAAGGTTAGGACTTCAATGTATGAATTTGGGGAGTGAGGAGTAGCGGCACAAGTCAGCCCACAGCATATACTTTAGTATTTTCTTAATTTTTCCTCTGTAAATGTTTATTAATTTTACAACCATAAATATTAAACTTTGGAAAACACTATTCAAGTGAATAATAAATACTGTGTATTTCTGTCTTCCAGAAGGAAATGGTACCTGGATGATTGTTCTTATCTATGCTAGTATTTTCTAATGGCTGGGCTTGGGATTTCATTATTCATTTAATTTTATAATCATTACTATTTTATATTTTCTTTAAACATGGGTTGTTCAAGATTCTATTTTTTCTAAATATAAAATTCCAGTATAACTATGCACGTTAAACATAGATAAAATAGCATTAGCTAAATGACCTTATATAAAGAATATGACTTCTTACCCTTGAGTTCATAAAGTCATCATGATGATGATAAATTCACATCTACACTGGGATTATTTTGAACAAGTCTGTTTCAGTGCCATTGATGAGCATGAAAAAGAGAGGTAAAATATTTAAGTTTGATTATTAGACCTGTAAATCACAGTCCTTCCTAAGTTTTATTAGTGATGCATTTTGTTGTCTAATATACATGCGTTATATTGCATTTGCTGTATTATGATATATAAATAAGAAAACTATTTTAGTAACTGGAAAAAGAAAAACATAATTTCTTTTAAAATCCTAGGAAAGTTTGTAGTAATAGAGTTTGACTATTAAATTTTTCTATATATAATCTCAATTTCCTACCTAATAAGCTAAGGATTTATGTATGTATTTATTCAGCCCTATATACTATATACTATATGAGAAAAGATCAAGCTGTAGGTTTCATTTCTAATGTGCTTGCAGTCAAGTTGATGAGGGACAGATAACAAAAATGAAAGGGTGACTAGTACAAGGTCGTAGGTAAATAATGGTAAATTATGATTGGTGTTGTAGGTCTAAGAAAACATAAAATTATTGTGGATTTGGATAATCGAAGGAGGTACTGGAAAGGAGCTGTGACTAGATCCAGGCCTTGAAGGATTGGCAATAAAGAGACAGAAGGAAGAAGGAGGTAGGACCTTCCAGACAAGATGATAATATGGAGATGAGGGCAGGGATAACAGTAATGAGAATGATGCATTTTGAGAACAATTAGTACATTTTTGAGTGAGAGAGGATGAGAATATGATATAAAAAACAAAGCTGAATAAATAGGTTCATGCTAAGTTACAGAGAACTGTAGAAGCAAGGGAGAGAAGTTTGGAACTGACCTCATTAGACAACTAGAGCCAATTTTTATTTCCAAGGAGGAGAAAGATGTCAAACCGAGATTAGAGAGACCCCACCCCCCACCCCACAGAAGTGTGTAAAGTCATCCAGAGGAAGGAAATTTTTCAGAGAAGACAACCAGGTTTCATTTGCTTAAGGTAAGTAGAGAAGGATAGTTGTAAGAGATATTTCAAAGGAAGAAATGACCGTGATGTAATACAAAAGAAAATACTTATTTGACCCAGCTTGTTCCTCAAACTCTGTAGCACCCCAGAGATGGAGACATAAATTCCCTCCTGATCCCAGTTTCCAGAACCCATTCTAATCTCAGAAATTAAATATTTCTTAGCCTCTAGACTAACACTCAGTGGTTCAGATCAGTCTCTCATAGGACACAAGTTTGATTACTATAGTTCTTAAAAATTGAGCTTTTGACTTGATCCCTTATTAATTTCCTTTTTTAGAATCTTTTAATTACTCTAGTTCCCTTTTGGGATTGGGTCTTGCCTTGTTCTTGTCAGTTCCCCTTCCAAGAATAAATATGTTTTCCTTGAAATTAAAATACAAAAACAAAAAAACTTGAAGAAAAAAAAAAAAACAAAACCCAAACCAAAATAGTAATGTGATTATCTGAATAGTAAGATTACTCCTACTTTTCATTTTGCTTTTCTCCATTATATAAGCTTGCTTGATGAAGCATGCAGTTTATTTTTAATGCAAAGATAAACAAAAGAAAAACATTTAAACTTAAGTATTAAAGGGAAAAATAATTGGTTAATATGAATTATTGCTTACAATACCGAAGTTGATGGTATTGTCATGATAAGGAACACATCTTGTCATAGGAAATAAAAAAAAGAAACTCATTTCCTGCTTATGGGTGAAGAGGGTGAGGACATTGCTTCATTCTTACAAATTCAGAGAAATCATCTGCCTTCTCAGTTCTCATTCTAACATTGAAATAGTGTTTTCTACATAAGCTTAGCCACAGGGGCCGTGGGATAAGGCTGTGTGCCCTGAGGAGACAGGCTGGTTTCAGTCAGTAACTTGCTGGCATATAATACCCACTTCTTTTTAGGCAGTACAAAACCTCTTTGACCTGATCTGACAACTATTTCCTGATGGTTACATCTAGGCCAGACACAGAATAGAAATTTGACCTGAGAAGTCTTCCTTTAAGAACTGATCTAAAAATACTTTTCTCCTCTGGTTTTGGAGGATGTTTCTCTCTAATGATGAGAACTCTGATGACATATCAGGGTCTTCACAGCTGAACCTTGACTACCCACTGCAGGGGAGTCAACTTAGAGTATACAGGTGCCACATTAACCCCCATCCCAACTGAACCCTACATCCTCTCAGGGAGTATGGTACCACCATTAGGCAGTGATGTGGTAACTCTTGGGTAGAGGAAGGCAGTCTCTTTTCCCCCAGAAGAGCTCCAGTCAAAAGGGTTCCTCATCATTTAATCCAGCAAGTCTCAACCATTGCCATACCTCAAAATCACTGAGCAGGTAAAAATATATCACTATCTAAGCTCCACCCATTTTAATTAAATCAGAATCTCTGGGAGTATGGCCCAACCATCAGGGTTGGTTTTTTGTTGTTGTTGTTAAATACCGCATGGTTGAGAATCACCAGTATAGGAAGTCAAGATCTTTCAAGGAACAAAACAGAATCGATGCAGTAACTCTGATCTGATATTGCATCTAGAAAACCCCAGTGTTCAGGAGAATCCTGGCAGAGTTACAACTCCCTGGAAGCTCACCTTGTATCCCATCAGACTTGCTTGCCCTGGCACCATAACTCTTGCTGCCTATTATATCCATGAATGACACTAGCCTATGTGACCTTGAGCCTATAGCTCTACAACTAAAATTTATGCTAACCTACTTGCCCCTGCCTGTGGCTAGATGCAAGTGCCCAGACACACCCTTCCACCTGGGTTCTACAGGAAAGCATTAAATGCTACTGTGTTTGATTTTTCCCCAAATACAGACTCTTCCTTTCTACAACTTTATCTTTGGGATCTGATGTGTTTTGTATATAATTATATCCTGTCATGTCTGTTCACCCTAAAACCACTGCTCCATGGAGATCTTTGTTCTACTTTACTGGCTCCAAAATGAATCTAACCTATCTGGGCAGTTAGCCATTATCATCACTTGCTCACCTTTAAAATCACCAATACTAGTGTCACTATGACACAATATTAGAAAAGTATAAAGTTTTTTAAATTTTTTTTAGAAAAGTATAAAATTTTTTAAATCTTTGTAGAATTCATTTAAATTGTCAACTTCTTTAAAGCAAATTCTTAATTAATTCTACCCATTGAAATTTTTTGCCTTATCTCTGAAAAATGCCAACAGTTCTCTATAAAATTTCAGACAGTGAATAAAGACAGAAAATTTCTGTATTAAAAAAAAAATCTCAATCTCTGTGGATTCGATTTCCCCATTTTTAAAATGATGGGATTAGGGGCACCTAGTGGCTCAGTCAGTCAAGCATCCAACTCTTGATTTCTGCTCAGGGCATGATGTCAGGGTCCTGGGATTAAGCCCCACGTCAGGGTCTGTGCTCAGCAGAGTTTGCCTGTCTCTCTTCTCTCCCTTCTTCCCCCTTTGCCCCTCCTCCTCTGCCCCTCCCTGGCCCCCCATGCATTCATGAATTCTCTCTCTCTAAAACTAATCAATCTTAAAAAAGATAAAGTAAAATTGAGGGGATTGGACAAGATAATCAAGTCCCATCTAATTCTCTGACTTTATGATCCATTTTTACAACTTATTTGTCCTCTAACCCACAGGAAACAATCCTGAACAATACATACCAGGTATTATTTTTAACAAAACATATTTACCCATAAATATGATATATTTTTTAATAAGGTAAAAACAAGCATTGTTTCTTTCTAATAAAAATCAAAAAAGTTGTTTCAAGTCCTAGTTCTACTAAGTTATGTGACTTTGGGCAAGGTGCCAAGGTGGCTTAGTTTCCACATTTGTTCTTGTTAAAACCACTACCATTTACCTCAAAAAGTGTTGTAAATATTGACGCACTTATGAGTGAAATAGGGATTTATTTTCTATTAAGTGGTTGTAAGGAACAAACGAGATAAAATGACCAAAACTTCTGAAAAGCTTTTTAAAAAAAACTTTAAAATCTTTACCAATGTAAGATCTTTGTAACACATCTTAATTTACCTATGTGTGACCTAATATAGGCACTTTCACATTCCATGTCTTTCTGAAATTGGAAGCTGGCTAAATAAAGTGATAATTTTTCAATGCAATCAATTCTTAAAAAACACACTTCAACTGGATTCTAACAGTATTTCACTCTGAGGAGTAATTTAGAGTGTCTGAAGTATGCTCTCTCACTCAAATTATCTAATTTTCATAAACAAATTTTCCCATTTTTTGCATGTGAAAACTGAGACCAAGTGTGGTTTTTCACTATGCCAGAATAGTTTTCTAAGTGCTCCATGTTTATGTGCTTATTACTAAGATCTCAAAAGAGATATGCAGTTTGTTTTTTGTTTTATTTTTTGGGTTTTTGTTTTTGTTTTTGTTTTTTTTTTTAGTTCTAATCTAGAAGCTCAGAATCATGCATCTGATTTTAAAGTGGATTATATTACTACATATTTTGTCCACACCCATGGCTTTTGTAAACTACATTATGATTGTGTTTAAGAAACGTGCCATAAAACCCCATAGGCTTTTCTTCCTGTTGGGGAAGTAGGCCTCGATGCACACCAAACTGGAAAATCATGTTATAACCATCCATACCAACTTGTCTGAAATCTAACTTGAGAAAAGGCTAATTGTAAATATCTCCAAAGGAATTTGGTCCTGAAAGAATGTGAAAAAATGGGCATGAACAGCTGGCCATGCCCCTTTAGGAAGGCACTCCGTGGCTAGTATCTATGTGGAGAGACCAGGAAGAGTCATAAGGCCCCAGGGAGTTTCCAGGGGTGATGACAGACCATCTCCTCCTCTTCCCACAAGATACAAGTGGGGATTTCTTCCATTGCTGAATAGTCCTGAGGACTTCCCCAGGCTCCTTAAGAGAAGGTACCAAAATGGAACTCCCCACTGCTGGGGACTCCTGAGGTTCTCTTTACATTGGAGTTCGTAACCCACACTGCATTTGAGAAACACTGGGGGACTTTATAAACTATATCCCTGGACTCCATCCCAGATCAATGAAATCACCCGGCTGGTGATGAGTGGTAGGGTCCAGGCTTAGGTTGTTTTAGAACCTTCTAGGTGAGGTTCATGTATAGTAGTAGAGAACCACTGCTTTAGGCTGTCTGCCTGGTCACCACAAGGGCCCCTGCACCCCCACTCTATGATCAGAAAAATTGGAGCATATGAAGATTTGGGGTTTGGCACTTGTTTTTCTTTCCTATCCTTCAATAGCCCTTCTCCATCCTCTTCCCATACCCAATGCTTTTAGGTTCTATTTCTTTCTGCCTCTCTCCTGTATCTCCTCTCCTATAGACATCAACTCACAAGAAATTATCAGGAACCCATTTATATTAAAATATATAAAACTGATAACCTTAAGTGACCATTCTATCAGTGGCACTGTTCCATTAATCATGTATACTATAGATAGAATACAGTTAAGGGAATAAGGCTTTAATATGCCATGGACAGTTGGACAGTGGGCTTTGGTGGAGCACCCCATACCACATCCTCTACTACACCCATGCTTCGGAAAAGTAGCATCTGTTTAGTCAGAAGATGCCTGCTCCCTTTGCCCTACTGGTCAGGACTCTGAGGGCTTCATTTGACACAACTGTATCTTGGTTGGATGCTCTTGGGAGCAAACTGTACATAAAATTAAAGAAGGGGAAACAAACAAAAAAAAAGTATGCGTTGACTTCCAGAGATCTTCTATATGACTTGAAAAGTGATCAGAAAGCAGAAAAATTCTGTTGTGCCAAGGACCAGCTCTCCTTTCCCTGAAAAAGGAATATTTTTGCCCTGAGCAAACATAAGGAGATGGGATATGATTCCAGTGTAAGAAATCAAATAAGTGTTTAGCTGTATCCTACTTATCTGTGTGATAAACAGTCAAAACTAAACTGTATGTATCTTGTGTGGTTTGAATTGAAGCCAATAGATCAGCGAGAGTATGAAGGATGAGTCATTTCATGCTTTCATGATGTTTCACTGGAGAATGGGCACTGCTGCCCAAATGATGCAGCTTTAAAACAAACAGCAAAAGCCCCTTGGTCATCACAACCTCTTTACATCAAAACTAGTACTGTGTTTACATCCACTGGGAAAGTCACCACAGAACAAATAATGAGACTTTCGCGCATACAGCATAGCACTTATCAGAAGAAACCAAAAAGTCTGTCCTTTCAGAGTAGCTGGCTTCAAATATTTATTTATTAAATGCAGTTAATGTTTAAGCCCAGATTGCTTATTAAATATCAACTCCAGGATTTGAAATGTGACAAGCTAAATTAGTTATAAATGACATACGAGTAACGTGGAAGACTTAGCTATGTTGCTGACTCGCCCAAACGTTTTGAACCAAATTTCTGTTAGTAATGTGTTGTCAGAGAAAGTGAGGGGAAAAGAGATACAGCAGAGAAATCTATATTCTGTCCTAAAACCTAGTGTGTGACTGATGAATGGCTGCCATGGTCAAGGATGAGAAGAGAACAAACAATTGATACAAATACATTAAATTCACAGAAACTCTTCAGGACCTGACTTTATGAAACAGAAGCAGCACCAGCCAAGACATTTTTAGATGGCCCTTTTGTGGTAAAAATAATTTGAGGTTATTCTATTCTTAGAAGTTTGGAAGGAATCTGTTGACATATGGCTCTAACAAATTACAAACACCCCCAAATTTTTGTTAGGAAAACATACCGCCAACTGTGAAACGTGTGGCTCATTACTATTTGAGAAATGCTTCTGTAATAATTTAATAATAATAATAGCAATACTTTTAACTTCTGACTGTTTTATTAATACTATTTACCATATCCTGTTGGCTAACTTCACATTAGAGGTTTCAAATTTATAATAATAATAATAATATAATAATAATGGCATCTAACATTCACTGAATGCTGTCCATGTGCCCAGAATTGGGTCAGGGGCTTTGTGTGTATTATGTCATAAAATTGTCATTGTTTCCATTTTGCCTATGAGGAAAGAGACTCTGAGAAGTGAAGTGACTTACCCAATCATGGCCACTATGCATAGGCTGCATATTTCAGTTCCAGCTTTGTCTACTTTGCATATCTTTGCTTTTAACCACTACACTAGATTGTTTCCTCATAGAAATTCATCAGCAAACTAAGAAAATAGGGTCTAACTAAGCTATATCTTGGAAAATATAGACATATCCAGTTGGGTATGACTGAAATATTTCTCTAGCAGTTTAGACCACTTGGTAGCATTTTTTTTTAATTTTGTGGGAGACAGAATAAAACAAGAAAATATACAGTATGTTATGGGAGAAAATCTTTGCAACTTTGAGGCAAGCAAGGATTTCTTGAGATACAGAAAGCTCAAATAATAAAGAAAAAAAGTTGATAGTTGAACTGCACCAAAAAATTTTAAATGTTTTTTTCTTCAGGAGACACCAGCATGAAAATGAAAGCAATCTGTGCACTGGGAGAAAATGTATATAGTGCAAATACCTGACAAAGGACATGTGTCCAGAATATATAGAGAATTCTTACAACTCAATAAGAAACAATAACCCAATTAAAACCATGGGCAAATGATTTGAACTGATACTTTACCAAAGAAGATATATGGATGGCTGATAAACAAATGAAGAGACACTTAACACTATTAGTCATAGAGAAATGCAAATTTAAACCACAAGGAGATACCACTACCCACCTACTACTATAGCTAAAATTAAAAAGGCTGAAAATATCAAGTGTTACCAAGGATGTAAGAGCAACTAGAATGCTCATACGTTACTGGTGAGAATGTAAAATGGTACAATAACTTTGGAAAACGGTTTGGCAGTTTCTTACAAAGTTAAGTATATACTTACCATATGACCCAGCAATTGTAGGGTTTTACACAAGAGAAATGTGAACATATCCATGCAAAGTTTTATAGATTTTATTTTATTTTAAAGATTTTGTATTTATTTATTCACGACAGACACAGAGAAAGAGAGAGGCAGAGACACAGGAAGAGGGAGCAGCAGGCTCCATGCAGGGAGCCTGACGTGGGACTCGATCCCGGGTCTCCAGGATCATACCCCGGGCTGAAGGCGGCACTGAACCACTGTGCCACCGGGGCTGCCCACCATGCAAAGTTTTATACAGAAACATTCTAGAATGTTTATTCAGCTTATAAGAGTCTCGACTTGGAAACAAATCAAATGGCCATAAACTGATGAATTAATAAATAAGTTGTGGTACATCCTTAAAATAGAATATACCAAGAAATAAAAATGAACCACTGATACATGCAATAATATGGATAAATCTCAAAAAAAAATATGCTGAATGAGAGATATCAGACACAAAGAGTATATACTATAACAATTCCATCTATATGAAATTCTAGGAAAGGCAAATATAATCTACAGTGATCTGCATGATCTATCTTTCTTCTCTACTGGATCTTTCCCATTAGAATAAAACATGTTGTTCTTTCTCCCACACCCAACCCAACATTAAAGAGCACATCAGCTGTTGCCTGGAGCTAGGGTTGGGGAGATAAATTTACTGCGAAGAAAGGGGCAAAAGGAAACTTTTGACCTGATAGAAATGTTCTATGTCTTCATTGTGGTAGTAGTTACATGTATATAAGTTTGTCAAACCCATCAAAAGGCACACTTAAAATGAGTGTTTTGAATTGTATGTAAACTATAGCTCTGTATGTGTGTGCGTGTGCGCGCTTATTAAGTTAAATGTTAGCAAATGGTAGAAACAAAGTAAGGAAGAAGGATAAGGAATGCATGGGAATGTGGTTTGATGTCATTTTTAAGTAGGTAGAAGCAGGAAGACCAATTAGGAGGTTATTGCAATAATCTAGGAGAGAGATGATGATGATTTAGTTAGACCGTAATGGCAGCAGTAGAGATAGTGAAAAGTGACCAAATTTGGGTAGATGTTGAAGACAGAGACATAGGAGTCACTCATGAATTGTATTTGGGGTGTGAGTAGAAGAGAGGAGTCAGGCACTAGTCCAAGATATTAAGCCTGAGCAACTGTGAGGATAACATTGAAATGGGGCAAACCTTATGGGGGAGTTTTTAGGGAAAGACCAGGAATTCAATTAGGACATGTTAAATTTGAGATATATGTTAGACATCCAAGTAGAGATATTGAGTAGGCAGATATGAATCTAGAGTTCAGAGGAAAATTCTAGACTGAACATACAAGTTTAGAAGTCATTGCCATACATGTGGTTTTTAAAACACCAGACTGGATGAATTCACCAAGACAGTAGAGAGAAAAGAAAAGAGTTCCAAGGACTGAGCGTGTAGCACTTCAATGTCCAGAAGCCAAGGAGAGGAAGAGAAATCAGCATAGAGAGAGTAGGACAGAACAATGAGCAAGGAGGAAAACCAGAGTGTGCATTTTTTTTCCTTAGAAGACTGTTGGGGAGGAGGTGTTTTTATTTTTTTTAAGTTTTTTATTTATTCATTTGAGAGAACACGAGCAGGGGGAGGGAGAGGGTTAGAGTTTGAAAAGGGAAAAGCAGACTCTCTGCTGAGCGGGATGCCCAACTTGGGGCTCAATCCCAGGACCCGGGGATCATGACCTGAACCAAAGGCAGATACTTAACTGACTGAGCCACCCAGGCACCCCTGGGAAAAGTGTTTTTAAAAAAGGGAGTGAATACTTGTGCTAAATCCTGCTGACAGATCAAGTAAATTGAGGACTGAGCTGACCATTGGATTTGGCAATGTGATGGTCAGCAGTAACTTTAACAAGTTTGGTGGAGTAAGGGGGGGAAAGCCTCATTGGAGAGAATTAAACCAAGTGTGTGAGGGAAGTAATTGGAGACAGCAGTGTAGAAAAAAATTTTAAAGGACTCTTGTTATAATGAGGGGAGTGAAATGGCCCAGGAACCAAAGGGAAAAGGAGGGATAAGAGAGGATTTGGGAGACAAAAAAGAAATAACAGGATTGATGCTGATGAGCATGACCCAAGAGAGAGAAGAATTGGTGATGCGGGAAAGGGGAGGGGTAACTACCAGTACAATGTCTTTGAGTTGGCAAGAGGCGATGGGAGTGTAGCGGACAGGCCATAATTTGAGAAACATAAAACAGGAAAGGACCCTCAATCAGACTTCCAATGACACATAGGTTGTGATTCTCTGGGTGCTCCCAGTGTAGCTCTGGCTCGATATCTTCCAGATGTGGACCATAAAGGAAAAACCTTCCCTTGCTCAACTGAATGTCTGGCCTCTCACCCCACTATGACCCTGGCTCTCCATGCCACAAATCCTATTGCCAAGTTTCTGAATGTTGCAAACACCCTTCTCCAATTTATGGGATGTGACTTTTCCTTAAAAGTCGCAAATACACTTCTTTTTCTCCTAATTCTGACATTTTCATATTTGATGGATGTTGAATTATTCTCCCAAATAGTTTCTGGCAGTATAAAACCAAGTGAGCTTATTTTAGCTCTCCGTTGTTTTTCCTGTGGCATTTTCTCTTATGCCAACCCAGCTAAGGAATGAGGCATGGTGGTGAGTGGCTGCTGCGGAGCTAGCAGACTGTGTTCCTAATCCAGGAGGTAGGTCAGGGAGCAGTCCTGTGGAGTCCACAAGAACCACAAAGTTAAAAAAAATACTTTGTAAACAAAGCCACTAAAAAAACAAGGGTTACATAAAGGCTCTGACCAGCCAGTTATATCATCTGAGATGGAGTACAAGAATTTTTAGCAAAAAAGCCCAAGGTATATGTTGTAGGATGCAGCCTTAATACCCTTGCCTAATCAGTTCAACCACTGTAGTAGTTATGCCTTGACTGCCAGGAGCATAAATATTTTGAGAGTCTTTGCCATTTTTATTATTTTAAGAGTGGGTTTCTAGTTTCCATGTGATAGAATTGAAGTACATGCTGCTATAATTACCTTCATATCTCTGGTTACTCTGCAGGGAAAAATATGGTTATGTGAATTCATTCAGAAACTTTAACAACAGCCTTCTATGTGTTAGGCATTGCGCTGGCCAGTAGGGATTTTAAAATGATGAAGGCGTGCTTTCTGCTTCTAGGGATCTCACTGTCTAGTTGGGTAGACAAATGAGAAGTAAGTATGTGGTAAATGCAATGAAAGTGATCAGTAGGGTAGTAGACCTATCCATAGCCCACATGGAGGGTCTGTGCAGGCTGAGAGGCTGCTAGAAGTTTCATAGATGATGGAAACACCAGAAACCAAAGAGATGACAAGGAGATGAATGGGAAACCAAAGATGTTCAACATTTCTGAACCATAGAGTAGGAAATTGGAATGAGTTGAGACTTACAGCTGGAGAGGTAGGCAAAGGTAAATAGGGGCCAGCCTTGAATGCCACATGAAGGCATCAAGTAAGTGGTGAACATCTACTGGAAGCTTTAGCAGGAGAGTGGCGTGATCAAATCTTTCTTTCTTAAGTAAGTAAGTAAGTAAGTAAGTAGGCTCTACACCCAATATGGAGCTAGCCAGGTGCCCCTCAAATCTTTATCTTAAATTTCTGGTGAAGGAATTTTAGGAGAAAGTGTAAGTTGGATTGTCCAAGAGGCAGACCCTGAACCAAGGACTTGAGTTCAAGTAATTTTTTTTTAAGGAAATGATCCCACAAGAAACTAGTAAGGAAATAGAAGAAACAGGATAAGGAGAGGCAAGAAGCCAAGCAGAAGAGCCGTTTCAAGTTAAGTCTCAGACAGCCTGATCCTGTGAGGAGCTCTGGAATATAAATTACACTACAGTTTGCCCCACCTTAAGGCAATGAGCTGGTTTTTGTGCACCCACGCCAGTCAGTTGTCCTCTACTGTCCACCCTGGGGGAAATGAAGATTCTTGGGTAGTTCCTGTTTTCCCTATCAGCTAGCAGTTTCATTGCCAAAGGACAGTCCTCTTCCACTTACAGGTACTGGCAAAGCATGCAGAAGCTGGGGGATGTAAAAAACTGAGCTGCTGAAAGAGATGGAAGCAATTTGAACGAAGCACCCAGAGTATCCACAGGGGAACTAAATTGGAATAATTTGTTTGTTTTAGAAATAATTTTTTTAACAAGTAATTTGTTCAATAGGTAGCTATAACTCCTACCCCATTCCTTAATCTTACCCCATCTCTGACTGTCATTTCACTTCTAAATGAGTTGATGGTATCATCAGCATCCTTGGGCTAACTGAAGGGATAAAGGACAAAGTGATAATTGGGGATGAAGTAAGGGTAATGAGAGCACACATTAACAACGGGTAATGAAAAACAATTCTTTTTTTTTTTTAAGATTTTGTTTATTTATTTGAGAGAGAGAGAGAGAGAGAGAGGAAGAGAGAGCAGCAGAACCCTGAAATCCTGACCTGAACTGAAGGCAGATGCTTAACCGACTGAGCCACTCAGATGCCCCGAAAAACAATGATTCTTTTAAAACATCTCCAACTTGCTTTTCCAAGTAAAAGAATATATAGAAAAATGACATTTATGTGGCTTGAGATGGGACACTAATTAAGAAGGTGCTTCCATATGAGGGTGAGGAATGAAAAGGGGCAAGAATTCCTCTTGGGCTCATCAGACCCATCCCTTGGGAAGGGCAGCCAGGTGGGCTCTCCCCCTGGAACATTATGCCTTTTATTTTACACATAATGGCTGTGTCTCCAGATTAGGGGTGCTTGGGACTGGCTGACTTCCCACAGTTAATAATTACATATTGTTAGAGCTTCTGCTCATTAAATCTTGAATCGTCTAGACACTATCTAAAGAAACAAGGCCCTTTAAACACTGTCGACTATGTTGATTTAGCTGTGACTCATTAAGCATTTAGCCTTACATTGGTCCCAAATCATAATCTGAGATAAATATTAAGAGCAAATCTAGATCACTGGCTCTCAAAAGGGGTGAGGGAGTACAATTTTGCCCCTCAGGGAGCATTTGGAAATATTTGGAGATCCTCTGGGTTGTGCCCAGCAGGGGATTGTTCAGATATTGCTGTTAAGTATCTAGTGGGTAGAGGCAAGATATGTTGGTAAGCATTGCACAATGCACATGACAGTCTCCCTCAACAAATAATTATCCGGCCTCAAACGTAAAACATAACAAGGTTATAAAACCCTGATTTAGATAGGTTTGTTGCAGTTGGGAAACAATGCAACAAGAATAAAAACCAAAGAAGGAGAGAATATTGGAGAATGTCAAACTTGGAGTCAAGTAATGGTATCTTTGCTCCTCTAACCTCTCTGTTTGGCACCTCATCCTGTGTAACCTGTGCCGTTCGTCCATCAGAGTCATCTCAGAAGCCCATCTCCTCAAACATATCCCTTCCCTCCTTTGTATCCCTTTTGCTCTGTGGTGTATCTGTTAGGACATCGCCTTATTTTGCCTTATTTTAGTTTCTCCTTTGGAACTTGTCTCATTTCCCTCTCCATGATAGGAAGTCACACAGGGTCTCCAAGTTTGACATCCCCAATATTCCCTCCTTTTTTGTTGTTGTTTTTGTTGTTGTTGCTTGTTTGAATCAAGTCAAAATGGATTAAATTTAATGACTTGCTCAGTTTATATCTAGCAATGGGATGAGTCAGAGTAGACAATGATGTTTACTCTTCGTCTTCTGGTCTGTCGTTTTCAGTCTTCTCCCTGGAGTGTTTCAGTGAACTCAGGGGAATTAGATGATCCTTATCCATTTCCCTTTTGTTCTACCGCCAGTTCCCTAATAAGAAGTGGCCCCGACTGTGAAATTCTTTGGAAAACAAGTCCAGAACTCTAGTGAGTAGATGGCCAGTTAGGCATAAATACTGAAAGAGAGAATACTCCAAGCCTTATAATATTTAGATGGATGTTTTAAGATGGTGTGGTAGGCAGAATTATGGCCTTCTAATGATGTCTGTGTCTAATTCCTGGAACATGTAAATATGTTATATTACATGGCAAAGAGGAGTGAAGTAGCACATGGATTTAAGATTGCTAATCAGCTGACTTTGCAGTGGTTGATAAGCTTGGATTATGGGGGGAGGGAGTAGTATAATCACAGGGTCCCTTAAATGTGAAAGGGGGAAACAGAAGAGTCAGTATCTGATGTGAGACCCGCCATTGCTAACTTTGAAGATGGAAGAAGGGACCATGCATCAAAAGCAAAGAGAGGGGACACCTGGGTGGCTCAGCAGTTGAACATCTGCCTCTGGCTCAGGGCGTGATCCCGGATTCCCAGGATCGGGTCCCACATCAGGCCCCTTGCATGGAGCCTTCTTCTCCTCCCTCTGCCTGTGTCTCCGCCTCTCTTTCTGTGTCTCTCATGAATAAAGAAATATAAAATCTTAAAAACAAAAAAACAAAGAGAGTAAGCCACTAAAAGCTGCAAAAGGAAATCTGTACCTCCCTAGAACATCTAAATGAAATCCATTCCTGCCAATTTTTTTTTATTTTGGCCCATTGAAACCCATTTCAGAATTCTGACCTCCAAAACCATAAAATAATAACATGTTGTTTTAGGCCACCCAATGTATGGTAATTTGTTACAGCAGCAATAGGAGACTAATACAGCTGGACACTTAAGTTTGTTGTCTCTACAAATTGAGTGACAATTTTACAGCAATTTATTTTTTAAAAAATTGCATCTTACCATATAATTTTCTAAAGTTTCTTCCCAATCACAAAATGTTCCTGACACAGGAGGGGAAGAAAATTAGAAAAATTTAAACTGACACAATTAAAGACAAGCCTGAATCTTGTCAAGACTTTAATGACTTAAGAAACATGCTGGCAAGATGGCCTCATTTTCCAGGCTTTGTTTCTTGAGACTCCCAGATACCTCACATTCAGAAAAAGGGTAGGAATAAAAAAGATCGAGAGCTAAAAAAGAAAAATCAACTTTAAAATACTGTGCTTCTGGAGTACCTGGGTGGCTCAGTGGTTGAGCATCTGCCTTTGGCTTGGGTCATGATCCTCGTCTTGAGCCCCTTGTCGGGCTCCCTGCTCACTGGGGAGCCTGCTTCTCCCTCATGTTTGCTGCTCCCCCTACTTGTGCGCACTCTCTCTCTCTGTCAAATAAATAAATAAAACTTTTTTTTAAAACTTAAAAAAATAAACAGTGAATAGATGTTTAAAGAGTATCCTTTTGAAAGGGTACTAACCTGTTATCCTGTCTCTGTTTGGCACTGGTGTTTGTGATGTGTGTGTGATAAGATTCATCTACAGGGGGCAGCCCAGGTGGCTCAGTGATTTAACACCACTTTCGGTCCAGGGCATGATCCTGGAGACCCGGGATCGAGTCCCACATCGGGCTCCCTGCATGTGGAGCAGCATGGAGCCTGCTGCTTTCTCTGCCTCTCTCTCTCTCTCTCTCTCTCTCTCTCTGTGTGTGTGTGTGTGTGTGTGTCTTTCGTGAATAAATAAATAAAATCTTGGGATCCCTGGGTGGCGCAGCGGTTTGGCGCCTGCCTTTGGCCCAGGGCGCGATCCTGGAGACCCGGGATCGAATCCCACGTCGGGCTCCCGGTGCATGGAGCCTGCTTCTCCCTCTGCCTATGTCTCTGCCTCTCTCTCTCTCTCTCTCTCTCTCTCTCTCTGTGACTATCATAAATAAATAAAAATAAAAATAAAAATAAAAAATAAATAAATAAATAAATAAATAAAATCTTTAAAAAAAGATTCATCTACAGGGATATTTAAGGTCATTTATCCCTAAACTATTAGGGTTTTGGAGTAATCTCTGACTTTTAGGAGCCTAAGAATATTAACTTACCTCCTTAGTTTTATTGTAATCACAGTCTTAGAAGTGAAGAGCTGTTTGGTTGCCATGTCAGAATCGAGTTGCATTTTAAATAGCCAGAACTTTTAAATGATTCTGAATCACTTAGTATTACAGTGTTGACATGTTATAGTATACGGAAAATATAAACAGACTAGCTTTCAAAAAAGAGATACCCCTCACTAATTCTGGTAGTGCTCTGTTATAAAACGTGTATATTTTATGATGAGTCTGGAGTGGAGAAATTAGAATTAGAATGCAGTATTTTAGGTCTAAGATCTTAGTTCCCCTTCTTAATATGTAGTCAAAATTAAAAAGACTCTAAGTTAGTAAAAAGTGTGCTGTTCAGTTTTTCTGGTGCTTGAATAGAATTGAGAAAGGTATTATATAGGAGTTTTCAAAGAAGAACCAAAAAGAACCCAATAGAACCACTGGTGGTTCCATTCCTTTTAAAGGATTGAAAATAGTATAAAAGTGAAGCTAAACTTTTAAGTTTTCAACAGAAAGGTATACATCTCAGTTCTATAAAAACAATCAACAGGGTTTGAATATAGGCATTTAACTGTAGGTGAGAATAACTGACAGAGGTTCAAGCCCTCCTCCTGCTTCTCTAAGAAAAGTCAGCTACATCAGGGAAGTGAGGGAAACCAGCAGGAATACAGATGTTCAAAGAACCCTTTTTCTCCCCCCCCCCCGCCCCCCACCTCCCTGGCAGTTCCAGGGGGTGGCTGGGGGCAGGGAGAGAAGGGAGATGGACTCTAGTTCCCTACAACCTCCCTTTCCCCAAAGTCATCTTCCAAAACAAAACAAACCTGCGAGCCCAAACTCTGTCCGATCAATGCAACTTCAGAACGAGCCGTCCAGTCCGCTTTGCTAGCTCCACCGGCGTCCCTCAGCCCTCCTGTATAGTTGGAGTCCTGACTGCTTCTCACTCAAGGACACAGTGAGGGGCAATTTGGTAGGCATGGCCCCGTGTTCTTGTGACACTTCATTTACACCTTGTAATAAAGAGTCATCTCTCTGACCTTGATAGATTTTTTTTTCCAGAAAAGTGAATTATTTATATCTTCTTATAGCCACATATGCTGCCCAGAAGTCACCCATTTATCTGACATGTTTTATTAAGGATACCAGATGTTCCTGCAGTAAGTTTTAGGTATCACACCCCCTGACAAACAGTCTAAAGGAGAACCAGACCTTCAAGTGAATGTATACAGAAACTTCGTAAGCCTCTAAGAATGGAAAATGTATTTTCTGAGACATTAGCATACGGAGGCTGAGAATTGCCCATTTTTAACTCCTCCCGTGTAAATAATAATTGATTCACATACCTTCTCTTCCCTGCCCACACCTCCCCCTCCTCCCTGCATCCACTCCCCGAATACTCCCCCCCAACTCAGGAGTTATTGAAAGCTATTAAAACTTGGAGTTTTACTGTCTATGTATCTGTTAAGTCAGGCTTTTTTGGACAATAGTTTACTTTGATTCTCCTGATGTCTACACAGGCCAAGGTAATTAGTCATTAGCAATTATGTGCTGCTAATTACCGCTAGTGCGAAGTGCCTGGGAGACGCCAACACAGGGTGTTAATAGCAATTTGTTTTGTGGGTTGGAGTGGTGGTTTGATTCCATTTCCTATTACATCCTCAGTACAGTGTATCTCAAGTGGCGTTGTAGATTGGAAGTGGCATTAAACTTTCAGCAGAAGACATTCATCCCACTTGGACATTTTCATGCTAAAACAGCCCACTTGTCAAAACTCTTAGCTATCAGGGTGACAGATGTTACATGATACACAACTAGGTAGAAAGCTGGCATCTGACATCTTTTAGCTGTGCGGGCACACACGTCAATATGCCATAAAATGCAGACACTTCCCCACAGAATCTGGATAAACACTTCTTACTGCGCCTTTGCTGTATCAATTTGGAACAGATGGGTTGCTGTTTTTCTGATGTATTATGACAAGCAGCAGCAACTACTAATCATAGCACCAAGAACTGTTGGTGTCTAATGCTGTTCTTTTTCAATGTCACCCATTAAGTGACATTCTTTGCTCCTGAACAGAGAATAAAATTTTTCATTTTTTAAAATGAGAGAAAAGGGACCCCTGGGTGGCTCAGTGGTTAAGCATCTGCCTTTGGCTCAGATCATGATCCCTAGGTCCTGGGATTGAGTACTGTATTGGGGTCCCCATGGGGAGCCTGCTTCTCCCTCTGCCTAAAAAATAAAAATACAAATAAAGAGGAAAAGGATTAATTGATAGTTCTCAGGGAGAATGTGAGAGCCTTTAAGACTAGTGTTTTCCTCTTCTTTTCTCATGCTTTCAGATCTTGGTCTGCACACCACCATGTGTACTGAATTTTGTACATTTTCCTAGGCGCCAAACTTTGAAACCAGGTACCTAGACAGCACGTTAAGGAGGCAGGGCCAGGGGATAAGGGTTGGTGTAGCCAGTGCCCATTAGGACCTGAAGCTCCCATCAGCACAATCTTTAGAGTCATTCACCCTCTCAGCACAGGGGCTATGGTTGGTCCCCTGGTTCCATCTACGTGCTGCCACTGAAGGACCCGCAGATTTGTTTTAACCTGGTTTTATGTCTCTTTTTTTCCCAAGATTTTATTCATTTATTCACGAGAGACTAAGAGAGAGAAGCAGAGACATAGGCGGAAGGAGAAGCAGGCTCCTCATGGGAAGCCTAATGCAGGACTCGATCCCAGGACCTAGGGATCATGATCTGAGCCAAAGGCAGATGCTCAACCACTGAGCCACCCAGGCATCCCAACCTGGTTTTATTTCTATACAAGAACACCAGGCGGTACACAGACTGAGATCTCCTGTGTGACCCCCACAGCCCAACCTCATGTGGCGGTCCTGCGTCATACATGCCATCTAGGCGTCCCTGGCACCTCAAACCAAGCATATCAAATCACCAGAGTCTCTTCATCTGATTGGGTAGCAGAGGGTGGTTTGGGGAAACAGGGTGCCAGAAAAAGGAATCAAAGTTAGCCTAGAATGTCCCCGAACTCCCCAAAGCAGCCTTGCCTCTCCTTGGTACAGACTCCACTTTCACGGCATGGGGGCTGCCCTCACTCCCCATCTGACTGCCGTGCTTCATGGGGCTGCACAGGTTTGTTTGCTTTTGAAAGAGAGTGTAACATGACTTCGTTTCTTTAGTGACAGCTACACTGCCTACAAGCTGGCTGATGTCTATGGAATTCAGAGTGTGAAGCGGGCCTCTGTGGGTCTGAAGGGGAGAAGAAAAACCACAGAGTGATTTATTGCCTCGAAAGCCCTATTCACAGATAATGGAGAGGAAGAAGCCTGTTCCAGATCCAGGAGGGGTGGCCTCTTGTCTCGCATCTAGGTAGTGGGAAGCAAAGGCAGTTTAGCCAGTAATTCCACGACATTAAGATTCCTTACTTATATCTAAAATGCAAAAATTCCACCTGGAATTCAGAAATCGTGTCCTGATAAAAGATGCAAAATTAAGTACGGTAGTTAATGGTGTGGAATTTGGAGTCAAACATTCATGCTCCAGCTGGCTCTGACAGTTGCTTGCTGTATGACCTTGGAAAAATTACTTAAATTTGGTTTCCTCATCTATAAACTGAGGATAACAGAATCCCATTTTACAGGGGCATTGTAAGAATCAAATGAAACGTTGTATGTGAAATGCTCTGTGTCTGACACAGAAGAAATGCTGCACAAACCAACATATAATTATTGTTTAGATTAATAAAGCAGGGGAAGGGGAAGAAATGGTGAAGGCAGGAAAAAGTATGATTTATAGAGGCACCTGAATGGCTCAGTCGGTTGATGGGCATCGTGGACTCTTGGGTTCAGCTCTAGTCATGGTCTCAGGTAGTGGGGATCAGCCCCGTGTCCCTTGGACCACTCAGCTCAGAGGCTGCTTAGGATTCTTTCCCTCTCTCTCTCCCTCCCCATCTGCTCCTCCCCCTGCTCACTCATTCTTGCTCACTCGTGTGTGTGCACTCTCTCTCAAACAAATAAATAAATCTATTTTTTAAGTATGACTTATATATGACCATGGTTACCTATAAAGATTTTTCCCTAAAGTAATTACATTATCTTGAAGATTCAGTAAATTCGACCTATCCCAAAAGGGGACTTAGAATTCCTTTGCATTCCTATCTGTGGGATGCAATCTGACATTTACTGCCACTTTATCGATTCAAGTTTGCAGAGACTTTTATCTATTCCAATGAATTTTGCCTAGAAGCAGGCTCCACTGTCTCCAGCGAATGCCTTAGGACGGCCTCCCAGAAGTAATATCATGACAGGGATGAGTGACAAAGGAGTTATTTCTCTTCCTCATTTTTTTTTTCTTCTTCTTTTTAAGAGGTGACATAGCTATCTAGTAAAGCAGCCAGATATAAATATAAGTAATACTGGTAAATTTAAATAAATATTAAAGAACCCCATTCACAATTTCTTAAATGCAATAAAATTTAACTTTGGTTTCATCTCCATGCTTAAAGAGAACACTTCTTTTTGCTCACCATAAATCTTCACCTCTGGATATTAAAGGGTCAGCAATTTTATTCTGATAAATACCCAGTGATACCACGTAGCCCAGAAAATAGTCCTCACAGCAGCTTCCTTAAGTCAAGGAAAGGAAACATTTGATAATCAGATATTTTAGGGTCCAAGATTCAAATTTTATCCTCAGTACAAGCCTTTTCAATTTCACAAAGAAACAAAAAGCCTTCCAAAAAAAATACATAAATGTCAGAGGAAATTTAGTTAAAAATCCCTTGATTTTATTCAATTAGGTTTTGGTTTTTTTGTTTTTGTTTTTTTCTGTTCACACTTAAAAGACAAGAAGTAACCTTAATAATGCACTCTCTGTTTTAGAATACGGGGTAGCAGTTTTGTTTTTCCCAGTGTCTCCCCTGCTCTTACAGTTTTCTGATTCCTCATTCTATTTAAAAAGATGAGAGATTTTTTAAAAACAAAAACAAACCAACCAACTAAATAGTGTTTCTTAAAATGATGGGAGCGGGTCATATTTTATTTTCTAATGAAACCTCTTTCTGCCTCACTGCAGGCAGCCCTCTACTTTTATATACATTTCTGTAAATGTGTTTGAAGATTAGATATGTGAATATGAAAAATCAGATTTACGTGTTGTAATAGGCTGACTGGTGGCCCCCAAAGACACCCACATCCTAATCCCCAGGACCTACAAATGTGTTACTTTACGTGACATCAAGTATTTTGCAGCTTAAAATCACATATGATTAAATTAAGGCATTTGAGCTACAGAGATTATACTGGATCATTCAGGTGGGCCCAATGTAACAAAGGTCCTTATGAGAAGGAGGCAGGATCTCAGAGAGGAGAGGAGACGCTATATTGCTGCTGACTTTCAAAATGGAGCGAGGGGCCCCTAGAAGCTGGGAAAAGCAAGGCTCTCCCCCAGAGCCTCTAGAAGAAATGCAGTCCAGCAGACTCCTTTTGGGCTTCTGACCTGCCGAAGTGTAAGCTAATCTATTTGTCATATTTCAACCATTACACATGTGGTAATATGTTATGGTAGCAATAGAAAATTAATATATATGCTATATGAGGATTTGGGATCGCAGAGGAATAAAATACATTATAAAATCTCTTAGAGTTCCCACTGTTGCTGCTGCTTTCAAGTACTGAAAGATTCTGAACAGGTTAGACTCTTCCCAGGTCCCAGGATGGGAGATGGCAGGGTAAAAGAAACCAGTCAGGCTGTCTCCTGTCATCCCAGGGCTTTAGGAAGTTAAGCTAGGTATTGCCAAATCTGCCTCCAGTTCTCTCTCCTCTCTGCCCACTTGTGCCCACTCATGCCCACTGCTTCTCACTCTGCCACATTTAGATCACGAGCAGTTGTGATCACTAACCAGCCTCATACTGATGGCCGGGGATATGGGCATGAAAGGAGTCTCTCTTCCTCTGACGCCCAGCCAAGTGGTGCTCTGGTCCACCAGAGAATGCATACACAATGTATGCAACTACCAGCTGAGCTACCCCTGGCGGATTTTCAAGCAAACCTGCCTTTGCTCCATGCCTACCCTTGAGAATAAGGAGGGAGGGTAAGGCAGGACAAGGGGATGATACCTACCCTGGATGTTTTCCTTGTGTAAGCCAGCAAGCTTGAGGGCCCTCGGCGTGCTTTAGAGGCTTGGCGATGGGGCTGGCAAGCAGAATGTAGCACAGGTTGGGGGCACAGGCAGGACCTATCAAAGGTTTTAAACAAAGATGCATACTTGTTTCCACATTCACCCCAAATTTCTGCTCAAGGAGTAATAGAAAATGATCCAAAAGAACCAATTCAGAAAGTCTAGGGAATAAAGGCATAATTCATTTGATGTGGTTTGGAGACACTCCGGTCTGCCTCATAGCTGAAACTTAATCGCAAATATGGCCCTCGTCACTTTAAATATAGAGATTAAATTTTATAGTATTTTGTAAAGATCAGGATGCCTGGGTGGCTCAGTGGTTGAGCTGTGCTTTTGGCTCAGGTCATGATCCTGGGGTTCAGGGATTGAGTCCCGCATCAGGCTCCCTGAGAGGAGCCTACTTCTCCAGCTCTGCCTATGTCTCTGCCTCTCTCTGTGTATCTCTCATGAATAAATAAAAAAATATTTAATAATAATAATAATATTTTATAAAGATGGGGCATTAGTGTAGATAGGTCACATTCAAACTGGAATCAAATCCTTTTCCCCTCCTAAATTTAATGATCTAGTAAGTTAGTCTCACAATCAAACTTATTCTATTGGCCTGAAATCTTTGTGTTAATGGACTGCTGACTTTAGTACTAATGAATTAACTCTTTATACTATGCAAAGTGGTTTTATTACCTATTTTAGACTCTTTAGATTGCATTTTTAAGGGCTCAGATTTTTTTTTTTTTTCAATTGGACAAGGAGAGGATTCCATATATTGAGACAAAACTTGGTTTCACGAAAGACAGAAGAAGATAATAGAAAGAGCCCTGATTTTATCATCAGGAGACCTCAATTCTCTTTGCTCTGCAGCTTCTTAGACACCGGCCAAACCATTTAACCTCTCTGAGGCTCTGTCCCTATTCATAAACTAAAATAATCATAGTGCCTATCTCTTGGGGTTGTTCTGAGGAGTAAATGAAATACACTGTGTGAAATGTCTAGCATAATGCCTAGTACATGGGATGTACTCAATAAATATTAGTAATTCTTGATATTTTATTTTTATCACCATTATCTTTTTTTCCTCTCTCTGACTGAGCTGTTTGGAAGCCAAATGAGGTCACTGCTTCCAAACATTTATTGAGTTTTTGCTATGTGCCAAGTATTACAATAGATGCAGAACACAGATGTGAGTGCCTTCAAGGAACTTGCACAGAAAAGGCACAATTTGATACCTATTAGGTACCACAGGAAAATCAACAGAAATAGAAGACAAGTTTATAGACAAGTCAACAACCTAGTTAACAATAGTTAAGCACATGAAACAGCTAGCCAACTCAATGTGTATAATTGTCATCATCTGTGTGGAAAGTCAGCCGAGGGAGGGATCAATGGGTAAAGATGTGTTGTTCACCCTTGGTGATGGCAAGAGATAGAGTGTAATGATCAATATTTATGGCTGAAGATGAGACACTGAGAGAATCATTTGCTATGATTCTACCCTTCTAGAAAGCACCAAGCAAGTGAACGTCAAAAGCTTACTTAACCCTGCTTTGTGCCCATTCTTCCAAATTCTATTTTTCACTGACAAGCTTCTTTTTTTTTTTTTTTTTTTTTAAGATTTTATTTTGAAGTAATCTCTACACCCAGTGTAGGGCTCAAATTTATAACCCCAAGGTCAAGAGTCCCATGCTCTACCCATTGAGCCAGCCAGATGGCCCTAGACTTTTCTTATAAAAGTAACTCGTGCTCATTGTAGAAAACTGAAAAACATAAAAACAAAATAAAAATCATATATAATTCAATACTACAGAAATAAGCACTAGGAATAATTTGTCTTTTTTTCAGGGAATTTCTAGAAAAGTTAAACTTTTACCTATGAACCTGAGATGTCTGCCAAAGTTACCCTTCACTCTGAGCTTATAGAGTAGGTTGGCTCAAGGCCCCTCCCTCATCTCCCTGGAGTTGCAGTTCCTGCTCTAAGATTGTTTCAAGTTCCCCCAGGGGTTACAGTCTCTTAAACTGGCTCCCAGTTCTGATTCTACCGAATTTAATCTTAAATCCACCTTCTCAAGCTGTTCTTTTCTTTCTTTATTCCCCACCAATCTAAAGGTGGGACTCTACCCCTATAGTTCGATTTTTCTTGAAACTGTCACACAAGACATTCCTATATTTAGCAGATTTTACCAAATGAGAAAATGGAAAAAGTTTATATTGAATATATGAGACTTACAGTTGAATATTAATATCCCTTTCCTAAAATCTTTTAATCCACCAAGGAGTATTTTTTACCATCTCTCTCTGTAGGATCCAGCCTCTATCTTCAATGTTATTTAAAATTGTTTTGTCAAATGATACCAAGAGTGCATTGGGATTTTGATTGGAGTTGATTGGAGTTGTATATTAATTTATGGATGATTGATACATTTAAAGTAGTGGACATCTCATATCCTTCTACTTAGCCCTTTTTAGTCCCTCTGTTTCAGTTGTAAACTGGATTTTTTTTTTAATTAACTGATGGCCATGTGTATGTACTTTAATTAATCACTTTATCAGGTATTGTATTAGCCTTAATAGTTTTGTTTTGTTTTTAGTTTTAATAGTTTTTTTTATTTAAATCTTTGAGGCACCACAGGTAGAAGGTAATATAATTTATAAACAGTGTGTGTGTGTTTTGCTAACTTATTTTCAATTTTTATACCTCTTTCTCTTGCACTTGAGCATTGCATTAGGAATTTCAAATTAACATGAATAATAGCAATGATAGTGGGCATCGTGGTCTTGCATCCAAAAATTTTAAAGGCTACTGTATAGTAGCAGTCTCCAGGTTCTCACCCTGCTTCTACCCCCAGGCTTCCTTCTAAGACATGCCTCCCTCCACCCTCTAACCAGAAATACAAAACTTAAGTTGCACTGTCCAGCCACTTCCTCAGCAATTCTGATCACCTTTCACCTCTTTGCAGTATTTGATGATTGAGGACTCTTTCTTCAAATTCTCTCCTTCCTGGGTTTCCATGACACCACATCATCTTGGTTTTATTCTTTTCTCTCTTTTTTCACATACTCATCTGTTCTTTCCCCTTCTCTTCCTTCTTTTTTTTTCTTCTCTTCCTTCTGTCTTTCTTTCTCCTGCAACAGCATTTGTTTTCTTCTTTCTCCTCCTCTCTAACCTCTTTACCTTAGGGAACAGTTCTTTCTCATGCACCAACAGCTCCAGCTCTTGACCTCTCACCTGAATGTGAATCCTGCCTGCCCATAACTGACTATTGTCTGAATGCCTCTACTAAGAGATTCTGCAGGATATGCTGATTTGTGTCCAAAATTAAACTTCTGATTGTTCCTCAAGTCCACTCCATCTTCTAGTTTCCCATTTCCCACACAAACACCAAAAAGATTGTATCTTAAAATTACTTTAGACTTATTTTACCTACATTTATACTCATTCCTAACTCCAGACCTTGGAGCTTGCTGCTTTCTCTACCTAGAATACTTTACTCCCTTCTATTTGCCAAATTTTATTCATCCTAAAAGGTTTAGTTTCCACCTACTTGTCTCAAGTGGCTGGCTGTGACTACTCGTCCACATCGATGTCCTCCTTTCCGCATTTCCCTAGCACTGGCCAGTTCCACTTGTGGTGGCCATGGACACCCCTAGGAAGTGATGGGCCTGAATTCAAAGCCAGGTCTGTCTGATTCTAGGGTCAGTGCTCCTAACTACTAGGTCTTGTCCACTGATGTGTTTTAATAGCTGACTGAAACAATCTCCTAATAAATAGAAATAAATTTCAGATAAAACACTAGCCCTTCACTAAAAATTTAATATAGTAGAGGAAATGCATATGATGTATTATTTGTTCTTGGTATTATTTTAATTGTTTTTGCAAGATGATGATACCATTGAATGATACCACCATTGAGAGGTGGAGTTACTAGTGATATTTATGGAAGCCTGTTCTGGACAGTCCTCATTCTTTGCTCATGTACTTCCCTCCATGGATCAGCCTTCGCTGGTTCCTCTTTGCCTAGCTAATTCCTACTCCTCCTTAAGTAGCAGCCAATACTTCACTTTTAAAGAAAGCCTTTTATGTCCCTCTTGACCCTCCCCCACATCACAACTGATTGATCTAGAAGAGAGTTTCTCAATCTCAGCACTATTTACATTTTGTACTGGATAGTTCTTTGTTGTGGGAGGAGGGGCTGTCCTATATGTTGTAGGATGTTTAGCAGCATTCCTTGTGTCCAGCCACTAGATACCAATAGCACCCTCTCCACCCCCACCAGTCATAACAATAGAAAATATCTCCAGACATTGCCAAATATCCCTTGAGGGGCAAAACTGCCTACAGTTGAGAATCACCAGTCTAAGATGGGCATGTGACCCAAAGTGGGTTGATTTGAGTTCTTCCCTGAGGATTTTTAGATTGTAATTGAAAAAGAGGATCCAGTCCTCTCTGAGTCAGGTCCTAGGTTGATGTGAGGCTTCGAGTTGATGGAGGCCTTTCTTCTTGACCTCTCACCTGAATGTGAATGTGGAGAGATCTGGTTTGTGGTAGGGATAATAAAGCCTATGTGTGGAAAAAATATACAAGACTCCTGGGGATATTCTAGTGCTTGATTCCAGTTGGTACCGAGTTCTTGCTATAGCTCTGTCCTCAGAGCATCATTATTCCAACCTTCTTTCCCTAAGCCAGTAAATATTAATACTTTTGTCTAATCAATTTTTGAATTGGGTTCATAACCCTTATAACTATAGGATTATAATACTCCTCTTTTGTGCTCCCTCAACAGTGTGCACTATATTTACTTACCTGTTTCTATGACTAGACTATAATCTCCTTGGGGACATGAATTTCTCATTCACTGTTAAGTCCCAGCACCCAATAGGCAACTTGGCACATGGTAGATAAGCAATAAATATTTGTGGAATAAATTTAATTAATAAATAAATGGGTGAATGAATGAAGCAGGATATGTTATTCTCCGGTCTCTCTTACTTCACTGCTTCCCATCCTTTATACCTCCAGAGGAGCTAAGCATGGGCCCCTTGCATACTTCTTTTTTTCTGAACACTGTTCAGGAACCACAGTGTTCAAAAAATCACAAGGACTAGTTACCATGGCCTCAAGGGCAATGCATGACTAGATGAATTCCTCTGGCAGTAAGGAAATAAGATGGAGCCAAATCCACCAGAGAAGAATCTGTGATGCAAGAGGCAGCACATGACAAGAGACAATCCTCTGGCAGTATGGCCTGAGATCTGTCTGAGCCAGCCAGGAAGGAATCCCAGTCATTATCAGAATCTAATGTAACTGTAAAATATGACCTAATTAAGAGGTGTGTCAGCAACGGATTGAGAGTGTTCCCTCATACTTCTTTTAGAGCAATAAACAGAAATAGCAACTACATTCTAATGTAAGGGTAAAAATAGTAACCACCTTTTAAAATTATTACAAATTAATTGATGCACTCTCACTGAGGACTCTCCCTGGAAAGTAGCATGCACCAAATAAGTGGCCGCTATTGGTATTATTGATTGGATTTTGATTCCCAAAGTAGGTTTTCTCATTTTGGAAATCTTTTTTCTTGGGACGCCTGGTTGGCTCAGTGGTTGAGTTGTCTGCCTTTGGCATGATTCTGGGGTGTTGGTATAAGTTCCACATCGGGCTCCCCGCAGGGAGCCTGCTTCTCAGTGTGTGTGTGTCTCTCATGAAGAAATAAATAAAATCTTAAACAAAAAAAAGGAAATATTTTTTTCTTTTTCACAGGTGAAAGTCTCTCCACAGAAAGTCTTGGGAGGGAAATGATTTTTTTTCTCCTAAATCTTCAATTAATTTACACTTTTTTTTCAAAAGCATTTTATAAAATCCTCATACTTTCAATTATTATAGTCTAATGAGTGAAAGGCATTTTTCAAATGTCTTACTGTAAATAAATCTTATGTTAATAGCCAGAAATAAAGGATCCCTGAAAAATAAGTTTCTCCAAAAAATTTTTATTCTATACCTGTGTCAGGCAAATTTATTGCCCTCGTGCAGCACACAGATGAGCAGCTGGAAAGGCATTGAAAATTTCTGCAGATATAATGGTAATAGTGAGAGGGAGCACAAACTGTCTCCTAAGGGTCCAGAGGGTTGGTTCACAAAGCCTTTTTTGAGAATGGGTTATTTACACTAAAAGCTAAAGAATAGGGTAACTATGTTGAGCATTGGGTTGGGAGGGTCTGGAGAATTGTGAGAGATGACAGAGAAAGAACAGAGCAGTAGGGGCCTGAACATTAAGCTAAGATATTCCAGGCAAAGTCCCAAGGTAAGAAGGAGTGGGACATTTCCATGTCTGGAATGGAAAGCTTGAGGGACAGAATGACATGCGATGAACCTTTACAACATAGCAGAAGGAAGATCACACACAACCTTGTGGCTCTTAAGGACTCAAGCTTTTATCCTAAGACCAATGGGAATTCACTGAAGAGTGTAAGGGGAGAAGAGACATAATCACATGTGCTTTAGTGGCAGGGTAAAAGATTGTCACAGAATACAAATGAAAGATGATGATGATACCTTGGACTTAGCAGCATTCTGTGGTGGTGACAGTGACAACTTAGGTAAGTAAATGGATTGAAGAAGTGTGTAGGAGATAGATGGGAAAGTCCTGATGGTTAATAAATCAGAAGAGGGAGCATGGTAAGGAAGAGGTAGGTAAAGGATAAATCAATGACTTAAGCAACTGAGTGGATGGTGGTGGCCTTTACTAAAACAGAGAACACTTGAGAAAGTAAATATTTGGAAGTAGGAAGACAATGAGTTCCGTTTTAGAAAACATTGAGCTTTGCATGCCTATTATGAAAAAGCCTTTAGACGTATCCATTTGACCACTAGATAGATAGGAAGTTCTGGGAAAAGCCTTTGCCAAAAAAATGGATTTGAGAATCACCAGCATGAAGATGGAAATGGGTTGGGAAGATGGGGATGGGTTCCCACCCCAACAGCTTATGAAATCCCCTAAGGAGAGCTTTTAAAGATTTTAAAGCAAAGGAACTCAGGATAGAGTCCTTAGGAACTCCCGAATTACATGAAGAACAGAAGAGAAAGAGCCATCAGAGGAAACTGAGAAAGGGCAACCAAAGTAGGTGGGCACCAGGAGACTGTAACGTCACAAAACCAGCAAAAGAGAAGGTGTCACAAAGGGGTGATCAGTTGCCTCAAACACACTAAGGAGTTGAGACTGGATGGATTTGAGAATCACCAGCATGAAGATGGAAATGGGTTGGGAAGATGGGGATGGGTTCCCACCCCAACAGCTTATGAAATCCCCTAAGGAGAGCTTTTAAAGATTTTAAAGCAAAGGAACTCAGGATAGAGTCCTTAGGAACTCCCGAATTACATGAAGAACAGAAGAGAAAGAGCCATCAGAGGAAACTGAGAAAGGGCAACCAAAGTAGGTGGGCACCAGGAGACTGTAACGTCACAAAACCAGCAAAAGAGAAGGTGTCACAAAGGGGTGATCAGTTGCCTCAAACACACTAAGGAGTTGAGAATTAAGTCTAGATTTAAGAACATGTTAGATTTAGCAACATGGAACTCTTTATCGACCTTAATAAGAATATACTCAGACAAGCAGAGGCAATAATCTCCTAGGGAGAAGGTGAAAGGCCTCTTGAAGCCAGAGTAGTTGTTTTTGTAGCAGGCTATGATTTATCTCTAGAGTGAACCAAAACGTCACTGTGGGAGCTGTGACTACAAGAAACCTACTGACAGGGGAAATGGAAGCATGTGGACAATTTATGTAGTGGTACTGCAGGCAAATTTTATATATTTCTTTTTTTTTTAATTTTACATATTGGTTTAAATATTTTTTAAAGATTTATTTATTTATGATAGACAGAGAGAGAGAGAGAGGGAGAGAGAAGCAGGCTCCAAGCCAGGAGCCCGACTTGGGACTCGATCCCGGGTCTCCAGGATCGCGCCCTGGGCCAAAGGCAGGCGCCAAACTGCTGAGCCACCCAGGGATCCCTTAATTTTACATATTTGAGAGAGAGCATGCACATGAGCAGGAGGAGGGGCAGAGGGAGAAGCAGACTCCCAGAGAGCCCAATGTGGGGCTTGATTCCAGGACCCTGAGATCATGACCTGAGCTGAAGGCAGACATTTAACTGCCTAAGCCACCCAGGTGCCCTATGTATTTCTTTTATTGTACTATTTGTGTAATATTTTATAAAAATTTCTGTGGATATACCTTGAGGGAAAATAGTATTCCTGGAGAAAAAGAGAATGTGGACATTTGGGAGGTGAGGAATGCAGAGGACGAAATAGGTCATTAGAAATGGAGCTCTTTGGCCATGTCTGATACAAGGGATAGAGCATCAGAGCAGTGCTACATAGGAACCTGCAGTTGGGGAAAGCGTGAGTGTGTTTAATATTGATGTGAAGAAGCCGCAGAGGGCAAGAGTAGAGTCCCAGGGAGAAGAGAAGACCTGGAGAGTGCAAAGTTCCAATAAAGAGTCGGATGCTTCAAAACAGAAAGGAGGTCCAGGGAGAAGAGGAAGGCTGTTGTCATGGTAGTTTGGCGACAGGAAGTTGATAGTGATCTAGTCAAACCACCCTAGTTTCCCTGGGAGGCTACAGTGAGAATAAGAGGGGACAGCAGGTGGTTAAAGGAGGTGAAGAGAGTAGACAAGGGCTGGAATATGTTTCAAAGAGCTTTTTATTAAAGTAAGCATGGTTTGGGTCTTAGGAGCTTGTAGTCTTGTCTGTTCCTACACTTAGCAATTAAGTACCTACTCAGGAGCTTTGACATGGTTTACATTATACTCTAGAGATCAATTAAGAAAATGATATTAGTCTCAGAAAATTCATGATTGCAGTGGAATATACAAAACATTAATTACCGTTAACATATCTTTTGATTCGTTATGTATATGTGATTACATTTTGACACTTGAAGTTATATTTTTAAAACTTCACATTGGCTTGCCACAGTTGTATGTTGGGCCTCTGTAAGAATGTTCTTTTCATCAAAGTGAATTTAAGTGGATTTTGCCCCTGTCCTTTTGCAGTATTTTATTAGTTTTCTGCCATTTTCTAACCCGTGTCATAGTACATTGTTGTATATCCAATCCTTAAGTGGTTTCTACTCTCCTACCCTTCTGAATAAACTGCCCACACTAATACTGCTTTCTTCTCTTAACTCACTAATTTCCCCTTTATTTAACAGCAATAACTAATATATATTGGGTGACAAAAATGCATTTTTCATGACCTTCATAATCACTGAAAGATGAGCAAAAAAATGGGCTACTCTCCCAGTGAGGGGATGTGACCTCAGCTAGGGTAACAGAGGTGTGTCTGGCTTTAACAAAACCTGATACTTAAACCCAATTGCCTCTCCTCTAAAAAAAAAAAAAATCAACTGAAGGGGAAATTATATTATAAAATGACCTTTTCGGAGTGCCAGGGTGACTCAGTCAATTGAACGTCTGCTTCTGGCTCCAGTCATGATCCCAGAGCCTTGGGATTGAGCCCCACATCAGGCTCCCTAGTCAGCAGGGAGTCTGCTTCTCCCTTTCCTTCTGCTTTCTGCTCTGTCTCTTTATGCTCGTTCTCTCTCTCTCTGTCAAATAAAATCTTAAAAAAAATTTTTTAAACCCAAAATAAACTTTCATTATGAAGATCTTTAATAATTATTGATAACAGCTCTTCCACAGGAGGCCTGCATGCCGCCACTGGGGCCACCGCCATGTCTCTAGTGATCCCTGAGAAGTTCTAGCACATTTTGTGAGTAATCAACACCAATATGGATGGGCGGCAGAAAATGGGCTTTGCCATCACAGCAATTAAGGGCGTGGGGCGAAGATATGCTCATGTGGTGTTGAGAAAAGCAGACATCTAGCTCACCAAGAGAGCCAGAGAGCTCACTGAGGATGAAATGGAACGTGTGATCACCATTATGCAGAGTCCATGCCAGTATAAGATCCCAGGCTGGTTTTTGAACAGACAAAAGGATGTGAAGGATGGAAAGTACAGCCAGGTCCTGGCCAATGGTCTGGACAACAAACTTCGTGAAGACCTGGAGAGACTAAAGAAGATTCGAGCCCACAGGGGGCTGCACCACTTCTGGGGACTTCATGTCCAAGGCCAGCACACCAAGACCACAGAGTGCTGTGTTCGCACCATGGGTGTATCCAAGAAGAAATAAGGCTATAGGCCTTGTCTGTTAATAAATCATTTATACACCTAAAAAAAATTATAGATGACATTTATGTTCCTGGTGCTTTACTCTCAATTCTCATAGGCATTAGCTCATGTGACCATTCTACCATCTTGTGAGATAAGTACATTTATTAAGCTATTTTTTAAAAATTATTTTTACTTATTATTTATTTGACAGAGAGTGTGCACACAATCAGGGGGAGCAGCAGAGGGAAAGGGAGAAGCAGACTCCCCACTGAGCAGAAAGCCTTATATATGGCTTGATTCCAGGAATTTGGGATCATGACATGAGCCAAAGGCAGACACTTAACCAACTGAGCCACCCAGGTGCCCCAGGAAACCCAGGTTCTAACCCTGCTTCTATCTATCACTAGCTGAGTCACAATCCTTAGACAAATCACTTAAATTCCAGGCCTTGTTTTTCCACATCTATTAAAAAAAAAAAGTAGAATTTTACCATTCTTAATGTCCTCTTTATTTCTAAACTTTTACCCTTCAAGTTATTAATAATATTTCTATGTGTCATGTCAGGAATACATCGATTGCATAAATTGGATGTATTGCTGAGGACCTAAAGCTAAAATCAAAAATTGTTTCCAATTGTTCTGATAGAGCACCAGCCTTATAATTCCTATCACTTGTCCTAAAAGAAAGAAACTGGGTTAACTGACCTATTTCAAGTAATAGGATTGGAGCAATTATTAATAATACGTAGCACTTGAAGTGATAACCCAGAAAACGAACAAACATTTCTGGAGCAAGCATTCTAGCAGGACATTCTGGGGGACCCAAAGAGATAGTTTTGTCCTTAATAATAAACTCATGGACAATTGAGGAAACAAGACCAAACCCATGAAAATTTAAATTCCTGATCGAAGTATAGAGTTGGAAAGGCCCTTTTACCTCATCTAGTCACAGATTCACAGAATGGGAGATCTGGAAAAGGATCTTCCATCTTCCGATGGGCCCACCTCTTCCCCTCCCTGTACCACCCCTCATTTGTGGCTGAGAAGACCCGGGGCAGAAGGGTAAGATCACCTGTCCACAGCCAGGCAGTGAGTTAATGAAAGAGCAGGGATTAGCCATTCAAGAGCCACAGTAGGTCAGTTTAATTGGAGTGGAGAACTCAGGCCAAAGAATGGTTGCCGATTGGGTTGTGTTATGGAGGCCTTTCTGTATCATACCTGCACACTGAGAAGACCCAAAAAGGTCTTCCTGGTGGAGAAGGGTTCACTGAACAGTGTAGACATTATTGCATGGAAAAGAGCCATTAACAATTACATTAAGCACGTCTCTGTGAGCTGATGTGGAGCAATCAGCATGCACTGTTTTTTTTTTTTTAAAAAAAGCAAGGTGTACAACAGTGTGTGTGTGTGCACACGTGTGTGTAAATGCATAAAAACTCTCTGGAAAGATAAGTAAAAACATGCTTATTGTGTTTGCAGGGAAGGAAATTGGACGTCTAAAGTACAGGTGTAAGAGTTGGATATAGTTTTCATTGTATATTCTTTTGAACATTTTTATTTTGGGATCTTTTCCCTAAATTACATAAAATTATCACTTTTTAAGAAGGTATTTTTGTCCGGTCTGAAAAGCTCTTTTTTTTTAATTAGATAATTTTTTTTTTTTTTTTTTTTTTGCGATAGATACTACCTTTTGGTAAAATAGTTGTCTGACTACAGAGTGTTAAGATCAAGGTTAATTGTACTGTTACTGCCTCATTCATATTCAAAAATGTTAGAAAGGGTGTGATATGCTGACATTAAAAGTTGACTTCTTTTCCGCTGTGCTCAGTCTCCAAGCAATGACTACAGTTGTTGAAAGGGTGCCAGATACTGTCACACACAACTCAGATGGGAATCTAAACGTAGCCATATCCTCCCACAGCTGGCTGAGGACTTAGTGTGTGCTATAAATAGCAAGGACAAGTACAATCAATCCTGCTTTCAAAATGCAGTTCATGAGATATTTGTAGAAAAGTGAACTTGATAACATATTGGAATCTTTCTGTAATGGAATTGAACTAGTTGTCTAGTTTTAAGAACACAGTTGAACCCAGAGCTCATCCAAATCTACTTCGCAAGCCCAGTTCTAACAGGCTTAGATAGAGTCTACAAACATGTGGTTCTGTTCCTCCAGAGAAAGACCTTCCCAGCTGTTTTGGTTATGGAGGAGCATCTGCTCCCTCTGAGATAATGGTTTCAGGGCTTTTGTGAATGCATCCTCAGCCTCATAATTGCATATTTTGGCTAGCTTTAGATTTTCTAGAAAGTAAAAAAGCACCTACCCAGTGGATTTATTTTTTTAAATATTTATTTATTTATTTATTTATTTATTTATTTATTTACCCAGTGGATTTAAACCTTTTTTGAGTAGCAGAGGTAGCAGCAGTGACCTGCTCCTCTAGAAATTCTGCCCAGTGACTTGCCATTTGGGAAATTTTCCTGGCCTGCTTTGTAAACCAGAGTCAGATCCTGATGCTTACAGGTTCAAACTGATCATAAGGAACAAGTTTCAGATTGGCTCTACCTTGACTCCAGTTGCTTTCAAACACGGTGGTGGTTTCAGAACGACCTAAGGAATTTTAGGGAAAAGTGGGTACCTGGGTCTTCCCTGTCTCTAATCTCCTGAGCTGTGAGGAACCCCAGGGAGAGTAGGGCAGTGGAGAGGATGGGGGAATAGTGTTGTGGGGTATAGGAGCATACTGAAGAGTGGAGCAGGGGCCTGCTCTTTCATGGCTTCCAGGCCATGGTGTGGATTTTGATCTTTAGTCTAAGAGCAGCAGGGAAACCATTGGAGTCTTAAGGAGAAGGATTGCTCAGGTTTATGCTTGCTTGTTTTAATCCACCTGGCCATAGTACAGGGACTTGGTAGAGGGGACTAAGTACATGGATGTAGCCCATTTGGAAAATCCAGGCATTCCCAATAGTGCATGAGTGTTCCTTTTACACCACATCCTCGCTAACACCTGTTGTTTCTTGTGTTGTTGATTTTAGCCATTCTGACTGGTGTGAGGCAGTATCTCATTGTAGCTTTGATTTGTATTTCCTTGATGGTAAGTGGGGATGATGAACATCCTTTCGTGTGTCTATTGGCTATCTGATTGACTCCTTTGGAGAAATGTCTGTTTACGTCTTCTGCCCTTTTTTTAATTGGATTATTTGTTTTGGGAGTGTTGGATTTTATAAGTTCTTTACAGATTTTGGATACTAGCCTTTTATTGGATATGTCATTTGCAAGTAACTTCTCTCATTCGTGGTTGCTTTTAAGTTCTGTTGATGGTTTCCTTCACTGTGCAGAAGCTTTTTATTTTGATGAAGTCCAAATAGTTTATTTTTACTTTTGTTTCCCTTGCCTCAGGAGATGCGTCCAGAAAAGAGTTGCTATAGCCAATGTCAGAGAAATTACTGCCTGTGTGCTCTTCTAGGATTTTTATGGTTTCAGGTCATAACATTTAGGTCTTTAATTCATTTTGAATTTGTTTTTGCATGTGGTGTAAGAAACTGGTCCAGTTTCATTCTTTTGCATGTGGCTGTCCAGTTTTCCCAACACCATTTGTTGAAGACATTGTTTTTTTCCCACTGGATATTCTTTCCTGCGTTGTTGAAGATTAATTGACCATATAGTGGTGGGTTTATTCTGGGTTTTCTATTCTGTTGCATTGATCTATGTGTCTGTTTTTGTGACAGTACCATACTATTTTGATGACTACAAAAGGAGGGGTGTGGGAGGATGGGTTAAATAGGTGATGGGGAGGGATCCCTGGTGGCGCAGCGGTTTGGCACCTGCCTTTGGCCCAGGGCGTGATCCTGGAGACCCAGGATCAAATCCCACATCGGGCTCCCGGTGCATGGAGCCTGCTTCTCCCTCTGCCTGTGTCTCTGCCTCTCCCTCTCTCTCTCTCTCTCTGTAACTATCATAAATAAATAAAAATTAAAAAAAAATAGGTGATGGGGATTAAGGAATGCACTTGTCAGGATGAGCACCAGGTGATGTATGAAAGTATGTATGATGATGATGAATCACTATATTGTACACCTGAAACTAATATAACACTGTATGTTAACTAACTGAAATGAAAATAAAACCTTAAAAAAATCCAACCAACATGGCCTAGGAAAGAAGCAATAGAGTTAAAGAGGAGCAGATAGTTGGAGAGGTATCTAGAAGGTAGAACCAGTTCAGAGCCAGTGGTGATTGATTGGATATAAGAAGGAGGAAAAAGGGAGGAATTGAGAATAGTTCCCAGATTCCTAGGATTCTGACAAAGACAGGAAGTTCTATGTCTGACTAGTCCTTCCTGGCCTGGCCGTGCACTGGTGCTGGCTGAACTTGCCCGGGGGCCTGGCTGAAGGCCACTCCTGGCAGTGTTTCATGAATCAATGGTTCACCAACCTGTTGTGTCCTAAAGGGCTGAGTGCCCACATAACCACAACCCTGGCTCCAAAGAATAATACAGTCACCGAATCTTTTGTGCTTTTTTTAAGCTAGAGAATGCAGTTTACAAGTGTTAGAAAGACATTTAATATTTAGAGACTCAATCACCAAGTGATATTTGGGGAAGTTTGTACTACATAGAAATAAAATTGAAAGTACAAAATTTCTAGAAAATTTTTTCAAATGGTTAAAAAAATAAAAGCTATTCAGAATTCTATCTTAATTCAGTTATTTTACCTTTAGGTGTGTGTAGGTATGTGTGTCAGACAGTTTTGAAAATATGGTTGATCTTTCATATTTTTTTCTTAATTAATCCCTGAGAAGCAACATATCACCATGATGTGTATGGTTAAGAAAATAATTCTGTCTTGATAGAGTAAGTTTGATTTTTAAGGTGCAAATCAATAGTCAACAATTAGTTGAGTCTAGACAGATTGGTACTGGCCTCTCTTCTCTTGATTCCACGGCTGAAAAAAAAGGTTCTAAGAGATTTAGCAGCTCAGTGATGATCTTTTATAGTAAGAGTGAAGAGACCAAATCCCAGAGACTCCCCTTTGAGCTCCTACTTATTCTCACCCAGTGTTGGATAAATGCACACGTGCCCTCTCAACCAAGCCACGAAGAGATCATTCCCTTTGCAGAGGAGACTGTTTTATAAAAGAACTTAACAGCAGGCATTTTGAGTCCTCCATCTTACCTCTCTTTGTTGAAATAGCTTATACCAGTAAACTACGGCTAATGAGGTGGTTTATCTGGTTTTATTGTCCTTAATTTTATTACCTGCCCAATATAATCTTGGCCCAAGCTTTCCCTGCTTAGAGGCATGGTAAAACCTTTATGTCTAGGAAAGCCCCACCCAAGAGGAGATTTTGCTTTCTTGAGTGTGGGCTCTGAGCCAGGCCTGTAGGCTGAGGTGCTGGTTTCTGTAACAGACTAATTTAGAAACTCTAAGCCATTCTGTAATCTTATTTTCTGGCCCAGGTGGAGGTAGAAACAATCCAGAGAACAAAGATTAAGTGAATAAGCCAAAAGAAAGAGGCAAAGATCTATTTCTCCATCCCCCAAGGTTATCAGAATCTCTGTTTTAGATTTTTACTTTTGCCTTAGCATTCAACCCCTGAGAAGGGTTCACAATCAGAAGGAGACATCAGTCATCTTAGAGTCATGACTGGGGGCTGAGCGCAAGCAAAGCCTGTCACAGAAGTCAAATAAAGCAATTGGGCTAAGAACAGTGAGGTGGGAAAAGACACAAGCAGGTAGAAAATGGAGGAAGTGAAGTCTAATTTTCAGTGAAGAAGTCCAGAGCATTCCCTCCTCTCCTTCATCTGGCACCAGGCCCAACCTTGATGTCCTGCTGTTCCCCTTCTCTGAGGGGATCTCTCTCCAACACCACCCCCCCACGTCCCCCCGACTTCTGGGGAGCAGGTTTGTCCACAGGGACCCCAAGTCCCTTCTTACTCCTCATACCCACAGACTGAGCTTTCATATGCAGCTGCGGTTACCACTTTAAGGAGCCTGGTGTTCCTGAACCCACTGCCTTTTGAACCCTTATAGAACATTCTTCCCGATACCTTTTATTTAAACACATGTAATAAAACACTTTTGGGTGCTAGCCTCTTATGTCAATTTGATTTGACTCTTGTCACTCTTTCCCAACTACTCATGGGAAATTTGTTTTCTCTTCCTTCTTTGCTACCCTCAGCCACACCCCTGCTCTCTGGGGCTGGTTTGACCACAGCAGGCCACAGGCCAAGAAAACATGGGTGGGCGGGTGCCAGTCTCTGGCTGCTAGAAGCTGCTGAGGATAAGATGGGGGAGTTCCAGGGGTGGAGAGCCAAGGACGGTGCAGCCCACAAACTTTCTCAAAAAGCTGAAGGGAGGTTTTTTGTTTTTTAGTTTTTTTTTTTAATTGTGTCAAGAATATTATGAAGTACTCATTCTGAATAAGAACAATATAGGTTGCTCTTGGAAAACTAATGCTAATAACCAATTAATAGTATCTAATTTCATTTGCTGTTTGTTTCCAAAGGATATGCATATATATACTTTATAAGCACAAGATTATGGCGGGAAGGGCAAACAATTGTTTACAGTGATTACTTCTGAAGAAAGGATCAGGAGGGCACCTTTTTATTTTACATGCTTTTTACTCTGAATTCTTTTTTACTCTAACGCATGTATTGTCACTATAATAAGCAACTTTAAATATTTTTTAAAAGAAATGTTCATTTTCTGTCCCTTAGTGATTTGCTGAAAACCATTAATAAGATACTAAGTGGAAGTTGAGGCTGAAATATAATACCATTTTAAAAAATGTTTTTAAGAATTTATTTATTTGGGGTACCTGGGTGACTCAGCTGGTTAAGTGCCTGCCTTCAGCTCAGGTCATGATCCTGGGATGGAGCCCTGCATCCGTCTCCCTGCTCAGCGGATCCCACTCCCACTGCCTGCTGCTCCTTCTGCTTGTGCTCTCTTTCTTTCTGTCTGTCAAATAAATTCTAAAAATCTTAAAAAAAAAAAAAAAAGATTTATTTATTTTAAGGGGGGAGGGGCAGAAAGAGAGAAGGAGTCTCAAGCAGACTCCACACTGAGCACATAGCCTGTTGGGGAGCTCAATACTACAACCCCCAAGATCATGACCTGAGCTGAACTAAGAATTGGGTGCTTAACCAACTGTACCACCCAGGCACCCCTGATGCCACTTTGAACACTTTGCATAGCTGTTATCATTGCTTTAGGTAATTAATACTTAATCAAGATCAAATAAGGTAGTACTTTACAATCCTCAGTTTATGAATGAGGAAAATAGGCTCAGAGAGGTTATATAATATTCACAAGGTCACTCTTGGGAGCTGACCATTTCAGAAGGGCAAGCTAAATAAACATATGTCTTGTCTGCCAACGGAATCCCCAAATCCTAGCAAAGTGCCTGGTACATGGCAAGTGGCATAAATATGTTTATTGAATAAATTAATGTCTAATACAAAGTTTATGCCATTAGCTAATACATCAAATTCCCCTCCAAAGTTATACTCATGTAGGCAAAAGGCGCTTTATCAGCATAGTCACAGCTTCAGGCGCAGGTTCTGAATCAGAATTGTATAAAAAAAGACCCAAAACTTAAGATAGCCCATACCTCCTAGCACTGTACTCAGGTTTGTTCTTTAAAACTTTTGCTCTATACTCTCCACCTACTCAAGCAATAAAAGACATTTTTGTTTTTCCTATTTACTACCCTAGTATTTCTTTCATTCATTCCCTCATGAAATATTTATTGAGTACCTACCACCTGCAGGGAATTGTAGATAGAGCAATGAAAAACACATTTAAGGAGCTGAAGGAGTTTCAGCACCACTAGATTGACTTTACAAGAAAAAACTTTTTAACATTTTATTTATTTATTTATGAGAGATACAGAGAAAGAGAGAGAGGCAGAGACACAGGCAGAGAGAGAAGCAGGCTCCTCACAGAGAGCCCTATGTGGAACTCGATCCTAGAACTCCAGGATCACCTGAGCCAAAGGCAGACACTTAACTGCTGGTCCCACAAGAAATGTTAAAGGGACTTCTCTAAGCTAAGATGAAAGGATACTATTTAGTAAAAGGAAAACATATGAAAATATTAATCTCACTGTAGGAGATCCCTGGGTGGCTCAGTGGTTTAGCACCTGCCTTCGGCCCAGGGTGTGATCCTGGAGTCCTGGGATTGAGTCCCACATCGGGCTCCCTGCATGGAGCCTGCTTCTTCTCTGCCTGTGTCTCTGCCTCTCTCTCTGTGTCTCTCATGAATAAATAAATAAAATCTTAAAAAAAAAATCTCCCTGTAAAGGTCAATATGTAGTTAAATTCAGAATGCTCTAATGTTGTAGTGATGGTAGATAAATAACTTATAAATTTAGTATGAAAATAGCAAAGCATTAAAAATAACTATAATTATATAGCTATAATAATTTGTTAACAGATACAAAAGATAAAAAGAGATTGTGACATCAAAAACATAAAGGGGAGAGTAGAAATGTAATGCTTTAGTATGTGTTCTAAGTTAAGTTGTTATCAGCTTAAAACAGACTATTTTAAGATGTTTTATGTAAGCCTCATGGTATCCACAAAGCAAAAATGTACAGTAGATACATAAAAGATAAAGAGAATGGAATCTAAGCATGCCACTATAGAAAGTTATGAATTTGCAAAGAGAGGAAGACAGAAACAAAGGAATTATAAAACAGTCAAAAACAATGAAAACATGGTAATAAATCCATACCTACCAATTATAATTTTAAGCATAAATGGGCTAAATTCTCCAATCAAAAGACACAGAATGGCTCAATGGGTTAAAAACAAAAACAAAAAACAAGATCCAACTATATGCTGCCTATAAAAGACTCACCAGCTTTAAGGACACATATAGACTGAAAATAAAGGGTTGGAAAAAGATATTCCATGCAAATGGAAGCCAAAAGAAAGCAGAAGTGACTGACTTATATCAGACAAAATAGATTTTAAGCCAGAGACTGTAATAAGAGACAAAAAAGATCATTATATAACAATAAAGGGATTAATCTGGCAAAAGGAACAGACTCAAAGGGAGAAATAGCAATATAATCATGGGGGACTTTACTACTCCATTTGAACGAAGGATATATCATCCACACAGAAAATTAACAAGAAAAAAATGGACTTATACTACATGTAGACTATTTGAACTTAATGGATATTTACAGAACATTCTATCCAATAGCAGCAGAATATATATTCTTCTAAAGCATACATGGAACATTCTCCATGATAGATCAAATGTTAGGCAAAAATACAAGTCTTAATACATTTACAAAGACCGAGATCAGATCAAGCATCTTTTCTGACCACAATAGTATGAAACTAGAAACACAATTATAAGAAGAAAACTGGGAAATTTACAAATATGTGGAAATTAAACAGCATACTACTGAACAGCCAATGGTCAACAAAGAAATCAAAAGAGAAAACAAGGGGCACCTGACTGACTCAGTCAGAAAAGTATGTGACTCTTGATCTCAGGGTCATGAGTTTGAACCCCATGCTGGGGGTAGAGATTACTTAAATAAACAAGAAAGTTTTTAAAAAGAAATTTAAAAAGGGGCACCTGGGTGGTTCAGTGGTTGAGTGTCTGCCTTTGGCTCAGGTTGTGATCCCGGGGTCCTGGGATGGAGTTCCACATCAGGCTCCTTGCAAGGAGCCTGCTTCTTCCTCTGCTTATTTCTGCCTCTCTGTGTCTCTCATGAGTAAATAAATAAAATCTTAAAAAAATAATTTAAAAAATAACTTGAGAGAAAATAAAATGTAAATATACAAAACTTACCTAATAAAACAGATCCCTAAAAGAGGGATATTCATAGCAACAAATGCCTAGATTATTAAAAAAAAAAAAAAAAAAAAAAAGTCTCAGGGCACCTGGCTGGCTCCATAGAGCATGTGACTCTTGATCTTAGGGTTATAATTTCAAGCCCCACATTTGGTATAGAGATTCCTTTAAAAAACAAAAATAATAGTAATAAAAGATCTCAAATCAGCAACCTAACTTTATACTTTTAAGGAACTAGAAAAATAATAAACTAAGCGCAAAGTTAGTAGAAAGAAGGAAATGAAAATACTTTCGTTTCTCTTTGGATCATATAAATCTTTTATCTTTTACTAACAAAAAAAAAAAGGAAATAAATGAAAGTTAAAAAGACAATAGAAAAGTTCAATAAAACTAAGAACTGTGGGTTTGTTTAAAAAGACAAACTTTGGCCAGATTTACTAAGAAAAAAAGGACTCAAAATCAGAAATGAAAAAGACATTACAACTGATAGCACACAAATGCAATGCATCATAAGAGACTACTATGAACAACTGACACCAACAAATTAGACAACCTAGAAGAAATGGATACATTTCTAGAAACACATAGCCTACCAAGGCAGTCAGGAAGAAATAGAAAATATGAACGGACCAATTACTAGTAAGGACATTGAGTCGGTAATCAAAAATCTCCCAATAAACAAAAGTCCAAATAGATGACTTCAATGATAAACTCCTCTAAACACAGAAAAATTAATACCAATTCTTCTCAACAAAAAATTAAAGAGGAGAGGCATGTGGCTGGCTCAGTTAAGTGGAACATAGGACTCTTAATCTTGGGGTTGTGAGTTTGAGGCATATACTGGGTATTAGAGATTACTTTAAAAAATCAAATATTTACAAAAACATTTACAGAGGTAGGAACACTTCCTAATTCACCTTAAGAGGCCAGCATTACCCTAAATATGAAAACCAGAAAAGAACGTTCCAAGAAAAGTAAATTGTGGGCCAATATCCCTGATGAATATGGATGCAAAAATCTTCAACAAAATATTAGCACACTGAATTCAACAATACATTAAAAGAATCATATACCATAATCAAATGGGATTTATTCCAGGCATGCAAGAATGGTTCAATATCCACAAACAATGTGATACATCACATTAACAAAATGAAGGATAAAAATTTCTAATCATCTCAATAGATGCAGAAAAGCATGTGATGAAATTCAATATCCATTAATGATTAAAAAAAAAAAAAACAAAAACCCACAACCCTTCAACTGGCTAAGAGGGAAAATATCTTAACATAATAAAGGCCATGTATGACAAGCCCACAGGGAAACTCAGACTGAATGGTGAAAAGCTAAAAGCCTTTCCTCTAAAATCAGTAACAAGATGAGAATGCCTATTCTTGCCACTTATATTCAACATGATGCTGGAAATTCTAGCACAGCAATTAGGCAAGAAAAATATAAGATACTCAAATTTGAAAGGAAGAAGTAAACTATTCACGCTATATTATATAGAGAAAACTCTAAAAACTCCACCAAAGCTCTGTTAGGGATCTAATCAACTAATTCAGGTATAGAATGCAAAATCAAGACATAAAAATCAGTTATATTTCTATACACTAGTTATGAACTATTGGAAGAAGAAATTAGGATAATAATCCCATTTGCAACAGCATCAAAAGGAATAAAATTTAACCAAGGAAGTGAATGACCTGTACAGTGAAAGCCATAAGACATTGATGAAAGGAATTGAAAAAGATACAAATAAATGGAGATATTCCATGCTCATGGATTGGAAGAGACCTCTGTACTCCATGTTTATTGCAATATTTACAGAGGCCAAGATATAGAAATGACCTAAGTATCTGTCAAAAGGTGGCTGGATAAATAAAATCACACACACACACACACACACACACACACAAACACAGAGGATTATTTTTCAGCCATGAGAAAGAAGGAAATCCTGCCATTTGCAACAAATGGATGGTTCTTAAGAGCATTATGCTAAGTGACATAAATCAGACAGAGGACAAATAGTACATCTCATCCCTTACATGTATAATATTTAAAAAAAAAAAAAAAGTCAAACTCATAGAACCAAAGTAGAAAAGTAGTTGCCAGCATCTGAAGGGTGGTAGAAATAGGATGGAATCGGTAAAAAGATACAAATTTTCAGCTAGAAGATGAATAAGATCTGAGACCCTGTAGTTGGTATGATTGTATTGTGTAATCGAAATTTGCTAATAAAATAGAATTTAAATATTCTCATAAAAGAAAAAAAGTGAGGTGGGTGCCTGGCTGGGTTAGTCAAAAGAACATGTGACTCCTGATCTCCGAGTTGTGAGTTTGAGCCCCATGTTGAGTGTGAAGATAAATAAATAAAAACTTAGAAAAAAAGTGAGATGATAGATGTGTTAGTTAAGTAGATGAAAGAATCCTTTCAAAACGTCTACATATGTATCAAATCACCATAATGTACACTTTAAATATCTTACAATTTTATGTCAATTACATCTCAATAAAGTTGAAAATTTATAAATAAAAGTATCGAAATAAAAGAGACAATAACATAAGTTGACAAGAATATGAAGATGAGGAGCTATATTGTTCTGCCTTCTTGTCGGTGAGAATGTAAAATGGTGCAGCCACTTTGAAAAATCATGGCAGTTTCTTAAAATGGTGCACATTATTTTACCATATGACCCAGCATTTCTATCCCTAGGCATCCAACCAAGAGAAATGAAAGCATTGATCACACAAAGACTCACACAGGAATGTTCTCAGCAGCATTATTCATCATAACCAAAAAGTGGAAACAATCCAAATGTCTAATCAGCCTGTGAAGAGGTGAGCAAAATATGGTATGGTACACAATGAAATACTGTTCAGCAGTGCAAAAATGCAAGACCTGTACTTGCTGCAACATAGATGAACTTCAAAAACACTGCAAAGTGAGAGAAATCAGTTACAAAAGATCCTATATTATGGAATCCCACTTAGATGAAATGTCCAGAATGGCCAAATCTATAGAAAGTAGATCAGTGGTTGCCCGGGGCTTGCGGTAGAAATGGAAAATGAGATCTTACCAGGGTGATGGTCAAGTTCTAAAATCAGATCATGGTGATAGTTGTACAACCAGGTATGTTAATAATAAAAGATAATTTTTTAATAAAAGATAATTGTGTATTTAAAACTGATGAGTATTACGGTATGTTACGTAACTCAATAAAATTATTTTTAAAATATTTTATTTATTTGTGAGAGGAGGAGAGAGGGGGTGAGGGAGTGTGAGCAGGGAGAGGAGCAGAGAGAGAGGGAGAAGCAGGCTCTCTGCTGAGCAGGAAGATGCGGGCTCGATTCCAGGACCTTGGGATCATGACCTGAGCCGAAGGCAGGCACTTAACCCACTGAGTTGCCCAGGCACCGCCCACCACCCCCCACCCCCCGCTTCAATAAAATTATTAAGAAAAAAAGATTTGGAGACTTTTGGTCAAGATATCACAGTGAGTTCCCTCTATAGAAACCAACTCCACCATATAAGAGCAAATTAAGACAAAAAGTTCAAAGCAAAGAGTTACTAGAAAAAAACTTTTTAAACTCCTTATAGAATCCTATAGTAATTTTTTAAAGATTTACTAAGTAGATCGCTGTAAGAATTTCGAGATTTGGTTTTTAGGTTTCCATTCAGTCATCATGAGCCAGATAAATGAAGAAAATTTCCAGTCGAATTTCCAACTATATTTTCTTGATAGAGAGGAAGGGAGGGATGGGATCCCAGTGAAGGAACAGTGTTTACCTTCTGAAATGTGTTCCTTCTTTCTGCATGGGATGCCTTTGCCCTTTTGACAGATCTCTGATCTGCTCTTCTATCCCTCTCCCTAACTTAGTTCAACAGGCCTCACCCTTGGTTGGATTTTCTCTGTCCTGTGTCCCCCATCTTTCTACACATAGACCAGCTTGCTCCTCCCCGGTTAATTTGCCTTTGTTCTCTGGTTCCTTTTTTCTGTGCCTCCTTGCCTCTTCTAGTCCTTCTTTCTAGTCCTCCTTGCAAAGTGAAGAAATAGAGATAAATATCCTACTCCATTCCTTGGAGTCCTGTGTAGTTCTTCTGGCCGGTGGAAGGTGCTGGAATGTGACCAGCACATTCCAGTCAACCTGAACCCAGTTAGGGAAGAATGAGCCCTTGCACAATTAGGGGGAGTGTTTTATGGCCTGTTATTGTTACTCTTACATTGTCAGACTTTTCAAAGAAACAGAGGATTAATTATTGACAAAGTTGAGATGAAACTTTCACTAAAATACTTCACACTTAGGGGGAAAAGGAGACCTAGAAACCAAGCATTTCGAGGAATTAAAAAAAAAAAGTATCTCCCTTTTTAATTTTTCTCAAACACTCTAAAATTGAAAGACAAGCTGTGTGTGAGAGAGAACTATTAAAACTTTTCAAAGTGTACTGTAACTTTGTATCCTTTTTTCTAGCTATAAATATATAAATGAATAATAAATTTATTCTAACATCTGATCATTTTTTTGCAGCCTATAGAGGAACTTTCATGAATAATCATAAATTTCCTTCACTTCCAGTGTGCTGTGTGAAAAGAACATTCCATAAGAGAGAGATTATAATCATTTGGTGATAATTACACAAAACTCTGAGTCATTAGACTCTATTAATTGTCTGAAATATAACTAGAAGAAAAATAAACATCGGGAGGAAATCTAGCATGACTACAATTAAGTTTAATTATGATCCCTCCAGTCTATAGGGAAAAAAAATCTCAAAGTCAGTGTTTCAAAATTGATTTAATTAACTTTTAAGTAACTTTTTAGTAATGTTTAAATAGCTTTTTAGTTATTTAACCAGCTAGTAATCTTTGTTCTTTATTTAGCTGGATATGACTCCAAAACTTTTACACCGTGTTTTCTGATACCATTTTTTTTTTAAATCCGTGGTGTTCATGCAGTTAACATTTGATAGGAATCCACTCAAGTAGAACACTTCCACAGGAGCCAGCTGCTCTGACCATCATGCCCAGGCAAATGGCTGCTAAATCCACCCAAAGGCCAGGGCCTCGGATCCTTTCTCAGCAACTTCTGAGTCATCACCTGCCTTCTGTCACCTTGAGCTGCACACACCCACACCCCAGATTCTCAGTTCTTCCTGCCCTAGGTAAACACACCCATCCCCCGATTTGGGGTCCTTTCCAAATCTGAAACAATCTACGTGATCCCACCCTTCCTGTTCTCCAGGCCACCAACAATATCAACTCAAGTCCTGTGTGCCTCCCTTCTGAAATTGCTCACATCCTTCCCCCTGCCCATCCTTCCTTTGCATTTCGTCTCTGCACCACCTGATATGTGTCCCCCCCGGTGGCTTCCCACCGAGGATTCCCACTGGTTATCTGAGACTAGAACACTCTCTCACAAGCTCACACACCATCTCACTCTTGGCCTTCAAATGGCCCATGAGGCTCTTTTGCCTGGTGGACAAGTTAACCTCCTGTGCCTGGCATCCAAGAAGTTCTGGGCTCCAGATACACCACTGTTCCAGGGTTCACTCTCATGGATCTACTACAGCATGTTCCACTTCAGTCAGAGTGGACCACACACCAAGTCCCAAAAAAGTCTGTGTATCCCCACACCTTGTTTTTGCCTTCCCTACTGGGCATAGGCCTTTGTCAAGCATCTCTATCTGCTGGCTTTGACCTGCTTTGAATGCCCCTTCCCAGGAAGCATTCCAGAAGAGTTTGCCTTCGGCAGGGAATGATTTCCAGCCTCGCCTTCATTCTTTAAGCAATGAGCTTAAACTTCTCTTAGCATGGCCTTTTATTTTTAGAGCCATACCTTTCCCCCCTGAACAGACTGAGAACCCCACAAGGGCAGGCAAAATGTTTTCTTCCTCTTTTGACATAATAGATGACAAAATACAGTGGAAAGAATATAGGTTTAGAGCCAGTGGAGTATGAGTTTGAATCTTAATTCCACTACTTACTAGTTGAATTTTCTTGAGGAATTTATTTACCTACTCTGAGCTTGTTTTCTCATCTGTAAAATGGGGATGCTAAGTAATACTAGTATTAGCCTTAAGTGAGAATAAATTGGTACCATCTACATTCAAGATACATCCTTCAAAAAGCGTTTGCTTTACCACTTCCCTTTGTATGTCAGTGTCTACATTATGCTTTATACATAGTAAGTGCTCAAGTATAATAAACACAAAAGGATTTTGATATGTGTCTGACTTGGGTTGGTAGCCTTAACAGCTCCACTCTCCCCACAAATGAGGCTCTTGGCGCACCATCTGAATGGCCAAACCTGTATTCCTGTAGGTCTGCCCTAGTGGTTTTCAAAGTCCCCCAGAGTTTCTCATTTATGTAGTCCAGGGTGAGGCTGATTAAAAGCTCCCTAAGTTAAAAAAAAAAAAAAAAAAAAAAAAAAAAAAAAAAAAAAAAGCTCCCTAAGTAATTTTACTAGGTAACTAGAGTGGAGCATGACTGGCAATCCCTCAACTTAATGATTTGAGGGGGAAAAAATCTGCCTGATTTTGGTTTCAGTTTCATTTTAGTTCCTTTTTATCCATTGCCCTCACTATAATGAAACCCTCCTCAGGGTGCCTGGGTGGCATGGTTGGATAAGTGTCTGCCTTTGGCTCAGGTCAGGATCTTGGGGTCCTGGGATCAAGTCCCACATCAGGCCCCCAGCCCAGCAGTGAGCCTGCTTCTCTCTCTCACTCTTCCTCTGTGCTCACTCTCTCTTAAATAAGTAAAATTTTAAAAGAAAGAAAGAAGGAAGGAAGGAAGGAAGGAAGGAAGGAAGGAAGGAAGGAAGGAGGGAAGGAAGGAAGGAGGAAGGAAAGGAAGGAAGGAGGAAGGAAGGAAGGAAGGAAGGAAGGAAGGAAGGAAGGAAGGAAGGAAGGAAGGAGAAGAAAGAAAGAAAGAAAGAAAGAAAGAAAGAAAGAAAGAAAGAAAGAAAGAAAGAAAGAAAGAAAGAAAGAAAGAAAGAAAGAAAGAAGAAAGAAAGAAAGAAGAAAGAAAGAAAGAAAGAAAGAAAGAAAGAAAGAAAGAAAGAAGAAAGAAAGAAAAAGGAAGGAAGGAAGGAAGGAAGGAAAGAAAAGAAGGAAAGGAAGGAAGGAAGGAAGGAAGGAAGGAGAAAGAAAGAAAAAGAAAGAAAGAAAGAAAGAAAGAAAGAAAGAAAGAAAGAAAGAAAGAAAAAGAAAGAAAAGAAAGAAAGAGAAAGAGACACTCTTTAAGGTACTTCCCAGGCCCCACCTGAGCCTAGGCTGGGAACTATGCTCTGGGAAATAAGATAATAAGAAACATATGTCAAAAACACAGGGATCCCTGGGTGGCACAGCGGTTTGGCGCTCCGGGTGCGTGGAGCCTGCTTCTCCCTCTGCCTGTCTCTCTCTCTCTTTCTGTGTCACTATCATAAATAAATTTAAAAAATTTAAAAAAAATATTTAAAAAAACACAGAGGCTATCAATGAAGAAGCAATGTGTTCATATTTATCAACGTATTTTTTAAGATTTATTTTTGAGAGACAGAATGCAGGAGGAGGGGCAGAGGGAGAGAGAGAGGGACAAGCAGACTCCTTGCTGAGCGTGGAGCCAGAGGTGGGGCTCCGTTCACAATCCTCCGTTCACAACCTGAGCCGAAATCAAGAGTTGGTTGTTTAACCAACTGTGCCACCCAGGCACCCCTGTTAATGTATTTTAATACAGACCTCACAGCTATTATCTTGCAGCCACTGAAGTAATACCTGCCATTAAGTTGACTGCGATGGATGATATATATTGATCTGTGTGTCCCTTTCTCTATACTCACTCAGTTTTCCTGTTTTGTTTTGTTTTTTTAAGATTTGATTTATTTATTCATGAGAGACACAGAGAGAGAGGCAGAGACACAGGCAGAGGGAGAAACAGGCTCCATGCAGGGAGCCCGACGTGGGACTCCATCCCGGGTCTCCAGGATCACGCCCGGGCTAAAGGCAGGTGCTAAACCACTAAGCTACCAGGGCTCCCTCAGTTTTCCTGTTGTATTGGTCAGGATTTGGATGGAAAGAAGGTGAGAAGAGGGACGAAAAAATGTATCAAGCTACTTTTGAACCTCAGAGTACAGGAGAATCACCTAGAGCCTTTGCTGAGGACCCAGTAGTGAACACTGGAAATATCTGAGTTCAGGAGAGTAGTTAGACCAATAGTCAAAGTGATAGTTGAAATTATGGGGTAGGTGTGGATCTCCAAGAGAGTAACGAAAAAGCAGCTGATAGAAGATAGAGAATAGAAAGGTTCTATAACCAAAGTACTAGAAGAAGGAAAAAAAAAAAAGAGTAGTGTCCTTGAAGCCGTGGAAAGGAATTCCCAGATAAGTGGTCAGTGATGCTGAAAATGTAGATTCCTGGGTCCCACTCCCAGAGATTCAGATTCAGTCAATTTGAGGCAGAGCCCTGAAATTTACACTTCCCACAATGTACGTGAATTTGATGTAGATCCATTTTGAGCAGCACTGGTATGCCTTGTTTTGTAAATAAGTGAAACCTCCCCCAAAACAAAATGCTTAATGTAAGTTCATTTGATATCCAGTTTCTCTTATATATTTCTAATATTGACTTTTTTAAAAAAAGATTTTATGTATTCATGAGAGACACAGAGAAAGAGGCAGAGACACAGGCAGAGGGAGAAGCAGGCTCCCTGTAGGGAGCCCGACGCGGAACTCGATCCCAGGACCCCAGGATCACGACCTGAGCCAAAGGCAGACACTAAACCACTGAGCCACTCAGGCATCCCTAATATTGACTTTAGCATGTGGGAGATGACAAATTATCTTTCATTGCCCAAAAACTTGGCTCACATTAGAAGAAACATTAACCAAATTAATTCAAATTAACATTAGGATAACTTGAACTTCCCTTCCTCTCATTACACCTACAAAATCCAGAACTGCTCCATCAGCCCAAAAGGAGTCTATTCCAGTAGGGATGGGAAAAGGTAATTTTCTTTGATGGTATACAGGATTTAGAAGTATAGCAAACAAAGCACAGATGTGACACATGTTGTAGTACTGACTTCCTTTGCACTATTATGAATAAAGTCTTATGAGTGGCTCAGTCAGTTAAACATCTGACTCTCGATTTTGGCTCAGGTCATGGGATCAAGCCCCACCTTGGGCTCCTCGCTCATGGGGGAATCTGCTGGAGATTCTCTCCCGCTGCCCCTCAACCCTGTGCATATGCGTGCAGACTCCCTCTCAAGTAAACAAGTCTTTTTGTTTTTAAATGTCTGAGATGGTAAATACCATAGCAAAAGGGTGGTCAGGAACATAGTTTCATTCATTTATTCATTCATTCTTATCTCTATTCAACAAATATTTATTCAGTACCTATTATATGTCAGGTACTGTTAGGAGATTTGAGTATGAATAAAATAAAGTTCCTGCTGGTATAATAGCACTACAATGGCAATCACATAACAATATATAAATGTGTCAGATAAGTTTATCCAATGTTATATGTCAAATACATTTCAATTTTAAAAATAAGTGAGTAAAGTTCCTGCTCTCAGGGGGTTTGCACTCCAAATAAGTCAGCACTTCCTACAAATTCTTATTGAATGCATTCAGTGTTTAGGACACCGAGCCAGACATTGGATTAGGAGGATTAGGTGAGATGCTCCCTTTGGAAGTGATGACAGCCAAGTACTTGGAAGACACTCATGTATTAGGCACTCTGCTAGGGTTTTCAGGTACAGAGATTAACATGAGCTTGTCCTGACACCCTGGAATTGGAAGCACAAGAGATAAACAACTAATTCTAATGTGGAGATATACATTGAGGGAGCATGGGCTGGTGAGAGATGAAGCTGGAAAAATACACTGGGACCAAACTGTGAAGACATTGAATGCCATGGTTGGGGGCTCAGACTTCACTTTATTGGTTGTGCAGCCTTAGAAGGTCTTGGAGTAAAAAAGTGGCATGATCAGACTTGTGCTCTGGAAGTTAGCTGGAGACAGGCCAGTTAAGAAGCTATTATAATAGTCTAGGCAACTGATAATGAAAGCCAAAGCTAGCATTGTGACAGTGAAGATGAAATGAGAAGTCAAATTCAAGCTGTCCAGAATCAGAAATGGCAAGATACATAAGAGGAAGGATGTAGGGGGGAGAGGGAGGAGGAATTGAAACTCATAAGACCTAGCTTGAGTGATTGTGTACATGGGGAGCCTATTAAACAAGCTAGAAAATAGGGGAGGAGAGCTCAGTTTGAGGCATGGGAATGAGGGTTGAAATAATAACCTGTTCCAGTTGGCTAGCTGTGAAAGGTCTAGTTGGAGGATTTATGAGCAGTTGAAAATACAGGTCAAGAGTTCAGGAGCAAAGTTGAAGCTGGACATGGAGATAGCAAGAGATAGGTGAGATTATGGGAAGAAAATAGATGTCCAAGGGCTAAGGTAAAAAAAAAAAAAAAAAAACCAATGAGGGGCTCCTGGATAGCTCAGTCGGTTAAGCATCTGCCTTCAGCTCCAGGCATGATGCCAGGGTCCTGGGGTGGAGCCCCACGTTGGGCTCCCTCGCCTGGTGGGGAGTCTGCTTCTCCCTCTGCCTCTGCCCCTCCCCCACTTGTGCTCTCTCCATCTCTTACTCTCTCTATCTCGAATAAATATAATCTTAAAAGCAAAACAAACAATGAGAGAGAGTGGAGAGGGGGTCCGTGGGTGGCTCAGCAGTTTAGCGCTTGCCTTCGCCCCAGAGCATGATCCTGGAGTTCCCAGATGGAGTTCCACATGGGGCTCCCCACAGGGTGCCTACTTCTCTGCCTCTCTCTCTCATAAATAAATAAATAAATAAATAAATAAATAAATAAATAAATAAATAATCTTTAAAAAAAAAAAGCCTATGAGAATATAGAAGCCCTCACCCAGCCTGGGCATCCTAGAGGGAGCAACATCTTAGCTGAACATGGAGGAGAACAAGTTAAATAGAAAAAAGGGAAGGTGGAGAGTTCTCATCTCTGGAGATGAGAGAAGGCCAGTGTTTTCTGTGAACTGGGGAACTGTAATGCAGCCAGAGGAATGGGAATAGGGTGAGTCTGGGATGTGAACAGAGGACAGACAACACAGGGATCTGACTCATAATAGTTATAGACTCATAAATAGCAAACACACAATGCCATGTGCACTTAATATATTTTGAGAATTTGAGTTGCATTAGCGAATCTTTACAATAATCCTGGGAGGTAAGTACTACTAGAATTGACATTTATCTAATGGCCATGGTGGTTCATTGACAGGTTTTGAGCAAGGAATTGGTGAGAGCAGGGTGTCCCTCCAGGAAATATGGAAGTCCTCATCATCGCTCTCCCCAGCCAGCCTCTCCCTTGACCTTCTTTACCTCACCTCTGGTACCACTGTCCCCCCAGTCAATAGGCTAGAAACTGGGGAACCCACCTGCACTACCCATTTCTAAACACTTACTATGCTTTGCCAATTTTGCCCCCAGTTCTTTCTGCTCATTTTCACCTCCTGGATTCAGAGCCTCCTGTCTCTCACGGAGACTCTACTACAACGTCCCCACTGGCTCCTGGCCTCCTCAAGGTCTATTCCCTTTCTTTAAATCTGTCTCTCTAAAATGCAAACGTGACCACACAAGGCCCCTACTTTAAACATACCACGCCTTCCCTGGCCCAGGAGTGCAGCTGCAGTCAGGACACTCCCATTGTTAGAGTGGCTCACTTCCAAGACAATGACACACCATGCAGGTGACATGTTGACACCTGGAGTGTAACCAGCACTCACCACCTACCAGGCTCTGCTCTCAGCCCTTTCCCCGAGTTAACTCAATCCTCACGATAATTGTCCATGTCAAAGTTAGGGAAACGGAGTCAAGGGAAAGTTAAAGAACTTGTCCAAGGACACAGAGTCAATAGGAACTGGGCTAGGCCCCTGACTCCAGGGTGTATGCCCTGAACCTCCACCTTAATGTGGGGAGAAGAGAGAAAAGCAGGCCTAATGAGGTGTGGGAGGAGAAAAAATTAAATAAAGCCTAATAAAACTTTGAGCTGATTCTGCTCTGACAGCTGCTGCATCTTCCTCCCCCACCTGAAGGACACGTGTTCAAAGTATGGTTCCTCCACATGGCCTTTGAGGAGCCCTCTGAGTCCTCTCTGTCCTCAGCTGGCTCTGCGGCCTTCCAGTTCCGCGCCCTGTGTCTAGCGCCCAGCGGTCGGCCTGAGTACACTCGGTGGGGTGGCTCCCCCTTCCTGCCTTCCTCTACTTCTCCTCCAGGCTGGCAGCCCACTGCCTAGCCCAGTGGCCAGAACAAGATCGTACCACCAAAATCACGTGGCAGATAGACCACGGGCTTGGCCTGCTCTGGCAACCCACCTTCGATATATTCCCCCTCTACTCAGTTTTACAATCTTATACCAGTATCACCACTCAGGTTTCTTGAGGGTTTTCTTTCTTTTTTTTTTTTTTTCATTGAAATTGACAAAGACAAGGTCTAAACGAGTTGGATTCATTTAGCAAGTCTATTTTCTATCTTTTTAAAAAATATTTACTTATTCATGAGAGATACAGAAATAGGCAGAGACATAGGCAGAGGGAGAAGCAGGCTCTCTGCTGAGCAGGGAGCCTGATGCAGGACTCGATCCCAGGGCCCTGAGATCATGACCTGAGCCAAAGGCAGTCGCTCAACCACTGAGCCGCCCACGTGTCCCCAGCAAGGCTTTTTTCAAGTCCTTCTATATGGTAGGTACTGTGCTAGGTGCTGGAACAAATAAATGCCATAGACTGGTAGACCATAGACATAAAAGTTGGCTCCCTTTCACGGCCAGGCTAACACGGGACCCCAGGGAAACACAGCTGGTGCTGCCCAGCCATTTCCACAGCACGCAGGGCACACTTGGTTCACTGCACAACACACAAGATTATAATTATCTGTCTACCTGTCTGTCCTCACTCTAGACCAGATCTCCTGAGAGCTGGGACGTGCTCTTTCCTCCTTATATCCCAAAGCCTAAAGTGATTATCTGTGGGATGGAAATGAATTGGAGGACTTTCCAGCAATAGGGCACTCAAGTGCTATTAGATGCGCAAGTGCTCCCGTGAGCTAACTGTGGGCCCAGGACTCCCGCCCTCATGCTTTCCTCACATGAGCTCATGTAATCGTCACGAGCGGATAAGGCAGGAACCAGTTCTAGCTCCACTTCCCAAAGGAGGAACAAGGAGATGAGAGGGTAAGTGACTTGGCCTAAGACAGTCTTCCATGCGGAACACCGTGTCTTCCGCAGGTTCCGCTGTTGGCCTCATTTTCGCCTTCATTTAGCTATAACCTGCCCCTCTCTAATCCTACCAAACTCTCCAAATGTAACCCTCTGGCACGTCGTGTGCTTGTTTGGAGAAATGTTTCCAAGCATGTTTGTCATTAGAATCTTCTACTCCCAGCAGAAGTCAGAACAGGAGAGTAAATTTCTATTTTATGCTCACACACCAGGTTTAAAAGGAGACCTGTATGTGTACATACTATGGACATGTGTGGGGAGGGGTCAGGAAAAGACATATTTTTCAAGCAAAATCAAATTTCTCTCATGTAGCCAGTTCATTTTGGAAGCATTTAAATTCCGGTCACAAAAAAAAAAAAAAAGAAAAAAAAAGAAAAGAAAAAAAAAGCTTTTGTTTCTTGAGCTATTTTGTTCTTCCTCGTTAAAGGAAGAAACTCTTCCCCACACCACCCCCCACACCCCAACTGGATTTAGATAAGCCTAGAGCCAAAACCACTCAGTAGATTGCAGAACAATTGGCCTTCAGGTGGGGCCTAATGAAAGACTTGAATTCTTAGGGGTCACCTGAGTGTCTTTTGCAGCACCTCCCTCTGTTCTCCCTGGGGGGGGGGGGTTGTTTCTCTTGCTCTCTCTCTCCCTCTCCACTCTCTCCCCCACCCTCATTTATCTATGTAAAGTTACTTCAGAGACTACTTGCTGACTCCCCCCACAGATATCCAGCCCGCGGGGCCCACCCCTCCCAGCCTCCCCCTCAGCACCCAGGATGTGTGCCCATTGGGCCTGTCACTGGGCCAGACACTGAAGACCCAGGTGGGGCAGGGCCTGACGGGCAACTCTGCTGCCTTTTTCTGGGAAATCCCAGGTGTCCTCACCGGCCTCCCTCTACCCAGTCCTCCAGCAATAAGCGGCAAAGCAAGCCAACTTTCTCCAGCCTTGGACTTTGCTCCCGGGTGTCCCGCCCCCAGTTCCTCTCTGCCCCTTAAATGCTTTCCACTCTGGGCCTGCGAGTACCAAAGCATACCTTACATTCCATTTCCATACCCTACTTTAAAGATACTCTAGAACATAAAGTTGCAACAAACGTTTCAATTACTAAAAACCTAATATTTTCCTTTTTTAAAAAAAAAGATTTTTATTTATTTATTTATGAGAGAGACACACACAGAGAGAGGCAGAGATACAGGCAGAGAGAGCAGGCTCCATGCAGAGAGCCCAACGCAGGACTTGATCCTGGGGACTCCAGGATCATGCCCTGGGTCGAAGGCAGGCGCTCAACTGCTGAGCCCCTGGGCATCCCCAAAACGAATATTTTCCAAAGACAAGCACCAGTAACTTTGTTAGTATTAACTTGAAATGTCATAGCATATATAGGTTTTGTTTAAATTTGTTCATTCACCTATATTTTTATTGAGCATCTATTATATGTCTGTCTGCTATGGTGTTACGCACTATAAGGGGCTTTTTGTTTCAAGGAGTGGGAGGCTCCCCAGGGAGACAGACGAGTGCCAACACGGAAGTCCCCAGCGTGAGATCTGGGGTGGGTTGGCATAAGGGTGAAGGCAGCCTAGGAAGGGCTTCCGAGGTGCACTCTCCCGGCAAACGCTGAATTGCACTGGGGCTTCAGCTTCCAGTGTTTCTTCCTGGGACATTTCTTATTCCATGGATTCACTTGCTGTTTGCTCACTCATCACTCACTCCCTCAAGTCTCCCCTTCAACAGATGTTCTTGGAGCCCCGCCTGTGCGCAGGCCCTGTTCTAGGAGCTGGGGAAATGGTGGTAACAGGATGGGGCTGACATTCTCATGGCACAGGAGTCAGGAGGTAGAAATGGAAACAAGCGAGGACAAAATGAGCTCAGATAGTGCTAAGTGCTAAGAAGATGTAAGAGGGCAGTAGCTGGAGAGCACCTGGAAGTAATGGGGGGGGGGAGTCTTTCTCAGAAAGTAGGGACAGGATGCGGGTCTGAGACCAAAGGACACGCAAGTCCCCTGTACAGAAGCAGGCTGAAAAGCGAGGCTGCGCAGAGGCCTGAAGATGGCAATGAACCCCGCACAATGAAGAAGGAAGACCAGGGCTCTGGGGCCCAGGGGGGACAGGCATGGGAGGGGTGAGGCCCCAGATGGGATGGGTCAGGTCGCAGGGGCCTGGTAGGGACAAGTTAATACTAATGGTGACAACTTTGGGGGTGTGTGTGCAAAGCTGGACATTTTCGGTTCATTTTTTGGTAAACAGATTATCAAGCTTACTCTGTAGAGGCTCCTAACTACTTTGTAATGTGTCCGCCCCATAAAGCCTGACAACCACCCTGGGAGGTGGGTATTCTGATCCATTTTGGGCGGGAGAAACTGAGGCCTCAGCTGCTGAAGTAGCTTGTCCAAGGTGACTCGGCTGACACGTCAAGCCTCAGGACTTGCAACGCAGCAATGGGGTCGTCACACTGGACTAGTATCCCAGGCTTCACAGTGGCCTGAGATCCATTATTAAATGGGGTCTCTCTAAAAACAGAAGGGGAAAAAAAAATCCCTGCCCCCTTTTGCCTCCAACAAAAGTTTTTCAAATTCTCAGAAAGCACTCCTTTGTCCAAGAGTCAGGGAGACTCTTAAAATCATTCACACATTCTTTCAATAGGTTTATCCCGAGAGGCAAACAAGTGTTGAGGCCGCCTTGCCCGAGGCCTGGGCACGTGCTCCCCGCGTAGTGTTTGGTTTTGTTTTAAAAGCCGGTCAGTCAAATGCTCCGAAGACTAGAAGCCTTTCTTTGTCCTACTTGGGGACTTTTTTAGAAATGTAACTTTTGGCCTGGTATCTGTGTCCTTTGAAATTCTGATTCACCCTCACAGCGCCTCATCAGTATTCATGGTTCTCCTGAAGAAATGCACTTGTCCCCGTCCGAGCTGATCCGCCGAACAGATCTGCGGAGCGCTTAGCCCCCGGGCCTGGGGCCTCGGCGCTGCTCCCGGGCGGCGGGTTTGAAACGCAGGCTGGGGGGGGGGGGGGGGGGGGGGGGCGAGGAGGGTCAGCCCCGGTGGCTCGGCAGTTGAGCGCCGCCTTCAGCCCAGGGCGTGACCCTGGAGACCCCGGATCGAGTCCCGCGTCGGGCTCCCTGCACGGAGCCTGCTTCTCCCTCTGCCTGTGTCTCTGCCTCTCTCTCTGTCTCTCTGTCTCTCATGAATAAATAAAATCTTTTTCTAAAAAAATGCAGGCGGGGGTGGGGGGTGCACCTGGGTGGCTCAGAGGTTGAGCGTCTGCCTTCTGCTCAGGGTGTGATCCTGGGCCCTGGGTTCGAGTCCCGCACCCGGCTCCTTGCGCGGGGCCTGCTTCTCCCTCCGCCCATGTCTCTGCGTCTCTCTGTGTGTATCCCACGGATAACATCTTTAAAAAAATAAAATACGTCAAATGCAGGCGGGCCCTGGCCCAGAAGGTCCGCCCTCCCCACGGGATGGGTTTGGGGGCGGCGGGTGGGGGACGCCCGGGCCCCGGCCCTCCGACCTGGGCGCCGCGGGGCGAGGCGCAAGGGAAGGTCCCGGGGGTTCAGGGAGCCTCGCTGCGGGGCTCTGCGGCCGGGAGCCGCCGACACGAACCGGTTTCCCCGTGGGTGGTCCACACGATCAGCACGCACCGGCCCTGACGCTGCGCCCGCGTCCACGCGGCCGGGGAGCGCCCCGGATTCCGCGCGGCCGGGCGGGCGGCTCTGCAGCGCCTTCCCCGCAGCGGGACCCGGGGCTGGCCGCTGGCTCCGCGGCTGCGGGGCTCCGAGGGCCCCCTTGTGGGTGCAGAGGCCGCTCACCCAGCCGGGACGCCCCCCCCCTCCCCCAGGCCTAGCTCCTGACCCGGGGATGCCGGCCTGCAACCCCTCCAGATCTCAGGGCACCTCCGCTCCCCAGGGGCGTCGCCAAGGGAGCCCGCTCAAAGCCCCATTTGAAATACAGACTCGACTTGAAAAGAAAGGCTGGGGATCCCTGGGTGGCGCAGCGGTTTGGCGCCTGCCTTTGGCCCAGGGCGCGATCCTGGAGACTCGGGATCGAATCCCACGTCGGGCTCCCTGCATGGAGCCTGCTTCTCCCTCTGCCTGTGTCTCTGCTTCTCTCTCTCTCTCTCTCTCTCTCTCTCTCTCTCGATCTGTGTCTATCATTAAAAAAAAAAAAAAAAAAGAAAGGCTGCCCCTCTTATAAGCTGCAGGGGCTACTCATTCCTTAAATGATCAATTGGGTCAATCAGGTCTTAAAGCAAGAAATGACTGTCGCCAGTCTCCCGCGTGAGCTGGTCTATGCTCTTTCCCGTATTTGACTCGAATCCCGGGTTCCACTGGTGGCACAGTAAACGTTTTTTATAGGCTACAAAATTTAAGCAGCATAAATCAACCGTCACGGTAGAGGCATGTTCCTCTGTTATGCTGTGCTGTGCATTGGAAGTTTTTGGAAATTAAATGATTTTATCTTCCTCTCCTTCCCTCCCCCGCCAACCCCCCAAACCCAGTAGCTTGTGAGCAGCCTCCCAGAGGGCCTCCCGGGAGACTCCCTCTCACCAGTGTCCAAGCAGCCGGCAGCTGGCTCCCTGACCCCAGTCCTTCTGTCCCCACTGGAGACAAACCCTCCTCAGTATACCTTCCTTCCAGCCCTGTGCCCGCCCAGAAGCCTCCGGCACCTCCTTCCATGCCAACCAAATAAGCCCCAAACTCTGAAGCCTGCGGCTGAGGATCCCTTTCCTGGCCTTTTCTCCTGTGCTGGGTGACTTAACCTCTCTGAGCCTGCGTTATTCACTTAAAAACTGTGGCTCCTGGGATCCCTGAGTGGCACAGCGGTTTGGCGCCTGCCTTTGGCCCAGGGCGCGATCCTGGAGACCCGAGATCGAATCCCACGTCGGGCTCCCGGTGCATGGAGCCTGCTTCTCCCTCTGCCTGTGTCTCTGCCTCTCTCTCTCTCTCTCTCTCTCTCTGTGACTATCATAAATAAATAAAAAAAATTATTAAAAAAAAAAAAAAAAACTGTGGCTCCTGATGCCAACCTATCAAATGTGTGTTTTAAGGATTGCAGGGGACCTAAGGAAAGACCACCCCACAGGCAGTCGGGCACATGGTGAGTTCTCAGAAAATGCAATAAAATGCAGTTTCTCTTTCCACCTCTTGAACAGACACTCCGCTCCCCACCACCCCCACCCTGGCCAGCCACCCATTAGATTATTTATTCCTAAGTTGACTGAGCACTTTCCTGACTTTGCCCACTTGCTGGGGTCTGCAGTGGCGCTCAGCCTTCTATCCCCACACTGTCTGGGCATCCTTTCTTTGCTTGCCACCTTCCCTTTATTTGTGCGATTGTCCCATCAATGTCCATCTCCTCCGTTACACTGAGAATTCTGTAAGGGCAGTGGGCACAGTTGTCCTTGTGGACCGTGTAGCCTCACTGGTGTCCCCAGCAGGGCCTGATGCACACAGTACATTTCGGAGGCTACAAGCCCAGTCTGACATATCATTACTTCCTAATGTTTTCCATTTTCCCCCCAGCCAACTCAGCTGCTGGTCTGTTTTAACACAACTCACAGGGTCTCATTCAACAGTTACTTATGAAATATTACTACCCTCCTACAGTGGCATCACATGTTTTCAGTGTGAACCTCTGTGGCTTATAAGGATCCAAGAAGAAGAGAAAGAATGAAAGGAAAATAACAAGATAATGAGCAGCGATGTTCTTAGGCAATGAAGCAAGCAAATCACCACCCCGGCTGATTGGAGTGATAATGAGTAACTTTAAGGATCCCAGAGCCAGGAAGGTGAGGAGGCGTTGTGTCTCCAAGAAATTACAGAATTAACTGCCCCCCCCCCCAAAAGCCAATGCTGAGTTAGTTGATCATAAATGCAAGCACAGACTATTTTTAGACACTGATTTAAGTATTTTCAGGGGTCATTGTGACTTGGCATAATTTCTTCAAAACCTAACTACTACCAACCCCATAAAATTAAATTCCACTAAATTATAAGCACTTGGAGGCAAAATCAGGGTCTTTTAAATCTTGGTATGGTCATAAGTCATAAAGATGGAACAATTTAGAAATCAATGTATCTTCTGTGATAATCAGCCAACACTCTCTTGTAGAGAATGCTCTTTGGCTATGTATCAAAGCATACTGAATTAATATACATTTGTCAAAAATTGGTACTATTTAGTCTCATCAATGAATTTGAAATTTCAAACACGGACTTGTAAAGACTCCATTGTGCTGTAAGTATGCTATATTTTGCCAAGTGCTGATAACATTTTTGGCATAGTTTCAGTTCTTAGTGGAATTATATATTTATTACCTAAATTACATAAGCTATCCATGCTTACTGTAAAAAAAAAATAAAGGTATAGACTTACACAAAAAGAAGAAAAAATCAAATAAGATTCAATTACCCAACGATAGAGGTTATTAATATTTTGGTTTGTAATTATCCATACTTTAAAAAAGTCTGTGTGCGTGTGTGTGTGTGTGTGTGTGTGTGTGTGTGTTCTCTCTTAATGAATACTTTAAAATTACATTGATGGTTATAAAAATGAATCAGAGAATGTTAGCAATGAGCGACTGTAGCCTAAGCCCTTCATTTGACAGTTGCAGAAACTGCAAGATTCTTTCCTGAGGGTATAACATGGCTGGACTATAATTATAGCAGCTTTGAAAATATGAGGCCTTTGAGTCCCAGAATATAATTCATGTTTTTGCTTGTTTAAATCACAGTGGCACAGGACTCCACAGACACTTACTATGTTCTGGAACAACAACAAAAAAATATACAACAGGACAGAAAGGAGGAAATTAGATCAATGAAGGTTCATGACAGTCAGATGCTCTTATCAGATTGATAATGAAGTCACTTACTTGTACTAGAAAAGTGCTTTCAACCAAGAATCAGAAAACTACATTGTAATGCCCACCCTATTAGTGACAAGACTTGTGACTTTGGTAATCTCTCTGTGCCTATTTCCTCATCTGTAAAATGGGAAGTATCCCATTTTCCATTCCTATTTTCTATAAACCAAATGAAACACAGAATGTGAAAGTATTTTTAAATGTAAAGTGTCATGCAAAGTAAGGTGTTGTTGAAAGGGAGCAGAGGAGCACTAAATGCATAGACTCGTGGTCTAACAAATCATAAATCTGTCTTCCCAGAGGCTACAAGGCTCTTCCCTGCTTGGTATCTCTCTCAATTTGAATTGATGCTGTGTGTGTGTGTGTGTGTGTGTGAGAGAGAGAGAGAGAGAGAGAGAGAATGGGGGGGGAGAGGGAGATTTTATGTCACTATATTCATATTTCCTTCACATAGTTATCACATTGCATTGTCATTCTTGGCTTCTATTTCTGTTTTTCCCACTAGATAGTAAACTCTAGAATGATGAGGAGGTTTGGGTGCACTTTAGCCCGGCTCCCCATCTCCATCAGCCTCCCTGAGACCATTTTCCTCCATTCCTTCACTCAGACTTTGCTAACCAGATTACCTCCCTTGAGCCCTTCCCACACCTATACTTCACCCCCTCAAGAAGTTTTAGGAGCACCATTAACCCTCTTGGTTTTTATATTTCCAGCATCTAAAATAGTGCCTAGCAGCGAACACTGTAGACAGTCAGTGAAAGTTGGTTAAGGGATGAATGAGGGAGAACTCACTTATTGGATCAGTCTTTAAGAATGCTCTCTTCCTGTCAATCTAGTCCTCTTTCTATTTAAATCTTTGAAATCTGATCATGGACAGTTTTGGTTTGATTGTTCAGGAAGGGCCATGACTTGCAATAACTTGTGATTTTCTGAAGAAAGAATGAAAATGAGGTGCAGGACTGGGCCGGGGTCAGGCCCTTACCTCCTGAGCTAGCCAGCCCAACCCCTCACCTCCTCAGCATGACTTTGTTTTCACAGATTCTGCCTCTGATGTGTTCAGGGAAGCTCAGAATCTATCTCTTCTGACTCCTAAGTCCAAGTTCTTTCTTCTTATAGCTCTCAAAAGGATCAGTATTTTCAAAGCGTTTTGTTATTTCATTTGACTGCCACAACCCAGTGAAAGTGGGTACTATTATCATCCCCTCTACCGATAAGGAAAGAGGCTATAATTTGCTGAAGGTCACCCGGCTAATAATTGACAGAGAGGACCCTAGAAATCAAGTTCATTGCCTCCAAATAAATGTTCATTTCTCTGTACCATAATATAATAATGTTGGACCAAGAAACCACCAATACATTTTTTAACTATATGAAGAAACAACAAAAGTTAGTGGAAGGATGGGGCAAAGGAGGCACTGGGATCAGTTATGTGTATAAAATTCATTCTGTATGGAAACACTTTAGAGACTTAATGAATATTATTTGCTGATGGTATTTATAAGCCTTTGGAGGGCATGCAATTATATCTTATAGTCTCAGAGTTTAACACAATGCTCTCCATAGTAGAGCTCAGAAAAAGTCTGTTTGAATATGCCTGGAGACCACTGGATGAGTTTATTGGGTAACTCTTTCCTGCCATGGCAGGTAGTTGAGAGTAGGCCTTGTTAGGAGAGGTCTGTATGATCTGGTGAGTGGTGCAGGGAGGCTAAAGGATGGGATGCAGTTCTCTGAAGCACAGAGTGACACATCCTGGAGACCTCATCCCTGGGAGATACCCCGGGGCAGTGGAATCCAAACCGAGGCGGTCCCCAAGTCCAGGAAGGCAGCATGGGCAAAGAAAAAGCCCTCCGGCCTCTCAGCTAGGGCCTGGCTCTCCTTCCAGCTGATTTCTTTGGATTTTAGTTTCCTCATCTGAAAAATGTTAAGATCCCTTACAGCTCCACTTAATAGAAAAATATTAACTAAAAATAGTACAGATGGTATGCAATCTACAGCTAAAGTCATTTGACAGGTGATTTTGTAAGTTAGCATTTTGGTACAGTTTACAGGCTCTAGAGACAGACAGGGTGTGTATCCCAGCTCAGCTACTTGCTGTGTGTATGATGTTAGACAAATTACATAGCCCCTCGGGGCTTCAGATTCCTCTTCTGTAAAGGATAATAATTCCTACTTCATAAGGTTATTAGGACAATTAAACAACTTTCAATGTGCTTAGACCAGTGATGACATATATGATAGAGTGTTAGCTATTGTCGCTGGCATCAGACCTGTTGTAGTTTCATTATCTATTAAGGATTAGAAAAATACAAGAGTAAGAACCTGCGGTAAGTCAACTTTTTAATTAGTTTGAAGCCACAGAAGCTGATGGACATGTCTGAAGTGTTGATAGAGGGCACGGGAAAGATGGGAAGTGATAGGAGAAAAGACCAAATGCCTGACCATTGCTACAGACAGTAACCAGAGTCAGGAAATATTTATCAGAAACGCAAGAATAAATATGAACAAGTAGCTCTTTAAATAGTGTAATTTCAAAATACTGGCAAGGATAGGAAAAAGAAAATGACTTTTATTTGGAACAGAATACACTCTCCAAAAATAGACCCTCACTTATATGGTCAATTAATTTTCAACAAAGGTGCCAAGTTAGATAATTCAATAGAGAAAAGAGTCTTTTCAATAATAGGTACTGGAACTACTCGATATTCTGTATGGAAAAAAATTAACCTTGACCCTCGCTTTATACCTTACAAATATTAACTCAAAATGGATCATAGGCCTTAATGTAAAAGCTAAAACTAATTCTACTTTTAGAAGAAAATGGTTGTGACATTAGATTAGGCAAAGACTACTTAAACAGGACACAAAAGCACCAATTCTAAAAGAAAAAAATGATAAATGAACTTCATCAAGCCTAAAAATTATTGCTCTTAAGGAAAAGCCACAAGACTGGATATATTTTTGCAAAACATATATCTGACCCTATTTATGAAAGACACAACTCAATAAGACAAAGAACGTAATTTTTTAAAATTGGTCAAAGATTTGAACAATAACTTCACAGAAGTTACATGAATACAAACATGAAAAGATGTTCAACATCTCATCAGCAGAGAAAAGCAAAGTAAAATCATGAGGAGATATTTTGAAGGGATATTAGAACCATAAAACTTTAGAACTGCTATAAAGCTATACAGTGGCATCATTCTTTAAATTTGGGTCTTTGCATACAATGAGGTAAATATATTATTCGAATGATATTCATTAGATTTTCTTGAACACCTTTCCTCAATATATATATAAATATATTTCAAATATATATGTTATTTATAAACCTGCTTTTCTTTTTTTCTTTTTTTTTCATCTGAAGTTTTTTCTTTAATAGGTTTGCTGAGGTATAATTCACATACAATAAATTTCACCAGTATTTTTTATTAAAAAAAAAAGATTCTATTCATTTATTCATGAGAGACACAGAGAGAGGCAGAGACATAGGCAGAGGGAGGAGAGCCCAATGCAGGACTCAATCCCAGGACCCCAGGATCATGACCTGAGCCAAAGGCAGACGCTCAACCACTGAGCCACCCAGGTGCCCCACCCTGCTATTTTTAAAATTAGTTTTAACTCCTAAGTTTTTAGTGGGAAAAAAAAATCAATGAAATACAAACCCACAGGAACAGCTAAAATTTAAAGATTGGCAATAGCTAATGTTGGCAAGAATGTGCAGCTACTGGAACTCAAACATTGCTCGTAGAATGTAAAAGGATACAGTCACTGTGGAAAATATTACAGCAGTGCTTTATAAAGTTAAATATATGCATATGAGCCAGCAATCCTACTCCTAGGTAACTACTGAAAAGAAATGAAAACATATGTCCACCAAAAAACCATATACATGACTGTTCATACAGCATTATTCCTAATAGCCAAAAATTAGGAACAACCCAGGTGTCCAGAAATGGGACAATGGAGAAACAAACTGGAATCTCCATAAAGCAAAACATTATGCAGCAATAAAAAAGGAATGAACCATGACCGTGTGAACACCTTGGATGCATCTGAAAAATGCTGAATGAAAGAAGCATAACACAAAAGGGCACATACCATAGGATTTTACTTGCACAAAGTCTAAAACAGGCAAATTTAACCTATGGTAGAAATATTTGAAATATCAGTTGCTTCTGCAGGGATGGTTAGGAGAAAAAAAAATCCCAAGAGACAGAGGTCAAAAAGTGTCTAAAGAAGCTCACTGTTCCCTTCTTCCTTTACCTTACATTTTAATGGCTTAGTTGCCATTCAGGTAGTTTCTTCAAGTATCTCTTGTCCTTGTCTCAGCAGATTTCACCTCCTATACTGGCATTTTGATCTTAGGGAGTTGACAGTTTGATGAATAAGGAAGGTAAAGAATTCATTAGAGAGACACAATCTGGAATAATATGTCTCGCTAACCTTCCAAATGTGTCCCAGGGGTCAGAAATCCAACTGGTCACTGTTTTAGAAAAAGTACTAATAAACTAGTACTATAATAACATCAGCAGACCTCAAAGAGATCCTGAAAGCTAGGATAAAATATATGACATATAATACCATTTTTTAAAAGATTTTATTTATTCATGAATGACATAGAGAAGCAGAGACCCAGGCAGAGGGTGAAGCAGGCTCCCCATGGGGAGCCTTGATGTGGGACTTGATCCCAGGACCCTGGGTCATGACCTGAGCCGAAGGCAGACGCACAACCACTGAGTCCACCCAGGGGTCCCACGTATGATAACATTTATGCAAATTTTAAAAGCATACAGACAACGCTGCATTTCGATTGTAGGCATGTATACTAACAAAAGTATAAACCTACAGCAGGAAGTATATGTACTAACTTCAGTACGATGGCTACTTCTGGGGAGAGAGAAGAAGCCTGGAGAATAGTACAAAGGGGATATTAGTTACATCTAAGTCTACTTACCACCTATCCGTATTAGATATCTGAAACAAATAAGGAATGTCATTGAAATATGTTAAGTTTGGGTTGGGGGGGATATTCCCTAACAGTACTCTCTCGACTTCTCCGTGTGTTTGAAAGTTTTCATAGTCAACCCCAATAGGAAGAGTGAGACAGACGCCAGTCTTGTGGGCCTGGCCTCCCTGCTCTGCTTCTGGTAGCATCTCTCCCAGCTCTTCCTGCCTTGAGGTATTTAACAGAAAAAAAGAAAACGATGTCCCACCAGGAGCCTTCTTAGTAGCATCTTTGTGAAGGCAAGTCTCCTTCCTCCCCTAGCAAGTGTTCACAAGAAAATCTATTGATAAACACATCTTCCTTTTTTTCTGAATATCAACTTCTATCAACCTATATAATTCCTAGGAGATGGAGCTCTAGCCCAGTACAGTTCAAGTCAAACTGGTCATGTCTGAATCACTTCATTCTTTGGAACTTGAGCAGAGCCTTATAGGTCCCTTCCAACCTGGAGTTTCTAAGATTGATTCTTTTTTTCGGAAGATCTTTCAACTTATGAGATGCTTTTCTCCTCAACCACCAATACAACAATACCATCGCTGACACCTCTAGCTTTGGATTTTGTTTTTAGTTTTTAATAATGCAGTCAGCAACCTAACCGTTGGATGCTACTCTTGTTGCAAACAAAACAACCATCAAAAATAAACCATTTAGGGACGGCTGGGTGGCTCAGCGGGTGAGCATCTGCCTTTGGCCCAGGGCGTGATCCTGGAGGCCTAGGATCGAGTCCCACATCGGGCTCCCTGCATGGAGCCTGCTTCTCCCTCTGCCTGTGTCTCTGCCTCTCTCTGTCTGTGTCTGTCATGAATAAATAAATAAAATCTTAAAAAAAAAAAAAAACCATTTAGGGGCGCTGGTGGCTCAGTCGTTTAAGCATCTGCCTTTGACTCAGGTCACAGTCCCAGGTCCTGGGATTGAGTCTCACATCGGAGCTCCCTGTTCAGTGGGGAGCTTGCTTCTCCCTCTCCCTCTGCCACTGCTCATGCTCTCTTTCTCTTTGTCAAACAAATAAATAAATCTTTTTAAAAACCCATTTATCTGGAAGCAGCATCTAGAATTTTCAAGGTCTCCCGTAATTATCAGTGAGTGAGGAGATGGCTTTATCCGGGACACTGGGATGATTAGAGAAAGCACAATGTGCTATTACCAAAGAAGAGGTCGGGTTCCAAGATGGGCATTAGCTTCCAACCAAATCCACTACCAGTGTTAGCATTCATTGGTGATGGTTCAGCTGATACGAGTGTCCACGTTAAATATGTGACTTGCATAGTCACCTGAACCTCTATTTATATATTTTTTTCCGGACACATATCACGTTTCAGTTTATCACTAAAATAAACTTATCATTTACTTATGATTTTGCTTGTCTGCCTCTCTGTTCCAGAATACATCTCCAAGAGAGCAAGGATCTCAGTCTGCGCCATTCACTGATGTACACAGCAAAGATCCAACCCGGGTGTCTATGGCACAGCTGGTGTTCAACGACTAGCTGCTGAATAAATGAATGAATTTCTGCATCTCATAATCCCTCTCTGCCAAATTACGGTCTGAATTGATAAAATGAATATAACCTCTCTTTATTGAAAGCTTACTACATGCCACGCCCTGCCCTGGGCACTTTATACCTCTTTTAATGTCTCAAGGGCCTCCTGTGGACCAATGTTTTTGTCCTACTTTGCAAATCAGAGGAAACCGAGACTTGGGATAAGTGAACTGCCTAAACTCACACAACTGCCAAGATGCAGAGCAGGGATGAATTCTAGTCTGCAGAACTGCCAAGCTGGCTCTCAAACACCAGCTTGCATGCCCACTATGTAGGAGGGCTCTGTGGACAACACCAGGCAAGAACAGATTTTCCTGCACTCCAAGTCAGGGCTAGTAACCTCCCGGTGTCCAGTCATCCCATTGACCTTTACCAGCTCTCCTTCCTTCGTTGCACATGGGGCATGCTCACAGGAAGAAAAATGGGGCTCCCCTCCTAGGTCCACCCGTGTCCCCACTTCCACTGCCTGGCACGGGCCTTGTCACAGCGTCCTGCTGGTTCACATGGTGTTGAGTTGTCAGACACACTCCCTTCTTGAAGTCCAGATGAAATCATGGCCTTCTTAGAAGCACGGTTTAGGGGGGAAAGCTCGAGCTTTGGAATCACACGGTCCTGGGTTCAAATGCTATTTCTGTATTTGTTACCTGTGGGACATTTAAATGCTATTTGATCCTTCTGGGCTTGGTTTTTTCCACTGGTTAAACGGAAATACTGATGTCTTGAGAAGTTAAAAACGATTCTTGCGCTAACCATGCCCCTTCTCTTTCACAAGGAGACACAAGGGACAAGCCAGCATTCTTTTTCCCTGTCAGGAGGTGGAAGTATAAAGAAATGGCACTTAAGATTTCCACAGCAATTTGCCTCATCTTGTTTGGGCCCTGCTTTGTGGGGGATGGGACTCAGGATGAGGAGAAAGGAATTGGAGTCGTCTCTCTTCAAGCTCCTACTGCCCTGAGGTGTGAACTTCCGGTGTGAGTGGTGCAGACAGTAGTGAGGGGAGAAGAGGGAAGGAAAACTTGGGAAGACTCACCCAGATTGGGAGTTGCCACAAAACAACCAGAAGGGGGTTCTCTTTTTCTTATTGATTTATAGAGCTATTTATATATTCTGGAATAGTTATTCTTTTATCTGTTAGAAGTATGTAAATACCTGTGGTTAAATCTTTTCATTTTTTTTCTTGGCATTATTTGTTGTTTAGTTGTGTAATTACTTATTGTTTTCCAAGTAAAGAAAAGGCAAGTAAAGTCCAGCGTTAGCTTAAGAAAAAAACCTGGGTAAGTGGGCTTTTAACTGGTAAATGAGTGTCTAGTAGGCTATTCCTTTGTAGCTATTCTTTTTTATGTTTTGTGATATTTCACAAACAAAAAATTAAAAAAAAAAAACCCTTTGGCCCTCGTTCCCCTCACCACCAGGCCTAAAAGAGCTAGCTACACAAACTCCTTTTGTTTTCCCAATCTTAAACTTACTTTATTGAAGGCTATCGAACACAGGATAAGAAAACATCTAAAAACGACTTTGGAATTCTGGGGACATTCTTGGTGGAGACACCCAATCACAGGAACCGCCCCAGGCCAAGTTGTGAAAGAAGCTATGTGTCTCTGGGCGCCTCCATTCCTGAACCCCCACCCTGTCCTTTCAACATCTCCTCCCCCCAGGCACCTGGCAGCCTCCTTGGATTCCCAAAGTCACCTCTACCTGCACGAGACACACATTCTTAGTCGCACAAAAGGAAGATTTGCTAAAAGTGGACTCAGCCCCAGAAGTGTTTACATTTTGAAACCCTTTAGAGAGTGGGCAGGAAAAGTCAAAGGGAACAGCCAAGATTCCTCAGTGGGGTCTCTCAACAGCCATCACAGGAGGCCCCGGGAGACCTCTCCAGAAGGGCCAACTGGGCTCCAGGAGTGGAGAGACCCTGTGTTGTTCAACATGGGAGCCCAAGGGCAAGCCGGCCCCCCTGGTGCTTTGAGGGAAGCAAACAAAGAGGGATCGAATGAAGCCAGCGACTTCCTGTCAGTTTAGTTCTGTGCCAGGCACCCAGGCAAGCATGTGGGATGCGGCCATGAGGAGAACACAGGGACCCTTCTCCTCAGGGAGCTTCCATTCTGCGTCCGTGTTGATGAGGGAAGGGGGATGAGCGCCTTGAGAAGGTGCATACATAAAATAAGCAAACGTATGTCATCTGTGACAATAAACACCTCGGAGATAAACAGAGCAGGAAAGGGGCCCAGCAGGGCGGCGGGGAGGGGCTGTTGTACTTTGACGTAGGAAGGTCACCGCGTCATCAGAGCAAAGAAGGTGGACGTGAGGCCTTGTAGGGAAAACAGAACGGCCAGTGGGTGCATCCCCTCAGCCCTCCGACCTTCCCTGTCTTTGAAGGCCGGAACCTCTCAAGGTCTGAGGAGACACTCTGCTGTGTCCTGCTTCAGTAGTTTGCATACGCCGTGCCCCCTCCCTGCCACCCCCGGCTGCCTTCTGCCTGGCCGACGCCTGCCCGTCCTCCAAGACCCATATCAGATGCCACGTCCCCTCCGAAACCTTCCTCAGAGCCTCCAGGCGCTTGTCGTTGCCACTTCCTTTGCACTCCCATCCTCACGTCCTACTAGACGCTCTCAGTACTTGTCCCGGGGCTGCACACGTGTGTCGCAGAGCCCTGGCCACCAGGGCTAAGCGGTCGCTATCACCATCGCCGGTAGACGTATAAGGAAACAGGTTCTAACAGGTTGAGGAGCTTGGCCCGGTCACCAGCCGGCTCGGAAGACAGGACGTGAAAGTCAACAACCCGCGCTCCAAAGCGAGGCCCTCCCCGCAGTGCCGGGAGCCTCACCCTGCATTCGTGTCCGAATTCGCTGCTCTAACTCGATTCACTCGAGGACAGACACCATTGCTGTCTGAACGGGGGAGGGCTTAGTCTGGGGAGCATTAGGTAAATACTTGTTCAGGGAATAGAGGGGTGAATCAGTCACCAACAGCTCAGGCGTTCGTGTGGAATGTATTTTGGAGCTGGGGCCTTCCCGTGCCACCTAATGCCACCCTGGAGGTGACTGCGTGCTCGGCCTGACCCCGCCAGAACCAAGCTGTGCTGGGGCTGGGATTCCTTGGGTGTTTGGCTATAGCCTCCTTTACGGGGTCCTTTGGGCGCTCTGAGGTAAAGTGGTTTGCAAAGCTCGGGGAGCATAGGTCGGTGATGGAGCAGCAGGGTGTGTGGGTGGCAGCACAACCCTCGGGCCCAAAGGCCCCTGAGCACCCCAGACCCGGGTACTCAGCCATTCTCTCCTGTGCTTCCTGATTGTCCCTGAGTTTCTGTCCCAAACACATAGGCAATCTTGGGACCCCAGGTCTCTAGGCAGGACGTGAGGAAAAGATGGTTTCTCCCAATCTTTCTGGAAAGGTGGAAAGTATGGTTTTCTGTTGGCCGGTCCCTAAGAAAATAAAAGAGATGCCATGTCCATACTCCAACAGGGGAGAAAAGGAAAGGAAGAAGGTCTAAGGGTGACCAAGAGCAAGGGACTAGGTGTTCTTGAAGAAGGCGACTTGCTCATGGAGGATTCGTCCCGGTTCCTGGTGGGCGACTCTGAGATGTCTAGTGACTCAATCCCCTGGGTCTAGGGGAGGAAGATGCTTGTGCTTCTGGAAATTGGCGATTTTTTTCTTCCAAATCAGGGTAAGGAAATATTTCTGTCAGATATTTTCGCTTCTAAGGGGCTCTCCATAGTCAACATCTCAATGTTAAACCCTAGGTTGCTTATTGTCACTGCTCCACCCCCCTCATTCACTCATTCAACAGTATTGAGCATAAGTATGTGCGTGTGCCTCAGACGTCGAGGAACCATGGCCAGTCTTCAGAGAGGCTCCAGCCCAGACTGGGAGACGGTTGGTGAGCGTGGAAGCAGGCTTGGGTGCCATGATAGTTGTCTGTCAGGCCTCACAGCACCCGAAACAGGGGAGAAAGGCTCCAAAGATGAGTCGTGGGCGAGCAAAGACTTGGAAACATTTGAGCCATTTTTCTTTGCTGGGGGCATTGGGTGGGAGAAGAATCCTGGCCTGTTTTAAACGGCATTATTTTATTGTTTAAACTTGAAAGCAATTCATGATGTCTTTAAGGGGGATGGAAGGGCTGAGGCAAGAGCCCTGAAGGGTTCATTTCCACAGAGGCCTGGCACCCCCCTTCTGGGGTGGATAAGATTTCAGGTCCATGAGGAGTGGGGAGAAGTGGGGACACCCCACCCCGCACCCCCACCCCCACCCCAGTAGAGGGTGCCTCCCTGTAAAGCAGAAGTGTCGCGTTAGATATTCTCTCCGAGGTTAAATCTGAGTGCTCTCATTTTGCAACTCAGCGCTATCACCCATTTTCATCTCTACGTGCTTTTATGGTATGTTATCTTGAAAGTTGAGGGTTTGGGATCAGAGAGCAGGGAGTCAGTAAAGGTAGGGTGGGGGTGAGTCAGGGAGGCTGACGAAGAGGGAGCACTGTGGGGTGAGGTGGGGTGAGAAAGGAAAAACATTTGAAAGGGGGGCTCCTCCCCACTGGTGACCAACGTTTCATCCCTGGAGATGATGACGGATAACCAGCATCCCCAAGCTATTCGTGTAACGCTGTGGCCCCACGAGGAGTCCCAGGCTTCACGTATCAACCTTGAGTGTGGGCCAGCCCGTGTGTGCTTTCACATAATGCCTGCACCGAGTTTTGAAGCAGATGCCTTCAAACTGTACCCTGAAAGTATAGATAAGTAGAGTAAAAACAATTAACCTTTGTTTAGAGTCCTGCGATTTATAAAGCAGTTCATTAGCTCATTCCACCCTGGGCACGGCCTTCTGAGCTGGGCAGTGCCACTCCCTACGTCTTCTTGGAGAGGAGAGTGAGACCCACATGGAGTTAGAACAATTATCCCCGGTTCTCTGCCTGGTTGCTGCCAGACATAAACAGCGGGACGCAAATATCAAGGAAGAAAATGAAGGGAGAGTGAAGAATCCACTCCTTTTGGTGCAGGTGGGCCAGCAAGGCCCATGGTACCCACTTACCCCAACCTGCAAAATGAGAGGGTCACCCCAAATGTCTGGTGCTGTGAGTACATATCGTTCCCTGCTCTGCCACTACCCTCTTCTCAAGATCTGAAGACTATGAGGAGAATAGATTTTCTGGCCATGACTGTTCCCTTTAATTCTGCTTAGAGCCAGCTCTGCAAGACACAAACCCCCTTCTGCGGCAGTTGGAACTGGCAGGCTTTGCCAGCATAAGTTATTTTTATTTATTTATTTATTTATTTATTTATTTATTTATTTATTTATTAAGATTTTATTTATTTATTCACGAGAGACACAGAGAGAAAGGCAGTGACCCAGGCAGAGGGAGATGCAGGCTCCTTGTGGGGAGCCCAATCTGGGACTTGATCCCAGGACCCTAGGATCACGCCCTGAACCAAAGGCAGACACTCAACCGCTGAGCCACCCAGGCACCCCTGTAACAGTTATTTTAAAGAGCAGCCTTCCCCACCTAGCTCCCATGCAGGGAGGGGTGTGACTCAGCAGACACCCCAGGTGGAGCAGGGGGTGAGGAGGGCACCACAGTGTGGTTCAGGGTTTGTCTCAGGTCCCAAGGCCCTTCCACCCAGGAGCAGTGAACTGAGGCTTCATCTGTGGCCTTGTGCCCTTTCGTGGCCCCAAAGGGGCTTCCATCCAGACCTCAGGCTTGGACAGGATCCTAACTATAAAAATATAACAATTTAAAAATAGAAAAATAAATATAAACTTTCTCTCTTTCTCTAAGAAACACGAGTCTATTATATACAGTCTCTATTATAGCCTCTTTCTCAAAGAATTTTTGGAGTTTACACCCTCCCAATTGTACTACAAGGTAAATTCAAGGTGAAGTCTCAGAGCCTAAAGTGTTGCTTGTTGCTCAGAAAGTTTTTATTGACCAAGGGACCCTCCCCATCCCCAACCGCACACACTAAGGCTGAAAAGAAGTTCAGGGAGGTGAAGCAAGGAAGACTAGACTCTTCTCCAATATCTGCAAGTGGGGATTTTAGACTCTGATGAAGGCTGCTATGGTTTGGGGTATACCAGGACCCATTGGCCCTCCCTCTCTTCCCCCTCCTCCCCTCCCTCCCTAGGTTCCCCTCCCTTCCCCTCCTCCCTCCCTCCCACTCTTCTCTTTCTCTCTCCCTCCCTTTTCTCTCTCTCTCTCCCTCTCCCTCTTTCCCTTCCCTCCCTCCCTCTTTCTTTCTTAATTGGGAAAATATGAGCACATGTGGTAAACTGAGAGGGACTAGCAAAAAAGGACAAATGCTATTTATAATTGTCATATTTCATCAAACCCAATATGCTATCAATTTAAAAAAGAATATTTTACATATCACTAAGGAAAAGAAGTTGCCACATTACGACATCCCGTCCTGATTTCAGAGATGTTTAAGTGGGGAATATGTGCAATATATTCAATGCTTTAAAAGCACTACTATGTCCCTCTGAAAGTCAAGCACGTCGTCATTAACGACATATTAGCTAGTATTCATTTAACAAACCCTGATTTAATGTTACTGTGTACCAGGCACTGTTCTTAGTATCTTATAAATAATAATTAAAGTTAATTATTGAAATCCTTGAAAGAAACCTGTGAGATAAGTACTGTTATCACGCCCACTTAACAAATCAGGAGACTGAGGCATTGAGAGCTTAAGAAATTTTCCCAAAGTCCATAAGTAGCAGATCTAAACTTCAAACTCTGGTCATTGCCCTTGGGGTCTGTCTCTTCTCACCACTAAAGTATGTGTTGGCCTACAGTAAATGTTGGGTGAATAAATGAACGAGTGAGTCAGTGAATGAATGACAAAAAGAATCAACACTGGATTTCAAGCCCAAGACTTAGCACGAATGTCTCCCTCTGTCCCCTCCTCCTCTTAGGAAAAGGGTCAACCGATCTTCCTTAAGTTCAAGGTCTTAGCACATGGATTAAGTTCTAAAGGAGGTGAGAAAACAAGAGGAGGGAGTGGGATATGGTGTACGGGAGGGAAAGAAAAGTTGCAAAATAGTCATCCTGACTATTTTGTACTTGTAACTGTGCCATTCCCCTAACCGGAGCCTAATGATTTATCAGTAAGATCATCTGGGCTGTGACGAAGGATGGTATTCTGGGAGAGAGTGCCACCTATTGAATGACCATCACCACAGCTGGAGAATTTCATCCAGGCCACCCCAGACATTGGGAGAGAAGACAAAACAGCTGCAGAAATGGACCTAAGTCAAGAAAGCCAATCTCCCAACAAACGATCTTGAACCTAAAGCTAAGGTCTCTTCCAGCCCATGCAGATGGTAATACACTGGAAAGCCTTCTTTGTAAGAGGTTAAAGAATCTGGGACAGACCTGTTTGGCCCAAACGATGAGGATTCTGCTGAATTCCATGGCTTGAGTCGTACAGTGTTGAGTCCAGGTCATTTCTGAGCCACAGGCTGCTACAGTGAGCATAGAGGTAAACCTAAACTCTTGAGAAGGAAAAATACCAATGATTGAGTCTCTACGATGTGCTTTACAAAAGCGTTAATTTCACCTTTGTTCATACAGTAAATATTTACTAAGCAGTTACTAGGTGCCGAGCACTGTCCCTAGACATTGGGAAAATAGCATTGAACTTACACCAGGGCAGGAGGAGCAATGGACAGAATATAAACAAGGGCTATTGTCTTTCAGGCAGTAATAAATGTTGTCAAGAAAATAAAACCAGCAAATGGGGTAAGAGTGGTCACATCACTTAAAACTCCCAATGATCTTGTAGGACAATATTACTATTCCCGTTCCACAGGCTCCTAGAGGCAGTTTTAGTTCAAGTTCAGCTCGACTCAGGTGTGAACACACGAGGGAGCCACGGAGCTGGCAATGATTTCATTCTCTGCCTTTCTGAATCTAAAACTGTCTGGGGGAGGAGGGGTACCCAGGTGGCTCAGTCGGTTAGGCGTTGTGATCTCGGGGACCTGGGATCGAGCCCTGTGTCTGGCTCTCTGCTCAGTGGGGAGCCTCCTTCTCCCTCTCCCTCTGGCAAATAAATACAATCTTTGAAAAAAAAATGAAAAGAAAACTGCCTCTCACCACCACCCAAGGCTGTGCGGGAAGAGTCAAGATGAACCGGCAAGATACAACGTCAACCTTGGCCTGTTGTATCAGTGATCACCTCTGGTTTGTCCTAAGAGTTGTTTGCAATACCGAAGCGTCTCTAGCAGGGCGCACAGGTACACACACGTGTGGGTGTTTACACGGATGCCCAGCAGCTGACAGCCCTTGCTCATCCAGAGCGCCCTTCTGAGGGGAGAAGACATCAAAGGGCCTTCGTTGGCCTTACCCTCCGCCACAGTCGGTCAGCCAGGGAGGCTTGGACTGACCTCGTACACCCCCAAGAAATGTGTATAACTTTCCTCTGACACAAACCTCATCATGGAAGAGGATATGTGGGCTTCCTTGTGCTTGCACGGTCAAGTGTCATTTCCAAGAAGCTGGGAAGAGGAGCCCTGGAGCGCGTTCCACGGTATGGTTGCTGCCAAGGCGTCTGGAGACCGAGAATCTTGGGTTCCCTCCCCGGAGCAAGCGGCCCTTGTGTGTGGGGTCGGAAGGATGTCGCCATCTCCTCTGAATGGCCGAGGCAGGGTCTTCACATTGTCAGGGCCCCTGTCAGACAGCCCTCGGAAGCCGGAAGGGACATGTGTTTCCTCACCTCCTGCGGCTCCTGTCCTCTGAGGGCGGGTGGCGTCCCCAGACAGAGCGCCTGAAACCCCTTCAATTCACATTAAGCCTTGACAAATGTATATGGTGGTTTCCGACCCAGAGAGGACTCCGCACCCTACAGTTGGGCTGAGTCAGGAGAGAAGTGCTCGGCTTGACAGGCCCAGCTGCCAGTACTTAAAAAGCTGACTCTCGGGCTCACAGATAACAAGTAGGAAATGCACAGTTGATAGACAGGTCCTGGGCGCACGGCTGTCCTTGTGCACAACAGCGTGACCCGTACAGCCCCAGCCGACCACTGCCTCTGTCTGCCCCGCCTCCCGTTTGTTACCCTGCGGGCTGCTTTCCTTCCACAAAGTGAGACGTGATTTAATGTGTTTTTATTGAATCTGAAAATGGCTACAAGCATTTTGGAGAACTAACTCATTAGAAAATGTAAAATAACCAGAGCAGACCTCTAAAGTGCTTTTTAAAAATTATGACATGGGCTGATGGTGCCAACGCTTCACTCTGTCAGCCTCAGCCTTCTCTGGATCATTCAGGATTATCTGTTTGTGTCCTGCTGTCATCCTTGAGGAAATAGATCCATAAACATTATCAAGGCAAAACCGAGTTAAAGCCTGAAAGAACACTGGGCTCCCCTGATAAGATCTGTGCTGTGCAAAGCTGGGTAGATTGTGCTTTTGCACAATTTTCCCCCTCTCTGGCCCTACAAATCCTCAACCCCGGGACCCAGAGTTGCCTCCTGTTCTTAAACAATCTTTTTATCACTGGGTTTTGCATCGGATGCAGTAGGCAGTCTAGAATGCCCCCCAAATGTAACCCCTAAGAAAGGGCACTTTATTTCTCTCTCATATGGTCCTCTAACTGCCCTGACACTGAGAATGTTTCCAAGTGACCGTAGCTTTTATTTTTTCCTGTCATTCTGTTATCCTGGGTCTTTTAATGTAGATCTCGTGGTAACGTGGCACCTTGTTATCTCAAGGTCTTGATCTATAGAAATGTATTGATGATGACAATGACGGTATGTTTCCCCTGAGACATTTCATTTATGAAGCCAGCATTTCGTGGAGAACTGGCAGTACTTGGCCAGGAGTGGTTCAAAAATCCGTGGTAAATAGGCCAGGTGAACAAGACTGGGAAAAGGACAGTCTGAGGAAGGCTTGGAGGCACGCCAAATTCAGAGTAATGCAAGCACTCTTTTGCATTTTGAACAGAGGGAGCAATTTGAGGAAGGTCTTGGAGGCATGTCAAGTTGGAGAAACGCAAGCCCTGTAGTTCAGTGAGGCACGGATGGAAGGTACACCTGAGGAACGGTAAGAAGTGAGGTGAGGGGACCTGGGACGGAGGTTAATTCCCTCTCGTACAGCAGTAGGACAACAGAAGATCCGTTCCCTTTGGTTGCTAATCAGAAATCCTGTTAGACTGATTCATTTACCTTGGAGATTTATTTATTTATTTATTTATTTATTTATTTATTTATTTATTTTAAAGATTTTATTTGTTTATTCATGAGAAACACAGAGAGAAAGAGAAGCAGAGACACAGGCAAAGGGAGAAGCAGGCTCCACGCAGGGAGCCCCATGTGGGACTCGATCCCGGGTCTCCAGGATCACACCCTGGGCTGAAGGTGGTGGTAAACCGCTGAGCCACCCAGGTGCCCCTACCTTGGCATTTTAGACATGTGCACACTTGCACGCACACACACACACACACACACACACACCCCTACGTTTCCCTACATCTCTTTACATTTGGGAGGTGAGTTAAAAGTTTAATCTTTAAAAATTTTACTTTTATTTTTAGTTTTTTGACATACAAAAAGTGTACGGAATGAATGTATATAACTCGATGAGGCTGGACACAAGTGTATACCCGTGAAATCATCACCACACTCTCTGCCATTAACCTTGCTTTCACCCAAAAATTTCCTTCCGCCCTCTTATTTATTATTATTGGTTTTATTTTATACTCCTTATTTCTGATCAAAAAATAACATGCCTTCTCATCACTAGGAATGTGATTATGGCACGTGGAAAGACTGATATTATACTTGGAACCACTTGATATATTCATATATTCATAAACTCTGTACATTTTCGGTTCTACACTTTGGCTTATAGGCTCTCTTTCAAAATTATCTTTCCATCCTAAATAGTGGAATATATAAAGCATAAAAATATATATGTATACATCTGAGTTGATGCTTAGATTATTCAGTATAAGTAGCTATGTGGATTTGGGGGAATTTTGAGAAATTTGAAAAACTAGATGCGCAATAAAATAGACATTTAATTAGCTTCTAATTAGAGAAACCAACGGACAATAGCCTGTAAAAATTGTTCATTGTTCAAATCCCCAATGTGCGAAGCTGCGGTTTACATGCCAGCCCCTTGCACAGCAGTGGTTCTGAGTAATCTCCCTCTAACTGGTGCCCGTGGCTCTCCATCTGTCGATACATTACTGTCTGAATTTCTATAGGGAAGGCATATTTTTAAAATCCTTTCTTCCCTTTTGCATTTCACTGTGATTTTCTACTGAAGTGATGTTAATTTCAGCCCAGCAAACTGTTGCCCCCAGCCTGTTAGGAATGGGGGGGCACTTCTGCAGGTCCTTTTTCTGATTATCATAAATTATGAGGTGATATGGACAAGGTCTAGTCAGATCAGTATGACCAAGACAGCTAGGGAGGGAACAAAATGGGAATTTTTTGGGTTTTATGTTTTAAATTTTATTTATTTATTTGACAGAGAGAGAGAGCATGCAAGTAGGTGAAGCAGCAGGCAGAGGGAAGAGAAAGAAGCAAGCTCCCCACTAAACAGGAAGCCCAATCCAGGGCTTGATCCCAGGAACCTGGGATCATGACCTGAGCTGAAGGCAGATGCTTACCTGACGGAGCCACTCAGGTGCCCTTCAAATGGTTTTTAATGGAATAAAGGATAAGCTAGGCATCTTAATTTCCAGACTGCATAAGGAATCCACCAAAAAAACATTTTTTTTCAGTGAAAATAATACAGATCACACACATTACTTTCCATCAATGAGAGTATCTCATAATGACCAATATATTTTTTTAAGATTTTATTTATTTATTAGAGACAGAGAGAGAGAGGCAGAGACACAGGCAGAGGGAGAAGCAGGCTCCATGCAGGGAACCTGACGAGGGACTTGATCCTGGGTCTCCAGGATCACACCCTGGGCCAAAGGCAGGCGCTAAACCACTAAGCCACTGGGGCTGCCCAATGACCAACATTTTGGTGAAAATTCAGAGATAAGCAAAGCCGACATGGAGTTTGGGTTACTGATAAGCAAATAAAGACAAGAGGTACCAAATCCAAATGCTTATAGCACAAGTAAGCAAAGGAAGAGCTGAAAGAAATCGAAATATAATCTGAAGGCTTCTAGCTTCCAAGAGAAAGGAGTATTTTTAACAAGGATAGAAAATTGTGGCAGGGGGCCCCTGGGTGGCTAAGCTGTGAGTATCTGCCTTCAGCTCAGGGCCTGATCCCAGAGTTCCAGGATGGAATCCCACATGGGGCTCCCTTCAGGGAGCCTGCTTCTCCCTCTGCCTTCTCTCTGTGTCTTTCATGAATAAATAAATAAAATCTTAAAAAAGAAGAAAGAAAGAAAGAAAGAAAGAAAGAAAGAAAGAAAGAAAGAAAGAAAGAAAGAAAGAGAAAGAAAGAAAGGAAATTGTGGCAGGTGTAGGAAAATTGAAAATGGAAAATCTATAATTGAAATAACCACCACTCACATAAAGCAAAGCAATATTTTCTTGACATGGGCAGGGGAAAAGATAATCATAAAAATAAGAATAGAAATTAAAAAAAAAAGAATAGAAATTTTTATATACCCACATTTAAATTTAAAGTACACTTTTTACAGGTACCTGGATGGCTCAGTCGGTTAAGAGTCCAACTCTTTTTTTTTTTTTTTTTTTTTTTTTAAGAGTCCAACTCTTGATTTCAGCTTAGCTCATGATCTCAGGGTTGTGAGATTGAGTCTCATGTGGGGGTCCCTGCTGGGCATGGAGCTTGCTTAAGATTCTCTCTCTCCTTCTCCCTCTGCACCCCCCCCCCCACTGCCCATGCAGGCTCTCTCTCTAAAATAATAATAATAATAATAATAATAATAATAATATACACATTTCAGAAATCAAATCTCAGCCCAGTCAAGTATTTTAGGGTTTATTAGACAGGATGTACATGCATATATACAAAGAATTGGTGTTTAATGGATACTCAATCGCCCTCTTTCATTCCCTTCATCTGATTCCCACAGTCTTTTTTTTTTTAATTGTATTTATTTATTCATGAGAGATACACAGAGAGGCAGAGACACAGGCAGAGAGAGAAGCAGGCTCCATACAGGGAGCCCGACGTGGGACTCGATCCCGGGACCCCGGGGTCACGCCCTGAGCAGAAGACAGATGCACCTAACTGCTGAGCCACCCAGGCATCCCTCCCACAACGTCTTTTACTCCTACTTACAACAGGCACGATCCTTGGAGGGTATCCTGTAATCCTGTGATGAGAGATGCTGTGTAACGCTGGTTTTTAATGCCAGGTCGGTTCTTTCTCTCACTCTCTTCTCCAGCATTTTGCTTTCTTCCCCCTCTCACCCACTCATTTTACAGAACATAAATTATAATCTGGGGGAGATCACACAGTTAATACATGTCAGAGTCAGTTTTCGATCCCAAAACTTGTTGCTTCTTTTTTTTTTTTTTTTTAATTTCAGTATATGCATCACACCTGCACTTTTTGCCACCACCTCTCAACATGGGGCTCCTCTCGAGGTACAAATACCTGGTTGAGTGCAGGTCCACCTTGTATACCGCACAATCCAGGCTCCAATCACAGCATAGTTTTTCAGAATGTCTCCCCTTGTCCAAGCTGTGCAGTGTCAACTCACTTGGTCATGCATAGTGGCCTGGATTAGGCCCCCTCCTTTGAGCCCCCCGTGGCGTCCTGTACACAGTCATGGCACTGACTGCATTATGCTGTAGGATATTAACGAGTGTCATGTATTGTATTTGATGTGTATGTGTCATCTGTATGTCCTGCTTCCCCTACTTGGGGCAGAAATGATGTCATTCCACCCAGTGTCCCATCCTCCCTTCCTCAGCCTTGTCAGAGGCCCTTGTGGGCTATGACCCTGAGTGCCTTGGGTGCACATGTGTGTAGAGAGGGGTAGCCCTGGCTACTCTCTCCTTGCTGCTGAGGCCAGAACTGAGGCTGGATGGTCCCTTACACTGATGCTGAGGGCTCCAGAGGATGCTTCATGGTACTGCCGCCGCCACCATCACTACTGAAGCCAGAGGCCTGATGTGGCTGATGAGGTCTGACAAGTGTGGGGAGAGGCTGCTGGGGCCGAGCTTCCTGCCCAGTGGCAATAGCCACCACTCACACAAAGCAAAGCAATATTTTCTTGATGTGGGCAGGTGGCACGCTACTTCCCTCAGTGTCTCACCCAGCCAAGTTGGCTAGCGATCCTGGCATTACAGCTTTTTCAACGCAGCTCTCAGGAGGCACATGGGGAAGGGGGTGTAGGTCCCATGGACAGCTGCAGATCCAACCCCCCCAATCCTTTTCTGATCCCAACTCTTGGGTGCAGAGGCCACCATACTACCTGCCCCCGTCACCCCACCCAGGGGCTTCCTACCAGGCCCATTTTCTCCATCAAACAAAGTTTAAGGAATTTGAAGTAAAAAGGAAAGGGGTCAAGCTCTTGGTCCCATTCTTCCCCAGCTAAAATGTCATCCCTCCTCTTTACACTGGTCTCCCTGGTCCGGCCTCAGTGCACAGACAACCCAGAGGAAATTCAGGAGCATTTACCATATCAGCATCATTTCCCTCCTGGTTTCTCTACATTTCTGTAATATACTGTTTAAAGTCTATAATTTCCTTTTTGAGTCAACATCTTTTGGCCATGTTGGGGGTAAAACAAGAAACTATAGTATGAGGCTTCAGGTCACTGAAGATGCTGGGATTGAGGTGGCCAGCCTGTGGTCCTGGGGGCACCTGGGATCTCAAGAGCGGTCTGGGCAGGCTTTAGAATAAGTGATAGAAAACAAACTGCTGTTTAAAAATTGTAGTAAAGGGGTGCCTGGATGGCTCAGCGGTTTGGTGCCTGCCTTTGGCCCAGAGCGTGATCCTGGAGTCCCAGGATCGAGTCCCACATCAGGCTCCCTGCATGGAGCTTGCTTCTCCCTCTGCCTATGTCTCTGCCTCTCTCTGTGTCTCTCATGAATAAATAAATAAAATCTTAAAAACAAGTTGAAGTAAAGCTGAAATTACGTGGAATATTCTATGTTCCTGAAATGGCCTAAAATGACATGAAAATGCAGACAGGTATGAGGATATTAATCTGCCAGGAACAGAGGGGTGTGATTTGTAATAGTATGTGTGACAAAATGTAGGGAGAGCACTTATTTCAGTTGCTGGATGATTCCTTTTAAATCCTGAGTCCTCCAGCAGCTCCTCCTCTGGTTGCTGCCCCCCTCCCCCTCGTCTTGTTCAGCTACTATAGAGCAATCAGGGGAGCCTGTTAATTCGCACTCTGTCTCAGGTGGGTTAATACTGTTGCCTGGCATCCTGATGCAGACCAGGGTGTGTCAATTTATACTGTTCTTTCAAGGTCATGTTTTTGCTTTTGCTTAAAGATTCTGAGAAACCGGGACGCCTGGGTGGCTCAGAGGTTGAGCATCTATCTTCGGCTCAGGTTCTGATCCTGGAGACCCGGGATCGAGTCCCACGTCAGGCTCCCTGCATGGAGCCTGCTTCTCCCTCTGCCTGTGTCTCTGCCTCTCTCTGTGTCTCTCATGAATAAATAAACAAAATCTAAAAAAAAAAAAAAAAAAAAAAAAAGATTCTGAGAAAGTACGGAAATATCTAAGCCTGAAGTAATAGATATAAGATGGAATGTGGTGCCACTGCAATAAGCCCCCCTTGGGCAGGCTTTCCTTCACCCCCCACCTAGTCTCTGGAGTTCCTGGGGTGCTATGTACACCCAAGAGGGAGCACCTTCTCTGCCCTGAAGGAGCTGGTTGAGGCTCCAGCTGGACAGACCACAGTTATGTGCCTGACATAGTTTAATAACTATGAGGCAATGTACTGTCGCAAGTCAAACATGCAGATTAAATACTGAGAGACATGGGCACGCAGAGAAAGGAGCGGCCCCTGTGGGCTGGAGGGGTCGGGGAATGTCTCAAAAGACAGGGAAATGAGTAGGGACTTGACGGGACGGGGAAGGTTTGAGTGGCTGGGGTAATTTATGTGGGAGAGGATGTGGGGGTGAGAATCAAACAAGCAATCAATAAATATCTACCGTGGCCTCATTTGGGAGAAGGTACCTGTTCTAGGAAGTGCACCGAGTGCTCTGAAGATGGCAAGCTAACCAAGTGGTTAGATATCAACGGTTCATAGAAGAAATGGTTAGGAAGGTAGATGAAGGGCAGCCCGGGTGGCCCAGCGGTTTAGCACCGCCTTCAGCCCAGGGTGTGATCCTGGAGACCCAGGATCAAGTCCCACGTCAGGCTCCCTGCACGGAGCCTGCTTCTCCCTCTACCTCTCTCTCTCTCCTCTCTGTGTTTCTCATGAATAAATAAATAAAATCTTAAAAAAAAAAAAAAAAAAAAAAGGAAGGTAGATGAAGGCCAGGGTGCTGAGGGCCTTGAATGCCAAGCAAAAAAGTGTGGAATTTATCCAAAGGGCCAAAGTTTACCACGAGTATGCGGTCACACCAATATGCCCCACAGTGGGTTATAAGTGAGTGGAGGTAGTGACCCACTTCAGGGAGGTTGGGGGTGCCTGGACATCCCAGAGTCCCAACACACTTATTCCTGTCTCTATACAGATATCATAGTCTACGTTTGCCATGGCTTGGAAATGTTTGTCTGTCACGGCCCTAGGACAATGCAACGCTGAAGATATTTGGGCACTCGTGTAATATTTTGAGTTATGATCTTATTTTCCTCCCCAACGGAACTATAAACTTCTCCAAAACAGGAACTCTGTCGTCTTTCTATTGTTGTTTCCACTCTGCTACATGGGGAGAAATTCTTGGTTATTTGGTTACATGAATATTATGGCTTTGAGACACCAAACATCGCTAGGGGTGCCTGGGTGGCTCAATCACTTAAGTGTCCAACTCTTTTTTAGACATTTATTTGACAGAAAGAGAGAGAACACAAGCAGGGTGGGGTGGGGTGGACAGTAGAGGGAGAGGGAGAAGCAGACTCCCCACTGAGCAGGGAGCCCAACGTGGGGCTCGATCCCAGGACCCTGGGATCATGAGCTGAGCCGAAGGCAGATGCTTATCGACCAAGCCACCCAGGTGTCCCAAGTGTCCAACTCAGGTCTTGATCTCAGAGTTATGAGTTCAATTCCTTTTTTTTTTTTTTTTTTTAAGATTTTATTTATTTACTCATGAGAGACACAGAGAGAGGCAGAGACACAGGCAGAGGGAGAAGCAGGCTCCCTGCTGGGAGCCCAATGCGAGACTTGATACCACAACCTCGGGATCACGACCTGAGCCAAAGGCAGATGCTCAACCACTGAGCCACCCAGGTGCCCCTGAGTTCAATTCCTATGTTGAAAATAGTAAGTAAATAAACCAAACATGACTACTCTGCTTACTTCCAGGAAGGCCTAGAAATCATACAACTCCAAGTAGGACTAACTCAAAGTGGTGGGTCAGAAAAAAATGCTTCCAAGGAGTATGAAAGCATGCTGGTGGCCATGTTCAGAACGGCCAAGAAAGAAAAGATCAGACGGTCTCAAGAGGTGAGTAATATAGAAGAACACTTCTCTGGGTTAAGACTTGGGCTTTTGTTCTTCAAGAATCAAGCCTGACTACTTTGCCTGTTAGAAACCTCCTGACCATAATTCTAATACATAGTGTCAGGGGAACAAAAACTTCCCCCTTAATATTTCTTTATTCTTAGGTGGGGGCGGATTATGAAGTTCCACTTGAAGGTGAAGGAATAGGACCCCCCCACACACACATTCCTTCTAAATGTTAAACATGAAGTTACCGTCTGGCCCAGTAATTCCATTGCTAGGTGTCTACCCAAGCAGAATTGAACCATACAACCAGATAAAAAATATGTGAATATTCATAGCAGCATGATGTATAATATAGCTAAAAAGTGGAAACAACCCAAATGTCCATAAACTGGCACATGGATAAGATACTGTACATCCAGACAGTGGGACATGATTCAGCAGTAGAGAGGACTTCAGGCTACAGCTTGAAACCGTGTTGGTGAACCAAGTCATTCAGAAGAGACCACATCTCCTATGACTCCATTTTTATGAAATGTGTAGAGCAGTCAGATTTATGGACGGGAAGTAGATTAATGGTTGCCTAGGGCTGAGGGGTGTGGGGGAAATGGGGCAGGCAAATGGTAATGCGCCAGGAATTTCCTTTGAGATGATGAAAGTGTTCTAGAAATCAGATTATGGAGGGGCGCCTGGGTGGCTCCGTCAGTTAAGCATCTGCCTTTGGCTCAGCTCATGCTCCTGAGGTCCTGGGATGGAGCCCCACATCAGGCTCCCTGCTCAGCGCGGAGTCTGCTTCTCCCTCTCCCTCTGCCCCTCCCCTCCACTGGTGCGCTCTCTTTCTCAAATAAATAAAATCTTAAAAAAAAAAAAAAAGTAAGATCAGATTACAGGACAGTTGCACAGCTCTGTGACTATATCAAAGGCATGGAAAACAAGTTAAGATGGTGCCACAAATGAAAGGATCCGACCACCCGGAAGGAAGAGCTGCTCCTGCTCAGCAGGCAGGGGGGCTCCCTGTATTTCTCCCAAGGAGAATCCTGGTAGGGCAGGTGAAGGAGGGCGCAGGCGGAAAGGGCTGACACTACAACTAACCTTGAGGAGGAGGATGAACACCAGGCTAGTTAGTGGGGACAAAAGGGGGGTGAATAGAGTAAATGGGTGCTCGCGAGGGAAGGACAGGGGTCTGGCAACACACTGCAACCGCCTCTCCCCTCCTTCCCTCCCCTCCCCACCTCTCTTCCCCTCTGGCTATACACTGCAACCAGCTCTCCTCCCCTTCCCTCCCCTCCCCTCTCCACCTCCCCCCCCTCCCTTCCTCTGGCAACACACTGCAATCAGCTCTCCTCCTCTCCCTTCCCTCCCCTCCCCTCCCCTCTCCACCTCCCCTCCCTTCCCTTCCTCTGGCAACACACTGCAACTCTCCTCCCCTCCCCTCCTGTCCTCTCCCCTCCCCTCCCCTCCCCTCCCCTCTCCACCTCCCCTCCCTTCCCTTCCTCTGGCAACACACTGCAAGCAGGTCCCCTCCCCTCCCCTCCCCTCCCCTCCCCTCCCCTCCCCTCTCGGGGTCTTGGTGGGCTGCCTAGCAGCCCAGAGCTCCTCCTGGCGTGGACACCCGCTACACCGCCGTCCCCTCTCCTTGAAAGGCCAGAGGATCGGGTTTTCTGACCTGGGATTTGCAGGTGCGGGGACTGGGTTTGGGCGCAGGGCTGCGCCCTGGAGCAGTAGAGGGCGCCGTGGGCACGTAAAGCCGGGCCGCAGGCCGGGGCAGGGCGGGTGGCGTCCGTCCGCAGGGCGCCGCCGACCCCGGGCTTTGGAGCGCAGTTGCCGGTTCTTGGGTGATAACCTGAGCACGGGCCGCTGCAGCAAAGGGCAAGCAAACTCCTGCAGCACCGTCCGTCCCCAGAGGGATGATTTATTGAGCCGGTCTGGACATTTCTTTCATCCGGTTTTGTGCCGAGGGCTTTGGATCCCTTACAACACACCGGAGACCTGAGCGCTGCGCTCGCAGACTTAAAAACAGGAGAACCGTGTCCTCCTCATCCGCACTCCTCGCTGGAGCTCAGAATCCAGGAGAATCCCGCTCTAGGAGGCGGTGTCGTCAGGGAACACCTGATAGAAAAGGAGGGCGGGGAGCCTGGGTGCTTCAGGCCTTGAGTGCCTGCGGTTGGCTCAGGTCATGACCCCAGGGTCCTGGGATCGAGCCCCACTAAGGCCTCCCTCTGCTTCTGCTGCTCCTCCCCTTCCTGCTCTCTGCCCTCCTCTGTCTCTGTCTCTTAGATAGATGATAGAGAGATAGATAATACATAAATAAATAAATTTTTAAACAAGAAAGAAAAGAAAAGGAAGGGGGGAAATTGTTGTCTTTTTCATCTCACTTCCCTGCCGGCTAAAGGGCATGCAAGCATAATAGCCAAATTTATTTAGTGCCCACAATGTGACAGGCATTGTTCTAAAAACTTTACAACCACGATTCCACAGTGTGGTCTGTGGGCCAGCCTCAGATTGTTATAGGCGCAGAATCAACGGGCACCCCAGAATCCACATTTTAAAGAGATTTTTTAAAAAAGATTTTATTTATTTATTCGACAGAGAGAGAGAGCACACAAGTAAGGGGAGAGGGAGGCAGAGGGAGAAGCAGGCTCCTAGTTGAGAGCCCAAAGTGGCACCCAATCCCAGGACCCCGGCTGGGGTCGTGACCTGAGCTAAAGGCAGCCGGGTTAATCGCTTAATTGACTGAGCCACCCAGGTGCCCCCAAGGTTGGGATTTCTAACTCAGGCAAAGTAATTTCCATGCTTATGCTCTTAATCATATTGCTTAACTTTTTTTTTCTTCTTTATCTTCTCCTCTGAAATGCATAAGATGGACATAATAACTTTTCTACCTTATGGTCATCTTGATTAAATAGATACTTTATAAATACAATTGAGACACTTTAGTTAAAAGTACTTTTTATGGGTTAGTTATACAAAGTGAAGTCTAAGCATTCTTGTCTTGGGAGTGCTTTTTAACCACAAGTACATTGTATCCTATTTCTGTGTTTTAGGTCTGCCTCACATACCTGTAACACACCAGGCACACTTCCAACCCCAGGGCCTTTGCACATGCTCCACGTATCTGCACGCCACCTCTCTCACCACCTTCAAGTCTTTGTCTAAATACTATATTCTCGGGGGATCCCTGGGTGGCTCAGCGGTTTATTGCGCCTGCCTTTGGCCCAGGGTGGGCGTGATCCTGGAGTCCCGGAATCGAGTCCCACATCGGGCTTCCTGCATGGGGTCTGCTTCTCCCTCTGCCTGTGTCTCTGCCTCTCTCCCTCTCTGTGTGTGTCTCTCATGAATAAATAAATAAAATTTTTAAAAATAATAAATAAATACTATATTCTCTAGAAGCCTTTCTTGACTACCTGAAGTTATAACTGTCTCTTGTAAAAAATGATTCAGAAAGGAAAGAAGTTTTCCTAAAACTGAAGCAAAAAGAACAAAACACACCCATGTAACTGAAGCAAAAGAGAAGGCTTTTAAAGCCAAGAAAGCCATGCAGAAAGAAGTCAACAGCCAAAAGAAGAGAAAGATCTACACATCTTCCACCTTCTAGTGGCCCAGAACACTACAACTCTGAAGGCAAGTCATGTACCTTCAGAAGAGTGCTCTGGGAAGAGTAAGCCCAACCACCACGCCCCCATTGGCGGCCCTTCACCTCTGAGTAGGTCATGAAGAAATGGAGAGCAACAACACACAGTGCTCACAGTGCTCACTGTGTCAAGGGCACATCTAGACAGCTGTGAAGAGACTCTCCTACCTTGATGTGCCCAAAGTCAACACCCCGACGAGGGAAGAAGGCAAACCCTAGACTAGACCTACCATGATGCTTTCAATGCTGCCAGTGAAACAGATCATTTGAATGGAGCCCAGCTCATTGGTTTTATTTTTTTTTATTTTTATTTTTTAAAGATTTTATTTATTTATTCATGAGAGACACAGAGAAAGAAAGAGGCAGAGACACAAGCAGAGGGAGAAGCAGGCCCCATGCAGGAAGCCCCACGTGGGACTCAATCCCGGGTCCCCAGGATCATGCCCTGGGCTGAAGGCAGTGCTAAACCCCTGAGCCACCCAGGCTGCCCATGGTTTTAAATATATTTCCATTTTCTGTGACCAAAGAAAAAATTACAACCATTCCCCCTACAACACACACACACACACACACACACACATCTTATGCCTCTGCTTTGTTCTTCTTGGTAGCACTTTTTATAGCTTGATAAATATGTTATTTTTTTATGTGCTTCATATTTCTTTTTTCCCATTAGAATATAAATTCCCATAAGTACAGAGTTTTTTGCTCATTTTGCTCACTGTGTACCCCTCCCTACTCCCTCTCTTAGAAAATTACCTGGCACAATGTAAGTGCTTTATATTTATTGAATGAATGAATAAGTGCATGGTTCCAACCTGACTGCTGTTCCAAATTTCTTTAGATGTTTTACTTTATAGATTTATATCTCAAAATTCTAGTAACGTGATTGGCAAAATAAATATTTATAGAAATGGAATTATTGTATTGACAGCATATTTATAGAAGTTTATACTGCATGTTTAGGTCAACAGCATCCTTTTTTCTGTTGCTTGGAAAAGATCAAATAAAAAAATCTGTGGATATTACACCACAAGTCATAAGAGCAGCCCACTCAGCTATAAGAAGATAATTATATATTGTGTATGTCACATCTATAGTTTTGAGAATTTCATATTTGATAGGCAATTTTTATTTGATATGTAAAAATTTTAGTAAGCTAGTAAAGGTATCACTTTTTACTTTTTTTAAGATTGATTTTATTTTTTTAATTTTAACTTTTTAAAATATTTTATTTATTTATTTATGAGAGAGACAGAGACACAGGCAGAGGGAGAAGCAGGCTCCATGCAGGAGCCCAATATGGGACTTCATCATACTCTGAGCCAAGGCAGACACTCAACCGCTGAGCCACCAAGGCGTCCCTATTTTATTTATTTATTTGAGAGAGAGAGAGCAAGAACATACAGGGGGGAAGAAACAGAGGGAGAGGATCTCAAGCAGACTCCACACTGAGCACAGAGCCTCACATGGGGCTTGATCCCACAACCCTGAGATCATGACCTGAGCTGAAACCAAGAGTTGGATACTCAACCAACTGAGGCACCCAGGCACTCCAAGGTAGCATTTTTTACTTAATGCTGTTGAGTACTTAAGAAGTTTCTCTGTGTGTCAAAGTTATAAAACTGTTATTTGATGTAGTAGTTGCTACGGTAACCATCTTAATGAGAAATTAATCATGTGAAATCAGTGGAACTTATCCATGTGTAAAATTTCAACTCCAGTGGTTCAGAAAAAGACACATCATTATTTTCACGTTTTAAAATGAAATTCAAATTTTAGTCACATGGAAGGGTCAAATATGTCAAATCTCATTTCTTAATACAATATCTGATTTGCATTTTAGGTCTTATTGGGGTTTCTTGGGCACTCTAAAAAATACTTTTCTCTTTACCTTATGAATTTCAAACCAATAAAGAAAGAGATATCGAAGTCTGGCAGATAGAGATAAAATTATCCATCTTGTGATTGGCAAAACTGAATCAAGGACAATAGCTTGAGTTTTTGGTCACAATCCAGTCCATTCCAAGCCAAGATCATGGGATGACTTAACCTGGGAGAGATTCTGAAAACTCACTCAGAATCACCCCTTGGAGTGCATGTGCCTTGAGCTCTAGTAGCAGGGAGAGAGGAATGGGCCTTTTAGAAGGCAGCTATACCTGAAGTCACTATATTTACCATAAGATAGAAGTGGAAAAATGAACCAAAATACAACCATTTTACAGCCACCTGGAAGAATTAAAAATGGAGCCATGCTAAGTCAGGTCTTCACAGTCACAAACACAGAAGCCCCTCTTCATCATCTGGGGAGGATCAAGTAAAGGACAAGGAGGCAGGCAGATGTTCTCTTCTCTTTATATTTTTTTACGTAAATTTATTAAAGTGGGATATATGTTAGTGTACCCTATATGCAGAAAAATACACAAATCATAAGTTCAATAAGGCTTAACAAAATAAACACACCCATGTAACCAGCACCCAGAGCTTAAAAAGAGAACAATATCCATTATTCCAGAAGTCCTTCGTATATCTACTGATCCACAGGCAACTTAAATGCATGATAAAACAAAGTTCAAAACTCCTTAAGGGACTATAACAAAATCCATCATACCAACTACAAAAATTCAACGACTAGGAGCCAATCAAAAATTATCATTCATAAAAAGAAGCAGGAAATATGATCCATGACCAGTAGATGAATCAAGGGAAAGAGATCCAGAAATGACAGACAAGCAGACACTGAGATGGAAATCAGCATGTGGATGTTTAATAGAGTGGACTTGGGATCCACACCAAGGAGGGCAGTGAAGGAAACCGACTTGGGCCAAGGGGGAGCTAGGCTGGGATGCACTCACCCCAGAGGCTTCAGTCAACAGCAGAGGGAGCTCTGAAGCTGGGCCAACTTTAAAAAAAAAAAAAAAAAAAAAAAAAGTATTTTATTTAAATTCAATTTGCCAACCTATAGTATAACACCCAGTGCTCATCTCATCATGTTCCTCCTTAATGCCCGTCACCCATCCCCCCACCTACCTCCCCTTCTGCAACCCTTTGTTTTCCAGAGTTAAGTGCCTCTCATGGTTTGTCTCCCTCTCTGATTTCTTCCCATTCAGTTTTCCCTCCCTTCCCCTATGATCCTCTGCACTGTTTCTTAAATTCCACATGAGTGGAACCAAATGATAATTGTCTTTCTTCTATTGGCTTTATTTCACTAAGCATAGTACCCTCCAGTTCCATCCATGTGTATGTTAATGATATGTAGTCATCCTTTCGGATGGCTGAGTCACATTCTATACCACATCTTTATCCATTCATCTGTTGAACGACATCATTGGGCCAGCTTTTTTAATTGTCTGGAGTTGGGCAGAGGGGGTCAGGCCTTTATGGACCTGTATTGACCAGTCATTGGTTGACGACCGCCACTGGAAAATGGTGTAACCATGGGTAAGGAGGCGCTCTTTATCAAGGACAATTCCTAGACAGAGGTGACTCCTGAAAACTCTGGGTCACTATACCTTTCAACAATTGAGAGTCCTTTTATCTGGGAGGAATATCTCTATGTATATGACAACATCCATTACAGGGGCTAAGTTAGATTACTGGGGGTGGGGGAGGGCAGAATGGTTCCCCACCAAGAGTCTTGTCAGGGCAGAGCTCTCTTCTCTTAAATCTTTCTGCTTGGAGGAAAAATCTGTTCTTGGTGATGTCTTATGTAGGGAGAGAAGAGGCCAAGAGCCTAACTGAAGTGCTGCCAACAAAATGAGTATTTCTTAGGTAAGCAAATCTTGGAGAAGTGTCTGAACACAGCCAGGGGAAGCCTCGCCAACACTGTGTGAATACCCTATGAAGAGCTATCGCTCTGGCTATAGAAACTGAAGCCTAGAAAAAAATGTTTTCCCTTTTTTTTCCCCTCTGTCTTTTTCCCCCTTAACCTCTGGCCCCTTTCCACCTCCTTTCCGTATGTTATTTTCATTTCTCCACTTATAATTCATTTTTCTGTACCAGCTTCATCGAGATATAATTTACACACCATACAATTTGCCCACCCATTTAACATGAACAATTCAACTTTTCTAAAAATTATATTCATAAAGTTGGACAACAAATGCTGCAGCCAATTTTAGAATATTTCCATCATCCCCCAAAAAAACGCTTTGCCCTTTAGTTCTATCATTAGGCAATCCTCCCATTTCTCAGAGCCCTAGGCAAATACTAATCTATTCCTTATTTCTACAAATTTGCTTATTACAGACATTTCATATAAATGGAATCATATAATATGTGGTCTTTTGTGACTGGCTTCTTTTTCTTATTAGCACTTGGCATAATGTTCTCAGGGTTCATTGAAACTATAGTATGTATCAGACCTTTGTTTCTTTTTATGGCCAAGTGATACTCCATTATTTGGATATACCACATTTTGTGTATCCATTTATCAGTTAATGGGTATTGGGATTGTGTCACTGTTTTGCTGTTATGAATAATGCTGCTATGAATATTTGTATACAAGTTTTTGTGTGGATGTGTATTTTCATTTCTCTAGGAGTGGAATTGCTGGTTCATACAATAACTCTATGTTAAACTTCTTGAGGAATTGCCAAACTGTTTTCTAAAGTATCTTTACCACTTTATATTCCCGCTAGCTGTGTATGACGGGTTTGATTTCTCCATATCCTCACCTACACTTGTTATTATCTGTCTTTTTAAAAGGATTTTATTTATTTATTTGAGAGAGAGAAACGTGTGCATGCATGCAAGTGGGGAAGGGGCAGAGAGGGAGGGAGAGAAGGAGAATCTCAAGCACACTCAGGGCTGAGTGCAGAGTCCAATGCAGGGTTCAATCTCACAACCCCAGGATCTTGACCTGAGCCAAACTAAGAATTGGACACTCAACCAACTGAGCCATCCAGATGCCCCCTATCTGTCTTTTTGATTACAGACATCCTAGTGGGTATTAAATGGCAATTTTTCATGGGTTTGATTTGTATTTTCCTGATGACTAATGACATCAAGCACCTTTTCAGGTCCTTATTGGCTATCTTTATATCATCTTTGGAGAAATGTCTATTCAGATATTTTGCCCATTTTAAAAATTGGGTTTTTTTTATTATTGAGTTATAAGAAGTTTTAAAAATATGTATATTCTAGATACAATTTCCTTATCTGATATGTAATTTGCAGAAATCTTCTCCCATTTTGTGTATTGTCTTTTCACTTTCTTCATTTGTCCTTTGAAGCACAAAAGTTTTTAATTTTAAAGAAGTCCTGTTTATCTTTTCTTTTCTTTTTCTTTTTTATATTTTTATTTTATGCTTTTTTATATTTTTATTTTATGCTTTTTAAATATTTCTTATGTTTTTATTTTATGCTTTTAGTGTCACATCTAAGAAACCATTGCCAATAAGTGGGAAATATCAGAAAGGGAGACAGAACATGAAAGACTCCTAACTCTGGGAAACGAACTAGGAGTGGTGGAAGGGGAGGTGGGCGGGGGGTGGGGGTGACTGGGTGACGGGCACTTGAGGTGGGCACTTGACGGGATGAACACTGGGTGTTATTCTATATGTTGGCAAATTGAACACCAATAAAAAATCAATTTATAAAAATAAAATAAAATAAAATAAAATAAAATAAAATAAAATAAAATAAAATAAAATAAAATAGGGATCCCTGGGTGGCGCAGCGGTTTGGCGCCTGCCTTTGGCCCAGGGCGCGATCCTGGAGACCCGGGATCGAATCCCACATCGGGCTCCTGGTGCATGGAGCCTGCTTCTCTCTCTGCCTGTGTCTCTGCCTCATTCTCTCTCTCTCTGTGACTATCACAAATAAATAAAAATTAAAAAAATAAAATAAAAAATAAAATAAAATAAAATAAAATAAAATAAAATAAAATGAAAAGAAATCATTGCAAAATCCAAGGTCATGAAGATTTACTCATATGTTTCCTTCTAAGAATGTTGTAGTTTCAGCTCGTATGTTTAGATCTTTGATCCATTTTTAGTTAAATTTTGTATATGGTATGAGGTAGACATTTAACTTCATTCTTTTGCATGTGGATATCTTCTTGTCTTAACCTCACTTTTTGAAAAGACTATCTTTTGCCCCTTGAGTAGGCTTAGTGCACTTGATTAAAAAATCAATTAAATATAGATACAGGGGCTTATTTCTGGACTCTCAATTATATTCTGTTAAGCTATATATCTATCCCTATGCCATTATCATACTGTCTTGATTACCATTACTTTTAGTTTTGAAATTGGAAAGTATAGGGGTCCTCCAACTTCGTTCTTTTTCAAGATTGTTTTATAATTCTTTTTTAAGTTTGAAACATGCTTTTCTGTTCTATATACCAGGAAATATGTGAAGGGAATAAGACAGGACTGGTCAGCCAGGAGAAAGATACACTTAGAGAAGAATTAACAACGTATACTGAAGATTGTGATAGGACAATTAAAGATACTAATAAAAACATAACAGAGAAACTTAGCCAAATCTTGGAATTATGAAAGATGAACTGAAGAGCAGAGGTTCAGACTGAGAGCTGGGCAGGATGAGGAGACAGCCAGAAAAAAGAGACAATATGCTGCATGTCAAGTCATTTCAAGGAATGGCTTTTGTGAATCCTGGGACCAGGGTATAGCTGTAAGAGAAGACCAAAGTTCAGGAAACCTTTAGGAGAGCGCAAGAGTAGAGCAGTATAAAATGAGTCTAGAGCAGGAGGCAAAGTAAGACCTACTTTTATCTCAAGGACATGAGGAGTCTTTGTGGGCTTTGAAAGAATGTTGGGAGGGCTTTGGTTTACATGTGAAAGGACCACTGGCTGGCAGTAGGTAGAAGGGGCAACATAAAGAAAGGAAAATCAGTTAGGGGGCTTTGGAAGTGAAAGATGATATGATCCAGACTACAATGGTGCAGGGTGTGGGGGCGGGGGATTGGGAGGTGGAAAAGAAAGTAGAAAGTGTGACAGAGTCTACAGGACTCAGTGATTGCTCAGATGTGACAGATAAAGGAATAACGGAGAGACAGGAATCAAAAGTGGCTCCTAAATTGTGAAATTATGGAACTTTTGTATACCCTGAGTATCCTGTAAATACTACGTAAAAGTTAAATCCAATTAAAAAAATAATATGGGAAAGTGGAATGTTTCCTTGAGAATAGAAATCCCTAACAAAGTTAAGTTGCCTGTAATTTGTGTGGTTTCTAAGTATTGGGGGTTTTGTTTTTTTTTTTTTAAAGACCACTCTGGGAGCACTTGGGAGGTTCAATCAGTTGAGCACTTTAGCGTCTGACTCTTCATTTCAGCTCAGGTCATGATCTCATGGGTCAAAAGTCTGCTTAAGATTCTTTCTCTCTCTCTCCCTCCCCCTCTATGCCTCCCCTTGCTTGGGTATGTATATGCCCACTCTTGCATTCTCTCTCTTATATAAATAAATCAATAAAATCTTAAAAATAATAAAAAGACCACTCTGAGTGATTCTTATTTTTCAAAAAAATAAAAAAGCAGGTGCAGCCAAGTGAGAGGTTGTGACTGTAGGAGCTCCTGGATCCCTAGACAGTGTACCCCACAACAGATAAAACAACTACTCTCCAACTACTCTTGCCTCCTTCCTGTATTACCAGGACATTACCAAGTGGTCTTCTAGCTTCTGGCCTTGTCTTTCCCAATGGTCTCCTCTATCACTGCAGTGCAACTAGAATGATTTTTCTTTTTTTAAAATTATTTTTATTTTTTTTAGAATGATTTTTCAAACAGGTACATCTCAGCTTGTCACCTCCTTTGCATAAGACTTTTCAGTGACTCCCATTGCCGTTAGGACAAAGTTCAGATCTTTGACATAGTTTTATGTCTCTGCACAATCTGGCTCCTGCCTAATTGCCCTCTTGCCACTTCCTCCTTTACACTCTAAGCTCTAGCCTCACTGAATTGTCCTCAGTTCCTTCAATGTTCTGTGCTCTCTTTCTCACCTCTTGGCTTTCTTTCACATCTTTCTTTGCCTTGCTACTATGCCTACTTATCTTTCAGGTCTTGCCTCAGACGTCATTTCCTTGGGAAAACCTTCCCCTCTTCCATTTTGAATCTGGGTTAGGGATCTTCCCTTGTTCAGAGGCCTTTAATGTCTCATGTTAATTGACCTGATGGGACCCAGCTCTCTTTTGGCCTGGCTTGGTCCATGAATAAATTGTAGACTATCATTAAGCATGAATGGACTGAGTTTTCTTCAAGTACTCTACAAGTATATTGGTTTTCTCAACTGTTGAGTGATAATGAGCTGGTACCTGCTGTATAGCTATGTACCAGTAAGTATCTGCTCTCCAGTGACTTGATTTTGCCAAGAGACAATGAACCTGAAGAGGATTTTATGAAGGTTGAGGAGATGAATAGGGTGTTAGGTCTTACCAGAATGCCAACTCATATCCACTGGACAGAAGAATGGGCAGACAATCTCTAGAGCTCTAATCTGTATTTATAGCCTGGGCAATTTTTAAAGCAGCTGTATCCAAACCTCCTTGTCAATAACAAGGAATTGTTTTCAGTAAACCACTCATACAACACCCTGCACTAAGTACTGCTGCTTCCTGGCATTTCTTTCACCATAAAATCCCTGAAAAATGACTCCAAGATAAATTAATGAAGAGACCTGTTAACATGAAATCATTACTTATAAGCCAGTTAAAGGTGAAACAACCAGTTATGGCAAGCAATAAAAGTTGAGAAAGCTGATAGCAAGAACAACTGAGCTCTAATGTTCCTTTCTGGTAATAATTACCCAGCAAGCCAGTTATCTTTTTGGGTTACTTGGTCTTCAAGATAGTATTTGTAATGGAAGAACACCTGTCTTTCTGGTTTCTTTAGAAGATGACATGCATCCAGCTTCTCCAAAACTCATTATCAGTCGGTATACAACTGGTTTAAAAAATAAGGAAGTGGGAGAAAGGGAAGGAGAGGGAAAACACATAACTCACCGAAAGTCAGGACCTCCTCAAAAAGCTCTCTTCTTTGATCCCAAAACTCATGGTACTTGTGCAACTCTAGTTCCATATAATCATCAACTAACAGTGTTTTTTTTTTAAAGGGAAAGCATTTTTTAAAAATTTTTATTTATTTATGATAGTCACAGAGAGAGAGAGAGAGAGGCAGAGACATAGGCAGAGGGAGAAGCAGGCTCCATGCACCGGGATCCCGACATGGGATTCGATCCCAGGTCTCCAGGATCGCGCCCTGGGCCAAAGACAGGCGCCAAACCGCTGCGCCACCCAAGGATCCAAACTAACAGTGTTCTAACTGGAGTGCATGCTGTTTCCTCAAACCCAAAAGCAGAGACCAAAAAAAATGCAAGCCTCAAATAATCCAATAATATTTGTTTCCCAGGTGATGGTGAATGGTATAGCAATATTTATGATAGAACATCCATACTTAGCAAGATCTCATTGCTCCCTTGTAAGGCTGCACACACACACACACAAACACTCTCTCTCTCTCTCTCTTTGAGGGTCAAACTCTGGACTGGGCTAGGCAGAGAGCTAGAAAGGATGAACAGATCCTACAGGGATAACTCATCATTAGGATAGGAGGAAAAAGTATTAATGGGCTGGCTTCTGTGCTATGGTCTGGAGGGGAAAGGGGACTATTATCGGTCTGGGTTTGCAACAAACTGGTAGCAATCTTGAGCCTTAAGGAATAGGTTATTCAAGTGCGTCTAAAAGGTGATTTCAGCGTGGAGAATCTTTTTTGCTTGTTTGGTTTTTGTTTTTTAAAAGATTTATCTATTTGAGAGAGAAAGAGAGCAGGGGGCAAGGGCAGAGAAAGAGAGGGAAATCCAAGCAAACTCTGTACTGAGTGAGACTCCAATGCAGGGCTCCATCTCACCATCCTGAAATGATGACCTGAACCGAAACCAAGAGTCAGACGCTCAACCAGCTGAGCTGCCCAGGCCCTTCAGAGTGGATAATCTTTAACAGAGGTTGCAATGGAAAGAAGGGACTGTCGTGTTGGGTGAAAAAGAATTAGCAGAAATAACATCATCAGCAACCAGTGCTGGACAAGAGTCTGAGCCACATCCTTGAGGCTGTCTGTGTTATAGTGAGCAGCTATACTAACTCAAGCTTGAACAGTAGCAACAAAGGCACATGGGTTGAAGGACAATGAGCTTTTGGGGACAGCCATTGTGATGTGGCCTGGATCAAGAGTACTTGCCTGAGTTTCAGTGAATTTGCTGGGTATTTCCAAATATACCGAGACAACCTGGTGAAAGGCTAAACTCTTAAAGGCAGAACTTCCTAAACTTTTTCACATCTTGGCACACATTAAGTAACACATTTAGATAAACTTAAGATGCTACTCAATGCCAGAGATGGCCATCTTGGGAGCTCAGGCTGATTCAGATCCCACTCAATGACCCTGAGGGCAGAGGAATTCAATATTGAGGTTAACCCATTTGGGGTACACTAGTTAGCGTAATTCTTGCTTAAATGCACCCAGTAAATTATCTGTGGGGAGACAATTATAAAACATTAGAAACATTGAGTGCGGCCTAGATCCAAAAATTTGTTTAGACCTGTCTTCTGAAACTCAACTTACCCCGGAAATCATCCTATTTTCTTAAATAATGGGCAAAAAATTTTAACAGTGCAGCATCAGCTATGTCCCCATATCTCAAGAGCTTTCTAGATCTAGTGGAACCATGGCTAATGATTAGAAAGTGAGAGGGAGTCTCTTCTTAAAAGTTGCCCTCTAGACCATTCTAAATAGCCAGATACAGAATCAACCAGATAAAAAGAACCATCGCCAGAAGAACCATGAGCTCATTAAGTATCTTTGAACAATAACCTTCACTTTTGCCAGCTTCTCCTTGGCCCCTAGAATAAGAAAAGAGAGCTGGAAACACCTATCATTTAAAAGAATCTTCCTATGATTTTGTAGGGAAGGGAGGGGATTCATTGTGGTAATAAAAGGGTAAAAGCAGTTGGTTTAGAAGTGGTGCCAATAATTTGGCTGCATGCTTCTCTACTTCCATCCTTTGTCCCACTTCATTTCAGAATCTCCAAAAAGTTCACCACCATTTGCTTCCTGAGCAAGTGCTTCCTGAGCAGGGTCAAAACCCACATCATGAGCTGAGCAGTCCCCCAACATGCCATCACCACCTTCTGTCTTGTGGCTTAGCATTGACAATTTGCCTCAAATTCAACTGGAGTCCATGGGTTTTGTGGCAAACAATTTTTTAATATAAATACTAGATGGTATAGTATGTTAACACTTTTTAAGGAAATCCAATATGTTATCTTCACAATGGAATTTATGGTTCTGGAGAGACTTAACCCTTGAGTTTATTATCTCTTCAGAGGAAATTCTTTTGAGAGAATCTTATTAACTGCACCAGGGGACTTGTTTTCATGGGAGGCCAAGGGAGCAGGTGGCTGAGCAGCTGGGAGAAAGAGGTTTCTTGTTTACATTGTGAACCCTCCATGGTTCACACTCCCTCAGGCCCTGGTTCTGGCCAAATAGTTCAAAGATGAATCATCAAAAAGGAATATAGGAAAAATAAAGAGGAAAATGGAGCAATATAAAGAAGGGGACAGAAATTAAATAGATAAAACCAATAATATCTAAAATGGAACCTATAAGAGACTAAAAAGACAATAGCTCATATGGTTAGAGCTAATATTTCCAAATTCAGTTTTAAGAATTAAAAAATGAAATATTTTGGCAGAAAATTTTCTAATATCTTATAAAAATTAAGCTCCTCATATCTTTTGACCAAGAAATATACTTATTAGAATTTATCCTCCATTAAGTCCCATAAGTGTATAAAGATAAATATATAAGGATATCCAAAGTATTACATTTTTTAAAAAGATATTTTTGAGTAATCTCTACACCCAACATGGGACTCGAACTCTGAGATCAAGTTGCATGTTCCACCAACTGAGCCAGCCAGGCATCCTGAAAGTATTATATTTAAAAAATAAAAAATAGGGGCAGCCCGGGTGGCTCAGCGGTTGAGCGCCGCCTTCAGCCCGGGCCCTGATCCTGGAGACCCAGGATCGAGTTCCACATCGGGCTCCCTGCATGGAGCCTGCTTCTCCCTCTGCCTGTACCTGCCTTTCCTCTCTCTTTTCCTCTCTCTCTCTAACAAATAAATAAAATCTTTAAAAAATAAAATAAAATAAAAATAAAAAATAAGGAGTAGCTGAGTGAGTGGCTCAGTTGGTTAAGGTCTGCCTTAGGCTCAGGTCATGATCCTGGGGTCCTGGAATCAACCCCCACACTGGACTCCCTGCTTCTCCCTCTGCCTCTGCCTGCAGCTCCCCCTGCTTGTGCTCGAGCTCTGTCTCTCTCTTCCTCTCTCTCTCTTTCTGTGTGTGTCAGATAAATAAATAAAATCTTAAAAATAAATAAATAAAAGAAAAATTAGATGCACCTAAATTCCTATAAGATTTATTGAGCACCAATTAAGTTCCTTGCTAACGCTCACATCTTTATCCATGCCTAATATCCCACCCCTTCTTACATTTCAAGGACTTTGCTCCTGCAAAGTCACCAATATTTTCCTCTCAGTTGGACCAATCCCATTCTTATAAAACATGATGTCGTCGTCACCATTTAAAAAACAGAGAACCCAAACTCTTCCTCTACTTAATTGCTTTCCAATTGCTCCATCTCTGCTTAGCTTGAAAGTGTTTTCTCTCCCAGATATTTCTATTTCCCCACCTTTCCTTTTCTCTTTAACACTCAAATTTCTTTCTTTCTTTTTTATTTTTTAAGATTTTATTTATTCATGAGAGACAGAGAGAGAGAGAGAGGCAGAGACACAGGGAGAGAGAGAAGCAGGGAGCCCAACGTGGGACTCGATCCCGGGTCTCCAGGATCAGGCCCTGGGCTGAAGGTGGCGCTAAACCACTGAGCCACCCAGGCTGCCCTCAGTGGGATTTCAACTCAAGTTTCTATCTCCATCACTCTCTGTAGGTCAAGGTCTCCATTGGCCTCCATCTTTGCAAATCCTATAACAATTCTTAGTCCTCATCTTAGTCCTCTCCTATCATAGGAGTTTGACTGAGTAGACCTTCATGAGACACAGTCCTGTTATTTCTAATGACTACTCCTTCTTTGCCACTTTCCTGCTCTTTTTCTCTCCTAAATGTTAGAAGTCCGTAAGCAAGGGCTCTCATCTAAGCCCTCTCCTCTTCTGTATTTGTATGCTCTTCCAAAATGACCTCACTCAGTCCTATGGCTTTAAATAACATCCATATGTTGATGACTTCTACATCTGTATCTCCAAACCCGATAATCCTCTCATCTCCCCTGGGAGAACTCATTCACCTATGCAACATCTCTACTTGGATGTGTGATAGGTCACATTTTGTCTCAGCATATCCAAATCAGAGTTCTCCATTTTTCCCACTTCTTTCTCAAAACTCATCAGTGTTATCCCCAGTCATCCAAATGTTAAAGATGATACCTGGCAAAAGGCCAGAGTCGCTCATTTCTTTCTCCCTTACCGTCACCCTTCCTCCCATTCAATCCATCATCGAATCCCATGAGTTCAACACTTACTACAAAACCTTACTATATTCCCAGAACTTCAGTGAGTTATAGCTTCTCTCAGGAATAGATTGCTCTCTGGGCACCCTGCTTTTGTTCTTATTCCCCTATAATCCATTAGCTACTTAGCAGTCAGAGTGATTTTGTAACATCCTAGATATGTTCATATCACATCCCTGCTTAAATCTTTGTAGGGCTTTCTGTTGCTCCTAGAATAAATTATAAACCTCTTACCTAGTGATCTCTCATACCAGCCACTGTTCTTCCTTCCTGCTAGCTCCTTTCCAAACCCCACTTGGCTTCTCTGGGCTCCTTGAACAAGCCAAGTTTGTTCCCATCCCTGATACTTAGCACCAGCTCTACCCTCTAACTGGAATGTTCTTCCCCAGATCATCATGCAGTCTGACTTTCCTATTATTTAGTTATCTGCTCCAGTTCAAATTCTTGAGGAGATTCCTTTGTGACCAATGAAAACAAAACTTCTCCCGTTATCTCTACCCTCTTACTGGATTTTATTTTCTCGTGGCACTTACTACTTATTTACTCACTTGTTTGCTTTAAAAAAAAAAGATTTTATTTATTTATTCATGATAGGCATACAGAGAGAGGCAGAAACATAGGCAGAGGGAGAAGCAGGATCCCAGGATCACGACCTGAGCCGAAGGCAGATGCTCAACCACTGAGCCACCCAGGTGCGCACTTGTTTGCTTTCTTAATCCCTCTTTATAATAACATACTCGTGTATGTTAAGGTTGGAACATCATCTTTTTCAATGAGGCCTCTCTAGAGCATAGAACAAAGCCTGCTACATAGTAGGTGTTAGTATTTTTTGCTTTTTATCTTTTAAAATTTTATTTATTTGAGACAGTGTGAGAGAGCATAAGCATGGGGGAGAGGCAAAGGGAGAGGGAGAAGCAGACTCCTTGCTGAGCAAGGGAGCCCAGTACGGGGCTTGATACCAGGACCCCGGGATGGTGACCTGAGCTGAGGGCAGATGCTTAACCAACTGGATCATCCAGGCCACCCAATAGGTGTTAGTATTTTTTGAATAAATGCTGGAAATTTTTTCACATTTTATATTTAACTGAATGAAGGAAATAGCAAGCTTCAAAATAATATGTACAGTCAAGTTCCAATAATATTAAAACTAGTAAATATCTTAGTATATGTTTATATTTGTATGATACATAAGATTTGAATGAATCCTTTGGAAAAATTTCAAGATGTATACTTTTATTGGGGTGCCTGGCGGCTCAGTCAGTAGAGCATGTGGTTCTTGATTTCAGGGTTGCAAGTTGGATATAGAGATTACTTAAAAAATAAAATTTTAAACAAAGATGTGCCTTTTTATTTAGATATAATTGATATATAACATTGTGTAAGTTCAAGGTATATAATCTGTTGATCTGATACATTTATATATTGCAGAATGACCAACACCACTGTCGCATTAGCTAACACCTCTGTCACATCACAGAATTATCATTTTTTTTTTGTGAAGAGAACATTTAAGGCTGAGTCTCTTAGCAACTTGGAAGTATATAACACAGCATTATTGGGATCCCTGGGTGGCGCAGCGGTTTAGCGCCTGCCTCTGGCCCAGGGCGCGATCCTGGAAACCCAGGATCGAATCCCACGTCAGGCTCCCGGTGCATGGAGCCTGCTTCTCCCTCTGCCTATGTCTCTGCCCCTCTCTCTCTCTCTCTCTGTGTGACTATCATGAATAATAAAAATTAAAAAAAAAAAAATAACACAGCATTATTGATTGTAATCTCTATGTTGTGCATTAAGTTTGGAGAACTTACTCATCTTCTAATTGCAAGTTTGTAGCCTTCAACCAACATCTTTCCAATTCTTCTACCCACCCCCCGTGTGCCTGGCAACCACCATTTACTCTACAAGTTCAACTTTTTAAGATACCACATATAACTGATATCATAGGATAGTTGCCTTTCTCTGGTTGACATTTTTTTTTCTCACTGTCTTTGATCAGGTCTTTATTCAAAATTAGCTGTCCAAAATGATTTGACTTTTATGGAATAAACAAATCTAAGTTTTTAGGCAGCAGGCTTCTTGTCAGCTGCTGGTTTCTTGGTAGCTGCAGCCTTTTTTCCTACCAAAGGTTTCTTCTGCTTTTTCACATCAACAGCCTTCTTTCCTTTCTTCCCTACCACAGGCTTCTTGCCTGGAACCCCCTTCTCATCTGATTTGGCTTGGAAGGCTGCCGCCACCTTATCCATCCAGAGTTTGTGATTCTTGGCCTGGCGAAGAATGGTGTTCCAGCGCATGGTCTTTGCATACGAGTTTAGCTTCAACATGATTCGTAGGTTCTTCAGTGACATCACTTAACATAATGCCCTCAAAGTCATGTTGTCACAGATGGCAGGATTTCTTTGTTTCTCATGGTTGCCTAATATAATGTATATAATTATATACATATATATATGTATATATTTATATATATATAAAATCCGGTATGTGGTATATATATAAAATACAATGTGATATATATATATATCTCCTTTGATTGACAGTTCATCCATTGATGGACATTTAGGTTGTTTTCATATCTTGGCAAGAATGAGCAAGAGAGAGAACATGAGCGGGGGAAGGGGGGCAGAGGGAAAGGGAGAAGCGGACTCCCCACTGAGCAGGGAGCCTGATGCTGGGCTTGCTCTAGGGACTGGAATCATGACCTGAGCCAAAGGCAGTGGCTTAACCAGCTGAGCTACCCGGACTCCCCTCCCATGACATATTCTTAAATGAAAAAAAGGGAAAGTTTTAAAATAGTGTGTAAAGTCCATGTCTCTTACTACTAATGTCAATAAAATATCTTGACATATATATCTATACATATACCCAGATCTAGAGAAATATACATCAATTATTAACAATGATTAACCCCCCCCCCCCCAAAAAAAAAAAAACAACAATGATTAACCCTGCTGATGGGATTTGGGGAAGTTTGCTTTCTACATTACGTATCTAAGCACAGTTTTACACTAACCACGAACTTGAATCTGAAAAAAAAAGATATAATAAAAATAAAGTCATATAAAGTAGAAATATTTAGAATGATAAAGATGCTGAAAGTCAATTAGGGAAAAGATTAAAACATAGAAGTTAAGTGATATAAACTTATGTTGAAATTAAAACGCATGGGTAAAATGTCAGACTCATGGGTGGAGACAAAAAGAATGAAAAAGAGGAGGACTAGGCCAGGTACTGGCTCTCCTGGGGTAGAGGGGGAGCCTCTGAGCACAGCTAGGCTTGCCCAAGCCCTGTGTAAAGGAAGCACAAAACCCAGAGCCTAGTGCTTCTCTAACATAACCTGCATCAGAAGCATATGCCCCTCTTGACTCTGAGGGTGAGAAAAAGGTTCCACAGCTCCAACTTCATGCATATTTGGGCAGGCAGAGGGCCTAACATTAGCCTGTTTCCAGTACCCTTGTGCTGCTACTGGATGTCAAGGCCCACGTTGGTCTCATTCCTTCCTGTGCCCAAGGTCCCTAACTCAGAGGCTGGCACGTGATATGCCAATGGGAAGTGCTGGCTGCTGCTATTGGAAGCTGTGAAGCCAAGATAACTGCTGAGCAAGATGTACCAGCCACACGGAGCTCAGCCTGGGAGTCCATGTGACTCACCTGGGGAGCCTTGAAAGCCCTACCCCCAGAAATCCTGGCTAAACTGATCTTGGGTGGTATTGAGACATCAGCATTTCTGAGTATGTTTTAGCTCTTTATTTGACATCATTTTAAATGTACAGAGAAGCTAGAAAAATTGTATAAAAAGCGCTATATACCCTTCTCCAGGATTTGCCCATTGTGGGGACACTTGGGTGGCTCAGAGGTTGAGTGTCTGCCTTTGGGTCAGGTCCTGATCCTAGGGTTCTGGGATCGAGTCCCATATGGGGATCCTCACAGGGAGTGTGCTTCTCCCTCTGCCTGTGTCTCTGCCTCTTTCTGTGTGTCTCTCATGAATAAATAAATAAAATCTTAAAAAAAAAAGAAAATTAATGATTCAAAGTGCCTCCTGATCCTCAGACCCTCATTCAAATTCTGAATATTGTCCCCGTAATTTTCATTATAGGTCCAGGATCCGGCCGCAGGTCACGTGTTGGGTTTAGTTACGACATCTTTTCCGCTTCCTTCAGTAAGCAATTGCTTTGCAGACCTTCTTTGTCTTTAGTTAACCTGTTGTTTTTTTGGGGTGCCTGGGTGGCTCAGTTGGTAAAGCATGTGACTCTTGATCTCAAGGTTGTGAGTTTTGGGCCTTATTTACTTATAAATAAATAAATCTAAAATCCATCATTTTTTTAAAGAATGCAGGTTAGTAATCATTTAATTATCCACTGGTTTGGGTGAATCTAATATATCTTCATGATTTACACACATCTGTAAGAATACCATAGAAGTGGGATGCCTGGGTGGCTCAGCCGTTGAGTATCTCAGGGTGTGATGCCGTGGTTGGGTATCGAGTCCTGCATCGGCTCCTTGCAAGAAGCCTGCTTCTCCCTCTGCCTGTGTCTCTGCCTTTCTCTCTGTGTCTCTCATGAGTAAATAAACAAAATCTTAAAAAAAAAAAAAAAAAACATAGAATTGATGCTATGTTTTCCTCATTGCATTATATGAGGGGCACATGCTCAAACTGAGCATGGAGCCGTATGTGGGGCTTGATCCCATGACCCAAAGATCATGACCTAAGCTGAAACCAAGAGTTGGGTGCTCAGCTGAAGGCAACTTTTTTTTTTTTTTTTTTTTAAGTAGGCTCTGTGCCCAATGTGGAGCCCAACACGGAGCTTGAACTCACAACCCCAGATTAAGAGTTGGATCCTCAACTGACTGAGCCACTAGGCACCCTGATTTGTCTCATTATTGATAATGACATTTGTCACTTGGTGACATTTGTCACCACATTTGTCAGTGTGGTGTTTGCCAAGTTTCTCCACTATAAAGTTAACTAATGAATACTTTGTGTTCACTGATTAGTAAGTACTTAATAGATACTTTGTAGGGATATATTTTAAAACTTTTACTGTAAGGTAGAACTTTCCTTTCTCCTTATTTATTTATTAAGATTCTATTTATTCATTTAAGAGAGAGAGAGAGCTAAAGTGGAGGTGAGAGGCAGAGGAAGAGGGAGAAGCAGACTCCCCACTGTTCAGGGAGCCTGATGCTGGGCTTGATCACAGGACTGGGAGATCATGACCTGAGCCAAAGGCACACGCTTTACCATCTGAGCCACCCAGTTGCCCATCTCCCCGTTTATTTATATTGTGATGTGTTCATGTACCCCTATTTAGTCTGAAATTCAATCTGAACTATTTTTATTTGATGTTCAAATTGTTTCAGAGTTTGTCAGTGGGAGCCCCTTTCAGCTGACTCCTGTTTCCTATGTTAGCTCTTCCTTACTTTGGCAAAACGAGATCACTCCACGCTCAACTTATATTTACTTTGTCCCAGATTTACATGTCCCAGCAAGACATCTCCCCAAGGAGCACTAGTTCCTTTTATTGGAGGAGGATATTTAGAAACCAGGATCTGGATGCTAAGTATGCTTGTTGCTACCAGGATGTCATTCTACCGAGAGACCCTCTAAGAGGAGCTTGAGTAGCAATCTGTTTACTGCTATATTTCTTCATTTTGCTCATGGGCACCCCCAAGATAGCTCTCTGTACCACATATTTTCTATTTGCCCCACCATAGTTTACCTCTGCCCTGCCCTCTGCCCAGGAGGCTGAATGGTATGGACAATAATGATGCGTTCTTGGGTCTTCTGTCGCTGTGGTTGGGTTTAGCCAACGAGGAGTCCCAGTAAGAAAAGAGAAGAGGAAATCAAAGGCAGGGTATTTATTCCCTTGCCTTCCTCACTGCAAGATCTCCTGGGGTTGGCTCTGTCCCTCCACGAGAAGTCCTCATTTTTCTCTGGGATACTAACTCTACACAGTCATCTCCTAAGTGTTTCTGGCAATGGTTCCCTTACCCCTTCAGGTGGTGAACCCCAGCTCCTAAATTCATACCTTTTTAAATAAGTCTGTGTTCAAATGGCCATCTGTTTCTTGTTGGGGTTCTGACTCATATCTTTTGGGTAAAAATATGGATGTTCCTAAATTGTTCTCCCTCTTTTCCAGTGATCCAGAAAAACAAGACTCGTAAAGCTGCAACTCTGGTACTAAGGCCTTCCTTTTACCGGGCAGTGGTCAGCAAACTTTTCCCATAGGGCCAGAGAGTAAATACTTTAAGCATTGAGTTTCTTTTCCAGCCACTCCATTCTGCCATAATATCACGAAAGCAGCCACACACAACAGGTAAACAAGGAACTGGACATTCAACTCCAGACATTCAAATAATGCTCCTACTGGATTATCATTCAGTAATGTGGTTGCTATAGGAGTTCGTCAGATAGTCTTCATAAAGTCTGCGAACACACTATTAGTAAACTCCATTTTACAGATTAGGAAACTGAAAAACATTGAGGTTATAGCTTGCCATAAATCTCATAATTATGCAGTGGGGTAGTAGCAGTAATCCTCTGCTACCAAATTCTTTGTTCCCCTTATCATGCAAAGTTTCTTTGAGCAAGGTATTGTAGAGGCAATATTATTTTAGGGGATAATAGGTTAGTGAGATTTTTTTTTCTTAAGATTTTATTTATTTATTCATGAGATACACAGAGAGAGGGAGAGAGAGGCAGAGACACAGGCAGAGGGAGAAGCAGGCTCCATGCAGGGAGCCCAACGTGGGACTCGATCCCAGGACTTGATCCTGGGACTCCAGGATCACGCCCTGGGCTGAAGGCAGGCACTAAACCGCTGAGCTACCCAGGGATCCCCCAGTGAGTGAGATTTCTAAGGCTAATGAGATTTGAAGTTTACTGGAGATCATATCATGTATTTGTAGGCCTGATTCTAGACAGGCTTTCTAGCTATGAGATTGCATATTTTATGACAGTAAGACTCTAGGAAAGACAAGAAAAAGAAAAAAAGAATGACATTTGAGTTCTCCCCTAATGGGGTTCTTCTGATACCACGGAACTGCTAAATCAACCCATTTTGAAGATTTTATTTATTTATTCATGAGAGGCACAGACATAGGCAGAGAGAGAAGCAGGCTCCATGCAGGGAACCTGACGTGGGACTCGATCCTGGGCCTCCAGGATCACACCCCAGGCTGAAGTCAGGCACTAAACCACTGAGCCATCCAGGGATCCCCTAAATCAATCCATTTTGAAAGCTGTATCACCTTTAAACTAGTTAATTGTTAAAAGGTTCTAGTTATTGTTAACCAGTTTGAGTTGGGCTGTCTTGCAACTGAAAATACCCTAATAAAGAGCCAAGGTTTCCTGCTGTTTATTGATTGAGAAGCCAAGAGAGAATTTTAGCAACCCCAAAGCTATTGAATTAACTTGGGCAGGGGACAGTTGACAAGGTTTTTAGTTTGTTTGCAAGCAAAGCATGACAATTCTGCGGCGAGAATACTGTTAACTGTTGCTTTCCAATAAGAAAAAAGTGGGCACTTCAGGAAGAAAATATTCCAAATGTTTTTCATACTTTGTCTAGTCTCTGAAGTTCTCTTTGTTCTGTTGGAATGCCTAAGTCAATGAATTCAGTATTGATTTATTTCAAAGGCCCTAAGTCTTGAGGCTTTGGGGGACAATGAAAAGAATGAAAGAAAGATTTTTCATAGACTGTATTAAGCCTCCAGGCGTAGAAAATGTACAAGTGAAAAGCACATCGGAGACATCTTTGTTCCTTGTTAAAACATAGGAATAACTCTATGGCCAGGGTGGAAAGGTATACTACTGATTAATGACAAGATTTATAATTTATCCAGGATTTCTTATTTTTTAAGATTTTATTTTTAAGTAGTCTCTACACCCAATGCGGGGCTCAAACTACCAACTCTAAGATCAAGAGTTTCATGCTGTACCAACTGAACCAGCCTGGCAACTCGTAACTAGGATTTCTTAATTCCACCAAGTAAACCTAGACTCTAATATTGTGACCATATCTGTTTTTCATTGTGTCCTGCTTTCAGATTGCACACTTTTCTGGCTCTAATTGCACAGGTCCTAGCTTGTGCATACTGGGCATTCAGTAAATAGTTCATGACTGACTGGCTGGCTTAATTAATGAGAGAGTGCAAAACTAACCTAAGCATCTTTTTGATAAAATTATTACTTCCATGCTACCCAGTTAGACATGTTAAATATTTTGAGTCTATGTTTTCAATTACAAAAGAGTAGGGTAGTAAAAAGTAATAAATTCCAAGAGTGCTTGTTGCTGTCATTTAACATTCTACTGGAAATAATATATCACTTTACCATCAAGAAAAATTTTAACATTTGTTGAGTTCTTACTGCATGCCTGGCAATGAGCTATATTCTTTATCTGAAAGCAGCCCAAGTGTCCATTGACTAATGAACGGATAAAGAAGATGTGGGGTGTGTGAATACATATGCACATACCTATATGTAGAGAAATATTACTTGGCCGTAAAAAAGAATGAGATCTTGCCATTTGCAATAACACAGATGAACCTAGAGGCTATACTGCTGAGTGAAATAGATCAGAGAAAGATAAATACCATATAATCTCACACATATGTAGAATTTAAGAAACAAAACAAATGAACAAAGAAAAAAAAGACAAACCAAAAACGGACTCTTAACTGTAGAGAACAGATGGTTACTAGAGGGGAGGCATGGGGGGATGGATGACATAGGTGAAGAGGATTAAGAGTACACTTCTCGTGATGAGCACTGAGTAATGTGTATAATTGCTGAGTCACTATATTTTACACCTGAAACTAATGTAACACGGTGTGTTAACTACACTGGAATTTTAAAAAAAGAAAGAAAGAAAACAGAGAGGCCATGTTTAGGACTCTGAAAATCATATTAAAAATAAAAATGAGGGGATCCCTGGGTGGCTCAGTGGTTTAGCGCCTGCCTTCAGGAGCCTGCTTCTCCCTCCACCTGTGTCTCTGCCCCCACCCTTTCTATGTCTATCATGAATAAATAAATAAAATCTTTAAAAAAAAACAGAAAAATAAAGTAAAAATAAAAAGAGCTAGCTTTTAGATAGTTTCCCCTAGTTGTCTCCATTTAACTTGCTTCCAATTCAATTCTCGAAGTCCTATTTCTATTTCCCCTTCATGATCTGGATTCAGCTCTCCTAAACTGAACAATCTTTCAATGTCCATTTTTACATCATTAAATTATTAGAAGTCTCTAATGTACTTGGTTTCCTGGTATTTCCCTCTACATCACTATTTCTTATTCATCCTATAATCTTTGGTTCAAGTGTCATCTTCAGGAAGTTTTTGTGTATTATCCTCCCCCTAACCTCTTTCTTTTCTTTTCTTTCTTTTTTTTTTTTTTTAATTAAAAATTTTGGCACCTAGGTGGCTCCGTGATTGAGAGTCTGCCTCTGGCTCAAGTCATGATCCCAGGGTCCTGGGATCAAGTCCCACATCAGGCTCCCCTTAAATTTTTTAAAAACATTTTATTTATTTGTTTGACACAGAAAGAGAGAGAGCACAAGCAGAGGGAGCAGCAGGCTCTCCACTGAGCAGGGAGCCTGATAAGGGGCTCAATTCCAGGACCCTGGGATCATGACCTGAGCTGAAGGCAGACACTTAACTGATTGAGCCACCCAAGCACCCCTTCCCTCTACCCTCTTAAAAACATAATCCTTTTACAAAGAGATTATTTATCAAGTGACAGTATTCCTTCTATTCTTTTACTATAACAGATATTTGGAGTTCATTCAAAAACATTTCAATTATAATAGTTCAATTTGTGTGCTTTTCAGTTATAACAACTTTTCAGGAACACATTTTTTTTTTTTTGTACGTGAGAAAAGAATGGTAAGTTATTGCTTTATTAATGATATGTTTATATTTGAAAGAGAGATATAATTACTTGAACTTAAAAATAAATATTCCAGGGCAGCCTGGGTAGCTCAGCAGTTTAGCACCGCCTTCAGCCCAGAGTGTGATCCTGGAGACCCGGGATCGAGTCCCACGTCGGGCTCCCTGCATGGAGCCTGCTTCTCCCTCTGCCTGTGTCTCTGCTTCTCTCTCTCTCTCTCTCTGTGTTTCTCATGAATAAATAAATAAAATCTTAAAAAAAATTCCGTATTTGTTTAAACCATAACTATAAAAATTTAACTATATAAGGTTTTTTAGTATGGAAATTAAATAAATTCTCTTATACCTATCACCCAGCTTCAGAACATTTTCTAATCAACATTTTCTAATCTGCAAATATTTTGAAGTATTAGTAATAAAAGGATGCCCATATAATTTATTATTCAAACCAGGATACTTTTGAGAGCCTGAGAAGGGGTGTTATTAATAATTCCACCAGGACAGCAGGCATAAACCAAATCTGTACTGGGGAAACCAGGGCATGTAATTAATTACCCTAGAACAAATTCACTTTTGTAATATTTAAGGTATTTAAAAATATACCCGGATGTAAGAAAATAGAAGACAGTTCTGACATGAAAGGAGACACACATCTCCTGTTAAATAGTTTTCTTTACTTATCTTTGTTCTGGACTCTTTGTATCGCCTTAAAATTCCTGTGGGTTGAAGCCCTAACTCTCAATGTGATGATATTTAGAAGTAGGGCCTTGGGGAGGTAATTAGGTCATGTGGGTGAAGCCTCACAATGGGATTTGTGTCTTATAAGAAGAGATACAGATCTCTCTCTCTCTCTCTCCCTCTCTCTTTTCTCTCTCTCTCCATGCCATATGAGTATCAGTGGGAAGATGGCCTTTTATGAACCAGGAAGTAGGCCCTCAACAAGGAACCGAATGCTCTGGCACCTTCATCTTAAGAGTTTCCAGCCCTAGAACTGTGAGAATTAAATGTCTGTTGTTTAAGCCACTTAGTCTATGATGTTTTGTTATGGCAGCCTGAGCAGACGAAGACAATCATGTTGAATAGAATTTGTATGGGCTTTTACTACTCTGAGGCAGAATTAAATCAAACATGTATTTTAAGAGCATGTATCTGGCAATAAATCTATTACTATAATCTAGCAGCAATGGAGTAATACTAACTGGCACAGCAGTTAAAGTGCTTGGGAGGAGAAAAACCTAAATGTGTGGCTGATGCCTGCCGACTGCTAGCTGAACACATTCCTCAGCCTCTCAGAGGCCCCTTTTCTTCCTTCACCCCATAAAATGGAGATAATAATAGAACATATTTCACAGGGTGTTCATGTGGACGAATGGGTAATGTGGGTAAAACACATTGTGAAGATTCAATGATGAGTATCTTTGTCTGCTTTCATCTCCTTGCCCTATTGAAGCTCTTCCACAGCGCAGGGACTGGCACCGTACATACGCCTGGGTTGGCGACTTTACAGGGAAGCTGGAGCGAAAGAGCCAAGGCTGCTCCATGGCCAAGACATTCAGCGGAGACACTCACCATGTACCAAGGACAGTGCGATGACAGGTCATTTATTGTCCCTAGTCAGAGGATGTTCAAAGTGTCATAACTTGAGCATTAAAAAAAATTGCAACCTTATTTGCAATCAAAGACTGGTGAGATCTGAATGTATCAAAAGTAAATAAGGCTGGGGCACCTGGGTGACTCAGTCAGTTGAGTGTCTGCCTTTGGCAGGGGTCAAGATCCCAGGGTCCTGGAATCCAGCCCCACTGCGGCTCCCTCTCCCTCTGCTCCCTCCCCCTGTTCACTCTCTCTCTCTCTGCATGCTCTCTCTCTCAAATCAATGAATAAAATCTTTAAAAAATTAAGTAAAAATAAAAGTAAAATAGGAGTACTATTCACCTCAGAGAATTGCTATGAGAATTCAAGTATAAGGTGCAGCACAGTTTGGCCTGATTCACTGCAGGCCTCAAAATGGTGGTTAATTTACAAATTTACTTCTCCTGGAAAACCTCTTGAGAAGGCACAGTGAATGGAGAAAAGTCACACCAAAGGCAAATCTTCACTGCCTCACATCAGCCCATGGAGGCTTCTTCCTGAGTGGCCAACACCTTATTTAATTAGCTCAGAGGATTAGGTTAATAACTTAAATTTAAAAGATCCATTCCTGGGGCACCTGGCTGGCTTAGTCAGTGGAGCGTGTGACTCTTGGTCTAGGGGTTATGAGTTCAAGCCCCATGTTGGGCGTAGAGATTACTTAAAAAATAAAATCTTAAAACATAAATAAATAAAAGGTCCATTCTTGACCAAATGTCAACAGACAGGAATAACAAAAATGTTTTTAAAGAAAATTTCTTTTATGAAGTGTCTTGATTATTAGATTTCCACAGTTTATGAGTTTTGTTAGTAAAAAAATTCTCTTCGTGAAATAGCTACCACATGTTTCATTTCTGGCAGTGACACATGAGAAAAATGATAACATTCTGATCTTTACTCATTGCGTTAATGGTACATAAGAGAAGAGTGCTTCACAAACCTGTAAGTGCTGCTATCCAGTCGCTAGTATAGACACAAATAAAGATAAATCTTCTCAAAGGAAATTAAGTGAAGCCAGCAGGCCATTAGCTAATCCTTCTGGAACACTTTATTGTGGTCCTATAGAGAAAGGACTGGAAGATGGACCCTTAAGATCTGGCAACAGGCAAGAGGTAATTATCCAAAGGAAAGCTGTTTGTTATGTCACTCCTCTGTTTTTCAGTAGATAATATATTACTATTGGATTATATGAAGAGCTAAGCAATAATTTTTTACCAGATACAAACACCTTAACAGAATTATGAATATAGAATTACGGTGCCAGAGGTGCATAAAGAAGAAGCTTCATGTTGGCGTTGGAGTCAGGGCACTGATTGTGTTCAAAGCCATGAATATGGACAAACTGGGGAAGAAAAGCAGCAGAGAGAGAGAGAGAGAGAAGCTTCAGAGTCAACCAGATAAACAAATAGTGGCCTCATTATAGGTACTGCCCAGGATAGAGTACTTTCTCCTTTTCACACATGGCTTTCCTGACCCCGTCCACCCCCTGACATGCGGTGTTTTCCCAAATCCCCACCACCACCCCCTCCACCCCCGGAAGCCACCAGCCACTGACATTGACAGGAACTCATGGTGCTTCCGGAGGGTCAGCTCCTCTCCTGGGCCTAGGGTTCACTTTCCTGATCCCTGAATGGCACAAGGTTTCAGAGCCCCAGGTCCTAGAGACATGTTTTCATCCACATCTGCATGTACTTTGCGCACTTTGGAGTATCACATGTGCAATCCGAACATTCCTGAAACTGCTGAGGGAGCCGAGATTCCAGTTGTTTTCAGAGGTCAGAGGCCACTCAGCCAGCTCAGCACCTGACCGGCGGCCCTAGCAAGGCAGAGGCCTTTCTTGCCTCTCTTCCTCCTCCTCTTGCTTCCTCCCATCCCTCCTTCAGCCTCTGCTTCCAAGAATATTCTCATCCTAACTCGAGCTGCGGGGAGCAGCCTGAGAGAGTCAGTTAGCTGGTGTTAGCGGTGACAAACAGCCCTAGGACCCGGTCACCTACAAATGTCTCATTTTGGCTCCTTCTAAATTAAAACAAACAAACACAAAATATTCAACAGAGGATTGGAATTGTGATCCCATCCTTCACACCCATGGAAATGGGCAGTTACTGCTGTGCTGTGGGATTTCCTTCTGCTCCTTCTCCACCCCTCACCCCACCCCTACTATGTCCTTCTTCCTTTCTTCTCCCCTTTCCCTTTCTCTTCTCTGCTTCTTTCCTTTTCCTGAGGCCCTGCAATTGCTGAAATCTCAAATGCCCGTGTCTCTTCCTTTCCAGGTTTCCTCCACACAAGATATAAATAGCATCAGCATTTTCCTCAGAAAGCAAGCTGCTTTCAAATCTGGCAAAAGCAGGGAATGAAAAGAGGTAATGTTTAAAGGAACTAGCATGCTCATTATTGGGGGACTTGCTTATATGTCCCTCTAAATTCCCATCTTAGTGAAATGGTTCTCATCAATCTTTAGTGAGGAAAACTTGGTTTGAGCAGAACTCCTATCCACAGCAGGGATTATTGCTTGAATTCCTGTAAGTAGGCAGAAACTCCAAACTTTAAATAGAAAACAAAGTTTTGGGACCCCTGGGTAGCTCAGCGGTTGAGCGTCTGCCTCTGACTCAGGTTGTGATCCTGGGGTCCTGGGATAAGAGCCTCATCAGGCTCCTGCAGGGAGCCTGCTTCTCCTCTGCCTGTGTCTCAGGAATAAAATCTTAAAAAAAAAAAAAAAAAAAAGGCAAGCAAAGTTTCAACCTCAATCAGTATTTTCATGAGCAAATGGTAATCAAGATAGAGTAAGTGGAGCAAGTCAACAACTCCATTGCAAAAGACTCACAAAAGAATTCCATGTTACAGAATATGCTAATTATCCTTCCCAGTGGGGGCAGCAAGGCCCACCTGGGCTTCAGTCTGACACGTATATTTTTGTACTTTTTTACTGTTGGTCTTGGAAATGGCCTCAAGGACAACATGCTCTGGGTCTTTGTTTAATTCTCTGTAACAACTGGTACATTTCCAGCTAGGTCCTAAATTTTTCTTGAAGGTGATCAGTGGGGTGGTAGACAATAAATATGGCTCCTGGGCTCAAGACAATGCACAAAATCAACTCACATCTGATCCTTATTTAGCAAATGTCGCAACCACGCCCAAAACGAAACACACTCCCACAAACCAAATGGCCTCATTGCTTCTGGGTAGACAGTAAGTGGGGAGATTGCTGTCAAGACTCAGAACCTGGGTTCTGGTTATGAAGTCCCCCTTCCCTCGTTTGTTCCACAGGCATGTATGGTAGACAGAACGATGACTTCTCCAAGAGAAGTTTCCTAATCCCAAAATCCTGTGAGTATGTTACCCTACACAGCAAACAGGGCTTTCTGGTTGTGACTAAGGATCTTAAGAGGGGGAGATTATTCAGGTGGGTGTGATGTAATCACCAGGGTCCTTACACAGGAAAGAGGGAGGCAGGAAAGTGAGAGAAGTGGCAGCAGAAGCAGAGGTCCGGTTGCAGGGGCCTTGAGCCAAGGAGAGTGAGTATTCTCTAGAAGCTGGAAAAGGTGTGGCATGGATCGTCCACTAGTCTCCTGGAGGGACACAGCCCCTGAAGACCTGTTTTGAACTTCCGATCTTCAGAACCATGAGAGAATTCATTTGTGTTGCTTTAAGCCACTGAAATGCTGGTTGTTACGATAATAACAGTAAACTAATACGGTACATTAATACCTTCCTTATAGGGTTGTGCAAGGATTAAATGAAAAGACAAGATTAATCATGAAGACTCAACACAGTACCTAGTATACAGGAAGGGTGGGAAAAATGCTATTACCAGTCTATAAAGCATTACCCAAAACCATGTTGGATTTTTCCAGAGCTCCCTGCAAAATGTAAGAAAAACAGACAAAGTATCTAAAAGCAGAGAGAAGAAGCTAGAATTTATTGATCTAGGTTGGCATTTTACACAATGGAAAACCCACAAGCCTGGGAGGTAGGGCCTCCCTAAACTCAGAAAGGTTGAGTCAACTGCCCACTGTCACACAGCTAGTAAGATGTTGAATCCAGATTCAAATCCCAGTCTGAATTAAAAGCCCTGAAATTTCTCACATTCTTTTAGACTTTATAATAGAAAAAAAAAAAGTGGCATTTCTACCTTGAAACACTTGTTTGGGTTACGAAGACATCTTAATATGCCTTCATTTTCGAATAATTATTTACTACTCATTTGTGTGGAGTCGTATCCCAAGTTCATGATACAACAGTATGGTGATTGCTGCTTTGCGGGCCCTGCAGGGTTGTAGTAATAATAATTCACTTACTATATGTGTAAAAGACTTTTACAACTTAAAAAGCACTTTGTAAAAAAAATATGTGTAGATCCTTTCAGGAGTCTCATGATTCTTAAGAGGCAAGTTTTATTATTTCCTTTTGATAAGAACTCCGAGCATGACAAGCTGCTTTGCCCAAGGCACATGTCTACATGTCATAGAAATCTGTCTCCTGATTGAAAATTTCATGCCACGTCCATTACACTGGTTTTTGGGAGTGTCCTTCCCATCACGGTCTGAAAAATGATTTGCACACTACTTCCATCAGACCGCCTCAGCTGTGGTCAGCTGGCAAGCATGCATTTAGGCAATGAGTCCGGAAACTGTGTGCTGAGCTCTGGAGTTATTTTGAGGTCAAAAGCCAGATCTTTCTATGCTGCACATTAAGCTTCCACAGAGAGAATTGGAGATTACTTCTGTGAAGTTTCGAGTAAAGTTTTACTGAAGGTCATTGTATTTTATAACCTGCTTGAAACTCTGTATTCTGTGTAATAGCTGTAAATTTTTCACATAATCATGGCAGGCTCTTCTGGTTTATTTTTAGTTCCAACGATGTAAAAACAAAACAACGAATATTTCTCTTTGAAGTTCTCCTGTGCGAATATAGTAGTCTCTCTTCTCTCTCCAAGTTTGGCAACCTGATTCATTTGTTTCCAGGAGTTTTTCTTTATACAATATAAATTCATTCCCATGGACTTGAGATAATTACACTTTAGACAATTCCCTTCCTTTGTAATTATTTATAGTTCCCTTTCCTTTTCGCAGGATGAACATAATGAGTCAAATAAATACATTTAATACTCCCGTCATTTTCACAGAAGTTTACAGGCTGTTCTAAAATACAGAAAAATTGTTCAGGGGACTCCTAACTGTGCATTCACTTATTTATGATTATAAGTATTATTGTATGGTCCCATTGATGTTTCTTGTATGTCTAAATCTTCATTTAAAAGAAACTATTTTGAGGAGCACCTGTGTGGTCCAGTTGATTAAGCAGCCAACTCGGGATTTTGGGATCAGGTCATGATCTCAGGGTCCTGAATATGAGTCCTCCATGGCTCTGTGCTCAGTACAGAATCTGCTTGAGATTCCTCTACCCACCCCCCTCATTCTCTCTCTCTTTCAAATAAATAAAATCTTAAAAAAAAAACTATTTTGAAATTCAAAATTCATTTCATTGTGTGTTTGGGTTTATTTTGAAAAACAGACACATTTCCAGTCTCCTCCTCCCCTCCTACTTATATGTTGTGCATTCATTAAAACTAACTTCTCAGCAATTTTCTTTTTAGAAGTTTTGGATAAATTAATGATTAAAATAGTAGAATAAGACATGACTGTTTACTACATATATACACACATTTTATTTATTATGTTAAAGATTCATTTATTTATTTGAGGGGCAAAAGGAAGAGGGGAGAGAAATCCCATGTAGACTCCACTCTGAGTGCAGAGTCTGATGTGGGGCTCTGTTCCATGACCCTGAGATCACGAGCTGAGATGAAACCAAGAGTTGGAGGCTCAACTGACTGGCCACCCAGGTGGCCCTACACACACATTGTAGCTGGTCATAGTCATAATATGCTATTAGTGAAGCATTTTATAAGCAAGCCACTGTATTTCATTCATTCTAAGATATTTTTTCAGTTTTACCATTATTGAAGTTGAGACATGTCTTACAATCATGTGGTAAGAAAGCATAGTGAGTTAGCAGTGTTTATTCTCTCTGGGCTGAATGACATAATTAAGGCTAAATCTTTAATTTGGTAGCATCTTAAATTCAATTAAATACAATATATACCAACATTATTCTACATGCTTGCAGATTCCCTTGTCCAGTCCTCTAAGCAATCCCACAATATAGGCAAATTATCCTCCACATTTCACAGAAGAAGAAATAGATTAAGGAACCTGCTCCCCGTTGTTTATCAGCTATACCATGGTCTGTGGCATGCTGGTAACTAGCTCTCAAAGGATTGGGCAGGGGGAGCTTTGGTTTGTAGCATTTACTAATTTCCATAGCATTAAAACTCTCATATGGTCAACTTCAAGCTACCAAGATGAACATAGAATTAGGAAGATCTGGACAAAATTGGCTTTTATGAGATGTGAGCGGGCTCAGGTGTACCACTTATGTGTTCTTCCTGGGTAACCTTAACCAAATCCATGTCTTTAATATCACTCATACACCAAATACCACAATATCCAACTCTTCATTGGTTGTCTCCACTTGATGCCCTGCTGGCTCCTCTAGTCCGGTAGATAAATTGTACCTTTCTTATTACTGACAATCTCCTTGAGAATCATTATTGAATACAGGAGGAAATCTAGAATTTTGATAGCATGGTAGTAAGAACTGTGAAAGGCACCAGACTTTATCCCGCTTACAAGCTAGCAAATTAGCCTGCCACAGGTTTGTGGATGTTGTTAACAGTATTCCTGGATCAGAGACCAAAGGCTTTATATTATTCACAGAGAAAGAGTAGCCATGGCACTGACATTTCTTCTTCTTCAGCAGTGGCAGCAGTCTGAGTCCAGGTTTCCACTGCATGATGTAGAGGCCTGAGTGGACAGTGGGTACCATTACAGGAGAAGGAACCTGAGTTGGTGGCCCTGAGTTCAAATCTTATAGGGTAGTAACCTTACCTGACTTTTGCCTTCAAGGAAACACTATCTATCTTACAAGGCTGTAAACAAACCTGCCCTTTGCTTGAGAGGAAACTCTCTCTGTCTTCCAAGAGTGCTCACAATACAATTATCTTTGACAGGACAGTCTGGAACAAGATGTGCAGAAACATGAGAGACTCATGGAGAAGTTTCCGATGAGTATGCCACTCTGTCAGCCACTATAATTAATCTGACTTACAGAGGTAAGGGCTGAATCCATTTATTTATTTATTTTTTGAAGATTTTATTTTTTTATTATTTATTTATTTATTTATTATTTATTTATTTTAGAGAGAGAGAGAGAGCAGGGGAAGGGGCAGAGGGAGAGGGAAAAGGAGAGAAGTAGAGTTCCTGTTGATCTTGGAGCCTCACAGGGAGCCTGACACGGAGCTTGATACAGGGCTTGAACTCACAACCCTGAGATCATGACCTAAGCCAAAATTAAGAGTTGGACACTTAACCAATGGAGCCACTCCAGGTGCCCCAATGAAGATTTTATTTTAAGTAACCTCTACACCCAACATGGGGCTCGAACTTATAACCCTGAGATCAAGAGTGGCACGCTCTACTGACTGAGCCAGCCAGTCACCCCCTGAACCCATTTAATCTATCTCGCACAGCATTTAATTAAGGCTACTGTCCACAGCATTCCAGTTGTAGCAGAATAGGGCCAGACTGCAGTAGCGACCACAATCATACCCCTAGGATCCTGGATACAACTAGCTGAACAAATTCCAAAAGTCATCAGAGTCTTACATAGCTTTCTGGCTTTCTCCTTTAGTTTCTATATTGACGTTTCCACTTGGCCTGAGGTATTAATACAAGTAGTATTAAAGGGTTTTGGGTTTTTTTTTTTTTTTTTACATTTTATTTATTTATTCATGAGAGATGCACACAGAGAGAGGGGCAGAAACACAGGCAGAGGGAGAAGCAGGCTCCCTGCAAGGAGCCCAATGTGGGATTTGATCCTGGATCCTTGGATCACGCCCTGAGCCGAAGGCAGATGCTCAACTGCTGAGCCACCGAGGTGTCCTAAGGTATAGTATTAGACACTACACAGACTCTGCCTTGATCTGCAAAGAAGACATCTGGCGATTCATCTATGACAGCCCTGGCCAGTCAATTGAAGACAATCTGAATGCCTTCCAGGGTCAAGGTAATGTCAGTGATCACTTCAGCTAGAGTCAAGGACAAATTTTGAGTCACCTTTTTCTAACTGGAGGACCTGCATCATAGGGACCACATCAATAATAAGTCAGTTAATCCTCTGGAATTTTCCAGAAGTAACCAAGCCTCATTTTGGAGAGAACTCTGCTGTTGTCTGAGGGCTACACGATCTACTTATGGTGTTTCCTTAGATACTTAAAGGTTTCTTATGGTTAACCCTAATGTGCAAGTCAACAATTTTTTTAGAGAGAGGCAAGTGAACCCCTAGTTTCCATACAGGAAGCACAGTCCCAGGAGCACACATGGTGCCCCCGGAAAGCAAGTGTTGTGTATAACTGTTAAGATCCCTAAATGGGACCACCAGCCGTCAGGGAGCACAGGTTGATAGGGCAGCCAGTGTGGCCTCCCAACTGTCTGGTGGGTTTCAGGGTTCCCAGTTCAGTCTGAGTAATTGAGGGTAGGCATTTTTGGAGGGTCTGCCTAAGAACAGTCTGTCCGGCCTATTCAGTTTGTTCATATAACCAGTCGAGTGGCATTCTTCTGCCCCACTGAATGACAGAGTGATGACCATAGAAGTAGAAGTGGAGAAGACATCCAGAGATGTTGACAGGGCTTTTTTATTTTTATTTTTCCCTAGGAGGTATAGAGACAAGCCATCTCCTGCTATTTTCAACAGACTTCTTGGCAGGATTAATGGGAGTGGTGCCCAAATAGTGGTTAGAGCTCATCAGTTAAATTTAAGACATTTGCAAAAATTTGGAAGAGGTTTTGTGAAGAAGGCTCCAGGTGCAGTTCTCAAATATAAAGATCATTAATATCCTTCCTCTTCTGAGCCCCTTGGATCTTACAATGTTCCCCCCACTCCAAAAATCAGTGTACTCCATTCTAGTAGCTACAAATTTGCCTTTATTAGATCATCCACTACTTGTATTTAGACCTCTCATCTAGAAGGGGCAGATGCAAGGACAAGAGTATTTCGTTTTTGGAGCAATTTTAGGTTTATAGCAAAATTGAGAAGAAGGTATAGAGATTTCCCATATATCTCTTACTCCCACATAACCATAGCCTTCCTCATAACAATAATTTTTTTTTTACAAGTAAATTTTAAAAAAAGATTTTAGGGGATCCCTGGGTGGCTCAGTGGTTTAGCGCCTGCCTTTGGCCCAGGGCGCGATCCTGGAGTCCCGGGATCGAGTGCCGCGTCGGGCTCCCTGGATGGAGCCTGCTTCTCCCTCCTCCTGTGTCTCTGCCTCTCTCTCATAAATAAATAAATACATAAATCTTTAAAAAAAATGAAAAGATTTTATTTACTTACTCATGAGAGACACACAGAAAGAGAGAGAGATATAGACAGAGGGAGAAGCAGGCTCCCTATGGGGAGCCAGATGAGGGACTCGATCCCAGGACCCCAGGATCACGCCCTGAGCCAAAGGCAGATGCTCAACCACTGAGCCACCCAGGTGCCCAACAAGTAAATTTTTCAAAATGTACAGACACACTATGTCCCTACCCTGGCCCACATATCTAATGTAGGGGGACATGACGAGCAGTGTACTCAGACAAGTGGTCATTAGCCTTATGGTCTAAGCCGTGTCAATCCAAAGCTGCCACTTTTTTGGTGTAAAGTTAAGACACCACTAAGGCCAGTCTGGCTGCATTCTGAATACACATTTTGCATGTCATCAGTGAGGCTTGTCCTTCCTACACAACATTGAGTACATGTTGATCCTCCTCAGAATGAGAAGATACCATGGGAAGAGTCCCAAGGCCTTGATAGGTCAGGCATTCAGTTTCTATAGGAGCCAAATAATTGCTTCCAGTTGCTTCTAGTCAGAGGGGCAACAACTCCATAACCAAAGTGGTATCTCTACAAAGAAGCTGCCTCCCTTTGTCAAAGGCTCCCATGGGTGAAATCTTCAAAGAAACTTAAGGCAGAAAGTTGTTATTAAAGTTGTGGGGTTCCAAGGGAACTAGTATGTCTGGCTTTTCTCTACCAAGATAATCCCCTCTGAACTTTATGATCATTTGTATTATAAGCATGAGGAATATCCATACCAATTATATAGCATCGCTGGAAAACACAACAGTACATTGAGTAGCCCAAAGGGTGCTACCCAGAAGATCACTTTAGCTTCTTTTCCCTACCTTGAGCCATGCCAAGAGCTCATTAGCTTAATCAGGACTCAATTATCCCCAAATTCTGCTTCACTCCTATTATTTCCAGTTATGTGAACCTGTAATTACCTTTTTTACTTAAACTCTCTCGAGGACTGTGGCTCTCCCTGTGTTTCCCTCCCCACCCAGCTCCCATGATGTAATTGGATAAACACACAGAATTCAATATGGCTTAAAAAAAAAAAATAAAAGGAAGATTAAGTGGTCTATGGCTTTTCTTAAATAGCCAAAATCAATAAAGTGAGATGACTTTCTGTTAACATTCAGGGACTTACATGTCTACCTTCCATTAGCATGAAGTACTCTTTCCTGCCAATATCCATTTTTCCACATTTTAAAAGATGTTTATTTCATATTCACAGTCAGTCTTTTACATAGCTGAGAATATAAGATGGTCATAATATTTTCTTAGGCAATTAAGTACTAATTACCGCATATTAAATCAACATTTCTCCAAGACTTGTTTTTGATTTCCTCGGTTTCCTGACCCTCCCCCAGTATATGTATCTAGTTTACTAGCACAGTTCAGGCATTTCTGTCTCTCTGCTGGAATATGATCACTTTTTCAAAGTCGTGGTGTCATATGCCTTCAGTTATTTGACTAATCAGGGAGCGAGAACTGCCCTTAGGAACACTTTGGGGGGATCCCTGGGTGGCGCAGTGGTTTGCACCTGCCTTTGGCCCAGGGCGCGATCCTGGAGACCCGGGATCGAATCCCACATCGGGCTCCTGGTGCATGGAGCCTGCTTCTCCGTCTCCCTGTGTCTCTTCCTCTCTCTCTCTCTCTCTGTGTGACTATCATAAATAAAAAAAAAAAAAAAAAAAAAAAAAAAGGAACACTTTGGGTTGAGAGAGTTGGCCAATAAAACAGGCCCCCATTAAGAATTTCAGATAAATAATGAATAATTTCTTTTAGTATAACATGTTGCTGGTATTGCAGCGGATATACTAAAAATTATTTGTTGCTTATCTGAAATTCAAATTGAACTGAGTGTCCCATCTTACCTTGCAACTCTAGACCCAAGCTACTGGGGACTCCTTCACTGGGCCCTGGGCTTTAGAAACTCCCCACCAGTGCCTCACCTCAGGGTGAGGAGTCCTTAGTGTCAAGTAGACATACTTACCTGCAGCTCCAAAATCTCCCGCCAGGGCCTTTGGTTTTTTCCCCAAGAGAGTCCTTTTAAGTGCAACCCTAGTCCAGAGGGGTGACCTGGGGTGGCTGACAGGAAAGTGTGGATAGGGAAGAGATATGTAGCTAAGCTGCTCATACAGAGAAGCATGCCAGGTCCACATGGACATAGGACAGAGCCCTAGGTGAAGAGACCCAGAAGAGAAAGCCAGGGCCTCCATTTATACCCTTGCTCTAGGCCCCACAAATGTGAAGAGTGGGTCTGCAGATAGCATCTGACCATGCATACACTTTGTGTGCTTTCTGCTGGCTATCTGATGGGTAATGGGTACAACGAGGGCAGAGTATAGAGGTTTCTAGTTATAACGTAGAGCTACTATTTCTATCCTTTCCAGTACTTTCATTTGCTTCAATTCATCTGCTGTTTCCTTGTATAAATTCCACCAATGAATGGGTATTTAAAAAAAACTTGAAAAAAAAAATCCATGTCACCATTAACAACAACAACACTACAAAGTAAATCTAGTGTCTTTCTCCTGTACTGAGTGAGCCTTTTAAGGGATGATTCAGCTAAATGCACCCAGGTGCTCTGTTTAAGTGCTAGCTACTCTCCAGAGATTCCTCAGAGTGCTAAAACATAAGCTCTGTTTATATCAGACGTAACACAGTGTGAGTTGCAAGTGCAGATTCTGTTTGTCAGGGAAAAAAAATTTGGTAGAACGAAGACGCAAGAGAAAAACAGGCTTCTGTGGAAATATCGTGTACTAGGTTGTTTATGGTGTGAACAATGCTTATTTAACCTCATACAGAAAATTAAGTTAATATTTGCCTAAGGTTTAGGATTGCATGACCCCACCAGGCCAGATAGGGATTTTTTAAGTGGCACATTGTATCAGCTAGGATTGCTTTTGGCTCCATATAACAAGAACCCAGCTATAATGGCTTACAAAAAAGTCAGGCATCTGTTTTATTCCTGCAAGAAGCAGGAATGCCACTGCAGACCCAGGTTCTCTCTGCCTTTCTACTCTGCCATCCTTGCTAGTGGTTCTCTTCCTCATGCTTGCAAGATGGCTGCTGCCCTTCTAGGCAGGAAGGGGGAGGGTGAGAGCAAAATAAAGTTGCCAAGTCTGTTTTCTTTTAGAATGATTTCTGGAAGGTTCCAGCTAGTGAACTTTGCTCCTATCTCCTTGGTCATTTATGTGTCAGAGAGCCATGCCCAGCCGCAAGGGAGCCTGAAGTGACCACTGTTTCAGCTGGACACACTGTTATCCCAAACACTATTTGGGAAAACTGGATACTGGGTAGGCTATTAGCCATCCCTGCCATAGATATGAATGTGCTTATAAATTCTTCAAAAAAAAAAAAAAAAACCCTAGGGATTTTCTCCTCAACATAGAATTACAATGATCTAGCAAATTAAATAGCCAGCACAATTTTCAAGTGCTATTTATGTGTCCACAAGTTAGTCTATAGGTTGAGAGATTCTCTCTCCAGATTTTTATCTCTGTACAAAAGATCTAAACAGCAGTTAGTCAAAAATCCTTTACTACATTACAGAATTTTCTGCCAATCCCAAAATTGACTTCACTGTTACATTCTAAAACTCATTTTTAAAAAGCCTATGGTGGGCAGCCCCAGTGGCCCAGTGGTTTAGCGCTGCCTTCAGCCCAGGGTGTGATCCTGGGGACCCAGGATTGAGTCCCATGTGGGGCTCCCTGCATGGAGCCTGCTTCTCCCTCTGCCTGTGTCTCTGACTCTCGCTCCCTCTGTGTCTCTCATGAATAAATAAATAAAAGCCAAAAAAATAAAATAAAAAGCCTATCGTTGTACATCTGTTACAAACACTAGGTTGTTGGTAGATACAATATAGCTTGTTTTAAAATTTAAACCTGAAAGCTGTACTTAAAATGTTTACTAAATGCATGGTATAATTAAAGGGATGAGGAGGTGACCGAAATGGTCCTTGACTGTCTAGCCTACGAACTACTAGGTTCTAACTCGGTAGGACTGTGAAACACCTGGAGCTATGGCTGCAGCAGGCTGGCTGGAGAGGAATGCCAGGAGAGTGCACCGGGGAGAAGGCCCAGCGCCCTAGGAGCCGGAGAAATCAAACAGGAGAGCCCTCCCCTGGTTGGGGTACACGGAATACGCTTCAGGGAGGAGACGTTGCACTTACAGGCCGGAAGGAGCCACACTTCACTTACGGTGCGATGTCACCGAGACAGAAACCGTGGAGTCGCTCCAGGTGACTAGGGATGATTTTGGAAGCACATTAACAAAAGCCGCGTGCATGCGGAGTACTATACGCTGCTGAGGTGGAGGTCGAGCAGAGTGTCCGGGTACAGCACAGATGCAAAGTCGCCTCCCTCGCAGGCCTAGGTGGCTTATGCAATCGAGGCACCACTTTAGACCAACATTATTCAAAGCGGCTTCATGGAAAATGAGTTAACTGCAAAACCACTTTGAAAATGGGGTCTTGGGATCCCCGGATGGCCCAGCGGCTTAGCAACGCCTGCAGCCCAGGGCCGGATCTGGAGACCCGGGATCGAGTCCCGCATCGGGCTCCCTGCATGGAGCCTGCTTCTCCCTCTGCCTGTGTCTCTGCCTCTGTCTCATGAATAAATAAATACAAATCTCAAAAAAAAAAAAAAAAAAAAAAAGAAAAGAAAATAGAGTACTGATGATAATAATTCAAAGTGTTATTCCAGGAACTTCGGTGACCAGTGAATGGGAAGCCCCCAAACACATTCCCAATTTGGAGAACCCGCAGCGTCTGCGAAAAGCGAGTCTGGGCCATTTGCCCTGCGCTCTCCGGGGTCCGCGGCCGGCGGGGCGGGGCGGGGCGGGGGGGAGCCGCGCCGCGGGTGGGAGCCGCCTTCCCGAGCGCCCCTCCGCCGGCGCCGCGGGGCAGGTGCCCGCCGAGCACAGGGAGCGCCCCCGGCGGCCGCCGCGGAAACTTTGGGGTCACCAACACCTCGAGGGGCCTCCCCGCGGCGCGCGGCCGCTCCCCCCCCGCCGCGGAGCCCCGCCCCCCCGCCGACGTGGCGGGGCGCTCAGGTCGGCCGGGTCAGGTGGTTGGGTGCCGCCCCGGGAAAGCGCTCCCCGCCCAGGGCGGGCGCCGCCGCCGCGCCCCACGCCGCCGGGGGAGGGGACTCGCGGGAGTCGCGGGCGGAGGCGAGGAGCGGCGCGCCGGGCGGAGGCGCAGAGGACGCGAGGCGGCGGGCGGGACGGAGCCATGGACCGCGGCGAGCAAGGTGAGGGCGCGGCGCCTCGGGGAGGGGCGCCCGCAGCAGGTGCGCGGCGGCCCCGGCGGGAGCGGAGCCTCCCCGACTGGCATCTTCCCGACCCGGCTCTGGCGTCGCGGCGGGGCCGAGCCGCGGGGAGAGGGGAGCGGGCGGCGGGGGCCGCGGGCGCGTGCATGTGTGTGTGCGCGTGAGTGCGTGTGCATGTGCGCGCGCGTGTGCATGTGTTGTGTATGTGCGCGTGTGTGCGCCCGTGTGTGTGCGCCCGTGTGTGCGCGCGTGTGTGTGCGCGCGCGCGGGAGCGGCGGACGGAGCCCCGGGCCCTGCGGGAGAGCCCGGGGGGGGGGGGGGGAGGCCGGAGGCTCTGGGCGGCGGCGAGGGGGCCGCGCGCGCTCCTGTCGCCGGTGCAGACTGAGAACTGCCGACCGCGGGTCCTCTCGCCGCTCCGGATGGGACCGGGACCCCCCCCGCCCCCGCGTCCCCAGGATGGAGACTCTGCCCTCGTCCAGTTAGCGTGCTTAGGGTTCTGGGGGCGTTTGAGCCCCGGAGCAGTGGTTTTGGACGTCTCTGTGTAAGAGGTGCCCCTAAATTCTGCCGTGGTGCCCAGGGGCTTATGGGGGGTGCGGGGGATGGAGCTTTTCCGAGTAAGGGGCCTCTTTGCCTCCTCAAGGTGAAACCCCACGGTGTCACCGCTGCTGCTCTGGGTGGACTTGTTTCTGCAAACAGTAGTGTCTCAAGTGAACTGGTCTCCGCCAGAAGGCTGGTTTAAGGGGGATGCAAACAGGAGGGCATGGTTTTAAGATCTGAATACGAAGTATTTAAAGGTTGCTTCATCTTTGTGACACTAACCCGGTAATAATACAGCCGGTGGCACGCTTTTAAAAAGATACATAAATGTCAAGGGGGAAAAAAAAAGTAACACTATTAAGGTACGTTTTAGGAAGTGGGGAGAGGAACGACTCCTATTTTGAGTTCAAGCGCGACAGTTTTCATTTTTGCTTATCACTTTATATTTACCTTTAGGCAGGCTTTTTATGTAAATAAAAGCATATTCCATATAAACTATTGTGTATACAATATGTAATTGATGTGTGTGTGTGTGTGTGTATAATAAGTAACATATATCTGAACACCTGTTGTTTAGATTGGAAGCTTGTTGATGTTAGAAGCATATATTGCATCTTTGTCCAGGATTGGGTAACATGGTGATTTGCACATGGTAGATCCTTAAATGTTTGAATCAGAAAGCTCCCCTCCCGTCTTCTGTGTGTTGTTAGGAGAAGGCCTAGGAGCCACCACGTAAGCCAGCATTGTTCTGTCTGCTCTTTCATGAGGGTGTCTGTGATGTCAAACATGTGAACGTGCGTATTTGCATATGCCTTACATTGTCACATTTATCATGATGCTGTTTTTAGAGTAGCTCTGTTTGGTACTTGTCAAACTAGATGAAATAGCTGTGTGTGACCAGGTGGATGGTGTGACTGATGTTACTAGATTTGGTTTTCTAGTTTGGTGAGAATCGCAGTCATTAGTACCTGCGTGCTGATTGCACCTTGTGTGGTTTTTGTAGGACTAGTTTTTCATGTGTGTGAGATATTTTATGAGTTCTTTGGCCTATGAGGGGAGTCTCTCTGTTTCTAACTTTCCGATGTTTTCTTTGGTTAGTCATGTTAGTTCTTGTTTTTAATTATTATTCCTCGAGGGCAAGGGAAATCCATCCTCCTAAAGTGGGGAGTCTAAACTCAGCTCAGAATGAAACATGAGTCACCTGCTTTGGGAAGGTCAGGTGGCTCACTCAGCTTTGCTGTGTTGCAGCCACGTGGCCTCTCCTTAGGCTTCTGGTTCCATCTGACTATCTCTTTTGCATTTTCTTCTCTTTTTTCTTTTTTCTTTTCTTTTCTTTTCTTTTCTTTTCTTTTCTTTTCTTTTCTTTTCTTTTCTTTCTTTTCTTTTCTTTTCTTTTCTTTTCTTTTCTTCAGATTTTATTTATTCAGGAGAGACACAGAAATGGAGATACAGGCAGAGGGAGGAACACGTTCCCCTCTTTATGTTCCCATGGCACAAAGTAGGTGCTCCGAAATGCTTGTTGACTGCCAAAGATGAAAAGGAAAAGTGACCAAGAGTACGTTCTGGCTGTTGGAACCTCTGATGTCCGCCCTTGGTTCCCACTTACTACTGTTCTTTTTTCCCCTCTGTATTTTAAAGGAGCAGAACTCTGTGGTTAGGCAGAGAAAGTTGTCGATCAAGGCTGTTTTGGACTTAGAGAGTAAGTTTACTTGTAAGGTCTTGGAACTAGCAGAGTGGATGGCTAAGTCTTGTTGAATCCGTGGTGAGACTTGCTTGAAAAAAGAGGAGGAAATTGGGATTGCAAACCTGCATGTTCCCTCCCAAACAGTGTTGGCTGAAAGAAAGTGTATGAAACTCTGATTTTCTCTTGAATTGTGTTTTTTTTTCCAAGTACTGAAAGCCGCATGAGAACATGTTGGGATTTGTTTAACTTACTTTTTAGTGTACACGGAGTTGCATTTGTCTGTTCCCTAAAAAAAACAAAAAACAAAACAAAACAAAAAAACGACTCTAGATGCAAAATTAAATGCCCTACCTCTTGTCTTAACTGCATTTCTTTAATGTAAATGTTTCCTTATACCTTCCTTAAAGATGTCAAAATCTATCCCTTACTATTTTTTTTTAATTTAACAGAGCTATAAAGTCTTAGAACAGTTTTCCTTGTGTTTTATATAATATATTCTAATACTGCAAAGTGTCTGGCTCAGAGTCCGCTGTTTTCCCCACCTTCCCCTGTACCCAGACCTTGTACATAATATTCTGCTTATATTGAGAACTCAGTCCACAGTAATTCATTTAAAACATACCCCAAGGGATGCTTGGGTGGCTCAGTTGGTTAAGTGTCTGCCTTTGGCTCAGGTCATGATCCTGGGGTCTTGGGATCAGACCCTGATGGGCTTCCTGCTGGACAAGGAGCCTGCTTCTCCCTCTCTTGCTCCCCCTGCTTGTGCTCACACTCTCTCTGTCAAATACATACATACATACTTGCATGCATACCATTACCCCCCCCAAAAATAAAACCTACCTTAGACTGCGAAGTGCCTCTCAAGACTTTCTCCCCAGAAGCCAGCACATTGAATGTGTGTGCTGCTTTCACTACTTTGAAAGTGTAGTGTGCCATGCTAACTAGAGCATACATTGTGTAAAAAAACCCTCCTGGCTGCCTTTTATGGTGTCGAATAAATATTTATACTTGAGTACTCTCTTATGTTAGCAATAACCTGTACTTCGGCAGTCATCTAGCCATTAGTGCATTTTATCTGTGTTTGAATTCATACAACACACACACACATACACAGACACACACACTCACCCTACAACTTTTTTTTCAGGGAGAGAGGGAGGGCTGCTGGAGCCAAAAACCTGGGAGAGGAGAAGGCTGCAAGAAAAGTAACACAATGTTATGCCACTGTAATTTTGGCATTGAATTGTACCTTCAAAATAGTAGAACCGTGAGATGTCACTTATTTAAAAATAAAACAAATGTAGAGATGAATGGATAATAGTACAGAGGGTCGGCTCACAGATCTCAGGGTTTGACCCACCCCACTCCTGGGTGTCTTTGGTCAAGTCTCGCTTTCCATATGGTACTAATGTCTTTGTTAGTTCAAATTCACTTCCTGCATTTATTTTTATGCGGCAGCCTTCCTGGTCTCTAGGGCAAAAGCTGAGTGGTAGGAGGGGTTGTGATCTTTTAGCAAGATCTCAAAACAGCATAATCTATGCGCAAGATAAAAACAAACATACTCTCAGTTCAGGACCACAAAGAACAGCAAAATCCCCTGAATTTATTTGCTTCTAATCCTTTTGTTGTAGGTTAAGATTATTATATTTTCCTTTGGGGTTCATTATTTCTGTTTTAATTGTTGATTGCTGTAGTCTTCAGAGACTCTCCCAAATTTTATTTGCATGTAGTACAGAAACCATCATCTTAGCGATGTATTTTTATTGGAAAAATATCCAAGGGGGGGGGATCAAATGATTTAATGTCTAGTTGAAGTTAAAAACATGTTTACATTAAAAATACTTTTTGGTAGCTGTGAATAGTTGTTCATTTTAGAATAATCAGAAAATACAATGAAAAAGAAAAAAATCATCCATAATTCTTTTCTGAAAACTCATTATTAGCTTATTGATTTATGGGTATAAATCAATATGTATCATTTTTAACAAGTCATAAAATGATCTTTTTTTTAAAATTTATTTATGATAGTCACAGAGAGAGAGAGAGAGGCAGAGACATAGGCAGAGGGAGAAGCGGGCTCCATGCACCGGGAGCCCGATGTGGGATTCGATCCCGGGTCTCCAGGATTGCGCCCTGGGCCAAAGGCAGGCGCCAAACCACTGCGCCACCCAGGGATCCCAAAATGATCTCTTATTGAACATTTCATTTTATAACTCGTTTTTAATTTTTTAAAAAATATTTTAAAATTTATTTATTCCTGAGAGACACAGAGAGAGGCAGAGACCTAGGCAGAGGAAGAAGCAGGCTCCCCGCAAGGAGCCTGATGCGGGACTCGATCCCAGATCCTGGGATCAGGACCTGAGCCAAAGACAGATGCTCAACCACTGAGCCACCCAGGCATCCCTATAAATTGTTTTAAGTTTTTAAAATTTATTTGCATGATCTCTGCACCTTACATGGGGCTCAAACTCATGACTCTGAGATCAAGAGTTGCATGCTCTTCTGACTGAGCCAGCCGGGCGCACCTTATAACTCCTTTTCAAAAAACAAAACAAAACAAAAAACAAAAAACAAAACGTCAATATATTTAAAAAATATGCTTCTCCAGGGGCTCCCTGGGTGGCGCAGCGGTCTGGCGCCTGCCTTTGGCTCAGGGCGCGATCCTGGAGACCCGGGATCGAATCCCACGTCGGGCTCCCGGTGCATGGAGCCTGCTTCTCCCTCTGCCTGTGTCTCTGCCTCTCTCCCTCCCTGTGTGACTATCATAAATAAAAAAAAAAAAAAATTAAAAAAATATGCTTCTCCAACATCATTTTGACTACTGTGACCAGGTAATTAATGCGTGTGATCAAAATTCTAACTGACTCAAAGTTTGCAAAACATAAATCTTCCTCCCATTCCTGTCTCCTGGGCTGTTTCCCTCAGATAGCAGTACCAGCATTGTACCAGTTTCTTCTCTTTCCATCCAGAGTCTATGCAGGTAGGTATCTATACACTTATATTTGAATATATATGTATGTGGATATATTATATAAATTGTAACATGCAGATTGTTTACCACCTGACTCCCTCCACTTAAATACAATATATGTTTTAGAGATTATTCAATAGTTATATAGAGCTGCTTCATTTTTAATGGCTATTTGTGGATGTACCATGTTATGTATCCTAATAGGTGATACTTGTTCCCTATTGATGGCCATTTCACTTTCCCCTGGTATGTTGCTTTTAAAACAAATCTGCAGCAAATAAATTTGTATGCAAGTCATTTGATAAATGTGCCAGTATGTCTGTAGGAAGAATTGTTAGAAGGATGTGACTGTTCAGTTTGGATAGTGCGAAATCCTGCTCAGTAGAAGTGCCAGTTACACTCTACTAGCATTGTGTGGGCATCTGCTTCCCTCCATCATTCGGCCTGGGTGTTGTCACACTTTTTCATCTTTGCTTATCCTATACGGCAGGAGGGGTTTCTTAGCATATGGTTTATTATATATATATTTTTAATATGAAAGTGGTTTGGTAAATTTAAATCTATATTTCATTTTCTGTGAAATGTCAGATTATATACTTTGCCCAATTTTCTGTTGTGTTCTTTTTTCCCTTGATTTGCAGAATGTAGCCCTCCATCCATGATATGAATTGCTAATGTATTTTTTCCTGGTTTGTCTTTACTCCTTTGACTTGATAGTGATCTTTTCCCAAGTAGAAACACTAATTGATGGCTGCTTTCATTTTTAGCTTCTAGCTTTTGAATCATTCCTGGAAATACCATCCCCACTTTGAGTTTCTGTTTTTTATTGATTTTATTTTTTACATTTAAGTCTTTCATCCATCTGGAGTATATTTTGATAGAAAGTGTGAGGTATGAATCTTAACCACCGCTCCCAATTGGCCACTCAGTTGCCCAATACCAGTCACTGAATATTGGATTTTCTACTGATTTGAAATACTATTGTTGTCATATACTAAATTTCTGTATTCTATTCTTTTCCTTTGATCTATCTGTGCGTTCCCAGCAACCAAAATAAGTTATCATAGCTTCATAATATGTAAAAATACCTGGAAAGACTGATCGTCCCTGATTACTATTTCTTTCCTTTTCTTTTCTTTCTTTCCTTCCTTCCTCTCTTCCTTTCCTTTCCTTTCCTTTCCTTTCCTTTCCTTTCCTTTCCTTTCCTTTCCTTTCCTTTTTTCTCTTTTCTTTTCTTTCTTTCCTTCCTTTTCCCTCCCTCCCTCCCTCCTTCCTCTCTTTCTTTCTTTCTTTCTTTCTTTCTTTCTTTCTTTCTTTCTTTCTTTCTTTCTTTCTTTTTTCTTTCTTTCTTTCTTTCTTTCTTTCTTTCTTTCTTTCTTTCTTTCTTTCTTTCTTTCTTTCTTTCCTCCCTTTCTCCCTCTCTCTTTCTCTTCTCTTTTTTCTTTTTTCTTTTTTCCTTTTTCTTTCTCTTTCCCCATGCCCATCATGGAGATCAAACTCCTGACCCTGAGATCAAGAGTCACACACTCTACCAACTGAGCCAGCCAAGAGCCCCTCTATTTTTATTGTTAGAATTTTTTCCTCGCTATTCTTGCCAGATTCCATTTCCAAATGAACATTAGAATCAATTTGTCTAGATGAAAATACAGAAATCCTGTTGGTATAGCTTTTCTCCCTCTCCTTCTCTACCTCCCTGTCCCCCATTTCTCTCTCTCTCTTTCTTTCTTTCATTCCTCGCTTTCTTTCATGGAGGGAGGCATGGGAGGAGCAGAGGGGTAGAGAAAGAGAATCTTAAGCAGGCTCCATACCCTGTGTGGCGCTCATGTGGGATTTGATCTCTTAACCCTGAGATTGTGACCTGAGCTGAAACCAGGATTTGGTCGCTCAGCTGATTGAGCCAGGTGTCACCCACCAACAGTTATTTTAAAGGGAGGAGGGAAGGTGTGAGTGGGGAGCAAAAAAATGGACAGAGGAGGTTGAAAGGGTTTGTTTTTTTGCATCCTCAACAACACTTGTTCGTTGATTGATTGATAGAGGCTATCTCAGTGGGTGTGAGGTGATAGCTCATTGTAGTTTTGATTTGCACTTTCATGATGATGAGTGATGTGGAACATCTTTTTATATGCTTGTGGGCCGTCAGTATGTCTTCTCTAGAGAAATGTCAGTTGAAGTCCTGTGCCCATTTTTGTTTGGATAATTTGTTTTTGTTACTGTTGCCAAGTTGTAAAAGTTCTTTATATATTATGGATACTAAGCCCTTATGAGATCAATGGTTTACATGTATTTTCTCCCATTCAGTAGGTTGTCTTTTTGCTCTTGGTTGTTTCCTTTGCTGTACAAATGTCATTGCATTAAAAAAAAAAAGAAGAAGAAGAAAAGAAAAAAGAATTAGGAACTCTATAGGAGAAAAATGCCATCTCTTTTTATTTAAAATTCCTCTATTTACTGAGAAGCTATATATGTTATTAGCCATTTTTCTTCTCCTCTTAAGGTTGTTACTCACTTTTTATACTTGGATCTTGGTGTGTCTTGGCCGCCTTCTCATCATCCCCCCCATGGTCCTATTAAACCTTTGTGTTTTGTGGCACATATTTTTCCTGTTTTTATTTTTATTTTGGTTATGTCAGACCTTTAAGATGTTGTTTTTACTAACAAAATACAGTATTAAGAGCAAATACTTTGTAGGTGACATTTTTGGGAGTAATTTGCATGGCTCTGGGCAGCTTTCAGTTCTTCCTTCCCTGGGTCTTTAAGTCTTCTCTCTTACCACACTTTTGTAATAAGTCAGTACTAAAAATAGTGGGTTTAGGTATTACTGTTAATTTACATGCCTCGGCTTATAGGCATGGTGTGTTTCATGTTACAGATAGGCAAATAATGTCAGTTTAAAAATTTATATAAGCATAACTTTGATAAAGTTTAGGATTGGGAGTTTACTGTTAGGATCAGACTTCAGCCATTGTGTTCTGGGCTTTGTTGGAGGCATTGTGGTGTGAAAAGGAACATCTGGTGCAATCAATAGGGCTATAGGAATGAAGATAGTAGTTTATCTAACTCATTAGTTTCTGTAGTTGGCTGGAAATAAAGTGTCACTAGAACAGAAAAAGGTTCTTATATTTGTATTCCTAGCACTCAGTCAGGTGTGTATGTAGTAGGTACTCCATAAATCTTTGTCCTGTTGTGCGTAATTAATTGGAAAGATTCCTAGCATAGAGTCAGATTGGGTTAGATAGAGTGACTAAGAATTAGGAAAGGATAATGGTTTGGCAGAGAGGCAAGACGATAGGTTCCAAATATTTTTTAGTTTTATATATAATCACTGAAATCTGTAAATAGAAGAAGCCAAATTAGTACTTTACTTCTGAGGTATTATGTTAACTGTGTGTATATATGTATGTAGATAGAGAAAGAGACAGTGAGGTTGCATTTCTATTCTCTAAAGCATTTTGGATGTAGTGCTCAATAAATATTTTCACGGATGCATTTCCTATGTTGTTCTACCAAAGTTAGTTATTTGCTTCAAATGTGTCCTGGGCTTAGGAGGCATGGGTGGTCTCCGCGCATTTTAGAAGTTTTCTTTGACTGCAGTTGAGAAGGGCAAGGGGGTATGTTGACAGTGGTGTCAAGTACTGACCACTAGTTAACCAGAATGAGAATTCTGCAGAGAGAGAAAAATGCAAACATTTTGGCCTTGGGGGCAGTTAGCTAAAGGATGACCAACCTATTGTTTTGGTCTCATGTGAGAATATCCCTTTTGGTATATCACTTTATTAGAACTCAGAATGATATTGGTGATGATGGTGATACCACCACCTGGCTTTTGCAAAACTCTTATTAATTTTTTGACGTATTATTTCATTTGAATCTTAGTGCTGGTGGGTGATAGGACTGGTATTATTTCCCCTTTATATACGAGGAAACAGAAGCTGATTGATCACGACTTCCCTACATACACTGTGCTAGATGTGGTGAGTGCTACAAAAACTTTGTCCCACACCTCTTATCTCTAAGAGAATCATCAGGACCCCAAGAAAAATTTAAGCTACACTTGTTAACCGGTTTTAAAGCCCTGGGGATACTTCATACTTCTTAGAGATGTTTTTTTTCCTCAACTAATTAAAATAAAATTGGAATCTGAAGGGACATAGCGTCAGCCTTGCATTATAATTACCTAAGTCTTCCAGCTGGGGTTTTTACTGGATCACTTATAGAAATACTCCTCCGACTCCTTCTAATACCAGCAACAGCATTTGCTGAGTGTGTTTTATATGTTAGGTTATATTCTAAGTGCTTTCCATGTTTCATTTTTTAATATCTTTTTAAAAAATATTTTATTTATTTTTTAAAAAGATTTTATTTATTCATGAGACACACACACACACACACACATACACACACACACAGAGAGAGAGAGAGAGAGAGGCAGAGACACAGGCAGAGGGAGAAACAGGCTCCATACAGGGAGCCGATGTGGGACTCGATTCCACATCCCCAGGATCATGCCCTGGGCTGAAGGTGGTGCTAAACCGCTGAGCTACCTGGGCTGCCCCATCTTTAAATATCTTCCCAAGAAACCCATGAACAGTGCTTTAGTATCTCTGCTTTACAAATGAAGAAATAAGGTGTAAAGGGATGACTAGTTTTGGTGCTGAATAGTATTGATTCTGAAACTGAATATTAAACATTTCTGTAAAAGGCTACTTTGGTGGTTTCCCGTTCAAATTAAACATTTAATGTATTTGAAAGCAAACATGCTATGATGTCTGCCCTCAGGCTCAAGGCCAGTCTTGAGAAAGAGACATAGAGCTTGCTCATTGTCTTGAAATGGGTGTTGTAAGAGCTTGCATAAGTGATGGAGGAGGAAGTGAGCAACTCTGGCTGGGTCATCAGAAAAGATTCTTACAGTACATGACCTTTGACCTTGGACTGGATGGCTAAGTAAGAATCTTTGTGAGGGGTGAGAGAAAGACGAGGAAAGGAGTTTATGGAGGCAAGTCAACATGTACAATGAAGCAGTGGCACGGATGGGCAAAGGGGTGTTTGTGAATCCTCAGAATTTCCCTGGATCCGGAACCTCAGGTAGTCATCTGGGTGTGGGGAGGGGGTGGTGGTGTGAGCAGTCTTGTGTGCTAGGATCAGGAATCCAGACGGTATTCTGTAGGTGGTTAGTAGGTGGCAGGTGTGGGGGAGTTCAGTTTTAGGATATTATTTTGGCAATTGAATAGAAGGTACTAGCAAACCAGGTAAAGCGTGTCTCTGTATTCCTAGCCAGTGTTAACCCTAAGAAGCAAAACTGCCAGTTATTTTACCAGCAACAGATGAGTTTCTTTGAGAATAATGGAGAATTGCAATCCAGGACAAGAAAACTATGGCAAAATCCACAGGCAAGTCTACCGAGCACAGGAGAGGAATCTTCTTTTGTAGAAGAAAGTGGGAAGCTGGGAAGACTGTCATAAACAAAGACCTCATTGGAGTCAACTGGGAGGGTTTTTATTTTATTTTTTAATGATTTTATTGATTTATTTGAGAGAGAAAGAAGCAGCAGGACAAGCAGAGCAGGAAGGAGAGGGAGGAAGGGGATCTCAAACAGACTCTGCCCTGAGCGTGGAGCCCTAGCCAGGCCCGATCCCACGACCTTGAAATCATGCCTGAGCCAAAGCCAAGAGTCCCACGCTCAACAGACTGAGCCACCCAGGGGCCCTAAACTGGGGGTTCTAAGCCTAGTGGCTTTTCATTAGCCGAGCTGGGACTCTCTCTCATTGGCTGGGCTGCTGGGGCAGGAGGAAGTCTCCTTTCTTCCTGCTAGAATTGTAAAGTAGTATCTGTGTGCAAGGTCCTGTCTCTCTTCCTGTTGGGTCTGCAATCCACTACGAGTGGTGGGGCAAGAGAGTTCCCCCTCCCCACCCCCCCAACTCCATTTTAGTGAGGTTTCCTTTTTATTAGTTTTCCACACCAGAGGTGGGGGTGCTGGGTTCCTGAGAGATGGCTGGGCTACCGTGTGTCCTGTCAGGGGTGGAGGGGATGTGAGGGTTAGAGAAGAGTAGAGAGAAGGGCTTTCAGGTTGCATGGAAAAGGAACTGGGATGGAAAATCTAGAAAGAAAAGCAGATGCAGGGAAGCAGATAATTATGTTTGGAGTATGGCACACTTGAGGCCTTCCCAGTTGTCCGAAGCTGCAACACACCATGGTAAAACCCAGTGGTTTACAACAGCATTTGTTATGGTCACAGATCTGTCACTTGGGCAGCGCTTGGAGGGGACAGCTTGTCTCTGCTCAGCCTCAGCTGGGGCGATTTGAAGTGTGAGGCGGAGATCATCTGAAGGCTTACTCACTCCCATGAGGGGTGGTGGTACTGGGAAGACTCAACCAGCTGGGGCTCCTCAGCACCCGTCTCTGTCTGCGTGGCCTCCAGAAAAACCCCCCCAGCACGGGCCTGTTTGATGGTGGTTATTTGGTTGCCTGTGTTGAGTAGTAGTTTATGCCGGAGTCTGTGCTGTAGACCTGACAGTGGGCAGCCCCGGGATGCCCACCCTTCTTGTGTGTTCCCTAAGGGCTCCCAAGGTGTGACTCTTAAGAGAGAGGTGGACAGAAGCTGTGTGGCTTTTATGACTTCGCCTCGGGCATCACTTCGTCCTCATTCTGTTAGAAATGTGCCAGCAGAGGCCAGCCCATACTCAAGGAGAAGGAGGTGAGACTTGACTCCACTTTGGGAGGGAAGAGCATCAGTGGCTCTGGGCACATGTTTTAAAACCACTACCCAGGTCTCATGGGACGTTTATGTGGGTAGGTTCAGGGTTGAAATACGGATCTCTAAGAGAAGGAGCTGGGCAGGATGTTGAGATTTGGGAGACTTGTGATCTTGGAAGCTATTAAGTTGCTGAGATGGCCCAGTGTGTGTGTGGGGGGAGCGGGGGAGGGGTAGGAAAGTGGAGTGAAAGGAGAGCAGAACTTGGATGTGAACATTTCAGGGCAGAGAGAGGAAGGTGGAAGTTAAGACAGAGGGAGTTCAACTTTCAGGGGCGGTGGAGAGGCAAGTGGAGAGAGCCAAGTGGATGGGCCAGAAAGAGTATTGGGTATTGGCTGGTGCTGAGGACCCATGGTAGGTAATGCTGAGGGGTTCAGACTCCATGGGTTGGGGTGGGGTGGGACTGCTCACCAGTATCCAGTGTCAGGTTTTGTTTTTGAACGCAAAGAGGGTGGTAGTTTGACCTCTGTGCGCATTTGTAAAAAGAGAGAAGCCAGAAGCAGGGGGAGAATAACTGGCTTTGCTATTACTGTATATGTCACTGGTTTTAGTTAAGATGCTTTTAATGCAAAATGTATTATAATAGTCATACCCTGGAGTTTGACCTTCAAGGAGCTCAAGTCTATGAGCAATAATTCACTTTAATGGTAACAGCTTTGCAGAGAGTAAGTACTTATTAAATACTTGCAAAATGAAAGTGCAGTATTACACATTCTCTGGGTGGTATGAGAGCCAGAGAAGCAATTTCCCCTGGAGGTGACATTTGAGCCAAATCCTAGTGAAGCTGTAACTTGTTTTTTTTTTTTTCTTTTTTCTTTTTTTTTTTTAAACTGGTGATTTCTCAGGGCGAATCTGAAGTTGTGAGTGCTCACTTCCATCATGGAGTGTCTTGGCTGTGGGATTCATTTGTGCAGCGTGCCTGGGTTTGTCAAATATTCTCTTGAAGGCTCTCTTGAAAAATGATTTGCAGTCCAGAGTGACAGGTCCCAAACAGGAGTCCACCAGCTATTTCTCTCGGGTCACTGTTGGAAGGGAAACATACCTTTCAAATCTATTCTGATGATGATGTTTAAAATGGATTGCCCATTGCTTCAGGGATTAGATAAAAATTTTGACTAACAGTAAAGATAATATGACAGATTGCTCTTGGTTTAGGGGCTTTTATTTTTTCCCAGAATTATAATCCAATTTCAGACTTCCTCTTTTTTTTTTTTTTTTTAAATATTTTTATTTAGTTATTCATGAGAGACATAGAGAGAGGCAGAGACACAGGCAGAGGGAGAAGCAGGCTCCATGCAGGGGGCCCGACGTGGGATTCCTGGGATGGGATTCAATCCCGGGACTCCAGGGTCACGCCCTGGGCCAAAGGCAGGCTCCAAACCGATGAGCCACCCAGGGATCCCGCAGACTTCCTCTTTTTAATCTCCAGAAGGGACTCCAGTCCTGGGAGGGGGGTTGCTGTTTTGCTGGTTTGCCTCTGGCTGGGGCTGTGGTCACTGCAGCTGGTCTGATGATGTTTTCCTAGTCTGATTATTCTATTTATAATAGCAACCGTAGCTGTTAAATTTGAAGAGGAGTGAACTCTGCTGAAACACCCAAGTGCACTTGATAGCTTTGATAATTCCTCAAAATCCAGAGTGAAGTGTAAACTACAAATCACACATCTGTCTTTTGGATCCTGTCAGTTTTCTCTTTTGCACACCACACTTTCTGTGGGTCTGTCATCCAACTTTGCTCTTCCTCCTTCCTTCAGCTTTCCTCTCTTTTCCTGTCTTTTATCTCCACCGAATTTCCATTTTCTCCCGCTCCTTTCTATCTTTCCCCATTTTGGGTCATAAAACAGAACTCAGGACTTTTGTTGTTTTTTTTTTTTTTTAATTTTGCTTTTATTTCATGGATTTATTCAAGATATTTTATGTTTCCTATTAGTATTAACGTTTTTTCTGAGGGAATAAAAAAATCCCCGAGTAACAGATTTCCTAGTTTGTTCATTTATTATTAATTAATTTCATTGCTATTGTGACATTAATTTTTTTTTAAGATTTTATTTATTTATTCATGAGAGACACACACAGAGAAGCAGAGACACAGGCAGAGGGAGAAGCAGGCTCCATGCAGGGAGCCCGACGTGGGACTCGATCCCGGGTCTCCAGGATCACGCCCTGGGCCAAAGGCAGGTGCTCAACCACTGAGCCACCCAGGGATCCCCTGTGACATTAATTTAGGGCGCTCTCTCTCTCTCTCTCTCTCTCTCTCTCTCTCGGCATGTGTGTAATGATTCAAAGCTTAGACAAAATATTTCAAATTAGTCGTTAGAATCTTCAGAACTCACACTTTATTTAACTCTTTGGGTCTTTATGCATTCTGGGCAGAGTGGAAACACTAAGAGGCTGCATAGTTTTTAAAATTTACTGGAAGATGAAGAGGAACTTTTGATTTTTCTTTATCAATTGAAGGAATTGAGGGAAGTAGTCAATCGCATTTCTAATCCCGTGTCATCCCAGAGTATGGACACTTGTCATATTGTCACTTCCACCTTAGATTCTGGACATGTTGGCCACCAGCAAGTGTTCCAGCTCCCTGAGTGGAGGAGGAGGCTGTGCGGTGGGCAGTCCCTCCGGGCTGGGCTCCTGGGGCTTTCACCCACATTTGCACACAGAGCACTGTACCACGAGCCTCCGGCACTCAGACTGTCCTGCTTCTCCTGACCCGGGGGCTTGTTCACCCCCAGTCACCCTTTTGCTTTTGACAATAAAATGCAGTTTTGGGGAATTTGTTTTTAAGTAGGCTCCACGCCCAGCATGGAGCCCAGTGTGAGACTTGAACTCACAACCCTGAGATCAAGACCTGAGCTGGGATCAGGAGTCAGGACCACAGCCCATGGAGTCCCCCAGGAGACCCATTGGGGAATTTTTAACGTGTGTCCATTGTGCCATTAATACCACTACCTCACATCTGTGTTTTCTGTGCTGATCAAAAGAATAAAGTTCGTGGGCCCTTCACGAGGCGCCCTGCCACAGAATGTGGCAGTTTTGGTCTTTTCTCTAGAGGTTGCAAAGGTGACTGGAAGGATGCAGAAGGTGAGATGGGGATGGTTTGGGCCTTTCAGCTTTGGAAGAATGTGAAATTCTTACTTATTTTCAACCAGTATCATGTGGGAAGGAGGAATTTTATTTGGCAGGGATGCTCACGATGTATTCAGTATATGCCTGGTCCTGGCTCCAGCCAAGCAGTTCAGGGCAGCAGATGCCTTCTTTGAGCTTCTCTGCATCTCTGCTCAGATGGACTCTTCCTTTTCCATCTTACTGATAAGGGGGAGTGAAGTGTGGGGGACTTAAAGAACTACCCAGTATCATACAGTTTACAATATTTTGCCACCTGTCAGTCATGTAGAGAGATGTGATTTTATTTTTATTTTTTAAATTAAAAAATTTTTTTAGAGATTTTATTTATTTATTCATGAGAGACACACAGAAAGAGGCAGAGACATTGGCAGAGGGAGAAGCAGGCTCCCCATGGGGAGCCTGATGTGGGATGCGATCCCTGGACCCCAGGATCATGCCCCTGAGCTGAAACCAAGAGTTGGATGCCTAACTGATTGAGCCGCCCAGGTACCCCAAGAGTCCTTATTTTAAATGGATTTGTTACAGACATACATTTGCTAAAATGGAGCAGATTTATTTAATAAAACCAAGTCTCCAGCGTACGGGATTGTGCTTGTGAATCCTTGTGTTAACTGGAGATGAGTCACGTTTGGATGCCAGTAGAGCCAGAGTCCTTGGGTCCGCAGTTTAGGTCTTGCGATTGCTGTTTTGGGGAGAAGGCCGTGCTGAGGTGGGAGTGGAAGTGCTGGAAAAGAAGCATTCCCTTCACCCCTGTAGGACTCACTTGAGGGAACTTCAGCACCTTTTGAGGAATTAGTTTTTCCTGCTGAATACACCTCTGCTTATTCCAGCCAAGCCAGTGGGCAGCTCCCTTGGTGGGGGGGGGCTTTTTAGGAAGCAACTGTGGCTGCCATTAGCTTCCTTCACTTACCTGGCATCTCCAGCTTCAGGCAGCCATAAATGTGTATAGTATTTTTCAGTGCTTTGCAGTAATTCTTTATCATTCCCGCCCGCCCCCCCCCCCCCCAAGCTAAACATAATCCTCGGGGACAAAAATGTATAAAAGCAAAGCAACGTAACACGTCTTTTAAATAAGAGGGGCCTAGAGACCTCTGTCATCTTAAGCACCCCGCCTCCCACATTTATTTGTTTGTGTCTCAGCATCATCCCTTCTTTGAAAATACCTGTTAATTAAGGGACAGATGTGCTAAGGGAAACATAAACACGTTTTAATGAAAGTAAAAACCAAAGCCCAGGCCTCATTTCCGGTAGTCACTCATACTCCTCCGCCAGCCCTCCTGCCTCTCCCCTGCACACACCCTGTCCAGTCACTATTCAGGTTCCTAATCACAAGCTCGGACTTGAAACACAGGCTGCTTTCTTTGGCAGGCCTTCAAGATATCAAGTTTCCTCTGTTCAAAGGGACCCTGAGACCTGCTTGTGCCTGACTTCTCTCATGGAAGAGATCTTCTTGAAAGCTGGATTTGCCAGTCACAGTTTGGGATAGTAAATGTAATTGGTATGGGGGGGGATCGGGGGGCTGGGGTGTTGAGGAAAGGTGTTCTCATAGCAGCATTTCATTTCATTCATTTCAACGTGCTGCTCAGGTTGCTTCATGCCAGCCCAGGTGGAGTTGGCTTCTGCCCATGTGATTCTGTTAGTCATGGTTGCGGGCTGGCCTGGTCCTCCAGCGTCCCTGGAGAGCTGGGGTGGGGAGGAGGGGAGGAAAAAGATGCTCAGGATGGACCTGCTTCTGAGGTGGGTGGCCGTGGGGGGAGGTAGAGGCAGTATTCAGAAGTATTCAGAAATGTCTGTTCTAGAAGGGGGCGCAGGAAGGTAGAGGCTCCCCAGGGTTGCAGCATTCTGTTATCGACGTAACAGAGAGGTACAAGGGCTCTTGTTTATACTGAAAGCTGCTTATCAGTAATTGCTTCGTCCTTCTCTGACAGATGTTGACATAAAGGCAATTCTATCCTGGCTTGCTTTTCACTTGCTTCCTGACTCATTTGGGAATGGATCTACTACAGTGGACATATTACAGGATGATCTCTTAATATATCTGATGCCTGACACTACGGTCTTTTTCTTAAGTTTTAAGTCTTTTTCTCTCCAGAGTGAAATCGTATTTTTCTTTATTATTCTTGATGTAGTGTTAAATCTTTTCTTTTTTAAAAACTTGGAAATTTCTATTTTATGAGGCTGTAACTTTTTGTTTCATCTTCGCTAGGTAAAGAACCTAAGCTTCTTAAATGGATGTGGCTAAAAAGTTGGCCTTGTTAAAGGAAAAAAAAAAATTGGCTGAATGGTGGGAGATGAGAAGGAAAACTATGCATGCTTTCAGGTTAAAAAAGAGATCATTTTTCTCTGTACCATGGAGAAGCATGGCCCAGATCATTGAATGGCACACAGCTGTTCCTTTGTAGGTCTGCAGTCACTTTAAGCATGGGGTTTTGCTTGTGTCAAAGAACAAGTGGGTTGTGATGACCTCGCAATATCTAGGAGAATAAAGCTTGAAACTGAAGGAGCTGATGTTCCCAAAACCCAGGAGTGAGAATGTACTCTTATTCCTTTTTTTCTCTTCAGTGAAACTTGAAGAGTACTTGTTTTAGAGAGAGAAACTTATACTTGATCTTTTATCGCAGAGTTAAGGTAAGAATATCTAGGCTGTGTTAGATGTTGGCTTTTTAAGCTGTTGTAGGATGTGTGTCAAGGGTGATACCTGCATTTTGGACATCAAATGGGCTTCTCGCTTAAAAAAATTTGAGTGGAAAATTCATAATTCTTTATAAAGTACCAGTTATTTTTATTCCTAGCTTGGAACATGACTTGTAGCAATAATAGGGAGATTAAAAGGTTATCTCCTACTTGCCATCTCTCTGCTGAAAATTAACTATAGCTAATCCTATTTTTATATTATAGTTTTCCATAACCTTAGTTTATTTTTTAAAAGATTTTATTTATTTATGAGAGAGAGGGAGAGCACAAGAGCAGTGGGGAGGGACAAAGGGAGAGGGAAAAGCAGGCTCCCCTTGCGGGCCTCCATCCCAGGACCCTGAGATCATGACCTAAACCAATGGCAGACACTTAACCAACTGAGCCACCCAGGTGCCACCCCCCCCCCCCCCATAACCTTATTTTAAAGTGGATTCCAGACTACACTTGTGCATCTTTGTTTATAAATATTGGCAGTAATGGTCCATTTTACTTCTGTGAAGTTGGTGAGAAATAAAATACAGGTGTAGGTGTTTGCTTGAGTTTATGCATTTCCAGACCCCACAACCTGGAAAGGGATGTCAGGGCTAAGAGGGTTACATTTGTTACTTAGATTTCAAAGCCCTGTTTCCTGTCTCCTTTTCCCTGCTGCTCAAGGAAGCAGCCCCAGAAAATATAAAGATGACAGCAAAGCCTGGGAGCAGCATTGTCCACCGCAGAGTATAGTGCAAAGGAATCAACAAAACAGGACAACAGAAGATTTTGTGAAACTTCAGCTTTTCCAAAACAATGTTTGCATTATTCTTTGGTAGCTAAGTGTCCATCGTGTACATTTTCTGTGGGAGATGCTAGTAAGATCAGCTGAACTCACTGATACACTCCTGAGAATTCTGGAGTAAAATTCCTAACTTGGCTTGTTTTTCATGATGTTTGTGAGCTCCAACATTTCACTAGCTCACAGGGAACCTCCATTCTCCTATCCCATAAGCTTTTCCTCTACCGTAATTGCATGGTTAACCATTTCTCCAATCCCCTCCCAGTAGCTGTAGTATCTAAAAAAAAGTTACTTTTAATTTATAGGAACAGTGCAACAATGCACGAAAACACTTCTTGTTAAAAAAAAAAAAAAAGGCAGTATGGGGGGGTCGGGTCAAGAGAATATGGATAAAGATATTTGCTCAGACACCTCATTTGGTGAGAGTCTTGTCCTTTTCTTAGCGACCTGAATATAGACCTGTGTAGACTAGCAGTTCTCAAGCTTTTGTTTGCATCTGAGGGCTTGTCTAAACATATTAGTAGACTCAGATTGCTGATTCAGTGGGTCTGGGGTGGGGCCTGGGAATTTGCATTTTTAGCGAGTTCCCTGGTGATATCAGTGCCTCCGGTTCAGGGACCACACATTGGGAACACTCATAGAATTGATTTTTGCATATGTGTGCCTTTTAAAAGGGCAAATACTATTGTACTATAGGTGCTTCTCTAGTTTTTATCAGCTCTGTCTTGTGGAGAGCTTTTTGTGGTAGTACCTAGCAATCACTTCCTCTTTTTTTTAAAAGAGTGTGGAGGGCACGAGGGGCAGAGGTTGAAGGAGAGACAGAAAATCTTTTTTTTTTTTTTTTTTTTTTTTTTTTTTTTTTTGAGAGACAAAATCTTAAGCAGGTTCCATGCTCAGCTCAGCGCAGAGCCCTATGTGGGGCTCTATCTCACAACCTGAGGCAAAATCAAGAGTTGGGTGTTTCACCGACTGAGTCATCGGGTGCCACTGTGATCATTTCATTCTTTTTAACTGCTGCATAGTGTTTCAGAGTATAAATATGCTTTAATTTAACTTCTATTAATGGGCATTTGGGTTCTTTACAGAATTTTGTAAAACTATTATAAATAACTGCAGCACTGAGCGTCTTTGTTTATCCATCCTTTAGGCAAGCATGTTTGCCTAGGGTAGTATGGAGAAGTGAAATTGCTGAGCATTTATATATTTTATGTTATTTTTGTTTTAGTTGGTAACGTCACCCTGACTCCTTATGATGTTTACCACATTAACACCTAGCCCTGAGTAATTCATTATCCTCCTAAGCTGGGCCTAAACCGGAGTTGCTAGGAAAATTGTAAAAATGTGCTGATTGGGCTCTTTGGAAATTCAGCTTGAAATGGGCTTTGGGCTGCTGGCCAGTCTTTTTTCATTTTTTATAGACTTCCTAAAACTGATAATCCAACCATTTTTTCCACTCACGGTACACTTGGTGGGTAAGCATTGCCCTTGGTAACAATGGCTCGCTTATGTCAAGTTTATAGAGGATATAGGTCCAAGTGTATCTTGTAATGTGAAGTCATTGTTAGACTTCTCCATTCTGGGTGTCCTTCCTTTTGTCAGACTCTACATATTGGTAACCAAATGTAGCATTTCTTGTATCCTCCACTTCCTAAACCAGTTATTCCTCTTTTTCTTTTCTGCCCTGGGCAACGATATGTGTTAAGTGAGTCTGGCAGGTATTAGGTGGGGCTACAGTCTTAGGTAGGTTGTGGCAAAGTAGGTGGGTGTTACATCTCAGCACTACCATTGCAAATAGGTTTGATTTCCTAGGTAGGTAAAATCAGAATTAGAGGTGGGGAGCTCATGCTGGCTTGTCAGTTCCTTGTTTTGCCAAGTCATTAAAATCAGCCAGTATAAAGCCACCATCTTTTTATAAGTGTGAGATTTTTAACACCCCTCTCCACCCTCTCAAATCAGGAAGATCATAATCTGAGAATAAAGGGCATTGCTTTTAAGTTCAGTTTCAGAAAAAAAAAATTTTTTTTTTTCTCCTTTGCCTCTGGCAAGTGAAAAATGTTGATTTAATCTGGCGTTGGCCTACCATATAGAGGAAGCTGCTATTCCTGGAGTAAAAAATGTAATGTCTGTACTAGGTTTTCCTAGTTTGCCATGCTGTTGGTTAATGGTGCTCCCAAAAGTGACTGGACGTGGAGGTGGTCCTATAAAGTGCAGCTCTCCTGAAGGAGAAAAATTCTTAGGATTCTTAGTCACCCATTCCTTGGAGCACTCGCTGTGTGTCAGGCATTGAGCTACGTTTTAGATAAAAAAGAAGCAGAGGAAGGAGTTCTTGCATTTCAGCAGCTCCTTGGTAGTCCTGTTTTGTCTGTAGCATGCAGACTGTTTTCCCATGAAAAAGTGTTAAAACTTTTATATATGGGACACCCAGGTGTCTCAGTGGTTGAGCATCTGCCTTCGGCCCAGGGCGTGATCCTGGAGTCCCAGGATCGAGTCCCACATCGGGCTCCCTGCCTGGAGCCTGCTTCTCCCTCTGCCTGTGTCTCTGCCTCTCTCTCTCTCTGTGTCTCCCATGAATAAATAAATAAAAATCTTTAAAGAAAAAAAAAGACTTTTATGATGACAACTGCCAAGTGTGCTCAAAGATCATCACTTGCTGTCAAAATCTGCTTATATTGGTCACTTCGGGCTACAAGCTGTTCTTTGCCAATGTTGTTGGTGTATCTTTGAGCTTCTCGGGAGCATCTCCTTTTAAAGCCAAGAAACTTTATTGTAAGGAAACCTGCATATCTATTATTTACTTTTGTGCTTTTGCATGTGAAAGTACCCCATAAATGGTAACAAAACTTGTTCCGATTTTTTTTTTACTTGTTCCGATTTAACACCGGGGCTCCCCACATACACAGTGAACCTCTCCTCCTCCTTGTCCCAGAATACTTCAGCAGAGCCTGAGACAGTTGTGCATTTGGAACCTCATGTGGTGTGTGGAAACAAATGAAAAAATAACCCACAGAGTGACCCATTACAGTGTTAATTCTTTCCAAACAACCAAGATCTAAGGAGCTTATTAGGGTTTAAATAGGTACAGTGCTTTATTAGATTTTTTTTTCTGTTACAACTTATTGGATGAGGTGCCAAAGGGGTAGAGATGACCTAAAAAAATGTGGAACTCCTTCGATTTGATTAAGATGGGCACCGAACACCATGCTGAAGGCAGTTCCGCAGTCTCAGGGAACCAGTTGTGGGCTTATTTCCGTGAATCTGACAGAAAAGGTATTTTGAGAAAAGGGTGGCGGTGGGCTCTGAGCCACATGAGCATTCCATGAACTCCCTCCCAAGAAGACCACTATCCTGAAGCCTTCTACATATTTAATACAAGGGGAGGCATCTGATGCTTTTCCTAGTGCTACAGGGCTCGCTGCAGTTGCTATGGAGAAGCTGGTGCTGGTCCCAGCTGTGTGACAAAGGCCCTTCAGGGAGGGGAGCAGGAGCGGAAGGTCACTTAACCTCGATTAGCTTGGAGAGCCCTGCTGGTTCTGATGACTATTGATCAGTGTCTTTATGGCCTCCTGTATTGTAAAATGTCTGCTGTTTTTAACTGTTGAGTATTTTTTTAAAGTACTGTCTTATTTTTCTTGGGATTTGGCTTCCCATTGCAGAATCCTAAACTTGTATGTTGGTAACATTAAGATATAATTTACTGACTAATTATTTGTATTGTTAACGTGATATTCTTCATAGTAGAGAAGAGAACAAGATATTACAAAAAAACATGTGCCTGACAAGGATGACTTTCATTTGAAGAAGGGTAAATGACCTGGTTGGTTCTGACCATTCCTTGAACTTTTTTCTTTAAAACTAATTATAGAATTTGTTATATATCTATATAACTTAAATATTGGAGTCTTTTCCACGGATTTAATTTTACAGATTCGTTCACAAATAAACTGTGATGTTTATGATTGTTTAAAAATGTAATGTGTATATTTCACGAATGAGAGCATAAATAACACTTTTTTCTTTTGAAAAGCGTGTTGTTTTTGTTTGCTTTGGTGCCTAATACGGTGGAATGTACTAGAATCTTAATAAACATTTAATGCATGTGCTTCATGTTGAAAATGGAACTATCTAGTCCTTAGTAGGTTTTTTAATCTTTATATACTTCTAGTCCCCAGAGTAGGTTTTTGTGATACTTGTAAATTCTAGAAATGATAATTTTTTAGTTGATTGATCAGTTGGTTGCTTTTAATGTGGTGGACATTGTGTTAACTATGAAACTTAAAAAAAAAATTAGCGTGGACTATGCTTATGGGTGGCCACTTGCTAAGTTTTAATGAGTTCTGGTCAAAGGGAAAATGTGTTTTCCAAAGTACCCATACTTTTAAATTGGAAAGGTTGTCTTTCCAACAGTAGGGCCTCTTTTTTTTAAAAGATTGATTTTTCTTTTTTTTTTTTTTTAGAGAGAGAGTGGTTGCCCGTGAGTGGGGAGAGTGGCAGAGGGAGAGAGAGAATCCTCAAGCAGATACTCCACTGAGTGCAGAGCCCAATGTAGGGCCTGATCCCACGACCTGAGCTGAAACCAAGAGTTGGCTGCTTAACTGACTGAGCCACCCAGGCGCCCCAGCTAGAGCCTCTTTTGGGATTTATAGCAACAAAGACAAATAGAGATGACTTGACTGTGTTAGGGTTTAGACCCTTCTCTTTGGGGCACAGATTCTGAAGGTTGGCTCCAGTAAGGGGAAGTGAAGGGGATGAGAGAACATGCAGCCTTCTAGATGTTTCATATAAACTTGTAGATTGTCTCATTTAGTCCTTTCAAAAACTGCCTTAGTAATTTGTAGTAATTTACAGGTGGGAGATCTGAAGGCCCAAGAAGTGGATGCTTTGTTCCTTGGTCTTATGGGTCCTAAATGTGGAATCAAGATGCAAACCCAAATCAGTCCGATTCCCAGGTTCATGCTCTGTGACCACTACGACAAGGTGCTGGAAGCCATTGGCAGCTGACTTGGAGGGTGTTGTTCTCTTGACTCCTGAACCACCTGCTTCATCTCACTTCCTCTGTGAATGTGCAAATACGATGTTTCCGTCAATTATCCTCCTTTTCCATTCTCTTCTGATGCGCTTACAAGAGAAAGTGTAGGGGTAGAGAAAGGAAGGAAAAATTGAATTCTTCTCAGGACCAGTCTGTGTTTTGTTTTATTCCTTTTTCCTCTTTCTCTGATCCTCCCATTTTCCAAATGTGGTCCCTGACTACAGCAAGCTTCTCCACAGTTAATCAAGTCTTTATTACTGGGGATCATCCCAACCCTAACAAATGTCCAATAATATAACTTTCTAGTTTTTTTCTGTTTATGGATGTGGGATGGTGGAGAATCCTTGATTTGACTAGGTTAATGAGAGGTAGAGACCTAATCTGTGCCTTGGGGAGTTGCTGGCTTGTGTGGGATGCAGGCCTGTGAGCCTTCACTGCACCAGAAGATGCACTGACTCCATAGTTAAAGTGATCCATACAATTTGAATTAAGGGAAAAGAGTAATTCTGGTGAGGGAGGATCCAAAGCATCTTCACTAAAGATAAGCGTCACTGGATCTCAACCTCGAGAAGTTAGAGGTGGGCCTCAGAATATTCTAGATGAAGGTGGTATGGAGATTGCTTTACATATGGTAACAAATTCACACGTTTTTGTTGTTGTTGTTGTTGCCTAACATATCCTAAAACTTATCAGCTTAAAAAATACCCAAACATTTGTTATGTTACAGAGTTTCTAAAGGTCAGGAATCTGAGACTAGATAGCTACATAGTTCTGGCTCAGGGTCTTTCCTGAGTTTGCATTAAAACAGTTGACTGGAGCTCTAGTCATCTCAAAGCTTGATTTGGGTAGTCTTTGGCAGGAGGTATCCGTTTCTTACTCCCTGGGCCTTTCCATAAAGCTGCCAATGACCCGATTTTCATCCATCCTACAGAGAGAGAACCCAAGAACTGTATTTTATTGGTCATACAGATCATCCCTGGTACAGGTGTGTGACTACGAGCAATCACTGAAGCCATCTTGGAGGCCATCTTGTGGATCACATCACCATAGAGATGACCTGGTGTGTAATGTGTGTGTGGAAAAGGTGCAGAGCCTCTGTACCTGGGACTTAGGCAAGTGAGGAGTGATATCTCGGAGGTGAAGTTGATGTTGATATGGTAAAAGTTCATGAAATGAATGTGATGTGGAATCAAGCTTCAAACAGCTTAGTCTAGTAGGAGAGTTATATTTTGTACTTAAGTATGATCCCAGGTAGAAGGCAAAATGCGTACAGAGGTAGGAGTTATAAATGTGAGAGTTCAGGGATGCCTGGGTGGCTCAGTGGTTGAGCATCTGCCTTTGGCTCAGGGCGGGATCCCTGGACCAGGGATCGAGTCCCACATCAGACTCCCTGTGAGGAGCCTGCCTCTCCCTCTGCCTATGTCTCTGCCCCTTTCTCTGTGTCTCTCATAAATAAATAAAATCTTTAATAACATGTGAGAGTTCAGAGTTATTGCTAGCAGGGGAGCAGAGTGAGATTTGTAGGAGAGGTGGGGTTTGTGTTGGAAGGAAACCGTCCAAGTGTTGCTCACATTGAGGTGGGGTCATGCGGTTCACCTATGCCTTATAATGCAGTGCACTGCTGTTAACTTTTTATTGGTTATCCTTCCTGCCAGGATGATAGAACCTGTAATGAATATTGGATTTTAGGTTAAATTTGAGGTAACTTCACTCAGTTGGTTTAGTACTTGGTTTAGTAGTGTTGACCTCTCCAACTTTTTTCTAATTTTTGAGCAAGAATGGCAGATGGTAGAAATGTTTAATTTCTTAGAGTACAGTGCACTAGCCATTTTATTTATGTCATATAAAATTTGTTACCATACGTCACTAGTGCATATAAAAGTAGAGTACCCGTGGGGTATTGTGTGTGTGTGTGTGGTGTATCTAAGCGAGCACCAGTGTTATATGTCCTGCATTGTGGTGGTTTTCTGTAGCTATAGGAAAGCCTTCAACATTATTACCCACAATAGATTACTTTTCAGAATTCGTTAATCTCTTTAAGGCCATTAAAGGCTTAGCGACTAATGAGCAAACCCACTAAATACTACCTTATGTCTGCAAAAAGAGTTAATGTTCCTAGAAAAAGTGAGCTGTTTTCTCTGGTTAACAAGGTGGAGCCGGGTGTTCCCAGCGGTTCAGGCTATAATAAGCACTTGGTGAATAAGAAATGATGTTATTCTGGAGACAACTATTAAGTAATTAGAATTTTATCTCATTTTAATTAAAATTTTCTAACTCTAACCTATCCACCCAACCGTTGAGCAAGGCACAGGTACTTTTTGTCAGATTCCATTCCTAACTTTGAGAGTGACCTCAGGAGAACCTAGGATTTGGGTTTAGAGAGGGCTCACGTTCTCTCCCCTGAACAAAGAGCATTTACATAGGCCATTGAACCAATGTCTGTGTGTCACAGCTGGACCAGTGCTGACAAAATCTCCAGGGCCTTCGCATAAGACAAAGGCGTGTTTTGTTGCATGGAGAGCACAAATAGGCTTCTTTTCTTTTTTCTCTCTCTTTTTTTTTCAGTCAGATATGAAATTGGAATTGCTTAATGGTAACACAAGCCTGCTCATCGAGCTGCTTGTGCACTTCTCCCGTGACAGAGTAAGTGGAGAAAGTGTGGGTCCAGGAAAAAGACCAAGGGCCACATGAACTGGGCTGGGGGACCCCTAGGTGACCTCATTGTGCATCAGGCATGTGTCCCTGAACTTCTTGTCCAGGCTCCTTCTTGTAAATGCTCTGTGTGCCTATCTAGAGGCTTGGGATGAGAGAAGAAAGCCATTGTATCCAAGTGCATTTAAAAGCCATGAGGCGCTATCCAAATACAAACTGCTCTTTATTGTTGCTTGTTATTTTAATAGTTGTGCTGGATTTTTTCCCCAAGGGAAAACTTTACCTCTGTCCTTTAAACTGCACAGCCCCAACAGTGGATAATTATTAACCATATTAATCTCGATCTCATACTGTACAGTCTTTGGATAACATGCACATTTTATAATTTTAAGTATTCTAAAGTTCGCAAATCTGAAACTCCAAAAAATTTCTTTTTTTTTTTTTTTTAATTTCTTTTTTCACAAAAACACTACTCTAGATGTTAATTACTTTTTGGAATTTCTTTTTGGGGTGATAGAAAGTTCTAAAATTAAATCGTAGTGATGGTCGCACAACTGTGAATATATGAAAAATGTTAAAAAGTGGTTTTTAGGGGGCAGCCCGGGGTGCTCAGTTTAGCACCGCCTTCAGCCCAGGGCCTGATCCTGGACCCGGGATCGAGTCCCACATCAGGCTCCCCACATGGAGCCTGCTTCTCCCTCTGCCTGTGTCTCTGCCTCTCTCTGTCTCTCATGAATAAATAAATAAAATCTTTAAAAAAAAGTGGTTTTTATTGTGTCAGTGAAGGTGCTATTAAAAAAAGGAAACATTGTCCTAAATGTTAATCTACAAAAATATCATCATTTTTCCTCCTTCCCACCCGTGTCCTGGACATAGCAGGCACGTACATATAGGTGACTGAATGTTGAATAATGTAGTTGAAATCTATGTGCCAAGTGCCAAGTAGCACAGTAAGATGAGGGTAGAAATGGGCACTGCAGTGGTAGGGGTAAAACTCCAGGAGGTGAGCTCTGCGGGGAGGGGCAGAGGGGGGTTTGGTTGTTACTTGGAGGTGGGGGGGCGCTTGTGGCACGATGTGCTGGCTGTGCTGGTGGATGTTTGTCAAGCATGGCTCTGGAGGGAGGAAGACGATGCTCCACATGCCAGTGAGGATCTGGGTGGGAGGGGCCACAGATAATTTCAGATGCAGTTTAAATGTGAGTCTTGGGTGTGAGATTGGGAACGCTAGTATTTTGTGGTCCAGATTCTGGTGACGTTGGCTTTCTAAGTCAGGAAGCCCTGTGATGAGAGTGGACACATGGCCAGAGGACGGCTGCATTTTGGGAAAGTCGGGCAGAGGGGGATACAGAGAGCCACAAATTCTTAATTTTCAGAGTGTCTGTGTCCTTGAGTAGCAAGGTAAAGCCCCCATCAGGTAGTCAGTCTAACAAAAGCCAAGAAATGAGGTGTGAGGCAAGAAGACAAGCCAGGCCCAGATCTGGGCAGCTACCCAAGATCTGGTTACAGACTTTGGGAGTGTGGTGTTCAGTGGTCTTTTGGGTTTATTTTTAGTTTTTTCACTTGTGTATTTGTTTTATTTTTAGTAAATTTTGTTGAGTATAGTTTCAGTTTTCTGTGTGCATCTAGTCTTGTAGTTGGTCAGTATGCATTGAATGCCTTTTCCCATGTATCATTGGAAAGCATAGACCATTCTCTTTTGCTCTAGCATCTGCAGAAGCTGACTACTAAAAGTCAAGAAAACCACATTTGCTCCTCAACGAGCATTCAAATTCTCTTCCTGTTGGGTTATATGCAGTGAAGTTTCAGGCTGAAGTTTCTGTCACGTAGGTATCTTATTGTCCAAGACAATCACCATTTTTTTCCTTTTTTTTTAGCATAGTCTTCTGAGAAATATTTGAATTCTGAGGGACAGGGCTGGTCCCTTCCTCAAAAGACAATGGTAACTAGCACCGTATTTACTATTGTGAGGGTCCACTTTCTGAGGGCTCCTAACCAACTTGTCTTCATATTTATGAAAAATAATACACGCTCAGCAAAATAATTCAAATAATAAAAAAGGGAATGTAGTTAAAACCAAATCTCTTCCCCTTTGACTAATTTCCCAGAGATACCTGTTGTAATCAAGCTCCTTGGATGATCTTTAAGAAGTGTCCCTTCTTAAAGAGTAGTAATAGTAAATGCATAACCATGTAAAAATCCAAATGAGGGGGGGCACCTGGGTGGCTCAGTGGTTGAGCATCCACCTTTGGCTCAGGTCGTAATCCCAGGGTCTTGGGATCGAGCCCCCATTGTCTCCCTGCTCAGCAGGGAGTCTGCTTCTCCTTCTCCTCCACATTGTGTTCTCTGTCGCTATCTCTGTCTCTCCCTCTCTCAAATAAATAAATAAATAAAATCTTAAAAGAAATAAATAAAAATCCAAATGGGAACATGTCATGCACATACTATTCTGCACTTTGTCTTATGTGTCATGTATCTTCTTAGGTGTTTTTCCCCATCTAACACAAATGGGTAAATCTTAAAAAAAAACACACACACACAGGTTTATTAATTAAGAAAAAAAAACCAAACAGCCTTATTGAGATATAATTTGCAATAAATAATTACCATATAATTTACCTTGAAATTCAGTTGTTAAAAGTGTACAATTCAACTTTTAGTAAACTGACAGAGTTGTGAAATGATCACCACAATCCAATTTTAGAACATTTCCATTAGCCTTATGCCTATTTGCAGTTGCTCTGCAGTCCCACCTCCAGGCCACCACTAATCTACTTTCTGTCTCTCTAGATTGATTTTATTCTTTTTTGACTACAACCAGTGGTCCATTTTGTGGAAGTAGAAGAACATGTGTTTAAGGTCTCTGTCCAAGCAAATCTAGATTTTTGCTGATGTTTTATTTTGCTGCCTTCTTATTTCCTTTTTAAAAATTTGACAAGGTTGAAAATTTGTCTTTGGTCCAGACTTGGGAAGAGCGAGAAGGGGATTTTAGTGCAAGTTGTTTGTGGAATTTCCAGTGATTAGCTGTAGGACTGGAAGAATTTTTAGGGCCTTAGTAATTATCTGTTTGAATAGAAACTGCCTGAGGTCATCCTTGATTAGGTGGAAGCCTAAACATTAAGGCATATTTTATGGATATGGGAAAGTGGAAATCTTATTTACATAAGATTGAAGGGAATTGATTATTATTATTTTTTTTCCACTTTGTCCATAAGTAGGATTTCAGGCGTAGCTGAGTATTCAGGAGTATGTCTTAGGATATATTTTCAAACTATATTTGGGGACCTATTATTGGATCGTGGATTCTAACCAGCATTTTTTTTTTTTTTGATGATGTAGAACAGAATAACCAAAGTGCTATAGATGCTTTCAAATGGTGAGCATTGTTTTCTGAAAAATCTGTTTTTGTTTTTTGTTTTTTGTTTTTTTAAGATTTTATTTATTTATTTGAGAGAGAGGGGGAGAGAACAGGAGCTGGGGTGGGGGTGCGGAGGGAGAAGGAGAAGCAGGCTCCTTGCTGAGCAGGGAGCCCAACGCAAGCTTGACCTTGGGACTCCAGGATTATGACCTGAGCCAAAGGCAGACACTTGAACTGCCTGAGCCACCTAGGCGCCCCTGAAACGGCAGTTTTTTTTTTTTTTTAAAGATTTTATTTATTTATTAGAGACAGAGAAAGAGAGAGAAAGAGAGAGAGAGAGAGAGAGAGAGAGAGAAAAGCAGGCAGAGGGAGAAGCAGGAGAAGCAGGCTCCATGCAGAGAGCCCAATGTGGGACTCGATCCCAGGTCCTCAGGATCACGCCCTGGGCTGAAGGTGGCACTAAACCGCTGGGCCACTGGGGCTGCTTGAGAAGTCAGTTTTAATTGTAAATTGTATATGTATGTGTGTTTGTGATATAAACATTATTAGAAATATTGCAAAGTTAGTGTCCTAGGAGTTAGTTTCTAAGTCTGGGGAACAAATAGATTATATTCAGGCTTTCTCTTCATTTGAGCTGTACTAGAGCTCTTCCTAGGGGCAGGGAGAGTGAGAAGACTGAGGAGGGTGGTTCATTGAGTTAAAAACATTTGTTGGAAAAAAAAACAAACAAACATTTGTTGGGTATTGGCTGGGAAGGGGGCCCAGCAGTCTGGGAGAGGGGGAAGTAGAAATGAAAATGTTCAGGGAAGCTTCCTGTGTGACCCCATTTCTCTATCAGAATATTGAATTATTTCCAAAGTTCTAATGAGGAGGGTTTGGATGCATGTTAGTCTACCAGCTATTCCATTCTGGCTTTTTTGGGACCAGTATATATATCTAGACTGAGAAGAACTTTAGAACAATTATATCTGGGTGCCTGGGTGACTCAGTTAGTTGAGCCTCTGCCTTCAGCTTGAGTTGTGATCCTGGGGTCCTGGGATCCAGCCCCCCCATTGGGCTGTCAGTGGTGAGTCTGCCTCTCCCTCTCCTCTTTATCTCTCTGTCTCTCTGTCTCTCTCTCTCAAATAAATAAATAAATTAAATTGAAAAAGATCAATTTGTTGGATCTGGTGGTTGGCAGTTACTTGAAGTTACATGCATCCCTGCTGTGATCTCGCTGATGATTCTTCTCCCTACACCTGTCTACACCTGCTAAAATAGGGAGTTCATGATTCTCTCCAGGCATCCCAGTTTTCTCCGGCTTCTTCATGGTGAGGACCTTCAGGCTTCCTGTTTCTGTGGTTTCTGGATTGGGCAGCTGTACTGTTCTCTCTTGTTGCATGACACGTTTCCTCAAAACTTACCAGCTTAAAACAACAAATGTTTATTAGGTCAAGAATAAGTCAGGAACGTTGGAGCAGCTTCTCTGGCTGGGTGGCCTGGCCTAGGTCTCTCATGAGATACATGAGATGTGGTGAAGTTGAGGATTGGGGCTGTAGTCACTTGAAGGCTGAGGGACCGAAGGATTCACTTCCAGGATGGGTCACTCAAATAGTTGTGGGCAGGGGGCCTCAGTTCCTGCCGGTGTGAACACCGGTGTGTGGATCTGCTTGATGGTCTGCAGGACAGCCTTCTGTGGGATCAAGAAAAGCAAAAAGGCAAGATGTTTTTATGAGTTGTGGTAGGGACCAAGGGAGAGAACACTTGTAAGCCACATAGCTCAGGGCTTGGCGCATAGTAAGTACACAATTAACAGCTACTGTTAACTATTCTTGAAATAATTATGATGGTGGATTAGGGTCCATATGTGTCTACTGTGTCATCAGCTGCACGGAATACTACGTATAGGGAAATAGTTTTAATTTGACAATTTTATGTTTGGATGACTTTCCCAATCTCAATTCCAACCATAACTTCTAGACCCTTACATCTTCATCCTCTTGTGCTAACATAAGATACAAACTTAAGTCTTAAGTTTGTAGGATACAAACTTAAGTCCTAAAAAAATAAAAGTGGCCCCATTGTTCTTCTTTGCTGTAGTTAGCTATCCCTTCCCCTCATTGCCCAGGTTCCCCTAAATGTACCAATAATGTAGATCCATTTTTTAAAAATATTTATTTGAGAGAGAGAACAAGGAGAGGGAGTGGCAGAGGGAGAGGGAGAAGCAGGCAACCGCTGAGCAAGGAACCTGATGCGGGGCTCCATTCCAGGACCTTGGGATGATGACCTGAGCTGAAAGCAGATGCTCAACCATCTGAGCCAGCCAGGTGCCCCAAGGGTCCATTTCTTTTGTAATATTGTCAAGTTCTTGGCCTCCAGGTTGGAAAATTGAGACAGTTTTTAACAGGTAAAATTCATTTACAATTGAGAAGGTGAACAGGACTAGGGTGAAGGTGTGGTAGGAGGAATGGAAGGAAGAAATGGGCCTGAAAGAGCCTGAAGGAAGGATTCTGACTGAATTGGTGAATGGCTAGAAAGAAGTAAAAAGTGTGAAAGTTTTAAACCTAGTGACCAGAGAAAGTGGTGGTACTATTAATAAGAAGTCAGAATTGGGGTACCAGGGTGGCTTAGTTGGTTGAGCATCTGACTCTTGATTTCAGCTCAGGTCATGATCTCGGGGTTGTGAGATCAAGCCCCACATCAGTCTCCATGCTCAACAAGGAGTTTGCTTGGGATGCTCTCCCTCTCCCCCACCAACCCCTGCCAAATAAATAAATAAATATAAAAAAAATATTAAGATGAACAAAAGAGGTCAAGAGGAACACAAATGAACAGAGGAACTAATATATGGTTTTGGAGGGAAGAAGTAAAATTCTGTTTCAATTTTGAATTTGAGGGAGGTTGGTCTCCATCAGGCAGTTATAATCGGCTTACCCATGGTTGGCCACAGTGCTCCTTGCAGCCATCCCTGGAACCTCTCAGAGCCAGACACAGGGTGTAAAGTCTTTGTTTGCCTGAGTGTGTTACATTTGCAGTGATTCAGGAAGAGGGACCTATAGTTTACTGAAGAAAAGTGAAGGAAACAAACATTGAGTGTCAGGGACGGTGCTTTTATTTTATTTTATTTTTTAATTTTATTTATTTATTCGTGAGAGAAACACAGAGACAGAGACATAGGCAGAGAAGCAGGGTCCCTGCTGGGAGCCAATGCAGGACTGGATCCACCCTGGGATCATGACCTGAGCCAATGGCAGATGCTCAACCACTGAGCCACCCAGGTGCCCGGGACTGGTGCTTTTAAATGTCTTATTTGTTCCTAGTAGCACCTATGCTAGGTATATGCGGTTATCTCAGTCTCCCAAATGCAGCAGAAAAGGACCAGAGAGATCAGCTGATCTGTCCAAAGTCACATTGCTAGTAGGTGCTGCAGCTGAGATTTGAACTTACCTTTATGAATGAAGGTATCTTCTTTTTCCATGAGCATCAGAGGCGTATGTATGGCTAGTTTTAATCGCTAGAATCTGAAAACTAAAGTAACTCAAAAGTGGCATGGGCCCACTGGTAACAATTAGTAGCTCAGGGTAACGAACTGCCGGGTTATGTTTTATGCCTCTTCCCTTCCAGCCCATTGTTTGCTCCGTTGCTGGAGAACTTCCTCATGGGGCACTGTGTCTCCTTAGGGCACAGTTGTCTCAGAGTTACTGAAGCAGGAGGCCTGTGTTTGTTGCTCTGAATCAGTAGAGGGTGGCAGAGAACAGCAAAAAAAAAACAAAACCAAAAACAAAAACACTTTTTTTTTTAAAAAAGATTACAGAACATGTACCATGCACTGAATGACTTGCAAACAGAGAAATTTGATCCTTACGACAACCATATGAGATAGGTTTTTATTCCAGTTTTATTATGAGGAACTTGAGGTTCAGAACATTTAAGTTTTAGAATTTCACATATCTAGTAAGTGGTAGAGCTGGGTTAGCATTCCTGGTGTTTCTGACCTTACAGCTATGTTCTTAACTAGGATGCTGAATTGCCTGTTCACACAAAACCTCTGCCCAGACAAAAACTTTTCCCATCCCATCTCTACTCTTATGCCATCTGGAATAGGTGGTTGCCGCATGGAGTAGCTGTAAGGGGATGTATGGCTGTGAATAGTTGGCCATGGGGTGTCTTGTCTTACTGGGTTAAGTCTTCTCATAGGTATCACTGAAGGATACCTGGTCCCAAAGAAGATTGGATGTGGCCAAATGTTAACACTGTTGTATGGGGCTGGAAAAAAAATGAGCAGTTTTTCCAGTGGTCTAAGGATTCTTTTTTTTTTTTAAAGACGTATTTATTTTATTAACTCTTTGGCTGTCACATAGTCCAAATACCCATCCAATTTTATTTGGCTTTTGGCTTTGTTTATGGTAGTTGTTCCCAAATAGAAGTTTTAAGTCTTCATGGACTAACGTTTGTCTATTGTGGCTAATGGGTTTTTGGTCATTTTAGAAAGTGCTTTCCACTCCAAGATTAATTTTTTAAAATGAGAAAAAAAATCCACCCATAATTTCTTTTGTAAATGGAAGAAATGTACAATCAAATATTTCTTCCATCTGGAGTAATTTTGAGTGTAAGGAGTTATGGAAGTAGGGATCAAGCTTAATAATGCAGTTTTCCCAAAAAAAAAAAAAAATAATCAGTTTTCCCTAATGGCTAGCACATTGTTCCGAGTAATAAATACTGAATCAACCATCATTTTTTTACTTCTATAGTTAGCTATCTTGATGGAAACCAGTAACTTATCTTTAATTATTGATGAGACTCCTTTAATGAATTTGTTTGTAGCAGATTGAAGTTGATTTGAATAAAATGTATATTCAGGCCTAGCATGGCTCCATTATATTAAGTAGAGAATTTTCGTTGCAGAATTTGAGAAAAAGAACCAAGAGCTCTGTATTCATGCTGTCATGCATATCTTCTTAATTTATAAGTAATTAGATTTTGTGACTAAGTGACATTCTGCCAATTTTTTTGTCAGTCAGTTTCATTTCACAATTCTGTTCATGCATTTATGAAATGATTGTCAAATTACCAAAACATATGTAAATGAAGTGAACCTGCAATAAGCAGGAGGAATATAATCTATTCAAAACATCCAAGCCAGAAAATACAAGAAAAAACCCACAAAAAATCCAGGCTATCACATTGGAATTGAGAACTAAGAAGTATTAAAATGTTTCAAATTGTACCGAAAAAGACTTTAAATTTATAGTTAGCGAGTGAATCAGTTAGGTTAGTTGATAATGATTTCTATTTGTGAATTTCTTTTATTTAAAATTTCTTTTAATGTGCTGTCTTAAAATGTTCTAAAGAATTTGAAAGCAACATTATAAAATTCTGTCTTCAAAAACAAGTATTATTTTATTGTTTCAGCCTAGGAGAAATAATGACTATTTAAAGTCCATTTGGAATGAACAGAGGATGTTTGGGGGAAAAAAAAATCTCAAAAGGTTTCAACATAAAAACAAAAACAAAGAAAAAAACCTTTCCCTTTGGGAGAAAATAAAACCTGAAATAATAATAAATTTGGCATTTTAGATATGACATTTTCCCTTTCTCAGAATAGCGTAAAATTTATAGTCTCATGCTTGGATTCTACTTCAGTTTTCAGAAATTAATTAGAGCTAAATGGAACCAAAATCAGAATTGCTTAAATGAACAAAATACAAATTTTAAATGAAGCAAGTGTCAAGTATGTATGAGAATTTTCGACTTCATAAGTAGGAGTGTGGGCATTTGATTTTATCAGAACTGTGCACAACTGAGCCTATCTGTGATTGTGTGGCACATATTGATATCAGCTGGCTCTGTTTACTTAGTGCGATCTTCACAGTACTCCTTATTTCCCAGAGTGAATATGTGCCAGTTGGTGTGACCATTCAGGACAGTCAACCAGAAGTGCTCTTTCCCTTCTCACATACTCACTTGAATGGGGGTGGTGGTTCTGGGATAGAATCTGGTAGCTGACCTGATAGATGATAGAGACTATGGCCAGCAGTGGTTTTATGTAGAACTCTGCTAGATCACCTTAGAGATTGGTGATATTAAACAGCTTATCTTTACAAATTTTGTACTTTGGTTGCATTCCATATTTAAATTTCAATCATTAAACAGTCTTAGAACCTGAAACTAAAATTGGACGTGGTGTTGATGCTATTGGGATGACATGATGGAAATGAACACTTACAAAAATACGTTTTTTTATTGATTCTAAAATTGATCTGGATAGGTACCGTAGTAGCATTTGAGATTAGATGGAATGCAGTAATTTTTTTGAATCAAAATTTCATAGAACTTTTGGTTTGCATATTAATCATCATTTGGAAAAAGAAACATCAATATCATGTCTCTCTTCCAATTGTAGTAGATTTGCATCTTCATCTCTACCTGGGACTCTGTACTCTTCCAGATTCTTTTTCCACTTCAGCCTCTCTTTCTTGAGTCTTTGTTCTTCCATTCTTCGTAAATCTCTGAGTCCATTGGTTTTTTTTTTTTAATTTTATTTATTTATCAGAGAGAGAGACAGAGACAGAGAACGAGTATGAGCAAGGGGAGGGGCAGAGGGAGAGAGAGAATCTTGTGCAGACTATGCAGGGCTTGATTTCACCATCCTGAGACCATGACCTGAGCCGAAACCAAGAGTTGGGCACTCAACCGACTGAGCCACCCAGGCGCCCCATGAGTCCAGTGGTTCTTAACACAGTTGTATACTAGAATCACCAGGGGAGCTTTTAAAAATGATTGGTATCTGGCCCAGGTTGAAAACAATTGCCTTAGCCTGTGAAATATACCTTTACCTCTTTTTTGCTCATAGGTCCCTGTCTAGTATTGTCTAGATGCCTCCCCATCTCCTGCATGATTGTCTAGAGTGGGCAGCTCTCATAGTCTTTACCTCCTCACCTTTTGATCATGTTCAGCCCATGTAATGAGGCTTCCTCCTTTCATCACTTGACTGAAGTGCCGTTGCTGATGTCACCCGTCATCTCTTGCTTGCCACTGACTTCTTCCTTATTGTACTGTGTATTTCTGTTGTATTTTGCGCACTCTTGCCCATTCCTTGTTGTAAAACTCTCCTTCCCATTCTTTCCAGGATTTGAACTTTCCCCATGTTCCTCCTCATACCTCTTTCACTGGTGCTTAAAAACTCAAGATTCTCTGTCCATCTCTTAGAGATACCTGTGTCCCCAAAATAAATGAGCTAGGGGAAAGAGAGAGAGAGAGGCAAATCAAGAAACAGACTCTTAACTATAGAGAACCAACCGATGGTTACCAGAGGGGAGGTGGGTGGGAGCTGGATGAAATAGGTGATGGGGGTTAAGGAGTGCACTTGTGATGAACACTAGGTGTTGTGTGGGAGTGTTGAATCACTATATTGTACACCTGAAACAAGTATGTATGGTAACTAACTGGAATTTCAATAAAAACTTAAAAGATAACTGTTTTCTGCCACTTTTGCATATTCATCTTCAGAGAGCTTATGCATCTCAATAGCTCTCTTACTGTGCTAACGATTTCTTGCTTATTCCCATCAGTATCAGAATCTTGTTTCCAACTTCCCATGCAACATATCTACTTGGATAACCTATGAACTTGACCAAAATGGAATTTATTTTTCTGCAAAGTTGTTTAGCCATCCACCCCATTTTCTATGTTAGAATCTGGGAGTCATCTTTTTTTCTTTTTCTCCCTCTGTATACAGTCCACTAATTAAGGGCTGCAAATTTTATGTCATAACTATTTCTCAGCATTTGTCTTTTTCTCTCAAGACCACTGGGGTGCTCCCTAGCTCAGGACGTTATCCTCATGTGGATGCTGCAGGGTCTCCTGACTGGTCTCCTTGTCTCTGGGCTTGTCCCTCTCCAACTGCTCCTTCCTAGTCGCCAGAGGGACTCATCTAAGATGCAGATCTGAACTGTCACCGCTCTGCCTATATATCACCAGCATTGCTCTCCTTTCCTCTCACCTCTACTGCCCTTATTTTTCTGGATTCTCAGCTGGTGCCCTCTTGCCCAGAAGACCTTACCAGGTCTTCCAGACCACTTGCTGTGCTTGCTTTCCCTTTAATCCTGCCCTTTGCTCCTGACCTGCTCTTCACTGGCCTTTGGCAAAAGTCCCAAGGCTCCCTAAATCTTACTTTCTGACCTAGCTAATTCACTTACTGTCCTCAGAACTGTCACATCCTTGTTTATTGCCATTCATTCAGCCTCAGGCTCTGCTTCCTATTCGATGCCTTACTCCTTCTGTGCACTCCAACTGGGTGTAATCTTGTTTTCTGTTTCATTAGGAGATGCAATGAGTTGCAATTAGAGAAAGCCCTAGTCATGGTGCCAGACCTGATTCCTAGTTCGTGTGAGGGGACTCGTGAGATTTTAGCTAAGTAATTTATTTGATTTTCAGTTTTCTCATCTATGAAATGGTAATGATGATAAAACATCACTGGCTAGGAATTTTTTTTTTTTTTGAAGGTCTCTGTGGGATAGTGTATTGAAAGCACAAAAGGAATATGTAAAGTAAAAATAATAATGATAAACATAATTCTTTATTATTAATTATATAATAATTGAAGAGAAAACCTTCATGGTAAATTATTACCCATAGCTCTAGGAACTCAACAGGAAACCAGTGAAAATCTTCCAAATGAATAAAAAAAGGATAAAGTCAGACTGAAGCCTCGTCTGTAAACCAGGCTGCCGGTCTGAAAGGAGACAAAAAGTGATCAACCAGTGTGCACTTTTAGTGTCCGTAATGCAACAAACATGGTTAGGTCTGGGCTTAGTGTGTTTTGAAATGAAAATCAGGGGTTTATACTGCAAATGCAATCCCAGTAGGAACTCCTTGTAACAAACATACATAGTTTGGGGGGAGATTATTACATTACATTATATTATATTACATTACATTACATTACATTTTTCCATGTGGCTCCTGAAGCTTCAGAGGATTAGTTTGGCTGGTCTGTTTGGAGTTGACTACTTACTTATTAGTTTTTGCAGTAGGGTATTCATGAGGATTAATGAGTGCATTAAGTAAGACTAAACCTAAGACTTTCTGAGAGCTTATTATAAAAACATTCAGTCAAAACCTCCATTCTGTGTGACTGTAATCTTTGAATTGAGTTGAATAATATGGTCTCTTATCCTGTAGGGAGAGGAGAAGATGTCACTTCATGTATACTTGGGGCTTCTGTCATGTCTTGCCTTTTCTCGGGCTGTGAAAGGGTGGTAGTTTTGCTATGTTCACCTTAAATAATACTTACACTGATTGATTTATCTATTTGTCTGTCTATGAGAGCATGTGCACACGAGAGAGAGAAAGAGAGAGAGGGAGAGAAAGCGTGTGTGAGTGCAGGAGAGAGGCAGAGAGAGAATCACAGGCAGGCTCCATGCCCAGCAGAGCCAGACTTGGGCTTGATCTCATGACCTTGAGATCATGACCTGAGCTGAAACCAAGAGTTGGATGCTTAACCAACTGAGTCACCCAGGTACCCCACATAGCCCTTAGTTTTATTTATTTACTTAAAAAAATATTTTTATTTATTCATGAAAGACACAGAAAGATTTAGAGGCACAGGGAGAGGGAGAAGCAGGCTCCCTGTGGGGAGCCTGATGTGGACTTGATCCCAGGACCCCAGGATCACAACCTGAGCCAAGGGCAGACACTCAACCTCTGAGCCACCCAGACATCCCACCCTTAGCTTTATTTTATTTTAAAAAAATTTTTTTCCAGCCCTTAGTTTTAAATTAGTTATTTGTTTTTAGTGGGAAAGAGAAGAGTGTTGATCTTAGTTATCTTGGTAATAATCTTGTACTTAGCTGGATATATTCATAAATTTGTGTAGATAGAGGAGAAAACCAACAGAAATTTGAATGTTTATTTAGTGCAGATTTTTGGTGTTTAACACCGCATGAGTTATATCGCTATATTATTAAGCATAGGATAATTGAAGAAAACCTGCTTCCTGAAAAATATTTGTCTTACTTAGGTTTTTTAGCTGAAGTGATTATAATAAACATTGTTTTATGTTGCTTACTGAAGAGGGTCAGATGAGTGTTGATAAAAATACAAACCATTTTTAAGATTAATAGCTGTACTTCATTTATATACATATATTGCATTTAAGTCCCATCAATAACTTTTACAATGAACCTGTAATTCAACCCATCCATTTTGTTTAAAAATATTAAGTAATTTCAGTTTCACTATGTTAAGGTACCATCTGCTGAATTTTTATTGTATGTATGTGCAAAGAATGTAAACTTCCATCTTTTGTAAATATTTTCTTGCAGGCTATGACTTGTCTTTTAGCTTAGCTATCTTATTATAACAGAATTTAAATTTGCACGTAACCAAATTTGTCAGTCTTTTAGTAACTTTTGGATTTTGTATCTTAGAGAACCATCAATTATTATGAAAGTAGTCCATAGTTACAGGGTAGATTGCTACTCCCTACAGTTTTTCTAGCATTTTTATTGGGCATATTTCATCTGGAATTTCTGGCATGATTTAAGGAACAGCTTATCTTTTCTCTGCTGTACTATTGTCCTATATTAAATTCCTTTGTGTACGGAGATAGGTTTTTGGACTTCAGTTTGTTTCATTAATCTGTTTATTCTTATGCCCGTACTGTGTGGTTTTAATCACCATGCAAAACTCATACTCTTCTAATTTTAAAAAGTTTACATTTTCTTTTATATGGTATAAAATGAATTTTAAATGAACAGCAAGGGATAAAATGAAAATTTCTTGACTTTCTCCCCAGAAATCTTCTGTCCCTGTTCCAGCACACAGACTTATCCATGAGTAAAAATGTATACAAATGGAATCATGCTGTATGTACTATATATTCTTTACTTTGCTTTTTAAAAATATAACAGCTTTATTGGGGTAAAATTCTCATACCATACGACTCACTCATTTAGTGTACAATTCAGTGTTTTTTTAGTATATACTTGTGCAGTCTCTAACACAATCCATTGTAAAACATTAACGCAGAAGATACCTTTTACCTATTAGTAGTCTCTCTTCACTGCTGCTGCCCCAGCCATAGGCAGACAGTTATCTGCTTCTACAGATTTGCCTGTCTGGACATTTTATAAAAACGGTTTTATGCGTATGTGGTCTTTTGTCTCTGATTTCTTTCTCTTAGCCTGTTATCAGGATACATGCATGTTATAGCATGTATCAGTACTGAATTTCTTTATTGTCAAATAATATTTCATTGTAGGGACGTACCACATTTTATTTATCCATTCATCGGTTAATGAGCATTTGGGGTAGGTTCCACTTTGGGCTATTTTGAGTACTCTTGTATATTTGTGTGAATTTATGTTTTCATTTCTTTCGGGGATATACCTAGGAGTGCAATTGCTGAATCATCTGGTAACTTACTGTTTACCGTTTGGCAAACTGCTAGCTGTCTTCTAAAGTGAGTGCACTATTGTACATTCCTCCCAGCAGGGTATGAAGAATCTGGTTTCTCCATAGCCTCACCAACACAACTTAGTATTATTCTTTTGATTATACTAATTCTAGTAGGTCTAGTAGGTTAGGTTATACTAATTCTAGTAGGTTATACTAATTCTAGTAGGTATCTCCCTATGGTTTTAATTGCCATTTCACATCACTAACGATCTTGACCATCTTTTTACATACTTATTGGCTCTTTTTGTATATCTTTTTTTGAAAAATGTTTATTCGGATACGTTGTCCTTTTTAAAATTTTTTTATTTTATTTTTTTTAAAAGATCTATCTATCTATCTATCTATCTATCTATCTATCTATCTATCTATCATCTATCTATCTATTTTAGACAGAGAGAGAGAGAGAGAGAGGCAGAGACACAGGAGGAGGGAGAAGCAGGCTCCATGCCAGGAGCCCGACATGAGACTCGATCCCGGGACTCCAGGATCGCACTCTGTGCCAAAGGCAGGCACTAAACCGCTGAGCCACCCAGGGATCCCCCTTTGTCCATTTTTTAAAACTGGATTGTCTTCTCATTTAGTTATAAGAGGTTTTTATATATTCTAGATACAAATCCTTTATCAGGTATATTATTTTCAAGTACTTCTTCCCATTCTGTGGGTTGGCTTTTCACTTTCTTGACCATGTTCTTGAAGCATAAAAGTTTTTATTTTTCTATTTGGATTTATCTTTTCTTTTTTTACTTGCACTTCTGGTGTCTTATCTACGATACCATTGCCTAATCCAAGGCCCTGTACATTTATGTCTGAGTTTTATAGTTTAAGCCCTTATATTTAAGTCTTTTATTCTAAGTGTGTAGTTTGAGGTGAAGTGTCCATCTTCATTCTTCTGTATGTGGATATAGAGTAGTCCCAGTACCATTTGATGAAAAGACTGTCAGATGCTCCTGTTACCCCAATCACTCAGGAAATTACAAGGAGCTCTGTGGCAAAAACGGAGGGTGGGGACCAAATATATATTTCTTAGTATATCACACAGCCTTACCAGACTAATACACTATCCTTATGTCCATATCACACTATCTTGGTTACTGTAACTTTGTAGTAAGTTTTGAAATTAGAAAGTGAATTTTCCAACTTTTCTTTTTTTTTAAGGTTTTATTCATTTAGAAAGGGGGGGTAGGGAGAGAGGGGCGACAGGCAGAGAGGCAGAGAATCCCAAGCAGACCCCATGCTGAGCTCAGAGCCTGATGAGGGGCTTCATCTGATGACCTGAGATCATGACCTGAGCTAAAAATCAAGAGTTGGGCACTTAGCTGACTGAGCTAGTCAGGTGCCCCTATTCTTCTTCAAGATAGTTTTGGCTGTTATAGGTGCCTTGGATTTCCCTATGATTTTGATAGGGATTGCATTGAATTCATAGATTGATTTGGGGAATATCACCACCTTAACAATATTGTCTTTTAATCCATGAATATGGGATATTTTCCCATTTACTTAGACTGGCTTTAATTTCTTTCAATAAATTTTTATTTTTAGAATATAAATTTTATATTTCCTTTGTTAAATTTATTATTTCTGCTATTACTTTTTTTAAATGGCATACTTTCTTTTTAATTAATTTTTTTTTTTTTTTTAGCGATCTCTGTACCCATCATGGGGCTGGAACTCACAACCCTGATTTCAAGAGTTGCATGCTCTTTTAACTGAGCCAGCCAGGTGCCCCTCTGCTGCTATTATTAAATGAAACTTTTTTCCTTAATTTTATTTTCAGATTATTCATTGTAATTATATAGATGTGATAATTTTTGTATATTGATCTTGTATCCTGAAAATTTATTGAACTCATTTCTGCATTTTAATAGTTTTATAGGCAGTTCCTTAGTTGTTCTATATGAGATCACATCATTTGTAAATATAGATAGTTTTACTTCATTTTCTTTTTCTTTTTTTTTTTAATATATATATTTTTTTATTTATTTATGACAGTCACACAGAGAGAGAGAGAGAGGCAGAGACACAGGCAGAGGGAGAAGCAGGCTCCATGCACCAGGAGCCCGACGTGGGATTCGATCCCGGGTCTCCAGGATCGCGCCCTGGGCCAAAGGCAGGCGCCAAACCGCTGCGCCACCCAGGGATCCCTTTACTTCATTTTCAAGAGGAGTGCCCTTTATTTCATTTTCTTGCTTAAGTGTCCTGGCCAGAACTTCCAGTAGAAAGTTGAATAGAGATAGTGAGAGTGGACATCCTATGTGATTCCTGATTTTAGAGGAAATCATTCAGTCTTTCACCAATAAATAAGGTGTTAGCTGTGGTTTTTAATAGATACTCGTTATCAGGTTGAAGTTCTGCTACACTCCTAGTTGGTTGAGTGTTTTTATTATAAAGGGGTTATGAATCTTATCCAATGCTTTTTCTGTATTTCTTGTGTCTGTTGTGTTGAATATATGTTTTTTTAGGCTTTTTTTGTGCTGTCATAATAATATTACATTGATTTTTGGTTGTTCAGCCTTGTACTCCTGGAATAAAACCCCACTTATTAATGTTAAATGATTCCTTTTGTTTGTTGCTAGGTATGGTTTAGTAGTATTTGAGGATTTTTGTGTTGTATTTATTCTAGAGATATTGGTCTGTAATTTTTTGGTGATATCTTTGTCTGATTTTGGTATCAGAGTAATATTGGCCACATAGAATGAGTTGGATAGTGTCCCTTCCTCTTCAGTTTTCTTTCTTCCTTTTTTAAAGAAAAATTTGTAAGAATTGGTATGAATTCTTTAAATACTTGGTACGGTTCACCAGCGAAGCCTATCTGGGCCTGGGGTTTTCCTTGTGGTTAAGTACTTTTGTTTACGAATTCAATCTCTCGTTAGAGTTCTTTTCATATTTTCTATTTATTCTTAAATCAGTTTAAGGATTTTGTGTCTTTCCAAGTATTTGTTCATTTCATCTAAGTTCTCTAATTTGTTGGTATATAATTGTTTGTAATATTCCTTTATAATCCTTTTTATTTTTGTTGTTGGTAATAATGACCTTCTTTCATTTCTCATTTTAGTTCTGCCTCACTTTTTAAGCAAGCTTTTTAAAGCTTTATGTTTTAGAAATTTAAAAAGATAGAGCAAAATTTTTAACAACTACATAGTATTCCATAATTAACCTATTTATGATCATTAACATTTATAAATAAAGCCTCAGTATTTTTAAAAACATATTTTGGTGTATTTTTGATAATATTGTACAGCTGAGGGGAAATTTTTACCAGTTGATTTGCTAAGTAAAAGGCATGTCATGTTTGTTATGATCAATATTAGTAATTAACAAATTGCCCTTCCTTGAGTTTGCACCAGTGTGTATGAGAATTGTTTTCAGTCTTACAAGCACTGAGAGTAATGTAACTTTTTTTATATTTACCCCTATGATTTGTGAACATTTTTGCCTTATTTTGATCTATACTCATTAATGAGATTAAAGATTTTTTTCATATATTGGCTATTTATATTTATCTAGAACTAATTTTATTTAGTTATTTAGCAATTTCTTTTTTTTTTTTTTTAAGATTTATTTATTTATGATCGACAGAGAGAGAGAGAGAGAGGCAGAGACACAGGAGGAGGGAGAAGCAGGCTCCATGCCGGGAGCCTGATGTGGGACTTGATCCCGGGACTCCAGGATCACGCCCTGGGCCAAAGGCAGGCGCTAAACCGCTGAGCCACCCAGGGATCCCTAGAACTAATTTTAAATCCATTACTCTTTTTTATTGGGTTATTGATTTTAACACGATTTGTTATATTAAGGAAATTAGACTTTGTTAAATGACTTCTAAATGTGTTTTCCCTGTTTATAGTATCTTTTAACTCATTGGATATTTTTGTTCTAGAAGTTTTCTATTTTCATGTGGTTAGATTTATCTACCTTTTCCCTTTCTGGCTGTGGCTTGTATCAAGTTCATGTTCTTAACTACTGTTCATTGCTGGCTCTATGTTTTTAAGCTCTGTTAGCTCTGAAGAAACAGATATGCTTGGTTTACCTTACTGATGGCTTCTATTGTAAAAATTCATAGAGAATAGGAAAAGTAGTATCAGATAGGATTGGCCAGATAATCAGATTGTGGTGTTGGGACATAGAGAGTCTGGGAATTAATCCACAGATCACTTCTCTGCAGGTAAATGAATATCCAGAAATTGTCTCCTTGGAATGAACTCAAGAAAATATTTGAAAAAGACACCACCACTTCAGAGGCCTCGGAGAATGGCTGAAACATGTGGGATGTTGATGGATGAAGATGTTGTCGTATAGGGGGCATAGGGCAAGGCATTCCTGGAAGGAGGGGTATATGAACAAAGACAACAAATGAACAAAGAGAATGCTGGTTCCCTGGATTTCTGGGTCTGATTTAAGAGGATTAAGGATGAGGAAAGGTCAGTTAGTGTCCAGAATTCTTGAGAGGGTGTTTGGACTTTATTTGATAACCAGTAGGGAACTACTGAAAGATTGAGAGTTCAGCATTCATTTAAAAAATATTCATTTGTGTCAGGCACTGTTCTAGGCACTTAGGGATATATCAATTTGCAAAGTAAACAAGAAAAAAAAATTGTTCCTCCTGTGTAACTTATGTTCTTGTGGGGGAAAATGATCGATAATCATTATGCACGGTAAGTATATTATATAGTGTGTTAGGTAATGTATGCTATTGAAACATTAAATAGAGCAGAATCAAAGGGAGTTGTGTTGTGTGTGTGGGAGAGGTGGGAAAAGGCATGGTTGTGATTTTAAATGGGTAGTCAAGGTAGGCTTCAGTGAGAAGGTGGCACATGATGGAATCTGGTAGTACATTAGAGAGAACAGTCTAGGAAGCCAGGTTCTTTGGTATTGAATGGAGGGAGGGGATGGAGAGTCTGGAGGCAGGGAGCCCACCTGTATGAACTGATTCAGATGCTTCAGTTGGAAGTGGAATTTCTTTTCTACTTGGTTGTGTATCCTTGTACCTTAGCAAAGAAGTCCAATAGTTAACTAGCTTGATAAGCTCTACTTTTTTTTTTCTTTTTTTTTTTTTAGGTTTAGGAGAGATACAGTTTCTAAACTGTTATTCTTTACTACCAGTAGTCCAGTGTTTCTTTAAGTATATTCCTGAACTATCCACATCAGAATCACTTGGGATGCAAGTTAAGACTGTAGATGCCTGGGGCCCTGCCCTACCTAGATTAATCTTGCAGGTAGACTGCGGTAATGATTAACACAAGCTTAAGGTAGTCTGTTTGGGTTCAAATCCTAAATCTGTCTCTTACTTGGCTCAGTGATCTTGGGCAAGATATGTAACCTTTCTGTGCCTCAGTTTCCTGATCTGGGAATAACGATCATGGTAATGATAATATCTATTTCATAGTGCTGTGAGGATCAAATACATTAATTTATGTGAAGTGTTTAGAACACTGCTTATTACATAGTAAGCATTTAGTTTTCGATATAATTATTTTTATTTTTACTGAATTGTAATCCCTGAAGTTGGGGCAAGTCATCTTCATTTTCAGTAGTCACCTTGGGTGGCTCATTTGCCCATGTTCCTCAGGATATAATGTTTTTTTTTTCCCCCAGGATATAATGTTAATACTTCCAAAGCTATAAAAATATGTATGGTGATTGTTAAAATATGAGTCAATGCTTTAATTTTCTAGATGGAGTGATTTATTAGCAACAATTTCCATTGTTTACTGGGTGTCTATGCTCAGCATGTTCTAGGCTGTTTGCAGCAACCCTGTGGAGATAGGTAGATATTAGCCCACTTTTACAGATGAGAAAAACTAAGATTTATGCTGATGAATAAATTTGCCAAAGATGAGGAAGCCAGTGAGCTGTGGAATTGTCACTAATGTCCCACTCTGCCTAACTTCAGACCACTTGCTCCATCCATGACATCATCTTCTAGTTATTAAGCACTTTTATCTTGAGAATGTATACTTTAGACTCGGATGCATTTGTGTTGGTTCCTCCCTGCTGTCATACTGGAGATAAATCTCATTGGGCATGCTGTATTTGTGGTAGATGAGTTGCATCATTTCTAGATGATTGAGAACTTAAAAAAACAATTTGTCTTTACAAGATGTGCTAGAAGCTTTTCCATTTGCAAGTTTCGCATGTCACAACTCATTACGGAGGTGTTTTTCTGCACCCCTGGTAAAACCAGCATGTCCTATGTGGTAGCCAGCCTCCAGGATGGTTTCCGGTGATCCTGGTATTCAGTTTTTGTATAGTCATCTCCCAGATGGTACCAGGTTTAGCATATGGCAGAAATGATGATATGTGATGGCCCTTCTAAGATTAGGTTGTAAAAGACTTGGGGCTTCTCTTTCTCTCTCAGTCTTTCTCCATCTCTTGGTCTGGGGGAAGCTGGCTGCCATGTTGTGAGTGGCTTTGTGGAGAAGCCCATGTGGGGAGGAACCAAAGTCTCCGGATGGCAGCTGTGGGAGAGAGCTTGGGAGCCTTTCCTCCAGCCTGTAAGGGCCTGGGAGGTTGCAGCCCTGACCAATGCCTTGCCTGTGATACCCTGAGTCAGAAGCAACCAGCTAAGCTGCTTCCAGATACCTGGCCTTCCCAACCTGTGACTAACAAATGGTTGATGTTTTAAGCTGCTGAATTTTGGAATAATTGTTAAAAAGCCTTAGATAATTTTTAGTCTGAAGTTCTGAGTTATTCATTCCCAACATCCTGGAGCCTCTCAGCTGTCACACACACATTCACACGCACATATTTCACTTAGTTGTCTAATTTACTTCTACTTTATGTTTATTTGTTATCTAGATCATCTCTGCTTTCTTTCTTTCTCCCCAAATAGGTTGTTGACTGGCTTCCTGGTGCTTAGATGCATATAATAGAAAGTATATCGTTGTAAAACTCAGCACAGCACTCAGTAGACAGCTGGCTAGCCGCCTGGAAGGAGGTGACTCGTACCTATTTCTGAGATGCCACATGGTGAACCGTCCTTTACCCAGCAGCCAGAAGGAGCCCTGATTGAGGCAGTTTGTCAGTGAAGCAGCTTCTAGTTTCTGTTGTGAAAACTCTCTTGGTTTTTAGATGGAAGTGCTGAAGGCATCGCATTGTCTTCTTGCTTTTCTCTCTGCTGGTTCTTAAGCAGCAGAGTAAACTCTATAAAGGGAAGTCAGTTGGAACAGTATTTCTGTTTTTGTTTAAAAGTAAGAGAATGTGGCAGGCAGAGAAAAATCGCTAGGGCTCGGATCAGCTTATTTAAAGCAATCGTCTTCCTATCAAGACAAGTGTTACCATGGTGTCTGGTCTTTCCCAGCCTGTTTTTGTGTGGCATTATGCCTCTGTGCAGTGACTGCCTTTATTTAAGTTCCACCTCTCAAAATTTGGAGGCCAGATTTCCAGAGGATTATCTCCCTAAATCAAATCCTCTTATGGAGAATCTAAATTTGAATTGCTCTCTCAGTTTTGATCAACATGCTGGTTCAATGTTTAGAACCCTACTTAATGGAGATGCTGGGGCCTCCCTTGCCTCCTTAGAGACCCGCAGGAAGCGGTAAGGCTGCCAGTATTAATTGCATCATTGGGCTGTGGTGGGTCTGCCGTCTTGCTAGGCTGTTTCCACTGAATTTTGCCAGGAAACAAGACTTTGAGGATCAAGTGTAGGCCTCAGACTTGGTGCCCTACATCCGTATTGAATAGATTGCCTGTTTCTATTTAGTTTTAGAAAGATGTCAGACCACTAGCCAGTCTGCCAGCCAACTTCACCTGTGATGGAAGATCTTTGAAGATGAAAGTACTCCATAAATTTGTAGCATTGTTGGCTAGGAAGCTGATATTCATACCACTTTGTTTTTGTTTTTTAAATACATGAGGGGAATTTATCTAGACTGCTCAGGTGATTGTTTACTTTGCATTCATAATGGAGCTTGGTAATTAAGTCACTTCTTTTATCATGAGCTCAGACCTGCCCTGGAAACTATATATAAGCATGCTTTCTGTGGCGGGCCTTCAGATATTTACGAAGCCTTGATAACAGCCTAAGCAGCTGAATTTCAGTGCCCTGGGTGTTTTCCCCTGGACAGAATAGCAGAGTAGGTGAAACGTGTTTGTGTGTTTGTTTTTTAATTTAAATTAATAGATTATTTTTTGGTGCAGTCCTAGGTTTAGAAAAATTGAGCAGATAGTGCAGAGTTCCCCTGTCCACCCTCCCTTCCAGTTTCCCTGATTATTAAACATCTTACATTTGTGTGCTTACATGTTCTAATTGATTAACTGATATTGATACGTTATTAGTAACTAAAGCCCACAGTTTACGTTAGGGTTCAGTGTGTTGTGCAGTTCAGTGGGTTTGGACAAATGCCTTCTGTCCTGTACCCACCGTTCTAGCAGCGTGCAGAGTAGTGTGGCTGCTCTGATGATCCTCTGCGCTTGCCTGTGTATCCCTGCCTCCTCCTGAGCCCCTGGCATCCACTGATCTTTTGACTGCGTCCCTAGTTTTGGCTTCTCCAGACTATGATGCACTTGGAGCCATACAGTCTGTAGTATCTTCAGACTGGGTGTTTTCGCTAAGCGATGTGTATTTCAGGTCCCTCCATGTCTTCTCGTGGCTTAATAGTTAATTTCTTTTTATTGCTGAATAATACTCCAGTGTCTGGATGTACCACAGTTTATCCACTCACCTATTGATGGACATCTTGATTGCTTACAGTTTTGGGCAGCTGTGAGTAAAGCTTCTATAAACATCTGTGTGCAGGTTTTTTTTTTATTATTTAAACAAAATTTTTAAAATTTAAATTCAGCTTGCCAACATATAGTATAACACCCAGTGTTCATCCATCCCATCAAGTGCCCTCCTTCCTTAGGGCCCATCACCCAGTCACCCCATCCCTCTACCCTCCTCTCCTTCCGCAACCCTTTGCTTGTTTTCCAGAGTTAGAAGTCTCTCATTTTTTGTCTTCCTCTCTAATTTTTTCCCCCAGTTTCCCCCCCTTCCCTTATAGTCCCTTTCACTATTTCTTATATTCCTCTTATGAGTGAAACCATATGATGATTATCTTTTGTGTGCAGATTTTTTGTGTGGACCTAAGTTTTCACTCTGTCCAGGTAAATACCAAGGGACATGATTGCATGATCTGAAACAGGTTATTGGCCTGGTGATGATGCACTCTTGTTCCCTAGTGACTGTTCCCTTGCTGACAGTGGCCTCCCTACTGTGACAGTGAACCAGGCTACCTCTGCCAGGGGCTTCTTTCTTTTCATCGGGAACATTTCCTGAACAAGTGTGGACACAGAGGTCCTGCTTGTGTTCTTAGGAACGAATATTTAAAATGTTTAAGAGCAAATACTCCTTACTCATGGTTCTGTGCTCCCATCTCTGCCCCTATTGTTCCAATTTGAACTTTGTATTTTAGTCTTTTGATAGTAATTTAAAGTGTGAATGACTAATGACTATCTCAACCCTTAAAATTATATGATCTTTTTTTTATTTGTCACATTTTTTTAAATAATAAATTTATTTTTTATTGGTGTTCAATTTGCCAACATACAGAATAACACCCAGTGCTCATCCCGTCAAGTGCCCCCCTCAGTGTCCGTCACCCATTCACCCACCCCCCGCCCTCCTCCCCTTCCACCACCCTTAGTTCGTTTCCCAGAGTTAGGAGTCTTCATGTTCTGTCTCCCTTTCTGATATTTCCTACCCATTTCTTCTCTCTTCCCTTCTATTCCCTTTCACTATTATTTATATTCCCCAAATGAATGAGAACATATAATGTTTGTCCTTCTCCGACTGACTTACTTCACTCAGCATAATACCCTCCAGTTCCATCCACGTCGAAGCAAATGGTGGGTATTTGTCATTTCTAATGGCTGAGGAATATTCCATTGTATACATAAACCACATCTTCTTTATATGATCTTTTTTATTGTGATAATATGTATCTATGGAGATCCCTGGGTTTAGCGCCTGCCTTCATTCAGCCCAGGGTGTGATCCTGGAGTTCCAGGATCGAGTCCCAGGTCGGGCTCCCTGCATGGACCCTGCTTCTCCCTCCGCCTGTGTCTCTGCCCCCCGCCCCCCCCCCCCACGGTGTATCTCTCATGAATAAATAAATAAAATCTTTAAAAACAAATATATCTAACACAAAATTTGTGATTTCTGTTAACCATTTTTAAGTGTACGGTTCTGCAGCACTAATTACATCCATATTGCTGTGCAGCCATCACAGTGTTTTCCAAAACTTTTTCATCCAGGGATAGGGTCATTTTAAAAGAGAAACTTTAAAAATCCATCTGAAGCTCTGTTTGGCAAAATATTTTTATCATTCAGCTTCTAATTTTGCTGCAGTAAAGACCTCCAAATCTCAGTAGCTGTCAACAATCTTTATATCCCCCTTATGTTAAATATATATCATTTTTGTTTGGCTGGAGCTGAGTCACATGGCCACATCTGACTCCAGGGGAAGTTAGGAAATGTAGTCTCTGTGTGTGTGCAGGAATAAGGAAATTTGTTCAGTGATTATTTAGTAATCTTAGCTGTATTGAGTACAATTATTAAATTACACATGTAGCTCTTTATTTTGATATTTCACGGACAAAAGAACAGAAATTGCATGATTTCATAGTTCTGGATACTTCTCAGGAAGGCATTTCTCTACTCAGTGCTCCTTTCTCATTGCACCTTGAATTATCCTGTCCTTTTACCACTGAGAGAGCTAAATGGAATAAATAAAATTGTATGCTGCTTTGATAAATACCTGTTTGGTAATGACTTTTTCTAAAACTCATTTTCTAAACTCAAACAATTCCTACTGACTCAGGAAAATCAGTAGGAAACCTTAACAACAGTAAGTATGGTTGTTATTAAATGAGATATTTAAAAAAATCCCTAGTTGGCCCTAGTCTTGTATCAGAAGACTGGCTTATTTTAGAAGCCTTCTGGCTACTGATTTCCTTTCAAGATAATGGGCTTTTCTTGAGTTAACACTGGTATTCGAATGTTGCCTTTAAAAAGGAAAATATGTGAATTTGACTTTTCTTAACCAGAGTAGCAGGTTGGGCTAGAAATGCTACAGGTTTTATTTTATGTTTATTAATTTGTTGATGTATTTTTTTGCTGAGTGCTTTTATAATGGTCGATCCATCGGATATACGTAATTAATCTAAGCTAGAAGCAAGCTCAGCTGCCTGAATGTGCCTTGGTAATAGGGTATTTTGAGCATGTTGGTATGCCTCAGCTTGCTGATGATTGAAGTTCGTACTCAAATATTAATTTTCAGTAAGTGCCTACTGTTCTCAAGCAACTTTCATTCCCTTAAGGAGAAGTGTTTCCATTGAGCCTCTCTCTGGTTGCTGAGAATAGCTGCGTAAGCATTGTAGAAGTTTTTTCCAAATTAAAATTTGATCCACTGTTCATTTATTTCTTTTAGGGTTCTGGCAGTCTGTGTTTATGGACCCCTACAGAGCTTTCTTTAAACTCTGTCAGCAAATCGGAAACATTTAGCTCGGGTGCAAAACCTCTTTATCTTCCAGTATTCTGACCATGGAGACCACTGCGCTCTTACAATACATGCTTAGTACTTACTTACTTACTCTAAGATGGAATGGCCTTTCATTCCCTTATTACTGAGCCATTGTTCTAGACTGTTTATACCATTGTAATTCCAGACTCGAAGTAATTCTATTGAAAAGGCCGGGCAGGTGTACACCCTGCTGTGACATAGCCAACTTTGTCTTCTGTCCGAGCTTGCTTGCTCTGTGCACTGTTAGAATAGCAGCAAAACAAAAATCATCACCAAAAAACCAAAACCCCTTTGGCTACAAAATCTCTTATATTTAAAAAAAATGTATATTTAGAAAATGCTAGGGCCATGTAGAGTGACAAGTGTTTAGAATATGTTCAACCTTTTAAAGTTTTTTAAAAAGATTTTATTTATTTATTTATTTATTTATTTATTTAAAAGATTTTATTTATTCATGAGACACGCACACACGCACACACACACACACACACACACACACAGAGGCAGAGGCACAGGCAGAGGGAGAAGCAGGCTCCACGCAGGGAGTCCGACATGGGACTCGATCCCCGGTCTCCAGGATCACGCCCTGTGCTGAAGGGGGCTCTAAACTGCTGAGCCACTGGGGCTGCCCCAGCCTTTTTTTTTTTTTTTTTAATATTTAAGAGAGAGAGCAAGAGAGCACAAGCAGAGGGAGTGGCAGCAGAGGGAGAGGGAGAAGCAGCTCTCCGCTGAGCAGAGAGCCAGATGCAGGACTCGATTCCAGGACCAGGGATCGTGGCCTGAGCTAAAGGCAGATGCTCAACTGCTGAGCCACTCAGGTGCTTTTTATCCTAATGATTTATCCTAAGGCAAACTTAGCAGCTGCTGTCTGAAGCAAGCTTCAGTAAACACCTGAAGTTGTCCAAAGGGCAGAGTCTGGGCCCCACCCAGACCATTCTAAGTCAGAATCTGTAGCTTAACATGGTCCCCAGGTGGTTTGTGAACATAGTAAAGTTTGAGAAACACTGGTTGGAGACCTTTTACCTGAGCCTGTCATCACGGAAACCACCAATCATCATGAGGGGCCATAAAACCTTTGCTCAAACTGTATTTATAAACTGAAAAGCCTGTACATCAGAAATGAATTATCTGGATACATGATGCACGTTGAGCTATTTTCTATTGTTCTCTGGTGTGCTAGCGAAACCTCTCCAGGCTAAGAACAGTAGTGGCAGCAACACGTCCTGAATGGATGAGAGGTGACCTCATTGAAAGAGTGAGACCAAAAAAAAAAAAAAAAAAAAAGAGTGAGACCTTTTTTTGTACATTTTTGAGTCCAATTTCTGACTCCTTTGTGATAGAAAATTCAGGTATGCTTAAGATTTCTCAACAGGTTATGGTGTTCCCAGGGAAGGGCTCACCCACAACATATGTTTGGAAATAGGTTGGAAGAGGAAATAAAGTCTCACTGGCACTGTAAATGTAACTCTTGCTCTTTTCATATGTCAGAAAACATTTCTTAGGAAGAAAGAAAAAGGTCCCTGGCTTGTCTGTCGGACACCAAACTTCAATTTCAGTTATTTTGAGAGAGCAGAAAAGTGTTCACGTAGAATATTAGGAGCTCCTGCTACGTGAGAATTTCTTTGCGAGGCAGTGGGTCAAAGACATGGATTTGTACTTTATAGGAACTTGTTTATCACTTAGAGTGTTTGCTTTTAGGTCTTGATAATTTGAATATGTTTGCTAATGTATGCATTTTTTTTCTGGAGAGGAGGTGTCAGAGAGGATAGTGTTTTCTTATACTATGCTACAGCCAACTTTTTCCCTCTTGGGGTCAAAAAGTAAAGGGGGAGAGTAATAGCATTTCCATAGGGGAGTATATTTCCTAAAATTCTCCTGTGGTTTCCAATCTGAGGGCTGACTCCCCCCACTGAGGGCTAACATATGTAAAAAGAGAGTCGAATGATTTAGTTTAGAATTGAAGGCCCTTCCTCATTTGGGGACCAATCCCTGAGCTGCCTTCTGTGTCTCTCCATCACCAACACTACAAATGCACAAGCCCTACCTTGTCTCCACTGAGTCCTACCCATTTCTTCCCTCCACTGGCCTCTGCTTCCCTTTATTGTCTGGCACTATTGCTGTGGCTAAAATGTCTTTGAAAAACCACAGGACACCAGGTCCAGTGATTTCTTGGTAGATCTCTGTAGCATTTAGGCTTGTCCACTCTCCTCCTATTGTCCTTGTGATATTGCTCCCTGGAGTTTTCCTTCCATGCCTTTTGCTTCCACCAAGCATTTGAGTCAGACTACCCAAGTCCGAAACCAACCTTCACCACTTACTAGCTTTGTGCCTGGGGGAGTTAATTAACTTCCGTGTGTCTTAGTTTTCCCATCTGTAAAATGGGAGTCAAGAAAAAAACTCCTGTACCATAGGGTTGGTATGAAGGGCAAAGAAGAGTTTCTGGCACATATATAGTAAAGGTTTCTAGGGATGAGTTATAACGTCATTTCTGCCATCATCATCGTCATCATCATCATCACCACCACCATCATCACCATCATCAAAGAGCATTTCTTGCCATTTTCAGCCTCTTTGACCTGTTTCCCAGTTGCAGGTGTTCTTGCCTTTTTTCTTACATTCATTGGGCTGCTCTTCTCTGAGTTTTTCCTTGACAGTCGTGGGATTCCCACATTGATCTCTTTAGCCCTGACCTTTTTCTGAGCCCCAGACTCTAATGGCTTACATTCAGAAATCTCCTGAGCTTTACAAGCCAAAGTGCCAAAATGGAATTCATTCTCTGGTTATCTGAAGCCTCCCCTCCCTCGTTCCATGGCTCTTCTTTTGTCACCATCTCAATGCAGCCCCCAAATCTCACAACTCCTGCTGGGAAGTCATAGAGTTTGGTCTTTTCCCTTGCACTCCGGTCAGTCATCCATTTGGATTGCAGGCTCTGTTTATGATCCCTCTGTGGGTGTCTTGCAATACGTCTCTCCTTTTCTGTTCTCACTGTTGTTCCCTGGAACGTACGCTTTGTATTAGTTTGTTTAGGTGGCCATAGCCTAACAAAGTTTGGCATACCTCCACCTGCGTGGCTTAAACAGCAGAGATTTATTTTCTCACCAGAGACTGGAAGGGCAGGATCAAAGTGCCCGCAGAGTTGATTTCTGGTGAGGTCTCTCTCTTGGGCTTGCAGATGGCTGTCTTTTTGCCGTGTCCTTATATGAGCTTTCCTCTGCACATAGGAACTTTCCTGGTGTCTTGGCCTCTTCTTATAAGGATACTGTTCCTATCAGATTAGGGCCCTATGACTTCATTTAACCTTAATTAGTTCCTTCCAGGCCCAATATCCAAGATACTATTAGATTGGAGATTATGGCTTGAACATAGGAATTTTGTGTGGGACACGATTAATTTCATAACACCCTTGGTGCTGCTGATGGTCTCCCTGAGTCCCATCTTCCCTCTGAAATTCATCTTCATATGGGGGCAGGAACGAATGATCCTTCTAAAGTACAGCTCTGACCATCTCCCTCTTCACTGCTAATAACTTGAGATGGTTCCCCATTGCTTTGATGCAGTATGAGGAGGATTACTGCTAGGAGACTTTTGGGCACTGTCTTTTATTTCTCAGTTCCCTGCATTCCCTCATATGCATATGGGAGATAACAACCTAGGCATGTTGCTGTAAGGATGAAATAAATGCAAACTGATAGTTGTTTTATTGTTATTAAAAATCGTTCACATTCCTCGGCCTGCCATTTATTATTCTTTTTTAAGATTTCATTTATTTATTCATGAGAGACACAGAGAGAGGCAGAGACAGAGGCAGAAGGAGAAGCAGGTTCCCCTGAAGGAACCCCATGCAGGACTTGATCCTGGACCTTGGGATCACAGCCTGAACTGAAGGCAGGTGCTCAGCTGCTGAGCCACCCAGGCGTCCCTCTCAGCCTGCCATTTAAGTTCCTCCATCACTTTATTACTTCATGCGTGGTCCTGGGCTTTTTTAGGTTCTCAGATCCCATTCCATTTTGGGTTAGGTTCCCCCCACAAATGCCCAAGCAGTTCTCAAACGGCAAGGTATCCAAGAGTTCAAGTCAGCCCTGATGCTTTCTACCCAGAGGTAGAATCAGATTCCAGGGGTGAAGGGCTCAGTCCTACAACACCATGAGTCCAGTCACTGCAACCCCCCTCCAGATGCCAGTTGCAAGCCCAGGCTGTTAGGTGTGCTTCTGACCTGGCTGGCTACGGATTGGAGGTTCCACTGACCTCCTTCGTAGGTGTGGATAATGTGCTAGAGCAGCTTACAAAACGTAGGGAACCACATACATTCATCAGTTTATTAAAGGACACAATAAAGGATCTGAGTCACCAGCTAGATGATGAGATAAATAAGGCGAGGTATGTGAGAAGGGCATGGAGCTTCCACGCTCTCTCGGAGTGTGCCACTCTCCTCAAATCCACGTGTTCGCCAGCCTGGCAGCTTTCTGAGCCAAGTCCTTTTGGGTTTTTATGGAGACCTCTTTGCATAATCCTGATTGGCTAAGGCTGCCATTATCTGATTCTAGCGCCTCCCCCCACCCCAGTGGGTGTGTTGGGGTGCGGGTGGGGCTGAAAGTTCCAAACCCTCTGATCATGTGGTTGGTCCTTTTGGCAACTAGCGGCCCCCTTGGTTGGGGTCCTAAAGTCAACCTTCATTTTTTTTTAAAGATTTATTTATTTATTTATTTATTTATTTATTTATTTATTTATTTATTTATGATAGACATAGAAAGAGAGGCAGAGACACAGGAGGAGGGAGAAGCAGGCTCCATGCCGGGAGCCTGACGTGGGACTCGATCCTGGGACTCCAGGATCGCTCCCTGGGCCAAAGGCAGGTGCTAAACCGCTGAGCCACCCAGGGATCCCCTCAACCTTCATTAATAGCAAGAGATACCGATTTCCCCTCTTTGGCTCTGTCTGAAGTGTTTGCAGGAACAGTGGCTGAAGACCAAATACACCAACCTGATCGTGTGAGGGACCAAATATAGATTTCTTATGTCACCCGGACTAGAAGGACCGTCACCTAGAGCTTGGGAGTGATGCAGACTCTGCCCTGTGATTAGATGCTCAGGTCATTTGAATGTGATGTCCTGGCTCATCATCTGATTCTTAACTATAGTCCAGCTTTCTCCTGCTACAGAAAAGACACAGGCTTTGGAGACAGATCACTCACTTCCAAACTCCGGCTACTTCACCAACTAGCTCTGTGTGGGTATGGATGCTTACAGAACCTGTCTTTGCTTTGTTGCCCATCAGAAAACTGGGCACAGTCCATAACACCCACCTCACAGAGGTCTTGAGGCTTACTTGAGAAAGTATGTAAATAATAGAATGTCTATCTCTGTGATTTTAAATTGAATTTCATATATTTTTAAAATATATATTTTTTATTTATTCACGAGAGACATACAGAGAGAGGCAGAGACACAGGCAGAGGGAGAAGCAGGCTCCATGTGGGGAGCTCGATGTGGGACTCGATCTGGGACCCTGGGATCATGACCAGAGCCAAAGGCAGATGCTCAACCACTCAGCCACCCAGGCATCCCTGAATTGCATATTTAAGTACTTTTCTTGTTCTTGGTTCATGGTACACTCTGCGTGTGTTTTGGGATCCAGGTTTGCTTAGGCGGCACTGTGGGGGAATGAAGATGGTGTTCACTGACACTCCTTCCCCTCCCGCTCACCTCCCTCCTCTCTATCCTGACTGTGGAGCAGGACCTCCTGGCGTTCCTCAGGAAGGATGGGCCCTGGCCCTGCAAAGGCTGCGATGGTGAGACTTCTTGTACGGGGGAGGGCCTGTCAGCTGCTTCCATAGAAGATGGAGAGTCCTTCCAGTTCTCAGAAGTGGCCAGGAACCAGGAAGGGCCTGGATATCCAACCTGTGACCGTAACTAAGTCCCGTTATGCCACCTGCCCTTCCATTGTTGTGAGAAGGGACCTACTCCTTTCTGCTCCTGCTCTCTAGAGGCTGCTGAATCCTGTGCAGAGTTCTTCTCAGCCATTAAAAAAATTTTTTTCAAAGCTGCAGAAAGGTTGCAAGAATAAGAATGGCAAAAACAACACTTGCCTACTCTACCCATATTATTCATTCGCTGTTAACATTTTGCCCCATCTGCTTTATCATTCTTTGTGTGTGTTTGTGTGTGTATGTGTACACACACATGATATTTTCTGAATCACGAGAGGAAGTTGCAGACGTGATGGCCCTCTACTTCTGAATCTTTTCAGTTTGTATTTCCTAAGAATAGGGATATTCTCTTACATAACCGCAGTGCAGTTTTTTTAAAAAGATTTTATTTATTTATTCATGAGAGACACAGAGAGGGAGGCAAAGACGTAGGCAGAGGGAGAAGCAGGCTCCATGTAGGAAGCCCGATGTGGGACTCAGTCCCGGGACCCCGGGATCATGACCAGAGCCAAAGGCAGATGCTCAACCACTGAACCACCTAGGCGTTCCCCCCGCCGCCCCCCAGTACAGTTTCAACTTCAGTAAATTTGATATTGATAGAATGCTTTTTTTTTTTTCCTCATCTGCCTCTGTATTCCAGTTTTTCTAACTGACCCAGTAATGTTCTTCATAGAATTTCTTTTTTCCTTTTGGTGCAGGCCTTCAACAAGACTGGCTGAGGCACATCCATCCTGGGGAGGGCAATCTGCTTTACTCAGTGTTTACCGAGTCACATGTTAATCTCATGCACAGACATCCTTGCAGATGCACCTACAATAACATCTACCCAAATCTCTGGGCATTTTGTGGTCCAGTCTGATTGACACACAACGTTAAGCATCACATATGGACTCCTGGATTCCTCTTTTCAGTGATTTATAATCCACCGCTATCCTTGATTATATTGGTGATTAAATTGCTGTATATTTGGCCAGCTGGAGCTCCTTCCAGCTGTCTGCTGTGTCATTGTGACATGTCCACAGTGTCTGGTGTCAGTGGCCTGCCTCTCCTGTTGGTAATTACGTCATCTCTCTGTGTGCCCCTCCCAGGCCTTTCCACGTAAATTGTCGTATGGGTCAGGTAGCTTTTATATCAGCCTCTACCTTAAATATTTCATAAAATTAGGGAGAACTTACCCTGATATATTTGTGTGAAGTCTTAATAAGCAGGTAGAAACTGAATATTTTTGTAATCAGTTTTTCATACTCCATTTCTATTTGTAATAACATGAGTCATCTAATGGGTTATTGTTCTGTAGTATGCATTTTACTGGCTGTACTAAATGAACTTCTGAGCTGCCCATGGACTCCCTCTGCTGGCACTACAGCACATAAACACTTTTTTTGAAAAAGATTTTATTTATTTATTCATGGGTGGGGGGAGGGAGGGAGGGAGAGAGGGGCAGGGGGAGAAGCAGGCTCCATGCAGGGAGCCTGATGTGGGACTCGATCCCGGGACCCCAAGATCACGCCCCGGGCCGAAGGCAGGTGCTAAACCACTGAGCCACCCCTGGATCCCCACGTAAACACTTTCTGAGGTTGTAGGATAGACTTCTGCCCATTTTCTTTCTTTTGGTTGGTTTGCCTCTCTCCAATTATGACACAATTATAGATCATACAGTACAAAGAGTTTTGTATTTATTTGCTGAATGTATCAAAAATATCTTTCCTTATGACATCTATGCATTTCTACATCATCATGTTCATGTTTGGATAGTTTCCTGTAATATGAATTAAATTTAGCATTTAAATAAATCAGTTTTTAGTAGGCATTTGTATTTATTTTTTCCCCATTTTATATAGCACTAAAATGAACATTCCTCATATGTGACGTATTAAGTTGAACTTGAATAGTGGATAGGAATTTGATAGGTATAAAAATATAGAGAAAAGACATTCTAGTTTGAGAAAATTGCCTAGACCAAGTTTAGGATGTTTCTGAGAAACAGGAAAATCAAGTTTGGTGGAAACATGGTGGGGCAATATTGGGAAATGGTTGGAAAGTAGGTATGGTGAACTCTTTCTAGTTCCAACCATAAGTGAAACAAAATAGAAATGTACTGGTTGAATGGGAAGCCCGGGGTAGCTGGGTCAGGGGGCTCAGATGCTGCTTCTCCATCCCTTGTTTCATGTCTTCTTTCCTCTCTTCCCGGACTTGGCAGTGGTTCTCTCATCTTTAGGCAGGAGGATAGAAGAGACCCCTGCCCTCCCCCACCCCCCCAAAGCTTAGGTTACAGGAATTCTCACTTTTGTCTATTACTCATCCAGTAAACTTCAGGGAATACCTGTTGTTGGCACTGTTTGGGTCAGACATCTACCCTTAGGCCAATCTCTGTAAGCAAGGGGGCCAGGGTACCTACCTGGGCCAGATCTAAAGCACAAGCCCAAGCCTTAAGCAAGGAGTAGGTGGGAACTCTGATAGGCTATCGCCCCACGGAACAGACGACATGGAATTCCTCAAGAGAAAGAGACAGGTCTTCACCACAATGGTGGCTGGTCTCTACCGGAACACTCCAGGGACGTCTGAAGTAGGGCATGGTCAGTGAGAGAAGAAAAGAAAAAGGCAGACAGTGCAAGTTGGAAGAACAGCTTCTGGTGGTGCCTCTTTACGTACAGCAGGAATACTTGGCAGTGACTCCTGGGAGGTGGGGCCTTGGGATTTAGGACCACGCATTTAGTGATGGGAATATGGTAAGGAAAACCAGTGAGTTCAGTCTTAGGCTTGTTGATTTTGAAGTTCTTCTCGGATACCCAGTGGAAGTGTCCAGCACGACAGAACCAAATCTTACCTGGTTTTTCCTTCCTTGGGCCAATAGCTCAAGCAGGAAATAAAGAGTAGTCATTGATACAGAGGCTTCTCTCCTTATTTGGGCTGTACCAGTAGATGCTTTCTGAGTCCCTTCCCTTTTAGCCTCTACCTGCAGCGCATCCTGTTCACCATTTCCAGAGTCATCTTTGTAAAACTTTTTATCCTGTCTTGACCTCTCTCAAACACCTGTAGTGGGTGTTTTTGTTGTTGTTGTTGTTGTTTGTTTTTTTGCATATCCTATTAAGTATAAAAGTTGTCACTCAGGCGCTTTAATGGTTTGTCCTCAAGCTACATTTCCATCTTTTATATCTTACAGCTTCCCTCTCTTGGTATGTGAATCTCGAGTCAGCTGAATTTTTGCTGTTCCAGTAACATATCTGATGCTTTTCCCACCTCTAATCTTCCAGTCTGACTTTTCTTACATGCTAGCGTGCCTTGACTGGGATCTGATTGGAGAACTACAGCTGGTTCAGAGAGACGTGATGTTACCCCAAGATTGTACCTAAGCAGGTAGTGTAAAAAGTTTTAGTTGTCACTTAAAGTCTAAATCCTCATATTTATAAATAAGGTAAGCAGTGTCCACAAGAGCTATTATTTGCTTTCTTCATTCCACATTGAGTAGAGCCAGAACTTCTGGCTAGGCATCACAATAGAAAATACAGTGCCTGCCATGAAGGGGAGGATGGGGAGGCACTGGAGGATTGGCCGATGGACATGTTGCCTTCTGTGTGCCGCTGCTGGAGTGAGTGCTGGCCACGAGGGACAGAAACTGGGAGCGCTTCTGAGAGAAGGTGGCATTTCTGCCTGAGTCTTGAAGGATGAATGACTTCAGCAGGCAGAAAAGAGGCAGCATGTCAGGCAGAGGATATAGCATGGATGTCAACACTGAAGGTCAAGGACGTGGGATTTTTGAGGGATAGTGAGAAGTATGGAGGTGGCTGTGGCTTGCATTGTATGTATGTCTGTATTTTATCTTCTGTCGTAGTTTGGTCTGCTCTAATAAATTACTGTAGACTGGGTGGCTTATATCAACAGACATTTATTTCTCACAGTTCAGGAGGCTGGGAAGTTCAAGATCAAGGTGCCAGTCGATTAGATTCCTGGTGAGAGCCCTTTTCCTGGTTGGCACATGCTGTCATCTTGTGTCCTCACATGGTGGTGAGAGAGAGCTAGAGCTAGCTGTCTTCTTACAAGGATGCTAATCCCATCCTGGGGCAGCCTCCTCCTGGCCTCATCTGAACCTAATCACCACCCACAGGTCCCACCTCCTACAACCATCACTTGGGGTGAGGGGTTCAGCATACAAATTTTGGGGAGCCACAGACACTCAGTCCGTAACACTTTCTAATACTTGCGGTTCTAGGGGGAAGAATAAATATTGAGAGGGAGAACTGTTTTTTCTACCAATTATTTAGTGACCAAATACAGAGAGTATTGAGAAGGCCAGGGGCCCCATCAACCACACTCTAATACAAAGACAAGATGTCCATCCCACTGAGATAAGGGAGTAGATTTCTTGGATTTCAAAAAACCAGAAAATTCATTTTTTCATATAATAATAAAGAAGCCTTTATATTCTGTTTCCAAAAATAGACTTAATAGCATTTACAGTTGCTCAAATTTTGGTAAGTTTTAGAAGAAAAAGGCAGATTTCTGTTGTTAAAAATAAACTTTGGGACACCTGGGTGGTTCAGTCAGTTTAAGTATGTGCCTTCAACTCAGGTCGTGAGTCCTAGGATAGAGCCGTGCATCAGGCTCCCTGCTCCGTGAGGAGTCTGCTTCTCTGTCTCCCTCTCCCTGCTGTTCCCCCTGCTTGTGCTCTTTTTCTCTCTCTGTCAAATAAATAAAATCTTAAAAAAAATTAAACTTTTAAAAACTTCAGGAAGATAAAGGCTTGCCAAAAATAGAGTATCAACCTGAGAGGAAAAATAGAAAATGAATCCTAAGGTGAGATGAACAGAGGACTGTCTTGGTGCAAATATGTTGTATATGCTAGACACAGAGTATTTTTTAATGCCTAAAATATTTTAGGTTTTATATTTGCTTCCAGTCGAGGGAGAGCATATTTTTTATCAGATCGACTTGTAGAGATAGAATACTGCCTTCTTGGTTGTGTGGTGATAGACCATTGCCCACCTAGGAAGAGGGGTTGCCTTTATTTTTACCTCGTTCAGAGTAGGTGAGCCATTCACTCAACAGTGGCAGAAACTTCCAGTGCTATCTCTTGAGCAGAGGCCATGGTTAACATAGAAAGGGTCTGCTGATAGACTTGTGTCAAAGAAAATAAATTTGATGACTTAGAAATTTGGCTCACAGGTACCCGAGAGCAGGTCACTCTGCAGTGTGTGCCCTGAGGGGGCCACTCTGTGGCTCCTGCGTGTTTGCACACAGGTTAATTGCAGACCTGGCAGGGGCATGGCCTAAACCAGGAAGGGGCCCCAACACCTGGGACCTTTCCCTCCAGAGCTGCTGCTTCTCTTCACAGGGTATGTCACGAAAACACCATCTTTCCAGAAAAGGAGAGGAAAGGGAAAGAAAGAAAAAAAGGAGGGAGGGTGGGAGGACAGACAAAGTTTTGTGACACTAAGCCAGACATTAGATAAGGTAATAATGGAAACGCAGCTTTATTTCTATACGAAGTCATACTTAGAAAGCTGATCGCTAAAGCAGGAAGCTTGGCTTTTAGGACTCTGTTGTAATCCTGGGTGGAAAAAAGTATCACCCAGATGGCCTTTGGAGGAGATTACTGACTGGTAATCCTTCCTTGTCCTAGAAGATTAAGTCTGCCCTGGTGTAGTTGTGGTCAGCTGACCGGTTTAGAAAAAAAAAAAAAATTGTGGTTTCTTGTAATTGTGCCAGTGCCTGACGTTGGCTTGAACTGTTTGTACATCTGGGAGATACTGCGGAACCCGGCCCTCCTCTGTTGACCAAAGCAAGCTCCGCGCCCCTGTGCCTGTTGTTCATTGTTGACCAGAGTTAACAGCAGGTGGTGAACAGAGAACTAGGGTTGCTCCAGAGAAGTCATTTATCGAACAGGCCAGCTTGTCCTAGGGGTGTGAAGGCTCTGAGAAGGAAATGTCACACCTGGGCCAGGCAGCCAGGGACTTCAAACCCCGGGGTTGACTCCTTCAGCACAGTTGCATGGTATTATGCCCAGAGCGGCGCTCAACCGGAGAGTATCAGGTGGTTATAAAACCACGCGTTCTTGATTTGTCCGGAGTGGACTGTAGGGAGATGGAGTTTTATGAAGATTACCAGTCCCCGTTTGATTTTGACACAGGAGTGAACAAAAACTATCTTTACTTGTCTCCTAGTGGAAATTTGTCTCCATCTGGATCACCTACTCTTCAGAAGTTTGGTAACTATTGATTTTCTTTTCTTTCTTTTTTTTTTTTTTAAAGATTTTATTTATTTATTCATGATAGACATAGAGAGAGGGGGAGAGACACAGGCAGAGGGAGAAGCAGGCTCCATGCCGGGAGCCCAACGCGGGACTCGATCCCAGGACTCCAGGATCATGCCCCGGGCCAAAGGCAGGCGCCAAACCACTGAGCCACCCAGGGATCCCCACTATTGATTTTCTAAAGTTAGATTTGCTGTAATAAAACTTGGACACCTCTCTCTCTCTCCCTCTCTGTGACTATCATAAATAAATAAAAATTTAAAAAAAAAAAAAAAAAAAAAACTTGGACACAACTCGGGGTTTGCTTGGCTTTAAAATTATGTAGTGTAAAGAGGTATTGTGTTGTTGTGTTGAAACTAGTGAACAAAGCTGTTGAAGAATCCAAGCAGAGAGAGAGAAGTCACTAAATATTTAGAATATGTTTTTTATATACAAAATAGGAACTTTGATTTTTTTTTTTAAGACTTTATTCATTTAACAGAGAGAGAGAGAGAGCACACGCAGGGGGAGCTGTGGGTAGAGGGAGAGGGAGAAGCAGGCTCCCCACCAAGTAGGGAGCCCGATGTGGGGCTCCATCTCAGGATCCTGGGATCATGACGCGAGCCAAAGGCAGACGCTTAACCAGGTCGACTTGCAGAGCCACCCAAGCCCCAGGAACTTAGATTTTAAAAGTGGTACTATTTATATGAACGCTAGAGTTCCTCTGATCACTTTGAGTTCATTGAGCTGATAAATAACAAAAAAAGGGAGAATCTGAAGGTCTTTGCTTGTGGCCATCTACATGTAATTTTTTAAGAGCCACCCCTGATTTTGTCTTTGTTCAAATGAGGCTGAAATATCTGAAGCCTTGACTTCATTTAAGGCCCTGCTTGTGGACATCCAGGATTTTGTTTTGGAATACAGAGACTAACATGCAGAAATACACAGGCAAGAGACTTTTTTTTTTTTTAAAAAAAAAAAGAAGAATTCAGCGTTGCTGTCCCTTGGGCAGCAGTCATTCCTTCTCAGATGGCAGCACGATGCCAGGTACCAGCAGGGAGAGGCTTAGGTTATGGGCACGAGGCAGCACGGGTCTGGAAGCAGCCCTTGCACATCAGGCCATTTTAGCTTATTTTACAGCTAAGGCTTGGAGACCCCTAGATGACTTCCTCTGTAACTTGCCAGAGAAGTAAGCAGATTTTCCTCAAAGTTAATTTTTTCCTTGTTAATGATTGGTCACATTTTGCTTTTTTTAAGTTTACAAAGTGGGTACTTAGGTGTGAGTATTTTTGGTTGTATACTTGCTGAGAGCAGAGAGCTTACTGAAGCAACGTTACTCCAACCCGTTGGTTGCAGCCACAGCCAGCTTTGAGGTGTAGTTGGGATTTCCAGGCAGGGAACAACCGTTGACAATAACAGGTTAGAACTGGTTTCTAGAAATGGAGACTGGGAGGCTGCCGTTAGATGTCTGCCTGGGGTGTCAGGCTGCTTCCCTTCCCCCATCTCCGGGGCCCACCTTGGGCCTCTATTAATATAGGGGATCTCCCCTATGCCTGGCCCCTAACAGGATGGCACCATCCATCGTAACTTCTAAATCCTCCATATAGGAAATGCTTCAAAAACAACACACGGTAGGGAGTTGAAGCTCGATGGCAGAGTAAAGCCCGACAAAGGTCGGGGAAGTAGCAGCTGAAGTTATGTGACTTCACGCAGATCTTGGTGATCAGTGTGTGTGGGAGTGTGAGATTTGTGGGAGGATTTACCTGGCTTTAGTTCTCTCTTCACCTCCTTTCACTTTTCCCAGTTGCAATAATTGCTGCCTTTGGATGTTTTCTATTAAAAATAAAGCAGTGGGGAAGTTTGAATATGTCTCGAGGCAAATTTTGAACAATTATCTTTCCAAATCCTAGCAGCAATGTGTAGGAGTCTGGGCTCATGATATTTAAAAACAAATTTATTGGGAAAAAAAAAAAAAAGAGAGACAAGTGAACAATAAAAACTAAAAACAAACTCATGTACCCACTAGAGTTCCAGTTCAGTAGTTTGCCTTCATTGGAAAAAAGGAGGGGGAGAGAGCGTTAAAACAAACAGAAACCACCCTAAGCAGTCATTTAGTAAGAACATGGTGATTCTGAAATATCCAAATAAAAGGATCTAGAACAGTCATCAGTAGTCCCTGTGCCTGGGACCCCTCAGGGCATAAGAAGCCTGCAAGTCTGTTTGAACATCAAGCATGGGGCATAGATGGAAGGAATGCTGTGTCTTGGGTGCAATTGTACTCCTTGTATTTCTCAGTAGGAGCTCTCAGGACAGATACATTCTAATTACATTTAAAAGTTCATGTGGCTTTTGGTCACTGGGCATTTTCTTTTTCTTTTAAAGATTTATTTATTTATTTGAGAGCGAGAGTGCACATGTGAGCATTGGGGGTGGGGGGGTGCACAGAGGGAGAGGAAAATTCTAAGCAGACTCCATGCTAAGTGCAGAGCTCAACACAGGCTCAGTCTCATGACCCTGAGATCATGACCTGAGCCGAAATCAAGAGGCGGCTGCCTAACCCACTGAGCCATCCAGGCAGCCCCACTGTGCATTTCCTTAATCAGCAGACAAGTAGTGTACAAAAGGGACTGGTGTTAAAAGGAATCCTACTCAGAAAGATTGGGAGCACTGATCTGAAAAACATACTCTTTGATATTTATCCAGGCCATCGTGGGGCAAATGGGCGAGTAATGGGATTGAATCTATGGGCAGAATGTCCCTAAGAAGCAGTCTGAGTGAAGGATAGGATGAAGGCCTGTGGCTAGGACAAAGAGAGGTCTTCTATTAGGGTTTTTTTAAGTGCTTTGGTATAACCAACCCACATTCAGAATACCTTATATGTCTTGACCCACAACCCTCATCAATACAAATAACAATCATTGAGGCAGGATTCTGTGAAAACAGAACGTATCTTTACTATTCATGGTGTATTCTGATATATCATTCCATTTGTTCTTTTTAAAATGCTCGTTTGGTACTGCTAAATGGATTTTCACAGTCCATGGTTTGAAAAACTGACTTCTAATTTTCAGAATCTGGAATGTAAGTTCCATTAGGGATGTGAGTCTTTTTTGATCACTGTTCTTCCCTACGACCTGAGGCCAAGAGAGGTGTTGTAAAGCCCCAAATCACAAAGCTCAGCCCCCATTGGGTCTCACACTCATCCCTCTGCCGCCAAGCTAGTGTTTTTTTACTTCTTGATCTCATTCTTTTGGCATCTTTGGTGATGGATATTATAGAACAGGTTAATCATTCCAGGTGTAAGCTCTCGTCCATCAAGGACTTTACCATGGGGGGTAGCGTGTTGATTGCTTATGCCCTACTTTGACATGGACTCCATTGGTTTTTGCACTTGATGGTCAGCACAGCCGTCTCTCTCTCTCGCTAGTGTCCTGTGCTGCATTTTCTCATCCCTTCAGTGAACACCTACAAAGATAATTTCCCAAGTCCTTTTTATGTAGAACCACTCTTCCTCTTAATTTTTTTTTTTTTTTAATTACAGAAAGACGCAGCCCCGTTGTATGAAACACCTTTGGTTATTTCTAGTGACTTCAGGAAATAGGAGTAGGAGCCATTTAAACATCTGACATTTTAGTTTTATGCTGTCATATTTGAAACTCTAAAACCAAACTAGAATTCCTTAGCTCAGAGTCCTTCTTTTCCTATCTGTCTTATTACCTTTTTGGTTTCTACTCTGTGTCATTCTCACTTCTTTTTAGGGAAGTCATTATTACTTCTTGAAAGTTACGTGTAATTACTTGTGAAGGTCTTCAAGAGCAGATAACGTGGTTTACAAAGTAAAAATCAGAGCAGAATTGAAGTTATGAAGAACTTATTCCTACAGAGGAAATTTAAGAATGGAAATGACACCCTCCCTGGGGACCCCTACATTGCTCCATGGCTGACCTTTGATCTGTCTTTTGTTGAGTTGTCCTAGTTACTCATTTTACACTTGATTGGGGTTGGGAGAACAGATGGTTCTGAAGTAATCACCTGAAGATCCCTCCCCCTCTTTTTTTTAAGATGAAAGAGACTTAAGGGTCAGTTTAGGAATTTCTGGAGGAGGTGAGTAAAGCATTTGAAAATACTGATGTGTTCTACCTTAGTGATCTTTCCTTCCTCCTCCACTCTTTCTGTGAGGTTTTGGGAGGGTGACCTTTTTGGGTTGCAAGTTGACCTCTGACCAGGGCTCTGCTTTCAGAGCCCTCTCTGCCCATCTGGGTCCCAGCTCTCTTTTCCCTTCTGGCCTGAGAGCTGCCTGCCTCCCCTCCTCAACCCACTTCCAGTCCTCTTCAGTGGCCCTGATACTGCCCAGTTCATCTCTTGGGTTCTGGTTCTTTTTTTTTTTTTTTTTTTTGGTTCTGGTTCTTTCCCCAGATGGAGTGGGTCAAGGTTCCTCAGCTTTTTGTTCCTTGCTGCCCCAATGACAATTAGTAGACTCATTTTTCTCTCCTACTCTTGTACTGTATCACCACCGGCAAATATGGAAAGGTTATATCCTTAAGAAATACAGCGTTTTCATGGCCTGTGCTTCTGAATTGCTTTCTTCTGAAGATAATCTGTGTCAAATAGCAGGTACTCCCTTGCATTAAGTCAGTAGTTTTCAACCTACGGCAGTCCCCCCCCCCCCCCCCCCCCCCCCCCCCCCCCCGCCTGCAGGCCTTCTGGCCATGCCTAGAGCCAATTTTGAGATGATTCTGGTTGTCACAACAGCACTTATCTTTGGGGACGTCAAGTGGGTGAATGCCTGCATGCCACATGGGGTGATGCACAGGACAGCCCCAACCACAGTGCTACTGCTCGAAATGCCCCCTTGTGCTATGCTTGAGAAGCCCTGTGTTAAATAGATCTTTTGTGTTTAGGGGTTTTCTTTCTTTCTTTCTTTCTTTCTTTCTTTCTTTCTTTCTTTCTTTCTTTCTTTCTTTCTTTCTTTCCTTTTCTTTTCTTTTCTTTTCTTTTCTTTTCTTTTCTTTTCTTTTCTTTTTTTAAAGATTTTATTTATTCATGAGAGACACACAGAGGTGGAGACTCAGGCAGAGGGAGAAGCTGTGGGGAGCCCGATGCAGAACTCGATCCCAGGACCCCAGGATCACACCCTGAGCCGAAGGCAGACACTCAACCGCTGAGCCACCCAGGTGCCCCTGTGTTTAGGGTTTCTTACGAGAGAGAAGGGTCTTGCTTGTTTAGGATCTGACTTTGTTGTGAGGACTTCCAAATATTCCTCCTGCCTCTGCTGGTATTTTATTACATTTGGAACAGAGAAGACCCAGAGAGCGGAGTCTTCTCTGCACAGACTTCTAACAGGGAAAATATCTTTGTATTGTGATCTTTTTGGATAGTACCACTAAAGACATTTTGAACTGTGCGTTGTATCTCTTTTTGTGTCCCTAGGTTTTTTTTTTTTTTTAAAAGGCATATATTTATTTATTCTTGCTTGTGCTTATGTAAAACAACCCTTAGAAACTAAAATTTCTTATTCCTACCTTGGTCCTAAAGCCTTTGTAGCCTCTTTAAAGGCTGTGTAAAGAAGGTATATACGTCCATATAAATAAAAACCTCCAGATTTATTTATTTATTTATTTATTTATTTATTTATTTATTTATTTATTTGGGAGAGAGAGCAGAATGAGAGAGGGGGCAGAGGGAGAGGGAGAAGCAGACTCCCTCACTGAGTGGGGAGCCCCATGTGGTGCTCAATCCCAGGACCCTGAGATCATGACCTTAGCCAAAGGCAGATGCTTAACCTACTGAGCCACCTAGGTGCCCTTTTATTTATTTTTTTGAAGATTTTATTTATTTATTTATGAGAGACAGTGAGAGGCAGAGAAAGAGGAAGAAGCAGGCTCCCCATGGAGCAGGGTATCCCATGCGGGACTCGATCCTAGGACCCTGGATCGCAACTTGAGTTGAAGGCAGATGCTTAGCCAACTGAGCTGGATATCCAGGTATCCCGTGTATACAGTTTAATTTCGTAGAGAAGCTTCTAGGGCTCTTGTGTAGTCCTCATGTTAACTAAGTAAGCAAATATCTCAGCTTACTTCCTCTGCATCTTCTTCTCTTCTAAGTGTGTATCTTGGGAGCAGCTGACATCATATTTTTCCCTCTGTAATATCACTTGTGCTCCCCCCCCCCCCCCATAAAGGTATGGTGCGTTTGGCTGTGAACACACTTTGCCTGTAATAGTGAAGGTATATGACCTCCAGATGTAACAATCTTGGTATAGATTATGTGTGAGACAGAAGTTGTATTTCTTTAGAGAATGACATTTCATGTGTTTTATTTTATTTAAAAAATTAAAAAAAATTATGTCTGCTTTAAATAGAAAGCCTTGTGTAGGTGAAGCAGTGAAATAAGAATGAGGTATAAAATAAAAATCTTGGGACGCCTGGGTGGCTCAGCAGTTTGGCACCTTGCCTTCGGCCCAGGGAGCAATCCTGGGGCCCCGGGATCGAGTCCCACGTCGGGCTCCCTGCATGGAGCCTGCTTCTCTCAGCCTGTGTCTCTGCCTCTCTCTCTCTGTGTCTCTCATGAATAAATAAATACAAATCTTTTTAAAAAAAATAAAAATCTCAAGATACAATGACAGCGTAGGGACACCGAGTTCTTATCTCTAACTCAACTGTGTACCTTCGTGTAATTTATTTATTTGGAGCATGCTAATGAGTGTCTGTGTACCAGATACAATGCTGGGCTGAAGATGCAGGACTGGAGCACAGTGCTGAGGTCAAATGTTGCCCAGCCCATCAGGCTGTGTCCTAAGTGCAGTAGACATTATAGCATGTTGTACCCAGAGCGGAACCTGGACACAGGATCCAGGGAAAGCTTACAAGAACAGGAGACACTTAAAACTGATTTATTGAAGTGAATATGACTTGGAAATAAGGAGGGGGTTTCCAGAAGTGAAAATAAGATGTGCAAACATGTTTTTTTTAAAAAAAAAAAAGAACATGATTTGGGAAAGAGACAGTGGAAGTTGTGTGTGTGTGTGTGTTTTGAGACAGTGGAAGTTGTTGTACAACATTGTGAATGTTGTTTGTGCCACTGAATTGTATGCTTAAAAATGGATTAGGATGGCAACTTTTATTTTGCATATTTTACCATAAAAATGGGCAAAAAACGTAGGGGAGGCAGTTTTACTTTTTGAGTTAATATGTTGCTTTAAAAAAAAAAAAAAAAAAAGCATGTCTTCATAGGGACTGCAGGTTGGGAAAGGTAGTGAGTGTGTTGGGTGGGTATTGTCAGATTGTCAAGATTGTCCAGAGCAAGATTGCCCTAGATTGTCCAGAGAAATAAGAGGTGGGAAGCCCTGGAGGGATTTAAGACAAGGGAGTGCCATGGTCAGAGTCCTACATTAGAAGCTTACTCTGATGGCAGGGTGGTGAATGGATTGGAGGGACGGACACCATCAGGGAGCTTTAGGGGCAAGAATCTGAGCAAGGCATCGTGAGAGCCTGAATCAAGGCAAGAGTGGTAGGTTTGGAGGGGAGGCATGAAGGAGATGCCTGGGGGAGTGAGATGAAGCCATATCTCAGATGTAAGACAAATCTGGGGCGATTGGATGGGGAGATAACACAGGAACGGAGATTCCAGACCAAGGTTCAGTGCTGATGCCTTGGAGACATCAAATGACATCGCGATTGACAGCTGTCATGTTGAGGATGCAGAGGAGAGGCAGATGCCAGGTGATGGGGTTGAAGAGAGATGGGGAATGAGGGGACCTGTGAGCCATGCTTCATGTGTGAGGAGATAGGAAGTAACTGGGAAGACTTGTAGCACATGGAGAAGTGGGGCAGTAGTACATCCCTACTGAACATCTAACATGTGCCCGCTCTCCATGTTCATAATCCTTTAAAGTGTTCTTAGAAAACTCTGGAGAGGCAGGTGGTATTTTGTGTTGTTTTTTAAATATGCAAGGGGTTTTTTGAGGGCTCAGCTTCCTAGGGCTGCCATAATAAAGTGCCCCAAATAGAGTGACTTAAGAGAAATGTGTTCTATCTCTGTTCTGGAGGTTAGAAATCCAAAATGAAGGTGTCAGTGGGGCCATGCTCCCTCTGTAGGGAAATTCTTCCTTGCCTCATTCTAGCTTCTGGCAGTTGCTGGCAGTCCTGGCATTCTGTGGCTTGCAGCTATATCCCTCCAGTCTGCCTCTATTATCATGTGGAGTTGTCCCTGGGCCTCTATGGGCTCATATATTTCCATGTTGTTTGCTCTGGGTTTCTGTGTCTAGATTTCCTTCTTCTTATAAGGACACATTGGGTTATGGCCCACCCTGATATACTGTGATTTCATCTTGACTATATTTGCAAAAACCCGTTTCCAAACAAAAACACATTTGTGGGTCCTGGGTGTTAGGAAATGAAATGTGTCTTTTTGGGGGACACAAGTCAACCTACAGAACCATCTAATTTCAAAGTTCCTGCTTTATCTACTCTTTAAAAAAAAATCTCTGCCCCATTTCCTCATCTTACTTAATAAAATGTTTAAATAAAATGATGCAAAATTTCTCAGATCTGAAATTATTAAAAAAATGGCTAAGGAGTTTTTAAATGATAGTTGTAGAAGGTCTTGAGGAGAAGCAGTTGGTCTTAATTGAGTCAAAGGTCAAAGGTGAACCAAAGGGAAATGTTTGGGTAGGTGCTCCAATATGGGGTGGCATGGGCTGCCTCCATAGCACTTGAGCAGAAAGATACTCACCAAACTCTTAATCATGGTTTAATTTTAATTGTAGGTTCAAAATTTGTATTTTAAAAAAATACCTGGTTGACATTTTTGGCAGTATTTGTCAAATAGATGGGTATGCATGGGAACGTAAAGAGAACTTGATTTGAATAAATCTTTAACCAGTCAGTTCAAATAAAGCATTAACATTTGCTCTGTTCTTGGCACCGTGAGCACTGAAATGAAAAGATACGGCTGTGACATCAGGACTTTATAGTGTGCACCTAGAGACATGTTCAAGGCTGAACTCTTTTTCCATTGATCTTTGCTCTTCCCTGTCATGCTTGTTCATCACACACATTTCCACTAAAGCCAGACACCTAAGCACTTCGTTTTCCTCAAGTTGCTAACAAGTTCTCAGGAGTGTGGAGTATCATACTTCATTTCTTCCAAGACACCATGGATGTTAGGATGTACCACTATAGGATTTGTTGAGGAAGGGGGAAAATTGCTGCAAGTTAAAAGACTAAAGACACTGCTTTAAAATTGTTTTTAATGCAGGGCAGCTCTGGTGGCTCAGTGGCTTAGCGCCGTCTTCAGCCCGGGGTGTGATCCTGGAGACCCGGGATCGAGTCCCACGTCGGGCTCCCTGCATGGAGCCTGCTTCTCCCTCTCCCTCTGCTTGTGTCTCTGCCCCCCCCCCCCCGTGTGTGTCTGTCATGAATAAATAAATAAAAAATCTTTTAAAAAAAGATTAACAAAAATAAAAAATTTTTAATGCTTATTGACATCCTTTTTGATTTACTCAGACATACATGTTGACCGTAACACTCCTGTGCTTATTTTTTAGAGTAAAACCAAGTTTACCTCCAGAAACATCTTCAAATGCATTATCTAACTTAACCAGAATTGCTTTTCACCTGGCAATAATCCATGTCTTGCTTTATTTTTCTCAGCATGTAATGTTTGTGATGCAGACTTTGCTGAAGGAGAAGTGTGTGATTTTCTAAGCCCCTGACACCCATTTTGCAAGTTTTGGAGCATGTTTACCAGTGATAAACTGCTATGCCATAAGGACCGCTTAACTGGTTGGCTGTTCAGTGCATCTCAAGTTCAGAATTTAATTGTGTCCTCGGATTGAGGGGGCATGGTCTCCTGGTCTCTGATTGAGGGAGCATGGTCCTCCTGGTCTCTGTTCCTCTTCCCTGTTGCCCACTCTTGACAGTGGGACTCTCACCTGGGTGCCCGACCGTTGGCCTGCCAATGGGCTCCCAGCTCTCTCTGCTCCATAACTCCTCGGAGGGGAGGCAGGTGGACTATCTGTTTGCACAGCTACAGGAATGAAGGAGGTGGCCAGAATAGTAATAACCAGAAGGAACAAATTATCCCCAATTTTTAGTCGCTTGGGCTGGATAATGGTACCTGTGACTTCAGCTGAGGATCCACATGTGCTCTTCCACCCTGGGGGAAGTTGGAAGTCCCTGTGTAGAAGGCTCCAGCCCTCTGCCTACTGCTTGCCCGTCGTGGCTTCTGTGACCTTTGTCCTCCCTGCTCATTGGAATTTCTCTAAGAAAAAGTGTACGTGAAAGAGCAAGAGTTTGGAGTCAGATAAACCCACATTTTAATCTCACCTGTGATTCTGGGCAAATGACCGCAGAGGGTCTCACTTTCCCAGTGGAAATAAATAATCCTCCTTTCATCAGGTGTTGGTTATAAGATGTTTTTTCAAAAATGAGGTAATGTGAATCTCCCTGGTTGGTGTATTAGATCTCAACAAATATCAATCATATTTTGTCCTTCTTTGTCATCTTTTAAAAATGGTTTCTCAGGGCAGCCCTGGTGGCTCAGTGGTTTAGTGCCGCCTTCGGCCCAGGGTGTGATCCTGGAGACCTGGGATTGAGTCAGTCCCACATCGGGCTCCCTCCGTGGAGCCTGCTTCTCCCTCCGCCTGTGTCTCTGCCTCTCTCTGTCTCTGTGCCTCTCATGAATAAATAAATAAAATCTTTAAAAACAATAAAAATGGTTTCCCATCAGATTCTGAGGAGAAACATTAAAATTAATGATTGAATAAGAATTGTTTTTGGGAGTATTTATAGTTTTAAGGAATTATATGTTAAAATGCTCCCGTTTCCCAACTTGTGTTGTGAATGAGAAGTTAATTTTTTTTTCTCCCCAAAGCCAGACTCTGCCTCTACAATAAATATTGCACTCTTACTGAACATATGGGAAATTGGATAATACTTAGAAAAACTTGTAAGGCTCCAGGTTTGGAGAAATTGTACATTTGGAAATGAAGAAGATTGCTTTTGATCTGGTTGGTCAGGTTCATTTCCTTTGTACAGGGTCTTTATTATTGCTTCTAGATATCCTACAAGTTTGAGCTTCAGCTCCCTGCTCTTTTCTTCATTTGTATTATAGAAATCAGTGATTTTAAGCATATACTTTCACATCAAGCTGTTGAGGTTCAGAATTGTAACCCCACCATGGATTCAGGTGCTGCCATGGGCAAGTTGCTTAACCTCTAAGCTTGTCTTCCCCTCTGGAAATGGGGATGGGGATCCCTGCATCATAGCAGTGTTGTACACAAATGATGTAATATATTTGGACTACTTAGTTTAGATTTGAATATATACGGAATGCACTCTGAGGGGGTGGCTGTGGTTATTAATAATTATCCTAAGTCATGATTGTCATGTTTTGCCAGTGATTTTGACATCTACCTTTCTGTTCTCCCTTTGTATTCTTCATTTTCCATCCCCCCCCAGTCTGATTACCCTAAAACAAACCACACCTTAAAATTGTAATGTTGATAATTTGCTGCCACCTACAGGCTAATATGGAAAAAGCAGAACCTGTAATTCCTATGTTACTAATGATTCCTAATATAAAATCTCAAGGTCCGAGCCAACTGTGGACAACTACATGACCCCCTTTTCTGAGACATTTATTTTCTCTGCTAGCCTAACTAAATACTTGAATAGTATCAATCCCCCCTAGATTCTTTTTGGAAGTGGGCATTTGTGCCTAAAGCATTATTAGTAGTTAGATATTCCATTTTTTCCCCTTAAGCAGTTTTGCAAACTATTAAAAGACATGAAAGAGCCCTTGCTAAAAAGCAACAAAAAGCAGAGTTTTGTTAGATTTTTTTGAGTCCTGTTCTAGTTGGAGACTTGAAAAGTTAGAACAAAACCTTAAAAATGAAGAGTATTCATAATGAACTCTGTTGTAGTTCTGACTATATTGTCTTATGTGCTTGCTACTATATACTCCCCTTCCACCCTCAATCTTGGACTCTCTTGTCACATAATCTGGTATAGGGGATAAATTTGCAAGTGTACATGGACCCTCCTCAGTGATTTCTGACTGTACGTACCTTATCTGTAGTTTGATTTGGCTGGAGTTGGAGTATGAGGGTTCCAATGACAGATAGCAGGGGATGGGTCCAGTAAGTCCTGCGTGCTAAGCTACGGGGTTGAGTTTTGTCTTGAAAACAACAGGGAACCAACCACTAGAGGATTGCAAACTAGAGAGTGACACGATCAGATTTCTAGCACAGAAATATGACTTGGGCAGCCTGAAGATATTTTAGAGGGGGCCTACAGAAGCAATTACTCATTGGCCTTTTTCATCTACTGATTGTACCTGTCACGTATTGTCTGTGCATTAGAAGACTCAATCATATTTTGTTTGCTGCTCCAGTTTGTGGTTTTTTTTTTTTTTAGTTGTTTTCTTTGTATTGCTTTTATTCCTTTTACAGTTCTGTAAACGCCCCTCGAGTGGGCACTGTTTTGGCATGTTATGCTCATGATTGTTGCTGTTATGATTATTAAGGGCCATTAGCAGTTTATATGCAACAGACCCCGTAAAGGGTGTCTCTGTACCTTTTCCACAGTGTGCATACACATTGTGTCATTGATTCATATACTTCTTTTAGGCTTGCCATGGCACTGGCTGCTTGTTGAACAGCGTGGTTTATTCTCTCTCCTGCCTTTCTGCCTGCCCGTGAAGTCTGTCATCTGCTGCCTGGCATCCTGATTTGGGCGTGATGCCACATTGCTGCTATGGCTGAACTAGCTCTTCTCAGAAATGGGTGTGGGGTGGTGGGGCTCTGCGTCTGCTGTAATGCCCACTGGCAGAAAGAGGCGAAGAGCAGGAAAAGGAGGAGACTTTTCCCTGGTTCCCTGCGCAAAAAAAAATCTGTTGCCAGAGGAGACTGTGAAAACCCAAACCTCTGTGATATAGGAATGTATGGGCAGAACTGTGACTAGGGTAAGGCAAGGGGGGCCAGCAGCCACCTGCCTTAGCTGTAAAAAATTTTTAAAAGATTTTCTTTATTTATTCATGAGAGACACACAGGGAGAGGCAGAGACATCGGTAGGGGGAGAAGCAGGCTCCCTGCAGGGAGCCCAATGTGGAACTCGATCCCAGGACCCTGAGATCACAACCTGAGCCAAAGGCAAGACGCTCAACCACTCAGCCACCGAGGTGCCCCTAGCTGTAAATTTAATAGGGCACCAAAATGCTCTGCAGTCGAGACCAATAATATGTTAACATAGTATTCAAAAAAATTAAGATGAAATCATGATGAACAAAATACGAAACTTTTAAATAAAGACAAGATCAGGAACGGTACTGTGCAAAGCCAATTTGGAGGCTGAGGTGGAAGGAAAAAGTCAACAATACTGAGCCTGTCTATTTAAAATTGTGATATTTTGGGGCAGACTGGTGGTTTAGCGCCGCCTTCAGCCCAGGGCGTGATCCTGGAGACCCGGGATCGAGTTCCACATCAGGCTCCCTGCATGGAGCCTGCTTCTCCCTCTGCCTGTGTCTCTGCGCCTCTCTCTCTCTCTCTCTCTCTCATGAATAAATAAATAAAATCTTTAAAAAGAAAATTGTGATATTTTGTTCGTTATAGATTCTTTGAATTAACTTTTCTAAAAATATTACATGAAAATATTATTTATATTGAGTTTTTTGGTACCACCTTAAATTCTGCACCCAAGGTTTGTGGGTAGGGGTGCCTTGCTGGCCTCTCACCCTAGCCTTGTGCATGGGTGGTTGGGCAGAAGAGAAGGGAGAATTGCAGAGGGTCAGATGCCTCCTTGGCCACTTGAGAAATACCACATTCTTCCTGAAAGACCCATAGTGGTTGGCTTCATTCAAGGGGAGGGGCTGTGGCCATATTGTTCTTAAATAATATGGAAAACTTCTGTGTTGCTGTTGGTCATTTCTGTATACATTAGGACTTTTTAAACGTTATCTGGATGATATATATGTAATATATATATTAATATATTTATTTTAAAAGCCACAAGGTGGTGTTTTCTATCTCCACTAACAATGGAAAGAAATGAAATACAATTTCTTGTTTTGGGGGGAGGAATAAAATTTCTGTAGGCTTTGAGTTTGTTCAGTTCTTGACTTGAGGTTAGGTGCTGGATTTGATTAGCAGAGGAAGCTAGAGACATTTACAAACCCCTTTCACTGTTAGTGTGAGTTACTAGTCATGCTGATTTACTAGCTTAGCATTTTAAGCCTTGCCAAGAGCCCATTCTTGGCCTCTTAACTCTTCTGCTTTGGAGTAACTATATTGTGACTGAGCAAAGGGACAGAAGCTAAGCAAATATGAATTCTAAATTCATTTTTGGCAGAGTATAATTTGGTGGTTTTTAGCGGTAGGTCAGACTTTTCTTTTGTCCTTTCCTGGGAGAGCCAGGTCATTTGAAGGTACAGAAAGTTGATGTGTGGATCCAGTCTAATTGGTTTTATTCTCGCTGGGGCAGTTAGAGGAGCCTAAGGGAGAATCTTATTTAGTTTTCATACTTTTTTTTTTTTTTTTTAATCCTCAACAAGGTCTGCTGAGAACAGACCCAGTACCCGAGGAAGGAGAAGATGTTGTTGCCACAATTGGTGCCACAGAGACCCTATCAGAGGAGGAGCAAGAAGAGCTAAGAAGAGAACTTGCAAAGGTAAAGAAGCCTTCCTTTTGGAACTTCACGCTTTGCCCTTACAATGTCACTTAGATTTCTAAAGCACATGGTCACATCTCCTCATCGGTTCCAGGGGAGAGAAAGCAGCATGCATTTATGTCCAAGAGGTCTTGAGGGGGGGAGAAGAAATAGAGGAGCGTGATACCAGTTGGTTTTTATATGGAAAAAGGTATATAACGGGTGATGTGGGTCCGAGAAGTAGGATGTGAAGGAGGACCCAGGCAAGAGGAGTGCTAGAGATCACCTGAGGGGCTGCACCGAGTCTAACACACTTGCCTTTTCAGCTGCATCAGTGACTCTGTTCTCCCCTTTGCTGTGTTGTGGGTATAGGCACTTTAAACCTTCTTTCCCTCCCTCCCTCTCTCTCTCTCTGTCTTAAAATTCACTGTTTAAAAGTGCACAATGCAATGGCATTTAGCACATTCACAGCCTTGTGCAGCTGTCATCTTTGTGTAGTTTCAGAACATTTCCATCACACCCAGGGGAGACCTATACTCATTAAACTGGCATCCTCAATCAGTCGCCCCTCCCTCATCCCCTGGCAACAATAATCTGCTTTATGTCTCATCTCTATGGATTTACTTATTCTGGATATTTTATTTAAGCAGAATCATATAATATGGTACTTTTTCTTTGTGGCTTCTTTCACTTGGCATAGTATTTTTGAGGTTCATTCTTACAGCATATATTGGCACTTTACTGTTTTTCTAAAAGAATGTATGTATGTATTTATTTATTTATGAGAGAGCGAGCACACATGCATGTATGCACACAAGCATGAGTGGGGGGGAGGGGCGTGTGGGGGGAAGAGGGACAAGCAAACTCTGTGCTGAGTGTGGAGCCTGACACGGGCTTGACCCCACGACCCTGAGATGGTGACCTGAACCGAAATTGGGCCGAACTGAACAGCCCAGGCATCCCTGGTGCTTTATTATTTTTTATGGTTGAATGATACTCCATTATATGTATCTTCCATATTTTGTTTATCTGTTTGTGGTTTCCACATTGTAGATACTGAGCTAGGAACATTTGTGTAAACGTACTTGTTGAATACCTAAGTTTAGTTCTTTTGGGTATATACCTAGAACTGGAATTGCTGCATCAAATGTAATTCCATGTTTAACCTTTTTTTCCCCTACATTTTAAAAAAATTTGCATTCGATTTGCCAACATATGGTATAACACCCAGTGCTCATCCCATCAAGTGCCCTCCCCATGTTTAACTTTTTTGAGGAACTGCCAAACTATTTCCCCACAGCAGGGACACCATTTTATATCCCAGTCAGCAATTTGTCTACATCTTTGCCAACATTTGTTATTTTTGATCTTTCGAAGGAAGATTATGGATTATGGCCATCCTAGTGAGTGTAAAGTTGTATGTCATTAGTTTTGTATTTCCCTTATGACCAATGATATGGAGCATTCATGTGCCTATTAGCATTTGTCTATCTTCTTTGGACAAATGTGTATTCAAATTCTTTGCCCAGTTTTTCTTTTAATTGTTTTTTGTTTGTTTTTTTGTTGTTGAGATATAAGAGCTCTTTATGTATTCTGTATATTGGACCCTTATCAGATATATGATTTGCAAGTATTTTCTCCTATTCTGTATGTTGTCTTTTCACTTTCTTCATAGTGTCTTTAGTTTTTTAAGATTTTATTTATTTATTGGAGAGCGAGAGAGCAAGCATGAGCAGGGGGAGGGCTAGAGGGAGAAGCAGACTCCTCTCTGTGGAACTCCAATCCCAGGACCCTGGGATCCTGACCTGAGCCAAAGGCAGATGCTTAACCACTGAGCGACCTAGGCACCCCTTGTTGAGGTTTTTTTTTTTTTTAATTTTTATTTACTTATTTATTTTAATTTTTATTTATTTATTTTTTCCTTGTTGAGTATTTTTGCATCTATATTCATGAGAGATATTGGCCTACGATTTTCTTTTCTTGTGATGTTTTTGTCTGGCTTTTGTATTAGGGTAATTCTAGCATCTTAGAATGAGTTAGGAAGTTTTCCTTGGTCTTCTGTTTTGTGGAGGAGTTTAAGAAGGATTGGCATTAATTCTTTATTTATTTTATTTTATTTTTTAAAATATTTATTTTATGATAGACATAGAGAAAGAGAGAGAGAGAGAGAGAGAGAGAGAGAGAGAGGCAGAGATACAGGAGGAGGGAGAAGCAGGCTCCATGCTGGGAGCCCGACGTGGGACTCGATCCTGGGACTCCAGGATCACGCCCTGGGCCAAAGGCAGGCGCTAAACCGCTGAGCCACCCAGGGATCCCTGGCATTAATTCTTTGAATGTTTGGTATAATTCACCATAAAGCCATCTAAGTCTTGAACTTTTCTTTGTTGGGAGATTTTTGATAATTAATTTAATCTGTTTACATATGATAGGTTTCTTCAGATTTTTCTGTTTCTTCTTGGGTCAGTTTAAATAATTTGTAAATTGCTAAGAATTTGTCCCTTTTTTTTTTTTTTTTTGAATTTGTCCCTTTCATCTAGGTCATCAAGTTTGTTGGCATACAGTTGTTCATAGTTTTCTCTTATAATCCTATGTCTAGTCTTGGCTTCTCTTCTCCTGGCTCTATGCCAAACATGGGGCTTGAATTCATGACCCTGAGATTGAGTTGAAAGCTCTACTGACTGGGCCAGTGAGGTGCCCTTGTCCTTTTTATTTCTTTAAAGTTGGTAGCCCTCCTCAGTGCCTGTCACCCAGTCTGAGGGGGGCACTTGACGGGATGAGCACTGGATGTTATGCTATATGTTGGCAAATTGAACTCCAATAAAAAATATACAAAAAAAAGGTGGTATCAATGTTGCTGCTTTCATTTTTTATTATAGTTATTTGTATCTTCTATTGTTTTTTTCTCTGTCAGTCTAGCTAAATAAAGGTTTACCAATTTTGTTGGTCTTTTTAAAGAATCAGGTTTTGATTTCATTGATTTTTCTCTTATTTGTGTTTTCTGTCTTATCTTCACTCTAATCTTGATCATTGCCTTCCTTCTGTTAGCTTTGGGGCTAATTTCCTTTTCTTCTTCTAGTTTGTTAAAGTGTAGAGTTAGATAATTGATTTGAGGTCTTTTTTTAAAAATATTTTATATATTTATTTGAGAGAGAGAAAGAACATAAGCAGGGAGCCCAATACTGCCAGGTTCCAGGACCCTAGAACACATCTTGAGCCAAAGGCAGATGCTCAACTGACTGAACCACCCAGGTGCCCCTACTTTCCAGTTTATATTGTGATTTCTTCTTTGCTCCATTGGTGGTTTAAGAGTGTGTTGTTTAATTTTCATAAATTATGGTATTTGCAGCTTTCCTTTTTTATAAATTTCAAGTTTCATTTCTTTGTGGTTGGAGAAAAAACTTCATATGATTTTTTTTTTAAATTTACTTATGATAGTCAGATAGAGAGAGAGAGAGAGGCAGAGACATAGGCAGAGGGAGAAGCAGGCTCCATGCACCGGGAGCCTGACATGGGACTCCCGGGATCGCGCCCTGGGCCAAAGGCAGGCGCCAAACCGCTGCGCCACCCAGGGATCCCCTTCATATGATTTTAAATTTATTGAGTTTTTTTTTTTTTTTTTTTTTTTTTTTTTTTTTGCCTAACATATACTCTGTGCTGGAGAATGTACATTTGGGGAAAATGTATATTCTACTGTTTTGGGGCACAGTGTTATATATATCTGTTAGATCCAGTTGGTTTATGGTGTTGTTCAAGTCTTCTGTTTTCTTATTGATGTATATGTTCTGTCCACTTGTTTACATAAGATTTTACTAACAAGTGGGGATAGGATGGGTAGGTTAGAGTGGTGATATGCCTTATGGAGGAGTAAGAATTAAAAATACCGTGTATTTAGTACATGCTATTTTAAAAAGAAGAAAAACAAAAGTACATTTTCCACAAGTTACATATATTTATTGTAGAAACATAAAAGAAAACTGAAGAAAATGAAAATTACTCACAGTGTGAAAGTTTAGATGATCTGTTTCCAGACATTTTTCTAGATATGTATTGTTATATTTCTGTACTTTTTTTTTTTATTTCTGTACTTTAAAAAGCCTTTTTAAAAAAAGGTCTATAACTTTTCCCCACTTAACTGGATTTCATAACAGTTTTTCATGCCAATAAAAAATTAATTTTAATTGTTGGATAGCCCATTTTTTCATTGCTGCAAGCTCATTTTTAATTAATGGACATATTTATAAACATTTAGGTTGTTTCCATTTCTTGCTATTATGTAATATTTTGGTGGAAACGTTTGCACATAATCCCTTATGCACTTCTCTAATTAGTACTCCTACAAAGAGGGTTCCTGGGTCTAGTAGTTTTTTCTTAAGGACACAGAGTCATTCCCATGTACACTGGTAGTACCAAAATGCTATTCAGAAAATTTCTCACAGTATATGAGAAAGCCATTTTTCCAAATCCTTGCCATTCTTGGTATTATTATTTTATTATCAGTAATACTAACATAATAGTAATAGTGCCTAGTGTCTTCAGATTGCTTGCTAAGCTGAACTCAGTGCATACATCATCTCATTTATTATCACAATAGTGTGAAGAGGCACATGCTATTATTTTTTATTTATTGAAAAAATTCTAGTATAACATGCTGTATCATAGTTTTAGGTATACAATATGGTAATTCCACAATTCTATACATTACTTAATACTATTAGTTATCATGAGTTGATTGAGGAGGAAACAGGTTCTAAATCTCCGAGTAGATTATGTTATTGAACAATTCTCACCACTATCTAATTCTAAACATTTTCATCACCCAAAAAAGAAACCGTGTTCCCATTAGCAGTCACTCCCAGCCCTTTCCCTCCAACCCCTGGCAACCCCTAGTCTACTTTCTATTTTATAGATTTGCCCATTACAGGTATTTTGTATAAATGGAATCAGATAGTGTATGGTCTTTTGTGACTGGCTTCTTTCACTTAGTATTTTTTCAAGGTTCATCCATGTTATAATGCATATTAGTACTTCATTCTTTTTTATGGCTGAATTGTATAGCTATCTACCACATTTTGATTATCTATCAATTGTTGGATACTTAGGTTGTTTCCACTTTTTGGCTGTTATGAATGATGCTCCTGTGAATATTTTTGTGTACAGGTTTTTGGGTGGTTATATGCTATGTACCAGGGAATGGAATTCCTGAATCATATGGTAACTCTATGTTTAACTTCTTGAGAAACTGCCAGACTGTTTTGCTGCCAAACTGCACCATTCTACCTTCTCATCAGTAATGTAAAAGGGCCCCAATTTCTTTATGTCCTTGTCGACACTTGTCACTGTCTTTTTTATGATAGACATCCTAGTGAGTAAGAGTCTCTTTGAATTTTTCTAATTACTAATTAATGGTATTGAGCATTTTTTCATATGATGATTGATCATTTATGTATCTTTGGTGAAATGTCTATTTAAATCCTTTGTCCACTTTTATTTTATTTTATTTTTCTTTGTCCACTTTTAATTGGATTATTTTTCTTATATTATTGAGTTATATGTGTTCTTTATATGTTATGAATACTAGATCTTATCAGATGTATTCTTTGTGCTTTAAGGTCGTTCTTTTATATATGTATTTTTTCCATATTTAAAAATATGTATTTTATATATATATGTCTGTGATATGTATATATTGAATTAAGGAATTGTAGCTATGATATGCTGAACTAGGTATGTTGGCAGCACAATCTAACCAACAAAAGTGGGGAATGCATTGGGTCAGATTTTTAGTGGTCTTTTCTCCAACTGTCATTAGGGAAAGGGAATCTTGAGAGAAGTGTCAAGGGGTAGAATATTTTATCTTTTAGGTCTGTTTTTTGGAGCATCTGAAAAATTGGGAGTTGGGATAGAGAGGGAGGTGTTGGAAAGCTAATAGTGTGCAATGAGAATTAGCCAGGAAACTGAGAAATGGAGCCCCCAAAACCTGGGTTGAAATTCTGGTTCCTACATTATTAGTTTGATGACTTAGGGCAAATCATTTAATTTACTTGATTTTGAACCTCATTCATTCGTTCTTGCCTTTTTATTTTCATATTCCACTTAAGTGACTTCCAAGACTAGCACAGAATGAGCGGTTCTTCCTGACAAGCACAGAGGGTTGTCTTTGTTCTGGACCTACATTCTAATTAATGCCATCTTAAGAACTGTGTGTGTTTTGCTAGCCACTTCACGTGTGATTTGTTCTTCTCTCCTTTTGTTGAGTACAATTTTTCTTCACTTTGTGTTCTGTAAAGATTTAATTGGCAGTGAGAAGAGTTTATTTAACAACACTAAATGTTGTTATTTTATTTTTTTAATTATTTACTCCAGGGAGGGGGAATGCAGAGGGTGAGGGACAAGCAAACTCTTGTCAACACAGGGCATGATCTCAGGATCCTGCTATCATGCATGACCTGAGACGAAACCAAGTCACTTAACCAACTAAGCCACCCACACGCGCTCACTATAGGTTGTTTTTAAAGGCCATGCTGTCTTTGAAATCTTAGAAATGAGAGGTCAAGGTTGAGAATATGGCTTTGCAACAAGCCAAGAGAAGCATCTTTCTAAGGGTCTTGAGTATTAATGACTATCCCACTTTTTCAACTTTCCAGGACAAAAGTTCTCTTCGTGTGAGGTCTGTCTCTGTGGGTCTGTCTCTTGCGCTCTGTTTTTCTGTTGCAGGTTTTTCTTTTGCTCTGTAAGTCTTTTTTGTTCTTTTTAGTTTCTGCATGTAGAGTTTTGGCCTCCTCAAATATATTTAAGCTTCCAAATCTCCTAATCTCACTTCCTCTTCTGTATTTTAGGGCATCTTTATCCAAGTCTTTTCAGCTACTATTCTCAGTGTTATCTCAGTTTCTCAAACTAGATTCCTGAATGACAGAGACTGTGATAAGTGGAGCATCTCTTTTTTCCAGCAGGCATATCCCTGGGTGGTGGCCACTTGACGGATTGGCTGTCCTTGGGTCAAGGGCCTATCTCTAACTGTCCAGCCTTAGCTGAGGTCCACATGGGACTTCTGTGGTGCTCTTTGTGGGGGGACAGTTTGATTCATTGAGAGCTGTGGTTTTGGCAGGCTCTGGGACAGACATTTCCAGTATAAACTTTTATGAAATATGTAGGAAGGTTGGATTTCGATTTGGCTTGGATGCACATGTTTTAGTGGGGAGTAGAGATTTGGTACACAAATATGAGATCTGTGGGTACTCAGGTGGACGTGTCCAGCTGGAAATGCAGACGAGAGGTCAGAAGAGTGGATGTTAGAATAATTTGAATATTATCTGTGTGGAGGTTTGAGCCCTAAGCTTCCATGGGATAACTGAGTAAGGAAGTATAGAGAGAGAGAGAAGAGAAGCCTAAGGACAATTCAAGATAGAAATATAAAGAAGAGAAAAGAGGGGTGCCTTGGGGGCTCAGCTGATTTAAGTGTCGACTCTCAATTTCTGCTCGGGTCATGATTTCAGGGTCATGAGATGGAGCCCCACGTCAGGCCCTGCACTGGGTATGGAGCCTGCTTGAGATTCTCTCTCTCCCTCTGCCCCTCCTGCCCACCCCCACTCATGTGTGTGCTCTCTCTCAAAAAAAAAAAAAAAAAAAAAGATAAAAAAAGAAGAGGAAAGAGAAGCTCTATAGTAGAGTTCAGCATGTAACCAGTTTACTAAACATGCTGTATGTTGTTTTCAGAGACGGATAAATGAATCAGAACATGTTTTTAAGTGACTCTTATAGAAGAATATTGAGAATAGTTTTGCACTAATAATCCTCACTTACTGAAGGACTCATGCTGTATTTTTACCCCAACCTCCTTCCTCATAGGTAGAAGAAGAAATCCAGACTCTGTCTCAAGTGTTAGCAGCAAAAGAGAAGCACCTAGCAGAGATCAAACGGAAACTTGGGATCAATTCACTACAGGAACTAAAACAGAACATTGCCAAAGGCTGGCAGGATGTGACAGCAACATCTGCGTACGTTCCCTTGATCATACATTTTTCTAGAGAACAGAGAACGTGAAGGACACTTCTGCTCCTTTTGTGTGGGGAGGGGAATTGAAAGGGGATGAGGCTTCTGCAACTTTTCTTTGTACGACACAGGGCCCTCCCAACCCAGTTCTCCAGTGTACCTGAGTCTTCTCTAACTCTGGTCTTCCAGACTGTTCTAGGGGATAGAAAGAAAACCAGCCTCGTCTGTGAGTTGAAGACATGGCATTTAAGTTCCCACAGTGTTATATATTGACTTGCCAGAAATGCACATGTGTCACATAGTCTTCAGAATGATCAAATAGGGTGGTAGGTGAGCTAGCCCGAAATAAGGAAGCAGGAGCAGGTGAGTCTTGAAGTAACAAAACTCAAAAATGTGGGGGCAGGATTTGAACTCAGGTTTGACCTGAGCCAGTCTTTCTTCATCCTGCTCTATAGGGAGCATAAGACTCGATTTATCGCCTCTGATAGGTGCTGGTGGCGAGGCCCACCCCTTAATCATCTTGTCTTTTTGATCACACAGATTTTGGTATGGCATCATCATGATGCAGTTTTGTTTCCCAGCATAAGGAGGAGCAAGCTTGTGAAGATTCTGAAGTGTGTTCTTTATCATTCTGTTCAGTCCCACTTACTGAGCTGGTGACCAGAGGCATTGAGGCTGCTGGCATCCTTACGTGACAGCACTAGGGTCTTTCCACCCCCTTCGGTCCACTTTCTACCCGTATAAGTCCAGGAAACTATCCTTTGACTGTATATCACCATACATTTTTTGTTTTTAATATTTCATCTTGATGGGATAACTAAAAATGCCTGAGCCTTCCTTTCTGTAATGTGGGGATCTTAACCTCTTGGTAGCTATTATCATATTCGCTTATTTTTATTTTCCCTTCACTAATCCGTGGGTAGATGGGAAGAGGGAGGTGGTAAATGGTAGATTTATGTTATAGCAAATACCACACTAAAGTTATCTTGAGTGTCACACCTTTTACATACTCTGCTGAGAGTCTACAAGTCCTTATTTGGTAGCTCTGCAGACATGCGAAATTAAAAAAAAATTCTTTATAGCCCATACAATTTATTTGAATAATAAAGTACATGTGGGCCTTACCTTGCTTCTGGTCCCTTTTTAGGAGATTAAGTTATAAAAGGCACGTGAAGAATTTGATTTCATTTTTGTCTTGTTTGGCTTTGGTGGAGAAGAAGAAGAGGTATAATTTCTTTCAGCCTCATTTTCATCTTTTCTTCATGATTGTTTGCCCCTCACCCTGATTTCCTTGGTCCTGCCTTTCTAGGCCTCTGCAGAAGATCGTGCCTGAATGAGGGGGTAAGCATCAGGTGAAGTGATGATGCCAACCTGGTGGTTGTGAAGCAGATTGGATGTTCTGAAAACAAAATCATTTTAATTTTCGAGAGCTCTCCAAGAGGTGGTGATTATGCTTTAAATAACTATTAGAAAAGGTTAGCTTAACTTTTCTTTGTTCTGTTCTTTTATAATTTAATGTAGATACAAAAAGACTTCCGAAACCTTATCTCAAGCTGGGCAGAAGGCGTCAGCTGCTTTCTCCTCTGTTGGATCAGTCATCACCAAAAAGCTGGAAGACGTAAAGTATGTCCTCATTTCTCCTTGCTCATTAAGTAGCTGGGGCAAATTAAAGTTATGTTGTGGTTGCATTGGTTTCCTGAGTTTGGCTGTGGATGATGCCGGATTCTTTTCAACTGAGGGGAGCCCACTCCTTCAAAACAGGAGAGGGGAAATATTGCCTGAAGTATCTTAGGGGTAGCTTTCTGACTTTCAGACATAGCGTTCAAAATAATCATCTTATGAATACATTTAAAGTTGCTGGAAAATTCTGGTTGTGCACTTCTATCCTTCTAGTCCTTCCTGGTCATGCAGGGTAAGTATATCTCTCGCAGTTGCAAGTTTGTGGTTGGGGGCTGAGCCTGTGATCCTACTGGGGACACGTCCAGGAGCATTGACTGCACGCTGGGGCCAAGACCTGCCTTCAGCTCTGTGTGTTACATTGTTAAACCGTGGTGTGATTACAACATGCCCATCTGTGTACTGACTTGTACTCATTTGTAAGCTCTCTCTACATTCATGCTTAGGCCCAAATCTTGATATTGAGCTTTGCTTTTTATTTTGCATTTATATTTTAGATTAGTCTGCAGAGTTTTTGTGGCAATTTTGATAAAACCACTTCACGGTGCTTCTGTGTGTCTCCCCTGCCCTCCTCCCCTATGTTGATTAGAATAGCGCTGAAAGTGAGAAACATGGTTTAAATTTTCTGTGCTTCTGTTGGCATGAAAGTTATTTTGTTTTACCAACAAAACCCTCAGATTGCATGACTTTGTGTTTTTCATTTGTGGGGAATGTAGCTTTTACAACCAGAATTTTGTTGGTTGAATAAGTTTGGCAATCAAATGTATTATACATTGTACCAAAAAAAATGACTTGCTTATTATATTTGGACTATCATCATTCTAAGCATTGTGTAATAAACATAGCTTACTTGGATTCTTCTGACAGTTTATAGACATCTCGTAGGTGTTCTCATTTCTTTTTTTGCCAACTTGACTGTATAGCGCTTTGGAGTCCAGTTAAAACCTTACACAACTTTTAAACAGGTAATTTCATTGTTTTAGATTTACCAGAACTTCCTTTCTTTTTTAATGCTTACTGCGGCTTCTTGCAGATTGCAAGCCTTTTCACATTCCTTTAGGTAAGGAGAGCTTGAACCATCCCTGCAGCTTAGCCGGTGGTGTCTAAGACAAGTGTGCTTAATTAGATTATTATGCCACGTTGGATGATTGTGTTTGTCCACTACATACTTTTCTTGCATCTGGAATATCTTTCTCTAGTGCATACCTATTTCTAAGGGAGGATTTCTCGTATACCCGGGGTAATGGATAAATTAAAAGAATAATTGACATTGTGGTTTAGGGATATGGAAATGATTTTGATGTTTCTTACTTTTTTTTTTTTTTTTTGGGAAAAAGAAGCAGCTTAACCATGGCATACAGAATTCCTCCCTTTTAATGTCTGACTTTGTTTGTTTTTGATGCTTTAATTTCTTTGGTGCTTTTGTCAGGATGTTGGAATTCTTCACCTGGGTCTCATTATGTATCTGTAATAGACTGCATATGTCCTGCCTCGTGATGTTAGTCTCCCATCTTATACAGGTTACTCTGGGTATTTTTTTTTATTGTGGTAAAATATACATAAAGTAAAATATACCATTACTCTGCACTTTTCACTACTTGCTTTGTTAGCGTATAGTTTTTACTATCCTTTAATTTCTCTATACATTATATTCTTTAAGTGTACATGTAAAGAAATTTCATGGTTGCAAAAGAAAAATAATCTCTTAGGCTAAAAAACAAGCACATTAAAAAGATGTCAGTCCAAACCATGCCTTAGAGAAGAAGGAATCTTTGTGATGTTGAACAAACCTCTTCTCTGTCTCCCATACAGACTGTGTATCCAATTAGTTGAGAAAATGAAGTTGGAGCAAGGTCTTTAGAGTATAAGCAGGAAAGACAGCATTGGTAGTCTCCACACCTGTTCCTATGAAGGCAGATTGTCTTCTCAAGCAGTCATTTGCGGTAGTCTGTCTTCTTAAGTAAGGGAATATGTACTTAGAGCTGAGGTCTTTCTGCCCTACTGACACTTGGCCCTGGAAGTCAGAGTAAATCATAGGGATGTGTCAACTCTAAAAGCTGAATTATTTAAAGTTAAACCTGTGCTTTAAAAAAAAAAAAATCACTAATAGGAGGTGATACTGTATCTTTGGTATTCAATTAAAAACGTCCTAAGTGATCTAGGCAACTGTTAATTAAGACCATTTTATCTAAGGTTGTCTGTGAGTTGTGTGTGAACAGGTATTCAGTCTCATAATCCATCCTGCTAACATTAGACTGCACTTTGTGGGCAGGTCCAAAGAATAGAACCATAAAACAGATCTGCTTCTTGTACGGAAAGACCTTAAAAATCTTTGAGTGGATGGAGTGGGGGAAAGAAGCAGGGACTAGGAACAAGTTAAGGTGGAAGAGCCCTGTTAACACTGGATTATATAAAACAGTTTTAGATGGGATATAAACAAAAATGCAAGAATATTTATGTAAGTGCTATAGAGGAATGACTCATTAGTATGTGTCCCTATTCTCTATGTGTTTAAGAAGATTAAGCAAATGTCTTATTAATTGGCCGGGGACAGATTGAGTATTGCCACCCTTTTTCTAGCTCCTTAGTCCCTTTTTTCATTTTATTCATTTAAAAAATATCACTGAGGGGCGCCTGGTTGGCTCAGTTGGTTAAGCGTCTGACTCCTGGCTTAGGCTCTGGTCATCATCTCATGGGTACCGGGATGGAGCCCTGTGTTGGGCTCCAGGCTCAGTGGGGAGTCTGCTAGAGGATGCTCTCCCTCTGCCCCTCCTCATCTAAAATAAAGAAATATTTAAAAAAATATGTAATTGAGATTATACTCTACCACTTTTAGTCCTTTTTTTTTTTTTTTTAAGTCCTGCTTCTAATAACGTTCAGGATTTCTTTTTCTTTAGCACCCATGATTCGTTCATACTGCTTCGAAGAATAAGAGTGGAGGGCAGCGTGTATTGAGGGATAGGACAAAGTTCCTGAAGAAGAGGGAGGGGACCTAAGAGGGATACCCTGGGAGTTTTTTGTTTTTTTTTTTTTTTTTTTTTTTTTTTTATGATAGTCACAGAGAGAGAGAGAGAGAGAGGCAGAGACATAGGCAGAGGGAGAAGCAGGCTCCATGCACCGGGAGCCCGACGTGGGATTCGATCCCAGGTCTCCAGGATCACGCCCTGGGCCAAAGGCAGGCGCCAAACCACTGCGCCACCCAGGGATCCCTGCCCTGGGAGTTTCTAAGTCTAAGGGTTTTTACAAGAACGTTGGTGAGAATGTTAGTGGGCTGTTTTAATCTGATTAGCCCTCCACGTGCCTGTCACCCAATCAGGATTTTGTCCACACACTCATCTACCTATCAGGGAGTTGTTATGTGGGAAAGGGTGTGGAGGGCTCCTTCCAGGATGGTGTAGGATAATCCTTTTAGGACAGGGCCCCTTGACCCTGCCTGCCTTTCTTCCTACTGTCCTCCAGGATTAATAATATGTATTGATACATGGAGGTTAAAGTAAGGCTTTTGATGAGAACTTGGAAATTAGAGACAGGAGATCATCTTCCGAAAGCTAAATTTTATAATTCTTACAGATTAAAAGTTGACTGAAGTCACTTAAGTCATTTCCAGGCCAAGAAGCCCTGATCGTCATCAGATTTAATGTGCTCATATATTATAAAAATATATGAAAACATATATAATAGAAACACATAAAAACATACATAATAGAAAATGTACATAAAGAAAGACCACACCTCTAAGATCAGTGACTCAAGGGAGCCGGTACTGGCCCCAAAAACTGTTCAAGGAGAGGGAGCTTAGAGCATAGATTTTGAGGGTTTCATTCCCAGCCAGGCCTTTGCTCCTGTGGAGATGGGCAAGAGGTCTCTTTAGCCACATCCTTGAAATAGTTGGTTAATCCTGTCAACTACCTTTTGTTTTACAGAGTCCATGCTAACCCAGCAAGCTTGAGGCGATGATTTCACTCTCTGACAGGATTGTGGATGATTTGCTGACGTGAATTGTTAGATGCAGCCACAGTTTTCATGTCACATTGTCAATTAATAAATAGGCACTTGGGATTTAGATATTTGTCTTACACCTCAAGTGGGTGGGTAAGAAGGAGGAAGCAGAAGAGACGAGAGACAGAGATCTGTTTTTATTTTTTTAAGATTTTATTTACTTATTCATGAGAGACACACAGCGAAAGGTAGAGACATAGGCAGTGGGAGAAGCAGGCTCCCTGCAGGGAGCCCAATGCAAGATTCAATGCAACTTGAGCCAAAGGTAGACGCTCAACCACTGAGCCACCCAGGTGTCCCAGAGATCTGGTTTTATTTTATTTTATTTTTTAAAATATTTATTTATTTATTCATTTATGATAGAGTGAGAGAGAGAGAGAGGCAGAGACACAGGAGGAGGGAGAAGCAGGCTCCATGCCGGGAGCCCGACGTGGGACTCGATCCTGGGACTCCAGATCACACCCTGGGCCAAAGGCAGGCGCCAAACCGCTGAGCCACCCAGGGATCCCCCGAGATCTGGTTTTAATGCCCTGAGAATTAGGTGTCTGAGGGCCAGACGTGGGACATGGTAATGTGAACTGTCCTGAGAGGCCCAGCAGGGGCAGCCAGCTTCCCCCTACCCTCAGGTGGTGTGTTCATATCCACCTCTCCCTCTTTGCTTATTTTCTACACATACATGCTGAGTATTGACTCATGCCTTTAATTTTTTGAGAGAAACTTGAAGGAGCTTTCTCATTTTCCTTGGTGCCAGGGTTAAATATCAGTTTTAGTGTTAAAGCATAGTAAAATAACACAGCAGCTTCATTGGTCAGATACTTTTGATATATTTAGGAGGAAGGGCTCATTAACTTTGCTTTTATTTCCAAAGGAAATTTCTCCTCTTTATATGTATATTTCTTTATATAACCCTCTGGATATTTTTGTTTTGGGCTCATTAAAGTTACTCCAGACCATTCTGTCTTGATGCAAATTTCTACCACTTAATGAGGAAAAAAAGTGATGTCTTTTCTTTCAGAGAGTACTTCTTGATTTGAATTCGGAAAGCTTTATTGAACTTTTCTACCTTTCATGCCCATATTTCCTAATTATAGTTACCACAGTTGTTCATCCATTCATTCTTTCATTCAGAAGTATTTATTGAATGCTAACCCTGTGCCAGCCCCTGGTCTAGACTGTGTGGTTCAAGTTACCAACTGAAATAAACAAACTGGGTGCAATATGACAGTTTTAAAGAATATAATCTAATGTAAATTAAATGTTAATGTATGTTTCCATTAAAAATATCCCTAGTACTAATAATGGTGAATAATTGCCTTCCAGGCAAGGCTCTGTAGTTACTCTGAAGTAGGTGCCTTTGTTTTTTTTTTTTTTTTTTGATTGTACAGATGAAGAAACAGCCACAGAGAGATTAAGTGACTTCCCCAAGGTCACACAGCTAAGGGGCTATGGCCAAAATTTGAACCTAAGCAACACTATTTCTGGAGCCTAAATTCTGTTTCTCTGCATTGTTTTGCGCCTCCTCACCACCCCCAAAGCAGTTATATAGTTAAAGAATATGCCCCTCTAGGCACTGCCCAGCAGTTACTTTGGTTTCTCACCTACAAGAAATTACTGTGAGGGCAAAATGGAATAATGATGCACAGATAGCGTGCCTGACACTCAGTAGGCAGGTTAACCATTAGCTCTTCCCCTCCTTTCTCCGTGTACCACCTCCTCCTCCTTTCCTTCCTCCTTCCTCCCTCTGTGCCTTCTCCATTATTGTGATTAGAGAGGTAAAGAGATCAAGTAACTGTGAAAGAAACAAGAAAAATATTTAAAAATCAATTCAGCTTCTTAAAAGATGAACTTCTCTAAAGTAAGTGTAAGATCGAGAAGCATTTAGTGAGAATCTGGTTGGCATGTGGTTTCTTTTTTGGTCAGTGTTTTGAGGAACCCAGACTTGTATTCCTACTTTTGATACCATATTTAAGAGTTACAAACCAAGCTGGGAAAATTTTAACAAAATTTGCTGTATTGCTAATGAATCCTCACAGTGTGACTATTAGACGGTTCTGGTCCAGCAGCAGCATGGCTTTTTCTTTCCGGAGTTTCCCATATTCTATTTGAACTTCAGTGGAATCGGAGATGTTATGTAAGTTGAGGCAAGGTGAAGCTTTGTGTAACTTTCCATAGGGAAGCTAGAAGTGTGAGAACAGCCGCCCTATAGTTGAGTTACAAAACTAGCCACCAACAAAATTGAATTTCACCTAAATACGGATTTTGCGGAGAAGTTCAAATACCTGAATGGACTAGAAATTGCTAGGTACTCCTTGTCTCCCTACTAAAATGGCTATCTCAAAAGCAGGGAGACCTGTACTTTTTTTTTTTTTTTTTTTAAGATTTTATTTATTTATTCATGAGAGAGAGAGAGAGAGAGAGAGAGGCAGGCAGGCAGAGGGAGAAGCAGGTTCTGTGCAGGGAGCCCGATGCAGGGACTCGATCCTGGGTCTCCAGGATCACACCCTGGGCTGAAGGCGGCGCTAAACCACTGGGCCACCGGGGCTGCCCGAGACCTGTACTTTTTGAGAATTTGTATTAATTTGATTTCATTCTCTGTTCAGTGAGTACATTTTTAATCTTATTGGGAAATATGAAACCTATAGAAGCATTCACAATCAAATTCAAGTCAGTGATTCATCACAAAGTAAACACCTTATTGTTACCACTTCCTTGCTTTTCCTTATCTATTCCCACATAAACATTTAGTGTGTGTATTCTTCACTTTGTCTCGGCTGCTAATTGAAGTTTAACAGTAGCAAGTGTGATTATGTCATGATCCTGTAAAGGACTTTAGGATCCTTTGAAGGCCCTAAAGGACTTTATTTTTTATTATTGTATTTTTTAAAAAATATTTTATTTATTTATTCGTGAGAGACACACAGAGAGAGGCAGAGACACAGGCAGAGGGAGAAGCAGGCTCTATGCAGGGAGCCCGATGCAGGGACTTGATCCCAGGACCCCAGGATCACAACCTGAGCAAAAGGCAGATGCTCAACCACCGAGCCACCCAGGTGCCCCCCTAAAGGACTTGACTTGCTACATTGTTTCTTAGATTTCTCCGAGTGATCATTTTTTTTTTTTTAATTTTTATTTATTTATGATAGTCACAGAGAGAGAGAGAGAGGCAGAGACATAGTCAGAGGGAGAAGCAGGCTCCATGCACCGGGAGCCCGATGTGGGATTCGATCCCGGGTCTCCAGGATCGCGCCCTGGGCCAAAGGCAGGCGCCAAACCGCTGTGCTACCCAGGGATCATTTTTAACATTCTTCTTTAAATCACATTGCAGAAATCACTGGGGCCTGGGAGGTGCCCCAAAAGTGCCCCAAATTATCAACTTCTGACTTGATTTTTTTGGAAGCATATTGGTAGTCCTTTCCTGTAGTAATGCTGTAAAAATCAAACATTTAAAAAATTATCTGTATTTCCAATATTACTGCTTTCTCCTGACTGCTGACCTTATTTGTCGGTTTCCCCTTTCTTCCTGACCTCTCCTTGCACTGATGGTCCACTACCATCTATCTCTTACCCGATCAGGGGAGCCCCCTTGATTAGATTCATGCATAGCTCTCCACTGGCTTCCTGTTTCCATTCTCCACCCCTTGATAATTTCAGGTGATGGTTACAGTTTAGTTTTTCAATTTTTATGACCCCGGAGCTTATTTCTTACATAGAGTAATCCTGAAGTAATTTGCTCCCCAGATGTTAAATTTACGACAGTCTAGTTGATGCATTTAGAATTCATTTTATGATGGTGTCTTCCACTTTGCCTTTGACCTGTTCCCTCTTAACTGGCCTGTATGCTGGTTCAAGGGGCACAGAACTCCCCAAATGGCTGTTGGAAGGAATGAGGTTTTATGTGGGTGCTTAGGGATAGTGGCTAGAAATTTGTACTTTCTTCACTTATTTCCTCATTTTGTTGATACTGTTGAATTCAATCTGTGAGTCCCATGAACAAGCATTTTATCACACATTCAGCCATCATTCTCCATTCTTTTGCCAGAATTTGGTCATTTCTGCCAAAACGAATGTCCTAATGAAGAGTCTTGGTTATAAGGAACAAAAATATTATGTAAATTACCTGACCTAGGAATGGGCATGTATTACACAGAAAAAGAGTTTTTTTTGGATCCAAAGAGAGGAGAAAGGAAGCAAGCCCTGGATCCACCCAGACTAGCCTTGCTGATTGGAAAGCTGGTAGAAATCAAGGTCACTTCCCGAAGCTAAGGAAACCACCCTTCTTCTCCATTTCTGTTCTCTCCCCTGCATGGTTCTCTCTGCCTCCTTTCCTCTACGTCTCTCTCTGCTTATGTTCAGTCCTTTCTTTGGGAACTGGCTTCCTCTGCATTCTTGCAGCTTACCCTTCCTGGTCCCAAAAAGGTCTTCCTCAGCATCTAAGCCTACATTACCTTTTAGCTCATGCACCTAGCCACTAACTGACCAGTGGCTTAATGTCCTAATTATGAATTCCCATCTTAATTGTCCTCTTTTTTTTTCTCTTTTCATTCTTAATGATCTTTTTTCCTTTTCATTCAGTCCAATTTGTAGATCACCAGGTTAGTTGCGGTGGGGTAGAGCTCTCCTGATCCAGTTAGCATTGTTGATGATGATGGAAAGTGGCTGTGGAAATGTGATTATGCAAACAGCTTCTTTAGAAGAGTCTAAACTATTATAAACTATTGTAATTAATACAATTAGTATTATAAACTAAAAAGGAGGATTTTAATTAATCTCTGTCCTTCAAATATGGATCCAGCCCACTGCAATAGATCAAGCAGGAAAAGAATGAACAAATCCCTCCTGGAATATAGTCTTATACCTGAGGTTATCTACCTGAGGTTATAGTATAGAGAGAATGGTGAGGAATATGGATATTTTCCTGTGTTAGGTACCTCAAGTACAAAGATGTCTACATATTTTACTATCTTGCCTATGTGAACTGCCAGCCTATTTTGATTCCCATCAAGATCATACTTCATGTCATTACATATTAGTGTGAACTAGATTTGGGGAGCTTCTCTTGAAACACATTGTCATTTGTAACAATGGAGTTTTTAAGAAAACTAAATCACACAATATTCAAATATATAGAGAATACTTTGGACTGTCCAGCATAACTGAAGGAGAGATTTCCTATCAAAAAAACTGTGTCAGTGATCAGAATATTTTAAGCACAGTAACCATATCAGCAATTTATAGTGACTTTGTGAGCCTCTAGATTAAAGTACTTTCATCTTGCGAGGTGGTCTCTATGGGAGATGGCTGAGAGTAGATAACCTTGAACCTGAATGGTCAGTCAACTGCATTGCCCTGGAGTAGTTGGTCCTAGTAAAACAAAGGGCCAAATATGATTTGAATGACCATTAGGAACAATTAGGATGAAGTACAAGCACCTCTTACTAGAAAATTGTACTACTACTAAGGAGTGATCTGTAAATCTCACTTAAAGTTGTCAAATAGGTGATTTATTTTGGTCTGGTCACAAATATGTGGGAGAAAGGCAGCTGCTGGAGCCTTTCACTAGCCTCACGTGTGTGTGTGTGTGTGTGTGTGTGTGTGCGCGCGCGCATGCATGCATGCCTGTGTGTGTGCTTCGTTTTTTGAGGGGAGGTGGTGAACATTGATTAGGAGTCCAGAAGACCCAGGTTCCATTCTCAATTCTGCTGTAACCTTGGGTAAATTGTCTAACTTCTGAGCCTTGGTGCTAGATGCAGATATAAGTGAAAGGATGATAGGGTTTTCAAAGTGCTATAAAATGCAAGGCTGAATTATTAGCTCTATTTACCACATAGGTTACATTGGCTCATGAAGGGGCACCTGGCTGGCTCATCAATGAACATGTGACTCTTGATCTTGGGGCCATGAGCTCAAACCCACATTGGGTGTAGGGATTATATAAGTCAATCAGTCAAACTAAAAAAAAAATAAGAAAATATTAAATTAAAGGAAAGGCTCATGAATAAAAGTAAATTATGTTGAAATAACTTTGATCCCCTCCACCTCAAAAAGTAGATTAAGTCTTCATGGTGCCAAAAGAATAAGCCCCTAGAAAGCAAAGTTTTCTAATGTCTAATCACTGTACTAACTTCATGTCTGTCTCTTTTTAATGCTGCCTTAGTATCCGCTCCATTCAACATTCAATTAGCATGCCTGCTATGAGGTAAAGTATATTTTTACAAAATGTAGTTGATCTTATGCTTTCTTGTTCTTTATTTAGATGTTTAACTCGAACATTTCTGCAATAGGGAACTAGGGTTCTGCTCTAAATAAGCTGCACATCCACACTGTATCGGTGTTTAGTTGCTCTTCATATGATGTTAAGTTGCATCTTCCTATGATGTTAAGATGGGTTCAAGAGATCCGTTAGAGATTTGTGATTTAAAGAAAAGAATTCTCGAATTTATTTTGTAAACCTATTAAATTGTTTCATATCTTCAATCTGCTTAATTGAAAAAGTGACCACTTCCTAATAAAGCTGCTTTTCCCCAGCTGTATAGGTGTCCCACCACATTTGTCTACATTAGTTTTAGTTACACTCTGCTTTTCTTCCATCCTCCCCATTTCCACTTCTCACATCCCATTGTGCCGTTTAGAGTCCAATGTGATTGAATTCTACTCTCCCCTTTTACCAGGAAATTCGTGCAAGTGGTGTATGTTATTAAGTATGTCATTACCCCACTTAACCACTCTAGAGAGGTAGAGAATTTCTAACAGTATATGCTTTGCTTCACCTTTAGTAACAAGTAGAGCTTGTTAAAACCCTCTGCTTGCTGGGCCCCACCTCTGGTTTCTGATTTCTGTAGGCCTGGGGTGGGACCTGAGAACTTGCATTGCCAGCAACTTCCCAGGAGCTACTGATGCACCCGAGGGGCCACCCCTTGGGACTGGCTGTGCATCACCACTGTGGGAGGGAGGAAAACCCTTGTTCTTTCTTTACCTTTTTCATCTAGGTAATAGGAAGGATATTTGAGGTCAGATGGATAGTATAGAAGCTATGGAAACCCAGTTGTGAACGACATAGGTGCTGTGATCCTTCTCAATTAATATAGGAATGTGAAGGCAAGGGAGCGGCTTTTCATGGGGTAGCTTTATGTAGACAAAATCACATTTCTGTGTGTCTCCCTTCTGGTCTCTCTTTCCTCGTCTCTAATGCTGTTCCCTGAGAACCAGGATCCCTATTATGGAATCTTATGTGGTCTGCTTGTCCAGCTTGGCGATGTGGATTCATGTAGGGCTCTCTTGTCAGGCAACATGGGAATTTAAACACAAGTTTTAGAGTATAGTACCTTAACCAAAATTAAAGTATCATGACTAGATGGCTGGAGAAGTGACCGAATTGATGTTTTACCTGGTTTTGTTCCCTCTCCTCATACACATACTTGACTAGGTCTGTTATCCCATTTGTCTGAGATGGGCTGTCTGTGGAACTGGAAGCGTCGTTGTAGAAATCTTAGAACAGAAATTGATCATCTTACCTAATAATGTCGATTTGTGTATGTGCCTGAACGCATATGTACAGTTAAATAGATCTGTCTCTTTGGCTCACTGAGAAACGTGGTGAAGAGGAATACAATTAATGATGTTTGCAAAATTTGTGAAATGTTTTTGTGTTTGTAACTCTTTTTCTTTCTCTCCATAGAAACTCCCCAACTTTCAAATCATTTGAAGAAAAGGTTGAAAACTTAAAGGCAAGTAGTGATGAATAGGATCTTAGTGATGTCTTACTTGGTACCTTGATTTTCTTTGCTGTGGGTAAATTATTCTCATTACTCTATCTTTCTAAAAATACTTAAAGAGCTTTAATAACTTTATACTATACATTATTATGGGTGATATGTACTTTTAAGCAAGTTTTTGAGTGTATGTTGTAGCATGGTAGATGCTAAATGCTGAAAGGATATGTATAATTTAAAAAGCAATAGTACTTGAGAACTTTGTGCTGCTGAAATGTTTTTTTGAAATACTTTTATAATTGAACAAAACTTAATATAAATTTTGTTGCAGAAAATTAACATTGTGAAAGCACAAAAAATAATGCAAAAAAAAATTGGTCCTACCAGCAAGAGACAAGCCATACATACATAATGGAACTACATCATTATGCTTTAAGTAAGAATTAACCAGGGATCCCTGGGTGGCGCAGCGGTTTGGCGCCTGCCTTTGGCCCAGGGCACGATCCTGGAGACCCGGGATCGAATCCCACGTCGGGCTCCCGGTGCATGGAGCCTGCTTCTCCCTCTGCCTGTGTCTCTGCCTCTCTCTCTCTCTCTCTGTGTGACTATCATAAATAAATAAAAAAATAAAAAAAAAAGAATTAACCAAATACAACATAAATATTTTCCTCTGTCATTAAATATTCTTCCTCAATACTATGTTTAATGGTTTCTTGCATGTACCATATGAGATATTGTTTGTTCAGTCCTCGGTTATTAGACATTTTTATGATGATGATGATGCCGTGGTGATCATTATTGATGATTCATGGTTTTATTTTTTGATTGCTTTGATTTCAGTGAAGGTGGGCATTTTTCCATGATTAGCTTTATTATTTTGTAAATTGTAGTATTTTCAAGATTATATTCAAAATGATAATATTATCAACTCTTAGGATCACAAGTGACTAGAAAGGGCTGTCTAGTTCCCATCCACTGCCCAGTCTTCTCTACAGTTTGTGCAAAGCCAGTATTTCATTTCTTTTTAAACTAAATCTGATCATTACTGTAGATGTTTTTTTTAAGGATTAAAAGTATTATCTTAATCTTAAACATTCTATATAAATTACTTAAAAACAAATATTCAGATTTGGTCTCTCAGAACTGTGAGTCACTTATTTCTAAATGCACCTTTCTTAAATTGCAGAAGCAGGGGATGCTTATGGAAAGAAAACCAAACACTGTACCATGATCTGGACCTTTTTTCCTTGCACAAACATGTATACATACCTTTTCTGTTTCTACATAACTGTATAAACACTTTTCAGGAAGGAATCACACTGCACACACCATTCTAGAGCTTGTTCATTTAGCTCCCACTAGCATATGTGCTCTATGATCCCTCAGACACAGGGACCCTCTCTGCTTGCTGATGGTTCTCAAGGGCCTAGACTAGTCCTTGGCACATTGAAACTACTTAGTACATATTTGATGAGCAAAAATACATCCTAGTTATTCTTCCAGGTCAGTATGAGACCTGCTTTATTCTTTTTAATGCCCAGTCACGTATTTGAAAACAAACGGTAGGAAGTCAAGGCTTTTACTATGATTTGATTCTCACTTTTGAGGACTATCTTAAGCCTCTCCTTGAAATCAGCCTTAAGCATTATTTTTTGAAATGTCTGGTTGGAAAACCAGACAACTGTATTTTTTTGACACTGAAGATGAGGAGAAACGTCTAGCTCATTCAGTGTATACTCTCCCTCTGAGTATATTTGGATTCTATAAATTGTGGTGAAACTTGCTTTTGGGGATCCCTGGGTGGCGCAGTGGTTTAGTGCCTGCCTTTGGCCCAGGACGCGATCCTGGAGATCTGGGATTGAATCCCACATCGGGCTCCCGGTGCATGGAGCCTGCTTCTCCCTCTGCCTGTGTCTCTGCCTCTCTCTCTCTCTCTGTGACTATCATACATAAATAAATAAAAATTAAAAAAAAAAAGAAACTTGCTTTTGAAACATGATTAGGCACCATACAAATAAAAACTTTTAACTTTTTAAAAGTAAAGTTAATCAAACAGATATCCTCGCCCCCCCCCCCCCCAAAAAAAGCTATAAAATATAGTTTTATGCTTGGGATATGATTTTGCTAAATTACATTTATATTAAATTAAGCATTAGGTCTACATGCACTTATGTTTAGATTTTGGATTGATTCATCGATCTGTGATTATTGAGCATTTTCCATGTGCCAGGGGTAGGCCCTGGGGATACCACAGCGAGCAAGAGACACAGACCCTTTCTGTAAGATGTGTAGATAATTTAATGGCCATTGAAAATAAAACGAGGTAAGGTGCCATGGCAGGGAAACTCAGGGATGCAGTGGGGACCAGTAGCAAGAATGTCTGATCAAGCCTAGGAGGAAGGAAAGAGTGTTTCTCATAGGATACTAATATAAGTGGAGGCCTTTAGGTTGAGGTGAATATTTGAAGTTTTGGAGCCCTTTTGAGGACTACCAGGAAGTTTGCTGTGCTATAGGGTAGTGACTAGGAAATGAAGCTAGGGTGATGGGTAGGCCACACTAAAGAATTTGGACTTAGGGCAATGGAAAGCCTTTAAAGGATTTTAAACAATGTGGGTAGTGTATTCTGTGCATTTTAGAAAGATCACTGGTGCCCTGAAGATCTGAGGGGAGAAAGACTGGACTCGGGGAGACTGGTTAGGAGGAAGGAGTTGTAATCCAGGCCAAAGATGGTGGTGGAGTGAATTCAAGGTAGTGCTGATGGGACAGGGTTGAGAGAGATTTAGAATTTAGAAAACCCGACAGCCAAAAAAGTCAGTGATTGATTGGATCTGGAACAAGATGAGGAAGGATCCAAGGATGATTCCCAGCTATCTTGACTAGGCCAACTAGGTAGACGTTACAGCCATTTAAAGTCTTAAAGAATAGAGAAGGGACCAGTTGTGGGAGGGGTTCAGCATTAGACATGTTGAATTGCAAGGGTCTTAGTATTTTCCTATAATTAAGAAATATGTTTTAATAAATTTAATAAATACACAGGGGACACAAGTTGTACAGATTTTTCCAAACTATTCAGACATTATGGATGGGAGACCAAGGAGAGTGAGAAAAAATTTCAACTAGATTCCAACTGTTAATGTGTCTGTAGCTAGTTAAGACTGAGCTAAGAGCAGGGTCAAGTTAAATCTACTGAGTGGCACTGTGAAGTACTGACTGTTTTTTTTTTTTTAATTTTTATTTATTTATGATAGTCACACAGAGAGAGAGAGGCAGAGACACAGGCAGAGGGAGAAGCAGGCTCCATGCACTGGGAGCCCGACGTGGGATTCGATCCCGGGTCTCCAGGATCGCGCCCTGGGCCAAAGGCAGGCGCCAAACCGCTGCGCCACCCAGGGATCCCTACTGACTGGTTTCTTAATGTTAGCTGTCCTGTTGGTCAGTAAGGAGATGTAACAGAGTGAGCATAGATGTATCAGTGTTATTAGGGATGAAGTGACATAGTAAGCATTTTGAAAAGCATAAAGTATTATACAAATGTTAGGCCGACTTATTTCTGCAGACAAATGTTTATTGACAAAATTTCAGGCCAGATAAATTGGAGTAGTGCTTCACAAACTGTAACTTGTCGAGGAAGCCCTGGAGATCTCTGTAGATGGAGTGGGGGGAGGCTGGTCTGAGTCTACATTTCTAATAAGCTCTCAGGTGATGTTGAGTCCACACTTGGACTCAAGTCCTCGCACCACACTTTTAAGTAGCAGCGGGTTAGGAAGTTTACACTGTAACTGGGAAAAATAGATCTATTTCTTTCGTTATATGCAGTATTTCTTGCATGCGTATAGCTGAATGAACAATCTGATGGAATACAAAGTGGTACGTAAATATAGAGAGTCTTCCAATAGATTTATTTTAGAATAAAAGGTCCTAAAGTTTTTCAGACAAATTTTCCTGTGAAGAACTATGAGCAGATGGGAAAGAAGAGGGTGGGTAGAATTTACCAATCTGAATATTTCAGCAGAGAAGCCCACATGGTTTTCTATTAAAGTGCACGGAACACTGCAACAGAACTAACTTCAGTACAAATATAATCGTCACTGGGCTATTGGGTTCCCGACTGATTTGTTCTTCAAAGTAAAATTTGAGTTACTTTTTTTGCAGAGTCAGCTGAGTTTATGTTTCATGATGTCTTGTCTTTTTTGAACTTTTTTTAAAGTCTAAAGTAGGCGGAACCAAGCCGGCTGGCGGGGATTTTGGAGAAGTCTTGAATTCAACTGCAAATGCCAGTGCCACCGCCCCAGAGCCCCTTCCAGAACAGACTCAGGCGAGCCCGTGAAGTTCTTACCTTTGTTCTGCTACCCACTGCCAGATGCTGCAAGCAAGATCCAAGCACATCTTGTCAACATTCATTGCTGTGAATTTCTACCAGATGTGCTTTTACTTAGCTTTACATATTCATTTGACCAAATAGTTTGTGGGTTGAACAAAATAAAAGTATCTTCACCTCTGTTCCTGGGAAACACCCTTTACTGTGCATTTAAGGGCCCCAATTTAGGAAATATCAGTATAAAAACACACATAATTCCTGGGGATCCTCATTAGAATGATCTAAGAAGCTTCAGGTTATCGTAATTGCTTTCCTACTTCACAAAATTGCTCTGGATCTGGGATGCCAGTTTGATCTTTGTCTTCAATATGATTTTCTTGTTTCTTTCTTGAACTTCTGTGTATTTGATTGCTAACTAAAATTTTCTTTAAAATTTCCTGAATCCTGGTTATTAAAAGTTTTGGCATAATTTTCTTTACCTCCGAGGAAAGAAAGACCAGCTACAAAAAAATATTTTTGAATAAACATTGTTCTGATAGAAGGTATCTTCTATTTGTTTGTCGGAGACAGCAGACTAAGTAAATCCGCTCTACATTCCAATTTGTTATAGTTTGGTAAGTGACCATGACAACGTGTGCAGCGGTTCAAAGTCCTGGGTGACTTGAGAGTAGAACCCTCACATCCTTGTCACCATTTGTGACAGTAACCATTTCATTGTATTTGTTATTATGGCACTTCTCTCAGCTTACTTTTCATGAGACTGAATTTTTGGTTTCAGAGTAAGTTGCAAAATCACATTCTGAATCGGGCATATTGTAATTACCAGTCGGTTGAAATAGGAACATGTTCCATTCAAAAGCCTGAACGTTTTTTAGATCTCAGTAGCTGTAAAAATGCTAAAATCAATCACATTAGGGGATACATTGCTGTCTTCATTTAATTCATTTAGCAACATTTAAAAAAATAAGCACACAAAATTGTATGACTAATATAACTTGAAAAGATTTGATACTAAGGTGTTGGTGGTAATTCCTGAGGATTTAATGCATTAATGAAAATCAACTCATTGTTTTCTACTTGTTTTCGGTGTGTTAGAAATTATAAAATGATACTGTAGATGTTGCCCTACTTTGAAAAAATGGCAGGGCTGAATGAACCAAAGCCTCTAAAAGTATCTGCATGGAGGCCAAGGTACTCTAATCTAATAGCTACTTATTCATCACTATTACCTTTTCACTATTCTGTGTATGGTTATGGCCTATAATGTCGTATTTGTTATTTATCAAGTTGTGATTGTTTTATTATTGTTTATGCCAAATGTTAATTGCCAAGCTTGGAGTGACCTGAGGCTTTTTTTTTTTTTTTTTTTTTTTTTAAAGCATGACTAGATTTACTTCAGGATAAATTATCTTATGAAAACCAAATTTGAAAAGCCACAAGTGTTGATTGTTCTAAGTAACATGCTGCCATTCTTGATTGCTAGAGCTTTTGTTATAGCACTTTAGATGCAACTGAAAATATGCTCTAATTAAATGTAAAAAGCCTAATAAATTCTGTATATCTGTAGTATAGGTCTCAATATTTATTGTGAGACCAGTGGTCTGGAAACAGCTTGTATTAAATAATCAACTGATGTTTATGCAAAAAAAAAAAAAAAAAAAATTTTTTTTTTTTTTCTTTTTTACTATCTGCTTTAAATCACCACTTAACCATGTCAGACTAACATATAAATTATTTCCTTGAAGAGGCTTTACGGCTGTTGCCCCAGTTGCTGAAGCACTGTCTGGAAGAAGTGGATCTGTAGAAATTTGTCTTTTTATAGAAATACTGTGGTTACTCAACATAAATTATTTTTTTCCAACTAGTCTTTCATTTAAAAAAAAAAAATCACATCATCTTTTTAGCACATTGTTTCTTGGATGTCCTGCCCTCTCACTATCTTTCAACTTTAGCTGAGTGAAGTATATTCAGATCTCTACTTTATAATGAGAAATGATAGAATAAGGAGTGGAAAATGGTATGGGGAGTATGTGGCTATTGGTGATGGTTGTGAAAGAAACTGGAAAAATTGCTTTTCCAGACATCTGCCTATACTTATTTTAAATAATCTATTGAAAAGTACTCTGCATCTTAAAAGTAGTAGTAAAAAGTAGTAAGAGATTGAATTTAGAAAAACAAACATATGGACTTAGAAGTATTATTCAAAATAGTCTTTGTGGAGGATTTAATATTATGAATTCACAGATAGTTAAGAAATTTGGAACACAATAATTACTAAAAATACCAGAGGGATCCTGGTCATTCTTTTGAATTTTGTGTCTGACACTGTAGGAAAACAGTAATCTAATAGGGAAATCTCAGATATTTAAGAGTTCAAGAACTGTGACAGAAGAAAATAATCCCAAAATTAACCCCTTTTTACAAAGAAATATTTTCAATTTATGGAGTTTGTGGGATATAGCAAGAATTCTCATGTTTGAGGCCAAAGTAATCAATGGAAGAGAGAATTCACTGGATTATCCTTTTAGTACTACTCAAACTACTGACATTGAGAACAAAAATACCTTTAATTTGGAATCACTGTTTCTGGATCTGTTTATCACGAAATGCACACTGTATTTTTTTTTTTTTTTGTATAGTATTTGAACACAATAAAAATTCTGTAATTTGGGTATGGGTTCTTTTGTATGTATTATCTGTCAAGGAAAGAGGTGAGTCCATTAATAGAACTTCTCTCCAGACACTTCATGTCCTAGGTATGGGAAAAAAAAACCCAACCCATTAGTAGCTATATGGAATTAGTGTATTAAAACTGAACAAGCTACATGTTGACAGTGACAATTTGTTTATATATGTAGAGGAGATGCTGCACAAGGTCCTATGTCAACTTCACCCATGTTTCTTTACAGCTCTTAAGAGCCAGATGAAAAATCAGATTTTTTGCCCATAGCGAAGAAACACTTGGCAATAAATTAATGACTGTCCCCTTGTAATTGGATTAGTTACACAGACCATGTTGGGTTAGAGTTAATATAAAGCATTATCACTTTTAAGTATGCCTGCAAACCTTATGCAAATAATTTCCATATTCTGACTCTGAAATTAAAATGAACCAAAATCAGAATGAGCCAAAAGAAACCCACTCTTAGTTTATAAGCCCCCAGAGGGGCAGGACCTACCTATACCTAACACTGGCCAGGATTTCATATTTACATAAATGATGCTTGGTGACTAAATTTCTTGCCAACTCTCCTACAGAATTTTGAATACAGAATGAGGTTGGTTGGTAGTGTGAATCTTTTTTTTTTTTAATTTTTTTAAATTTTTATTCATTTATGATAGTCACAGAGAGAGAGAGAGGCAGAGACATAGGCAGAGGGAGAAGCAGGCTCCATGCACCGGGAGCCCGATGTGGGATTCGATCCCGGGTCTCCAGGATCGCGCCCTGGGCCAAAGGCAGGCGCCAAACCAAACCGCTGCGCCACCCAGGGATCCCGGTAGTGTGATTCTTTAAATTTGGTGGTCTCCCAACCATACAGTAAAAACCTAACACAATTTTGTTGTTGGAATATTTATAAGTGGGTATGATCTTTCTCTTTAACATTCTCCTTTTCAGCATGCTTTGGTCATCTCCTTGGTTTCTAGGATCAATTCTCCATTCTTATTTTCCAGTTTGACTATTTTCTGATATTCTCTTCTTCCCACTCCTCAAGTGTTCTTGCCTGTCCCTACTGATCTTTCATATGATCTCCTTAATGATCTTAGTCATTTCAGCCACAGAGATAATATCTTTAGGGTAATACTATTATCTCCCAAGTATATCACTAGTCCTATCCTTTTTTCTAGGTTTTTATGCATGCTTTAAGAGACATGAATTTCTAATCACTCCATCCAGACATTAATAGCCACTTCTTCTTAAGCTTTCAGTATGTGTTGGACATTTTCACTCATTTCTCTTAAGTCTCTGCTCAAGATTGTGGCAGGGTAACCATTTTATAAATGAGATTACAACCATTAGATGTGCAGCCAGGACTTGAACTATATTCTGTTCACGTTCCTTGCCGTCCACCATGGCTAATATTTTTACAAAGTGTCCGAATAATTTGCAGGCTACGGGGGAAAAGGACTGTATTTTTTTAATAAAGCAGGAAGGAAGGTGTAATGCAAGGAGCAGAACAGGATCAGACTCCCTAAGGTGCCATCAAGATGTTAAACATTAGAGCTGATGTTACAACTGGTGTTGGTATAGGACAAACTGTGTAGGTATCTCCTTGTTGATGGTATTACCGAGTCCTTTACAGTCCCTCTCAATTCATACTTCTAATGTTCTACCAAAGATAAAGAACTAAGTAAGCATAACTTGAAGTCAGTTGACACAAGCTTTTATACATTAAAAACCTCAGGATCTGTCCCAAAATGTCAGGGAGTTTATCATCTGGGTGAGGTAGGACATGAATATAATAAATACATCTATTGAATTTTAGAGCTGGGACTTTAGTAATCCCATTTGTTCCATAGCTATTGATTTAGTTAAATTTACAAAGCACTTAAAATTTAGCAAGGGGCCCAATGGCTTGGCTTTACAAGTGAAGAAGCCAAATCAACGTTACATTGGTTTTGCCTGAGATCAGTATTACAGTCAGAACTAGAACTAAGGGGTTCATAAGGTCACTAGCCAATGCTCTTTACAATTTACCACTTTTTCCTGAAGGGAAGTGTTAGTAGCAATAGCCACAGATAACAATGCAAAAATGTCTCCGGTCAGACTTCATTAATGGTCAAAAGACATAAACTGTGAACGTGGCAAAAAGAACACCCTGGAGTAGAATCTATCTCAAAGCCCCCTAGTGAATTTCTAACAGTGACCCTACAGTTGGCTATGGTAATAAATTGTGATTCCGACAATCAGGCACGGTCCCAAGGTTAGTATACTTCTAGTGTTCTGTGTATCATCTAACCATGCAATCGATGAGAACACCAGAGAGATTCAAAATCCATAGTCAGGTATTCTTAAAACGGGCTGTGGTCATACATAAAAATTCCTTCTATCAAGGTACTTGCAAATGAACTGTAAAGGGGCTTGCCTCCTCCTCTAAAATAACTGGATTACTATAAAACTGGGTAGAGGACGGACGGACGGACAGCTTAGTTTGTGAACGGTTAAGTATGACGTTAGGCTCAATTTTGAGAAGGGGGGGCAAATTCTGGGAATTAACATCGGTGGGGGAAAAGGGAGGAAAGCATGAGTGAGGGTGGGGGTCTCTGGTAGAGTCTGTCTAGGCCCGTTCCGAAACGGGATTCCTCGGAAGGGACTGGAGCTATCTACAGGTGACAAAAACCTCTCAGAAGGGTTGACTTTTGAACATCAGTGGACTGACCTCAAGAAGAGGTGACGAGAGACCACCTTGGACCCAGGATTCCACAAACGTTGGCTGAACCGCACTGTGTGCCCGACGTCAGGGATCCAACAGCCAACCAAGACTTCACAAAGCTGGGGGCGCAGACGCCAACACAACCCTGTAAATAAACCAGGCAGCAGTACTGAGGGTCGCTGAACGGTATAAAGGGAACCCGGGGAGTCCGGTTGAGTGTGTCTGGGGTTCCAATTCTAAATATGGTATAATCACGGAGAACTTCGTATTGGAGCAAAGACCCGAAAACAAGTCTTTAACGGCCCTTTGGGTTTGTTTCTTTCATTCATTCATTCATTCATTCATTCATTCATTCATTCATTGATTCATTCATTCATTCATTCATTCAGACAGGGAGAGAGGGGCAGACACACAGGCAGAGCGAGAAGCAGGCTCGGTGCAGGGAGCCCGACGCGGGACTCCATCCCGGGTCCCCAGGGTCACACGCCGGGCCGAGGGCGGCGCTAAACCGCTGAGCCACCCGGGTGCCCCCTCTGGGTTTTCTAAAAGCCCAGGCGGCGGACCAGCAGGCGGCGCAGGGCCGGGACTTGCAGCAGGACAAGGACGAAGCTCACAGTCCCCCGCGGAGCCATCTCTCCCACGCCGGGGCCCACGCGCGGTCCCGACGCCCGCCCCGGCACCGCCGCGCCTCACCCGCGTCCCGCAAGGGGGTGGGCCCCTCGTTGCTCCGCCCCCTGACCTGCACGCTGACGGCGAGGTCCAAGGTCAGAGGTCGCGGGGCCGTCATGGCGGCGCTGTGTCGGGCCCGTGCCGCAACTGCCGAGAGCCGTTTCCTGCGAGGGTTTCCCTTCCGTCGGCCCTGCCGAGGCACAGGCACCGGGAGCAGCTCGGGGAGCGAGAGTCCCGATGCCGCGGAGCCTGAAATGCGCCAGGGCGGCTTCGCGAGCGCTTTGGAGCGGCACTCGAAGCTGAGGCGGAAGGCGGAGCTCGGGGAGAAGCCGGTGAGCGAGCCGCGGCGGAGCGGGCTGCGGTGCGAGGGCAGCCGCGGCGCCGGGGGGTGGGGGTGGGGGTGGGGGTGAGGGGGGGACGCGGGAGTCGAGGCGGAGCCTGGCGTCGGGGTGGAGCTGGGAGCAGGGGTGTGTCTGGGCGCTGCGGCGGGCCGGTCGCAGGAGACGCGCGGGTCCCTAGTCTTCTCCGTCGCTTGTGCTTCTGTGCGGCGTGGACGTGCTGGACCTGCCTCGTGCACGCTCCTCTGGGTGAGTGCTGCGGGGGCGGCGGCCCCGGGAGGGCCTCGCAGACGAACCGGACCCCACCCGCCCCCCGCCACCGGCCCAGGAGAGGCTGGGCTCTCTGCCCTCGAGTTCTTCATACCCAGGAGTTGAGCGCGGAGCTTGCGGTCCGGCGTGCAAGGCCGGCTCCCTGTTAATGTTTGTTAATTCAGCGAGTGGGTGAAAGAGAATTACTGTCTCTGTGAACTTGGGAAAATGATTTGACCTGTCAGTGCTTTGCTTTCCTTTTCTGTAAATGACCAAAAAAAAAAAAAAAAAAAAAAATTCTACGTGTCTCAGGCAGTACTATGTAAAATAGGGGAAAAATGGATAGACGTAAATACGAATCACAATTTTGTATTAGATGCAGCAGACATGGGATTGGATGGATGTCTGGACACGTTAAACTACATAAAAATAAACGTTCTCGGGATCCCTGGGTGGCGCAGCGGTTTGGCGCCTGCCTTTGGCCCAGGGCGCGATCCTGGAGACCCGGGATCGAATCCCACGTCGGGCTCCCGGTGCATGGAGCCTGCTTCTCCCTCTGCCTGTGTCTCTGCCTCCCTCTCTCTCACTGTGTGCCTATCATAAATAAATAAAAATTAAAAAAAAAAATAAACGCTCTCAACTTCTGTGTTTGTGTCTTTGGAGACCAGTACCAAGCGGTTCGCAGACTGGTAGTGCCCTGGAGTAGAGAAAACTACCTGGAATTTGGTAATTGTTGATAGTTATTATTGACAGAATGTCCTTGACATCCAAGGATTGGGAGAAGCCTGCTGCGTTAGGTTTGTCTTTGCTCTTCTAACAAGTTACCATAAAAAAAAAATTTTTTTTAAAGATTTTATTTATTTATTAGAGACACACAGCGAGAGAGAGAGAGAGGCCGAGACACAGGCAGAGGGAGAAGCAGGCTCCATGCAGGGAGCCCGACTCCATCTCGAGTCTCCAGGATCACGCCCTGAGCTGGAGGCAGATGCCCAACCGCTGAGCCACCCGGTCCACCCCCCCTTTCTATCATTTTCAAAGCCAGCAACAGCAAATTGATTCTTTCTCACATCATATCATTCTGACTTCTCTTCTGCCTACCTCTTCCACTTATAAGCTTCTTGTGATTACTTTGGACCCACTCAGGTAATGCAGGATAATCTCCCTGTTTAAAGGTTAGGTAATTAGCAACCTTAATTTCATTTGCAGTTTAATTTTCCTTTGCGGGCACGTGAGTGGCCCAGTGGTTGAGCGTCTGCCTTTGGCTCAGGTCATGATTCCCGGTTCAGGGATCAAGTCCCACATCAGGCTCCTTGCAGGGAGCTTGCTTCTCACTCTGCCTATGTCTTTGCCTCTCTCCGTGTGTCTCTCATGAATGAGTGAGTAAAATCTTTAAAAATTTTTTTTTCCTTTGCTGTGGAAGGTAACATATTCTATTCGCAAATTCCAGGGATTAGGATGTGGACATATTGGGGGGGGGGAGGTGCATTATTTGTCTATCTTACCTGGAGCAGTCATAAAATCCTGAAATGTTACCAGCGACTGACCAGAAGCTGACTAATAAATGGATTTTGATCCATCCTTAGTGGATGGCTTTGAGGATTAAGTGCAGTTAAGTAGGAGATGTATAAATATAACTCAGGTATTTGTCACTTCACCCCTTCCTGCATGCCTTTTCACTGAATTCCAAACACAATCAGAAACTGCCAGAAAATAGTTCTCATCTGCTGAATTAATTGGGCAAAAATGAAATTGTAACATCATAGGTAGAGTGTTTGAAAGGCCACATGGCATCATACTTGGGGGTTTCACATGGTAAGCAATGTTTGTTTATGAAGGAAACAACCATGATATTTGAGTGTGATCAAGATTCCATTGCCTTCCTTTCCTCCAAGAGGATACAGGAGTGTTTCTTGAGGTCCCAGGACATCTGTTAGAATTGGTCAGTCCAGCTCAGGCTTAATGGAGTCTCTCTGGGCAGTTGTTCTCTAACGCAGTTTAGGAAGTATGATTCTACTAGATGGAGGTGAAATGCATTTGGTTGTGGGGTGCCTGGGTGGCTCAGTCTATTAAGTGTTTGACTCTTAATCTCAGCTCATGTCATGATCTCAGAAGGAGTTTCAGCCCCAGGCTGGGCTCCACGCTAGGTGTGGAGCCTACTTAAAAAAATGTGTTTGGTTGCAACATGCAGTTCACTTACTATTCAAAATTTTTCAACATCTTGGTTTAGTGGAAGGAAGGGAAGTTCCCTGGAAAGGAGGGTGTCAGAATGCTGGATTGTAGTCTCCATTCTAAGAGCTCTTAGCTTTGGAACATTTCCAATTACGTGGACCCCTTTACTCATTCTTTCTTTCTTTTTTTTTTTTCCCTTTACTATTCTTAATTGATGCCACTGACCCTCAGTTACTCTTCAATCTAGGTCATTATATGCAGTGGACAGAGTTTATCTTCCTAAGTTGGGCTTTGTCATCAGACTTAATGAGATGCTTTTTTTGCTTTGCTTGAAAAACTTAAAAACCTTCCTTCACACTGCCTACAAGATTAAACTCACACCTTTCCATCATCAGCCTGCTGCCATTTAGGACTGAGGCCAGTGCAGAGATTAGAATTTAGATTCAGTTTCAGAAGGCCAGGACTCAGAGACTGGTGCAGTCATCTTACTAGTTAACTTTGGGCAAGTTACTTAGCCTGTTTTAGTTTTTTTCTTTCTTTCCTTTCCTTCCCCCCACCCCTTTTAAAAAAGATTTTATTTAATTTGACAGAGAGAGAGCACAAGCAGGGGGAGCAGCAGGAGAGGGAGAAGGAGAAGCAGGCTCCTTGTGGAGCAGGGAGCCCACTGCATGGCTCCATCCCAGGACCCTGGGAACATGACCTGAGACGAAGGCAGATGCTTAACCGACTGAGCCACCCAGGTGCCCCCTTAGTTTGCTTTCTTATCTTAAATGAACATAATACTCTGACTGGGATTATGGTGGAATTTGCATGAATTAATACATTTGAAGTGTTCTCAGCCCAGTGACTGTTGTAGAATAAGCTTTAACTTGGTACATTTTAGCTTTTGTATGTCCTCAGCTATTTCTCCTCCAACCTCCTGCCACAGAGAGAGATGCTTCCAGGATTGCCCAGTTCTTAGAATGAAATCCCACTGCTTTCCTAAATAATTAATAATAATTAAGCTCTAATTTAAAAAAAATGCACATGCATTCTGTTTAATCCTAATTTAAGGACATTTGTAATCATTAATATGTTAACTTGTGATTCCAGAATAACGTGTGCATACTTGAGAATAAAGCTTTTTCTGGCTTTTTCCCCCACAAGAATATAAATTTGAGAGAACAGAGACCTTGTCTGTCTTGTTCTGTTATATCCCCAGCAGCTAGCACAGTGCTTGACCTTTAGTGGGCACTAATAAATGTTTGCTAAATGGCTGAATAAATGAATAGTACACATAGTACATATTTGAACTTCATTATACCTGACAGTCTTTGTTTTCCTTCCACATTTTTATTTAAATTCTAGTTTAGCATGTGGTGTAGTATTGCTTTTAGGAGTAGAATTTAGTGATTCATCATTTACATATAACACCTAGGGCTCATCATAACGAGTGCCCTCCTCATTACCCATCACCATTTAGCCCACCCCCACCCACCTCCTTGCATCAACCCTCAGTTCTTTATCATTAAGAATCTCTCATGGTTTGCCTTCTCCTCTCCTTCTCTTTTTTTCTTCCCTTCCCACACATTCATCTGTTTTGTTGCCTAAATTCCACATATGAGTGAAATAATATAATATTTGTTTTTCCGTGACTGGCTTATTTTGCTTAGCATAATAAACTCCAGCTCCATTCACATCCTTGCAAATGGCAAGATTTCATTGTTTTTGATGGCTGAATAATATTCCATTGTGTATGTATACTGCATCTTTATCCATTCATCAATTGATGGACATTTGGGCTTTTTCAATAGCTTAAATTTTGTTGATAAAGCCTTTTATCTTAATTTAATTTAATTAATTTGATTTAATTTAGCTTAAATATTGATAAAACATCGAGGTGCATGTACCCCTTTGAATCTGTTTTTTTTTTTTTTTTTTTTTTTAATCCTTTGGGTGAATACCTAGTATTGAGTGCAATTCCTGGATCATAGAGTAGTTCTATTTTTAACTTTTTGAGGAACTTCCATTCTGTTTTCCAGAGTGCCTGTACCAGTTTGTGTGCCAACCAGTGGTGTAAGAGGGCTCCTTTTTCTCCTCATCCTTGTTGTTTCCTGTGTTAATTTTGCCTGGGCTGTCTTTGGCTTGAGATCTGTGTGTTACTGCTTACAAACAGTTGTATAGCTAAGAATAGTACAAGTTTCAGCATATCAGTTAAGTGTGCTTGTCTATAATAATGATTGAGCAAAAGTAATTTTAAGAGTGATAAAACTGAAAATACCACATTAGTTTTGGTTTTAGTGCTTTTTGGAAGTTTTTAGTGCTTTTCTGACTAGTATTTATGATGAGGAATGTGAACAGTTTTGAGGTATTGAAAGAGATTCAATTTTGTGAAGAAATGTTCACTTTTTGAAGTTCCTGGATCTAATTCATTGGAGAGTACCCTGAGTTTATAAGATGAATGAAATTCACCTTGGTCATATGGTTGAAATTTTTGAAAAGTATAAACATAATATTGCTTACTTTAAAAAGGAAATTTAAATAGCATTGAAGGTTATTATGGGAAATGTTAAAGCCCCCATTTCCTTTCCCTAACTTTCCAGATGGGAGAGTGTGTTTGTGTGTGTATGTGTGCTTGGAGTTGTCACACAAAGGAGACTATTTGCAACAAATAAGGAGATCATAGGGAATAACTTGAGAGTGCGGCTTTTTTGTTGTTATTGGTGGTGGTTTTTTTTTTTTTTTTTTTTTTAAAGAGAGAGGGAGGGAGGAAAGGAAGGAGGAGTAGGGGAGGGACAGAGGGTGAGGGAGAGAATTTAAGCAAGCTTTGCCCAGCATGGAGCCCATTGTGGAGCTTCATCTTATGAAGCTTCATCTGAGATCATGACCTGAGCCAAAATCAAGAGTCAGACATTTGACTGAGCCACTCAGGTGCTCCTAAGGATTTTATTTTTTAAGTAATCACTATACCCAAACACAAATTGGTTGGTACTGTTTTGAATTATTACTGTTTGAAGAGTGTAAGCTCTGGATTCAGATGGTCTCAGTTTGAATCCTGGTTCTTCTATCATTTTCTGGCTATGTTTTCTTGGAAAATTACTTAATATCTGTTTATCTTCTCTTTTCTGTAAAAATTCTTTATCATGAAATTATGATGAGATTAAAGAACGTATTATTTAAATACTTAGCACAAAATGCCTGATGCTAATAAGCACTCGGTATATTTTAGTTGATGCTGCTGAAAATTGCTGTTTTCAGGTAAGTATAACTTTGTTATACTTTGTTATATTTACCTGAAAGTATATTTTTCCCTATTGCATATGTGTAATATGTATATACTTCATTGAAAAAAATTTGCTTGGTATTCCATGGTATGGGTGTAGCATAATTTATTTAACCAGGCCTTCATTAATGAGCTTCTAGGTTATTTTCTGTTTTGTTCCTTTTTGATTTTTAATATAAATACAGACCATGCTACAGTGACCATTTGTATATATTTTTTTGCATACATGGGATATGTGCTGGGTCAAAGTATATAGGCAATTTGAGTTTTGAAATTGGGAACTGGGGTTGTTATTCCTTACCACTGATACCTACTTGTAATTTTTATCAAAATATCTATGTTCACATTTTTGACTTCATAGTAAGCAAATGCTATCAAATTGAACCATAAAATACCCTTATCCTAACAAAATACTACATTTATTTTGTATATATTGGGGTTCTATGCAAGATTTCATTTATAACATGGTTTCTACTCAAAAAATCTTTCTGTGTGGAAATAAATAGTTCACTGTTGCCTAAACAAGTCATTGTTTCTTTGTCTTTCCCCTGGAATTAGCTTCCCTGCCTGCAAATTCCATTATAAAAATCATCTCCATTAGGCGTTTATCGTCTCATCAAGCAGGTGAAACTCCTTTTGAATATTCTGGAGCTTTATTTTAGATTTCCTTAATGGTACACACACCACTCTTTAAGCTATATTGAAGTCATTTGAGAACTTTTTCTATCCTATTTTTTAGATTGTAGTTCCTGAAGATTAGGGATCATTTTTTATTTACTCTTTACATAAGTTAGCGGTTGAATATATATTTATAGACTTAAATTGGAATTAAACTTACACAGTTATAATATCTTGAGTGGCCTATTAGATTTTTTTTCGACCTATTAGATTTAACAATATGTATGTATAGTCAACAACATAGGTTGAAATTGTTCTCAATGATTCCATTCTTATCCTTAGAGTGCCAACATAGGTATGTGTATGGGCACCTCGGAAATAAGTGATAGTAAGAGCAAGGCCAGTTATCCTCAAAAGAAACCTTCCCCTGCAGGCAGGAATTTAATCAAGGGCAGTTCATCATGAAATACGTATCCTAAGATTTCATTGAGGTTGCTAGTTAAAGGAATCTCAAGTTTGAATGAACTGAAATGCCATTGTTTGATATAGGGGTTTGTAGGTACCATATTCATCCCATGCTCACATATCCATTTTCGTTTTTCTTTGGTTTATTACCTAATACCGGTTTATGCACCTATCTCTGCAACAGTTTTTTTTTCTTGTTTTTTTGAGGGTAGGGACCAATTGCTTTCATTTTTGTAACCAACATAACACATTCTTACGTATAGAGAACAGGTAAATGTTTGCTAAGTATATTTTTTAACTTAGACTCCTTTTCCTCTTTTTTAAAAAAATAAATATTTAAAAATCTCTGACACTGTTATGTCACTTAGATAGTAGAGATTTGTACTCAACAGATAATGTTAAGCCAATTGGAGGATGTGCAATTGCAGATGACCTATCTTAACAGCCACAAGATGGCAATAGTTGAGCAAATAATTGGTTTTCTGCTTTGTGAATAATACTGTTTTTTAACAGTAGAGGGTAGCATATGACTTTTCAACATAGTCAAAAATGGTTTGCAAGAGTTTTTGAGATGACCCAGTAGAACATTTTATTCTTTTAAGATTTTGCTGCTTTGGTTTATTTATGCAGAATACTGATGGTATAAGACAGTTTATATTTTTATTTTAGCAATATATTAGGTTTCATACAGATTTTTAAAAATGTTATTTTTTACTTTTTCATAAATATTTCTTATTGATATTTTTTATTTCAAAATGCTGGAACATTCCAGAAGGCAGAAGATATAATCAGACATTTTGTCTTTTCAGAATACTGGAAAAATCCAGAATATAGTTTTTTTTTTTTTTTTTTCAGAATATAGTTTTTTAAAGGGTTTGTTTTAATATCAAGGAAAAAATTCATTATTACACATCATTTTCTGTAAAATGATTTCTTTGGTTAGAAGATGCTGTGTGGAATACCATGACAGTAAACAAGAGATTCTCTGAGTTTATGGATGATGGTTTTGATAGGAGCTTTGTGGGTAGGAAAGGCAAATCTATATTTAGAGTGTTTATTCCAGTGATAATATATCACAATCCTTTCTATAAAATGGCCCAGTGTAACCTGCCACCAGCTAGCTGTATGATCATTTTAGGAAATGACGCTATATTAGAAGCTTATTGTTGGTCTCTGCTGTTGGCAGATTGGTCATTTAGCAGTGGTTGTAGCCAGATCCACATGGGTGAGTAGAAGTGAATGTTTCTGAATCCATGCATAACCTCCAGCCCACAAAAATTCAGCAGCCTGCCACCTTGGTGAAATTTTTCATTGACTAGCAATCTGGAACATGTTCAGATAGCCCTCCTATTACTAAGACAGAAGTATGTCCCTGCTGCTGTGGCAGCTTTGTTCTTGAACCCATTTGTGGTACAGGAATAGCTGGGGAAAGAGGTTGACATCCACTGATAAAGAAATCATTTACATGTGATTGATTTATTTTCTCACTCTGCCCATTCAGAGAAGTCTGTCTGCATATCTCTTTCCCAGACCTTGTCATCTATTTCTGAATCATGTGACTTCCAAATCCCTGTGCATCCAGCAAAATCATTAGTCACTTTATACAAATGAATACAGATCCGTTCTTTAGGCTGTCTTTCCTTCCAGGCAAGGTCATCAGGTGCACTGCTCAAAGTTCTGCCTACTGAGGGGCTATTCCTTTACCCCTGTCCTTCCGGACCACTCTAGCTCTGCATTAAGATTCACCTACAGAGAGGTCTGATGACGTCTCCATTCTACATCTTTATCTGCTACAGATACTTGAAATACTCAGGTATAGCCTGAATCTGCCAGGCTATAAAGCCTGGCTAGTAGAATAGCTTGCCTGGTAGTCTGGACCTGTTGCAGAACTTTGTCTTATTCTGGGCTTCCCTTAAAACTGGCAGCTTTTTGGGTTACTTTGGTAAAAGATTTGGAGAAGAATGTCCAAATAAGGTATTTGTTCCCTCCAAAATTCAAAGAGACCCAGTAAGTACTGTGTGCACCTTTCTTAGTGGTAAAAATGGCATCTCAGCGTGTCCTAGACCACTGGCCTCTTAAGAATTTCATCAAAGCCCAGCATTTTTGTGAGATTTCCCACCCTCTGGAATACATGTGTCATACCATGTGTCTAGAGTAGTTGAAACTTTTATTTCCAGTCCAATCAGTATGTATAACAGACCAACATGATGTCCAGCAGAGTGAAATGGCAGTCTTTGTATACCAGTTTATGACACAGAGCTGGTGAATTGATGTAACCCTGAGGTATATAGTCTTTACTAGCAGATCTAGAAAAAGAAAGCATTTGTTAGATCAGTTAGCACATACCAGGTGGTGGGGGATATTTGATTTGCTCCAGCCGTGAAACCACATCTGGAACAACAGCTGCAGTTGGAGTTACCACTTGATTAAATTTATGATATTAAAT